>NC_133325.1:320133343-321333343 GCF_042186555.1 Aquarana catesbeiana
ATGCTTCTGAAAGACAGAAGAGCAGATTGGGGAATCAGGTGGCTCATCCTCTGGGTAAGGTGGATGAAAGGTTCTCAGAGAAGTGAAAGTGTTGATAATTTCCTGCCTGCTTTCCGCAGTGCCCTCTTGTAAGTTCCCTCTGGTGACTGTACGGGAGTCAGGGATGTGAAGTAGCTGTAGATTCTGAGGTATATTTTTCTGGGGTCTTTTTGTGCTTAAACACAAGTAGACAGTCAGTCTAGGGCTCAGAAGGTGGCTGTATTATTGCTCTATAACCATGCATGTCTGCTCTCCTCCATAGCTTACCACACCCCTCAGCCATGTTCTTAAAGCCATTTATATGCTTCCTGGAAGGAGATAAGAAGGAGCTTTACATTCTAATTACTCAATTGTCATTAAACCAGTTGACAAAGGTAGAACTATATTCATCCTTAAAACAGAAATGAAAACAAAAATACTTATCTTAACTCCAACTGTCTGATACATGCAATGTTCCTCACTGACAGCTTCTCTCTGGCTTCTTCCAGGTGCCGGTTTTCAGCTGTCTTGATCAGCTGGCAGGAGTGCAGTCATCCCGACACGCTGGCAGTGAGCCTAAATGTAAACTGAGCTGTGCATGCACTGCGGGATTGTGATCAGGCAGGTAGGTGTATTTTATTGAAGAAGAGACATTGCATTTCCCTTTTGCAATAAAAAAACTTTCCTGTTTGACTTTTTTTATTTTTCAACTTAAAGAGGAGTTCCAGTCTGTAAAAAAAAAAAAAAATTTCAGCAGCTACAAATAGTGTAGCTGCTGACTTTTAATATTAGGACACTTACCTGTCCTGGGATCCCACAATGTTGGCACCCCTAGTCAATTTGTCTATTGTAGTAAGGGAAACAGGAAGTGAAGTTTTGTGGCTTCACAGCCTGTTTCCTACAGCACATGCACAAGTCGCACTGCGCATTCTGAATGGTCCCACCATCTTCTGGGACCTCTGTGTGTCCCAGAAGGCAGCAGGGGAAAGGAGGAGGGGCCGGAAATGTTGAAACCAGGTACCCGCTCGCCCTTCTCCCCAAAAAGTGCCAAATGTGGCAGTGGAGGGTGCAAACAAGCAAAGCTTCCACTTTTGGGTGGAGCTCCACTTTAAATTTCACTTTAATAAAGCTGATTATCGTGCAAAGATTATGTGTCCTCTAAGAGATAGCAGTATTTATTGTAGTCTATCATGAGATCAGATTAAGGGTCTTAAATGGAGATGATTTGATTAAGGCTCCATTCACACTGGTGCGACTTTAGGTGCCACATGCGATTTCCAAATTGCACTTGAAGTTGCACCTAATGTATTTCTATGGCTCTGTCTTGATAGCTGCAACTTGAAGGGGTGCATTTTGAAAAGTAGATCATGTGTTACTTTTGTCCGACTTCAGTGCGATTTATCTCTCATAGACTGTAATGTTAATTGCACTGAAGTCACCCTTGTGTCCATATCAGCGTGACTTTGAGCCAATTTTCACTTTATTTTTAACCCTTTCCTATTAACAATTTTGTTCACCAAACAAATGCATCAGGTTCCCAGCTAACAGCTGAATGTAAACAGAATTGCCGGCAAATAAAAAAATGAGAAAAAAAACTGTGTGGGGTTCCACCCCCAACCCCATACCTGGCCCTTTGGATCTGGTATAGATTTTAATGGGAACCCCACACCAAAATGAAAAAAAAATGCTGTGGGGTTCCTCCCAAAATCCGCAGCAGACCCTTATCCAAGCATGCTACCCCGGAGGCCAGGAAAGGGGGAGAATGAGCAAGCGCCCCCCCTGAACCATACCAGGCCACATGCCCTCAACATGGGGGATGATGAACGCTAGCCACCGACCCAAACAGAAATAAAAAGCTCTGCACCCAACAAAGTCTGATAGTTGCTAAATAACCAAGCTGTAGGGCCACAAGTGACCTCACTGGATGACCCCTGCCTCGGGTTTGATTACGTTACAAGGTGCGGGTGGCCCATCGAGTGGCCCCGTCCCTTAGTTATTTAAGAACTGTCAGCTGGCAGAGCTGTCAGATGGTGGGAGCCTTCAACAGGTGCAGAGCTCTTTTTTGTTTTTTTTTGTTTTTTTGGGGTTGGCGGCTGGTGTTCATTGTGATTGACATTGGATTTACTTCAGGGGACTTTTATTTTTGGGGTTTTTTAATAAAGGACTTGTCAAAAACTGTTGTGTTTTTACTTATATTTTACACTTTTTTGGTGAATGAGTAGGGGTACTATGTACCCCTACTCATTCACATTGAGGGGGGTCGGAATCTGGGGACCCCTTGATAAAGGGGGGCTTTCAGTTTTGGATAAGTCAACCCCACAACCACTGGGCCAGGGTTTTGGGAAAGAGGCCCTTGTCCTCATCAATATGGGAACAATGAGCTTTGGGGGGGATACCCCCTACCCCAAAGCATTCCCCCATGTTGAGGGCATGTGCCCTAGTATGATTAAGAAGGGGGGCGCTCATTCCTCCAACCCCCTTCCTGGCTTGCCGGGCTGCATGGGCCTGGTTTGGATTTTGGGGAAGTCCCCACACAATTTTTTTTAACTTTGGGGTTCCCCTTAAAATCCATACCAGAGCTGAAGGGCCTGGTATGGCTTGGGCTGATCCCAGTGCTGTATTTTGGCCTTTGGCCTGGGCACCTTGTGGGGGGGTGGCAAAATAGGCGCCCCCCTGCATGATAAAATCCCCCCTCCTCCTCCGGAGTCAGCCCATTTACTGTTGAGGTTGCTGGCTGCAGTGTTTGGACACCGTCTCTCTCTCCTGGAGTATGGAGCGTGTGCTCACAGTTTCCCCCCTCCCCTCCACACAGACAGCAGAGCAGAGAGAGAGAGAGAACTGGTCAGCTTCTCCTCCTGTGTTGTGACCCCAGGTGCACATGAAGACATCAGGGCTGGTTGGATTGCAGCTTCAGCGGGCAGACCCAGCTACATTCTGCATGATCTGGAGGGGTTGAGAGATATGATCCTCACTGTCTCTCCTTGCAAACTTCATGCTCCAGCTTATCTGTTTTACAGCTTTCCTTTCTCCTGTCTCCCTGTTATCTTAAATAGGAACTCTCTGATAATGAACCCTCTGTGTCCTTGCTAGGGGAGGACTGTGCTTTTCTACTCTGCTTCAATGGACACATGTACACTGCTGCTTACACATATGGTTAACCCTTCTTAAAGCGGAGTTTTGCCTAAAAAAAAATAATTAAAGGTCAACATATACAAATACTGCAGCTGCTGACTTTTAAAATAAGGACACTTACCTGTCTAGGGCGCCAGCGATGACCTCATCCGCCGCCGATCCATCCCCTTGGCTCCGGGTGGAGGTGCCACAATTGCTAGTAAAGGAATCAGGAAGTGAAGCTTGCGGCTTCACAGCCTGGTTCCCTACTGTGCATGCACGAATCGCGTTGTGTGTCCGGACTGGTCCCTGCTATCTTCTGGGACCTGTGTGTCTCCCAGAAGACAGCGAGGGGGATGGAGGAGAGGCCAGACAAGGCGTAGATCGCCGCAGACACTGCTGCGATCTTTCGCCTGAATTGGGAGCAAATACGTGTGTTAGACAGGTATCTGCTCCACCCTCCCCCTGAAAGGTGCCAAATGGGACACCAGAGGGGGGGAGGAATCCGGACAATGGAAGTTCCATTTTTGGGTGGAACTCCACTTTAAAGTGGTGTTCCGGCCGAAATTATACTTTTTAAATAAAAATACCCCTATAATACACAAGCTTAATGTATTCTAGTAAAGTTAGTCTGTAAACTAAGGTCTGTTTTGTTAGTTTATAGCAGTAGTTTGTTATTTTATAAACTTACAGCAGGCCATGGCCATCTTAAGTGTGGGCATCTGAAGCCAGACTGTATTTCTTCCTGGATCTCATCCTTGCAGATCTTGCACATGCTCAGTGCAGCACAAGCAGTGTAATAGGTTTCAGGTCAGGTTTCCATAGCAACGGCAGTGTCAGAGGATGTTGCCGCCCCTTCCCAGAAGGCATTGCAAACAGGAAATGATGCGATGGGAGGAGGAAGTGAAAAATGAATACAGCAGATATACAGTAAGTGCTGAGAAAAAAAAAAAATATCCAATTCGTTTACAGTGCACAGTTTAGTGAGGGATGCTGAAGAGTTGTAAAAGTGGGTGGAACTCCACTTTAACATCTACAGGCTGGTGCTTCTGGAATAAATAGCATTTAACACTGTTTGCTTGTATATGTGGTTAACCATTCATAGCTACCTGTATGGCTAGTGCTGCCTTCTGACATATGAAGAAAACTGTAATTTCTCATTATAGATGAGTCTGGATTTTATTGTCCATCCTGCTAACTACATTTAGGGTACTTTCACACTGGGGCAGTACGGGCGTCAGCGGTAAAGCGCTGCTAGTTTTAAGCGGCCAAAGAAAGGGTTAAAACAGCCCATGTTTTGGCGCTGCCGAAGCACTTTGCAGGCGCTTCGACAGCACTGCCTATTCATTTCAATGGGCAGGGGCGGTGAAGGAGCGCTGCATACAGCGCTTCCAACCCGCCCCAAAGACGCTGCTTGCAGGACTTTTTTTCCTGTCCCGCAAGCGCACCGCCCCAGTGTGAAAGCACTTAGGCTTTCACACTGGGGTGGCAAGAGAGGCGCTATTTTAAGCTAAAATGCCTGTAAAGCACCTCCGTATGAAAGTGGCCTTAAGACTGATGGATATTTCTTTTTCTTTTTTTTGTCTCTTTAACTACGCATGTCTCTATTTGGAGTGAACGCAGTTTTGCTGAAAAGGCCAATGATTTTGCCCCACCTCCTTATGATCTGTCCAATCTCTGTCGTGCCTGCCCCATCAGCTGCGTCCATACTCCACCCACTAATGCACACACTTTCTGTGTGTATGTTAAGGTGTGCAGGACAGGTGTGATTGGAATGCAATTGGAGACCCTTTGTGGGCACTGGTGAGGCTGCATTGGTGAGGCTGCATTGATGGGCACTGATATGAGACTGCATTGCTGGGCACTGATCAGGCTGCATTGCTGGGCACTGATAAGGCTGCTTTGATGGACACTGGTGAGGCTACACTAATGGGCACTAGTGAGGCTGTACTGATGGGCACTGATGATGCTGCATTAATGGGCACTGGTAATGCTGCATTGATAGGCACTAATCAGGTTACATTGATGGGCACTGGTGATACTGCATTGATGGGCACTGATGAGGCATACTGATTGGCACTGATAAGGCTGCATTAATGGGCACTGATGAGGCTGCATTGATGGGCTCTGATGAGGTTTCAATAATGGGCACTTGTGGGGCTCCATTTATGGGCACTGATGAGGTTTCAATAATGGGCACTGATTAGGCTGCATTGATGGGTACTGATATTCTGCATTGATGGGCACTGATCAGGCTGCATTGATGGGTTCAGATGAGGCTGCACTGATGGGCACTGATGATGATGCATTGATTGGCACTGATGAGGCTGCACGGATGGGCACTGATGAGGCTGCATTGATGGGCACTGATGAGACTACGCTGATGGCCACTGGTGAGGCTGCATTGATGGGCACTAATGAGGCTGCGCTGATGGACACTGGTAAGGTTGCACTGATGGGCACTGATGAGGCTGCATTGATGGGTACTGATGAGACTGCATTGATGGGTACTGATGAGGCTGCATTTGGTACCTACTTTTAATGTACAGAGGAAGAGGTGGAGCTCTAAGAGAAAAAAGTGGAGCCTAAAGAGGAAGGGTGTGGTTTACAGATAACAGGGCAGGTCTTAAACAAGAATGGGTGGGTCATATATAAATTAGGGGGTGCACAAGTTTAGTCAGGCCTAGGGCAGCACAAAACCTAAATACACCACTGGGCGATCCCCATGCAGTTTTTTTCCCGTTTTTTAATTTTTGGTAATTGTGTTAGAAGGAAAAGGAATTATGTCACACACTTTTTTTGATTGGACAGACACAGTACATTGAAATCGCAATAAAGTCATGCTTAAGTCGGACCAAATTGCACCACTTTGACGTCGCACCCGGTGTGAACAGGGGCTAAATTAAATTTAGGTAAAGAAGTTCTTGTCACAGATTATTCACACCACCACAGATTGTTAACACCACTGCTCTACTGTCTTTCAAAGACCCATAAAGGCTTGCAAAATTCACCTGGTTTCCCTATTGTGGCAGGAATTAACACAGTATTCGAGTCATTGGCCATCTTGCTGGACCAACATCTGCATCCTAAAGTCACAGGCATTAGGTCTTTCCTATTTGATGTGACAGATTTTTGAAACACCTATCACATGTACTGTAGGTAATTCTATGCTGTATGGACATTAACAGTCTTTACATCTCTATTTCCTATGAAGAAGGCTTACATGTTATTAGTAGGGTGCTGAGTGATGTGCATCTCCCAGATGGTTTAAAGGATTTTGTGTCACAATTATTCAAGATTGTACTTAAACAGAACAATTATGTCTTTGATAATTAGCTTTATCAGCAGCTAAGAGGGACAGCACAAAAATAAATGTAGCACCCAGCTGTATCTATTTAGGCATGAATTAAGTATTCACTGCCTGCAAACTCCTGGGATGCGCATGTATCTCAAGAGGGCTCAGGGTACTCCACAGTGCATTCGCAGCAGCAAGTCATCAGGAGGCTGGCTGTCTCCTAATGGATCTTACAGCTGCCCCCCAATGACCATCATAGCTCATATGCATCATCAAGGGGCTGGCTGCAAGAGGCAGCTGGCTCAGAGAAGAAGATGGCGGCATGGGACTGGGTTAGCAACAGAACTGCGGTGGATCCCTATAAAACACTGCTGGATTTGCTGGGGGTGTAAGAATGTTTTTTGTTGATAACCCAGCAAAGAAGGTAAACAATAAATCTCTCTCCTTCTAAAAAAATTGGACATGAGAGTTATGCAATTTTGAATAATTCACACAGATGTGCTGATCTGTAGCAGCCTGATTCTAAATATGTGACAGTGTCCCTCGCGCTAATAGGAGTAACGTATAAAATGTGTCTATACTCAGAAAGTGATAATAAAAAGTATAAAACCAGCAGCAAAACCTATTGTTATGTTCACATAACACAAATAAGAAATAAAAATGTATAAAGTGGTCTCGCGCAGTGATATAAAAATCACTTAAAACGCTATGTGCAATATAAAAGGAACTAAATAAAGTGTGATAAAAAGTATATAATATATAATCACAAAAGCACTGTGTGCAATAGATAAAGGACTAAATAAAGTGCAGTAGGAAGTCCCCCAAAGGAGAGCTAAAATAATGTGCAACAAATGTCCATCAAAATAACTGTGTAAAATCAAAAATAAATAACACTATATGAATGGTAAACAGATCTTGAATGGAGAAAAAAATACTGCGAAGGTCCTAAATGGAGGGTAATAAACAAATAGGATGTATGAGGGATCTCCAGATCCAACCAATGGGTGACGTCATAAATGCAGACATAAAAAGTGTTAAAATAGACTCATAGCCAAAAGTGATGCAGAGATGTGTATAATGTCCATAAAAAATAATTCCAAAAGTGGCCTCTTCAAGAAACAGCCTCACAGAACTCTTACCTCATATATGAAGAAAAAACGCATCAATAAGTGATTGAACTTTCCACACCATCCTATTGGGACCTCTTCCTGTTTGTATGTCCTAGTAGTGGGGCCAGAAGGTAATTCTCCAACTGCCTAGGTTCTTCACTACACCGTCCTAATAGGCTCCAATGGGCGCCACAATAGGCAAGGGAAAAGGAAGAAGAGAGGGTGCTTTCAATAGTGTAGTATGTTAAATATAGGGTGCGTTTATTAAATGTAAAAATGGGTGGACTGTTACATTAAAGCTGCTAAAAACAAGCATGAAACGGTAAACTCTGGGTTCTCCTTACATCACTTCCAGTGTGTGTCTGATTGAAGCCACTCCCTACGCGTTACGTCACAACATGTGACTTTATGTGACATGTGACTTTATCTGGGGACTCCATCTGACTCCCCATCTCTGCTGACACTGACCACTTTGCCATCTTTTGGGGCTCACAAACCCTTCTTAAATGTCTAAAACTGATGTACATCTCCTGTTAGTTACATGAAGTTTTATTGTGATGCGTGACTGATCACTAACAAGCCATCCCATATTTTACCTCTGCAATGCTTACACTAATAATGATCTTTACTAAATGATAATGATGATTACTTATCTTGCACAAACCGTGCCCAGACCTCTAATCAGAGTGGTGCCTCTTCTAATTAGTGGCGGCCCGTCCATTAGGGGCTAATCTACATGCAGGCTGCCAGCGCATGGATTCCAATGGGGGGGGTTTATAAGCACGTGATTAAAGCTGGAGGCTCCAATAGGCTTCAAAAACGGTGGGCTCGGAACACAGGGAACTGCTCTCCGAGCCCACCCAGTTGTGAGACAATAGCGAATGATTATTCACTATTCTCACACTGATCCTCCTCCCAGCAAATCAGGAAGCGTGTCCTGAGACCCGTCATCCAATTGGCTGAAAGGACAGGCGACCCTACTGGATGCCTAGGAGGAGGAGGGAGGAGAAGCACAGCGGAAGCCGCTGTGATGCAGAGGAGAAAGAGATGCCTGTCCATCGCCCGTAGCAGCGCTGCCCGTCTGCAACCTAGATGGGGTAAGTACAGGGCTATTTGCCTGACTGCGAGACCCCTGGGGGAGGTGCCACTGGCCGACTGGGGGGGTTGTTTTCCGCCCCAAAACAAAAAAGAACACCAGCCGCCACGGCTTCCTTCTAACCCAGACTTCCCTTGTGGCCCTGCATCATGGGACAGGCTGTTGTCATACGACCAGAAGCAGTGGGGCTAGCAGGCTTCTTCACTGCCTGCACTGTTTCCATGCTGGTCTGAAGTCTGGAGAGTGGAACAACAGCAGGATTTATCAAGTAACAGGACATCGGGAGGTGGGTAAAAGTGCTGGGTAAAATGTCAAGAGTTGTGAGATTTTAGAGGATTTACTGAGACTCCTGGGAGACCACCAATGGGTGAGTTCTGAGTTTCCCACGTTACTTGACAGGTCTGCTCATAATAAGGATGACCTGTCTGAGAAAGATGTTAAAAATGGCTGCCTTACCTGAGCCTGATCCGATCCAGTGATGTGCACAAGCGTCTCTCCTCATTGGACAGATTGATAGCAGCAGGAGCCATTGGCTCCTGCTGCTGTCAATCAAATCCAGTTACACGGTAGCAGGGGCAGGGCCGAGTCCCGCTGTCAGTGGACGCAGCAGCGGGACTGGGGGGCAGGCCTGCACGGGTGCCCCTCATGGAAAGCAGCTTTCTGTGGGGGCACCTGATGAAGAGGAGGGACCTTGAGCACCGGGGCACCACAGAAGAAGAGGATCGGGGCTTCTCTGTCCAAAATGATTACACAGAGTAGGTAAGTATAGGCTTGTTTGTTATTTTAATTTTTTTTTTAAATGAGAGTTTACAACCCCTTTAAGTTTTATTTAGAATTCAGACTCCAATAAAAACAGATTAGCTAATTTGAGACTCTGCTTGAATATTTTCAGGCTTAGAAAGGAAGTATTTTGACCTTTATGACTTCTGTGCTTCTCAAAGTGTTAAAGCAGTTTTAGCAGAGTGCTTATACTTTGCGAGTTAATGTTATATACTCAAACAGTGAGTTAGCCCATTAAGCATGATTGCTGTGGTTAGCAAGTTTCGCTGTGCAATAGTGAGAATCACTAACCGTCAGGTCAGGCTCAGAGAACACAATCCAATATTACACAATCCAGTTACTTTTTGCTGCATATGCCAGTAGTAAAAAATGAATAAACAGGAAAAGATTTAACATTTAAGCAACGGTCAATGGAAAACAGTACTATCTGAAACAAGAAGCCTATAGGAAAAATGTACGCAATGAACTTTACACCTGGTTCACTGCCTGGAAGATAAGTGCACAGCTTCAATATAGAGATTGCTCAAGACAGTGTTAGAAAGGAAACCACATGCCTTAGTTAACGATAAATGCAAGGGAAACTATTTTCAGTTTGCACAAGATTTTTTTTATTGTCGTTTTTTTTTTTTCCTTTTTTTTTTTTTTTTTTTTATTGTACAGTGAAGATCATCATCTTTCTGGAACAGTAGACATAAGTATTCATTTAAGCATTGCAGGTAATACTGTAGCAATTTAAAACAGCTTTCGACCAGCTGCCAAAAATAATTAAGCGGGTAAAGGCAACTTAGTACTGTCAGTTCATGTTCATCTATATACGGTCTGTCTGTCTGTCTGTCTATCTCTCTCTCATATACAATATCTCACAAAAGTGAGTACACCCCTCACATTTTTGTAAATATTTTATTATATCTTTTCATGTGACAACACTGAAGAAATGACACTTTGCTACAATGTAAAGTAGTGAGTGTACAACTTGTATAACAGTGTAAATTTGCTGTCCCTTCAAAATAAGTCAACACACAGCCATTAATGTCTAAACCACTGGCAAAAAAAGTGAGTACACCTCTAAGTGAAAATGTTCAAATTGGGCCCAATTAGCCATTTTCTCCCTCCCGGTGTCATGTGACTCATTAGTGTTACAAGGTCTCAGGTGTGAATGGGGAGCAGATGTGTTAAATTTGGTGTTATAGCTCTCACTCTCTCATACTGGTCACTGGAAGTTCAACATGGCACCTCAGGGCAAAGAACTTTCTGAGGATCTGAAAAAAAGAATCGTTGCTCTACATAAAGATGGCTTAGGCTAAAAGAAGATTGCCAAGACCCTGAAACTGAGCTGCAGCACGGTGGCCAAGACCATACAGCGGTTTAACAGGACCGGTTCCACTCAGAACAGGCCTCACCATGGTCAACCAAAGAAGTTGAGTGCACGTGCTCAGCATCATATCCAGAGGTTGTCTTTGGGAAATAGACGTATGAGTGCTGCCAGCATTGCTGCAGAGGTTGAAGGGGCGGTGGGTCAGCCTGTCAGTGCTCAGACCATACGCCGCACACTGCATCAAATTGGTCTGCATGGCTGTCATCCTAGAAGGAAACCTCTTCTAAAAATGATGCACAAGAAAGCCCGAAAACAGTTTGCTGAAGCCAAGCAGCCTAAGGACATGGATTACTGGAACCACGTCCTGTAGTCTGATGAGACCAAGATAAACATATTTGGTTCAGATGGTGTCAAACGTGTGTGGCGGCAACCAGGTGAGGAGTACAAAGACAAGTGTGTCTTGCCTATAGTCAAGCATGGTGGTGGGAGTCTCATGTTCTGGGGCTGCATAAGTGCAGCCGCAACTGGGGTGCTACAGTTCATTGAGGGAACCATGAATGCCAACATGTACTGTGACATACTGAAGCAGAGCATGATCCCCTCCCTTCGAAGACTGGGCCACAGATCAGTATTCCAACATGATAATGACCCCAAACACACCCCCAAGATAACCACTGCCTTGCTAAAGAAGCTGAAGGTAAAGGTGATGGACTGGCCAAGCATGTCTTCAGACCTAAACCTTATTTATTGAGCATCTGTGGGGCATCCTTAAATGCAAGGTGGAGGAATGCAAGGTCTCTAACATCCACCAGCTCCATAATATCATCATGCAAGAGTGGAAGAGGACTCCAGTGGAAACCTGTGATGCTCTGGTGAACTCCATGCCAAAGAGAGTTAAGGCAGTGCTGGAAAATAATGGGGGCCATACACAATATTGAGACATTGGGCCCAATTTGGACATTTTTCATATCTACTTCAGGGGGAATTCCATTCCCTGTATCAAATACGCATTGGGGAGGGGACAGGACGGCACGAGGAGCAGTCTACCTGCCATAGGAGGAAACGCACATCACCCCCATACCTTTCTGGTATCTGATCTTATTGGTTATTGCTGGCAATAGAGTGGTGCACTAGACGCATTTTATAAATGTGAGTACCCTGTATTAGGGTTTGTTTGCTTGTGTTCATTAAATTGTTTAAACCTACTGCACTATCAAGCGCTTTTATTTTTGCATAAACGGAGGTATTTCACTGAGAATTCCTGGATGCACTTTTTCCCTTCTGAGCCCAGAGGAGGTTCAAATGCGTGTCTAGACTTGGCTTAATCGCTAAGTCGCACGCTCTAAGGTGAGCGTTCAATACCTAGAGGATCACTGGAGGGAGGACACCTTGGCACATATGAACACCTACCAAGCTGTTTTGTAATTACATGGACTACCCTGCGTATTGATTAGAAGCACAGCAGGACACTGTCTGCACATGAGCACTTTATTACGTGTTATATATATATATTTTTTTTTTTCCACATATATTTTATGGACTTCTACGAACGTTATGAATTTTACGAATCTATATTTTTTTTTTCACATGAGCACTGTATACTTACTGTGCATTTGAGTTTCCACTCCCTCTATATATATATATATATATATATATATATATATATATATATATATATATATATATATATATATATATATATATATATATATATATATATATATATATATATATATATATATATTTATTTATTTATTATTTACTGGCACATCACCATTGGTCAATATTTGTGTGTTTCTATGTTATATATACATTTGGTATCCAATCATTGGGTGTATAGTGCATATTACATAGTACAGCACTTTTCAATTAATTTATTTTACAATTTGTTCTGATTTTAGCTGCCGTTTCTTATATTGATCCTATTACCTTTTACATATTTTTCTATTTTTGATGAGATCATATTTATAGCGTGGCGTAGTATTTACTCATTTATGTTTGCACAAATTGTGAGATGTGTTTAAAGCCAGCAGCTTTTTCTTTCTCTATACATTTAAAGCGGAGTTCCACACAAAAATGGAACTTCCGCTTTTCGGAACCCTCCCCCCCTCCGGTGTCACATTTGGCACCTTTCAGGGGGGAGGGGGGTGCAGATACCTGTCTAAGACAGGTATTTGCACCCACTTCCGGCATAGACTCCCATGGGAGTCTATGCCTCTTCCCGTCCCGACCGCGCTGTCTGCTGGGAACACACAGCTCCCAGGAGAGAGCGGGGACCACTAGGGACGTGCAGCGTGACTCGCATATGCGCAGTAGGGAACCGGGAAGTGAAGCCGCAACGCTTCACTTCCTGATTCCCTCACCTAGGATGGCGGCGGTAGCTGCCAAGAACCGAGCGGGTTCTCGGCGTCCCCTGCTGACATCGCTGGACCCTGGGACAGGTAAGTGGCCATGTATTAAAAGTCAACAGCTGCAGTATTTGTAGCTGCTGGCTTTTATTTTATTTTTTTTTTGGCGGTGTGGGTGAACCCCCGCTTTAATGTGCATCTGGTCAGTGGTGGCTCACAGGATTCTTTGTGTTTTCTACCCAATATTGTAGCCAATGTCAGCAAAAGGGTCGCTGGTTCGAATACTGACCACGACACTACCTGCCTGGAGTTTAAATGTTCTCCCTGTGCCTGCGTGGGTTTCCTCTGGGTACTCCGGTTTCCTCCCACACTCTAAAGAAATGCTGGTAGGTTAATTGGATTTTGTATAAATTGGCCCTAGTATGTCTATGTATGATGTAAGTTATGGACCTTAGATTGTAAGCTCCTTGAGGGCAGGGACTTATGTAAAATACAATGTATATGTAAAGCGCTGTGTAAATTGACAGTGCTATATAAGTACATAAAATAACAATAAATGTCTACTGAGTTCAAGGTTACAATATAAGAGCAAGGGCAAGTGATTATACACAAAAATACTTGTTACAACTAGAAACGGAGTAAGAGCCCATTCACACAGGGGCAACTTTGGATCCGACTTCAAGTCGCCCCAAGTCGCCCCTAGTCGCCTCAAGTCGCGCTACACGAAAAAATCAATGTAAGTGAATGGATCTGTCTTAATGCACACTACTGCAGTCGCTCCGACTTCAGAAAAGGTTCCTGTACTACTTCAATCCGACTTGAAGGCAACTTGTACCCATTGATTTCAATGGAAGTTGCCTCCAAGTCTGATCACTGTTCATACTGAGGAAACTTTACAGGAAGCAGAAAAGAAACAGAAAGTAATTTCCTCCACTAAACAGCCAGCCCCCTCCTTCTCACACACAGCTGATAAGCTCTGATTGGCCACTTGTAAAGTTCCCTGTCCTGGAGGTGACTTCAAGTTGTGTTGTAAGTTGCCCCAAGTCGTGCTGTGATTCATACTCAAGTCGTGTCCAAGTTGCCTCCCAAAGTCGTGCTGGAAGTCGTGTTGCCCCTGTGTGAATGGGCTCTTAATGTGTTTTCTTTGATTTAAGATGGGTTAGCTGCCAGGAAATGTTGCATTTTGAGCTGCAGGATGATTTGTATATACTGTACAGTATGGCTGATTGTGCTGCACTGCAGTCAGTACAGGTAAGCTATCATTGAGCAGCTAACATCTGATTTCCACCTAATGCTTTTTTCTTATCTGATAATGAAGCCATGATGAACAGAAATAATGCTGTTTAGTCCTGTACTGTAAGTAGACATGGAGCGTTTTGGCAATGTGAACAATGAAACTGAGATGAACACAGATAAGGCCACTTTGTACTGTACCACAAGTAGAAATTTAGAGTCTGTGCGCTGTGCATGGAAAGGGAAACACTGGTCAGGTAAACAGAGGATTATGCAAAGATGTGATCTGGATTGATTTTGAACAATGTTATTTCTGGAGGGATTGACAGAGTGGCAGACCTCTAGACTCAAGATTAAAATATCTTAAAGTAAGATAACTAAGTAATACACACATCACAGAGTATTTTTTGGCATAATCAAGGCCTTCTGTTGTCAATATTGTCGTGCAAAAATGATTGTATTTTTAATGCAATCTATAGAAAAAAGAAATACCAAAATGAAAAGAAGATTTTTTTTCTTTTAGGACAGGTGCTTGAACTAGTTTTAAAATAAGTAGTTTTACTGTGAATAAAAGCGTACAATTTATTATTACTCTATACACACATTACAATACTATGACACAAAGTATGGTGAAGCTATTTCCAAATTAAATAAAGGGATTTTTTTATTTTGTGCATTTGTTTTCATGCAACACTGAAAAAAAATGAACAAAAAAAACTAGTGAAAAAAAAAAAAAAAAAGATTAAATATTAATGGTAAAAAGCGTAGGGAGAAAAATAATAGCTAGAATTAAATTTAGAGGAAGGAATTGATTAGGACTGAACAGAGTTTTAAAAAATGGGTTAATAAGAAGTTAAATAGGAGCTCATTTTGTTTAAAAAAATTATTTTGTTTTATTTGTAAGGTTGCTTTAAATCTGAACTCTGGGTATAGATGTGTTTGCATAGTTCCATTGGTCCAGCTTGGACAATATAATTATGCATATGTCAAACTTGTGGGACCACTGTGGAAGCGGAAAATCACTGTAGCAGTCACCACTATTACAGTGATCTTCAATGTCTTATGACGCGTACACACGATCGGATTTTCCTCCGGGAAATGTTCTATGTGAGCTCGTTGTCGGAAAGTCCGACCATTTGTATGCTCCATCGAACATTTGCTGTCGGAAATTTCCACACAAAAATATTTGAGAGCAGGTTCTCAAATTTTCCGACAACAAAACTTTGTTGTCGGAAAGTCCAATCGTGTGTACACAAGTCCACGCACAAAAGTCCACACATCAAGTACGAGACGGAAGCACTCGGTCTTGTAAAACTAGCGTTTGTAATGGAGATAGCACATTCATCACGCAGCAAATTTTTAAATCTTTCAATGCAGCGCATTCTCTTCTTCTTTCCAATGCTAGAATAATGAAGTTGTTTTGCTGCTGATATTCACACAGAGTTCTGACAAACTGATTTTTTATTATTTTTTGTGATCTCATGAATAATCTTTGTTTATGTTGAGTTTTTTTTATCAAGATCTCCAGAATAATCTTTTTTTAAATTTTTTATAGCAGTGGTCATCAACCCTGTCCTCAGGGCCCACTAATAGGCCAGGTTTTATGTATTACCTTGGGGAGATGCAGACTAGAATACTGCAATCACTGAGCAGCAAATGATATCGCCTGTGATGTATTTCAGTTATCTTGCAAACCTGGCCTGTTAGTGGGCCCTGAGCACAGGGTTGATGACCACTGTTTTATAGTGATCTCCTTTTTTTTTTTTTTAATTTCTCCAGATCTCCAGAATAAAAGCTTTTTTTCTTTTTTTTTCTAGTGATCTCCATAATATTTTTTTGTCGTTTTGTGTGTCAAGTTACCACAACACCATTATTATCTTGTATTTTTTTTACCTCAAAGTGATTGGTTGGTGTTGGTGTCCCTTGTTAATTTGACATTGTATTTTTGAAATGTGCCTGCCTACTCACAAACAAACTGTCCTGTTTGAAGTAAAACACATAGCCAAGTATTTGTCAAAATTTTAAATTTATTAGGGGTCCTAACAAAATAAAGAGGAAGGCAACGCTGGAGAAACAGTTGGAATTGTTGAAGCCTTTGTACCCCAGGGCAGACATCAATTATTTGACTGTCAAAATTGATAACCTGAGGAGTCGATTTAATAGGGAGCACAATACGGTCCAGAGATTGGGAGCAGCAGCAGATGACATATATGTCCCAAGGCTGTGGTCTTACAACAGCCTGTGACTTTTGGCAGACCACACCAAACCCAGACCATCACTCTCAACACTTCCTTCCACGCTTCCTTCCAGGCTGCTGTCATGGGTTGGGTGGCTGTGTTGTTGGAGGTGTTGCTGGAGGTGGTGGAGGAGTAGTATGGCCCAACTCACACACGTGGCTTTTAGTTGTGAGTTGACTCCTCATCTTGTTGTTTAGGGCCTGAAGTATTACCTCCTCACAGATGAAACCTTGGCACTCCTCCATTTGTTCCAGTTTACTGGCTGTCAGACAGCCATATGACTCTGGGCCACCAGGGGTTGTTGTGAGGACTGCAGTAGCCTGCCGAATCAAAAAAGTCGCTGACTCCTCCAGGTTCTTCGCCTTACTGGTCCTTTTTGTTGGAAGGCGGAGGGGAGGAACCTGGGATTCGGTCAGGCTGCTGGGCACGGCCACCTCCTGGCTGCCACTTTCCATGGCCACCTCCTGGCTGCCACTTACCACGGCTACCTCCTGGCTGCCAATTTCCACGGCCTCCTCCTTGCTGAGACTTTCCTGTGTATGAAAATGGGGCATAGGTTTAGTTTTTTTGTCATCAATCACACACAATTTTTAGCTCATGATTGCAAATTTAATTTGCAAATTTGCAAATTGAATTTTAACAAATAGAAAAGACTATCATTCTATTCTGACCCCCGCATTTTTCATTCTTGTCCCAATCATTTTTGGCTACTATTGTCTATTGATATGTAAACCACTTTGTTAAATCAGAAATTAGTGATCAATAATAGCATCAAGTTAACATCATTCAATTTTTAGCTTGTTGGAGTATTCTCTGTGTTTGACTTGCCAGAGACATGGCAGCTCCCTGTACTTGTCTATAAAGTTTGGCAGGAAGTCTGGGTCAGTAAATTTATCCATTTTATCTGAAAGACACAACACAAGACGAACCCTAATGTCAGGCTAAACTCTCCTAATCTTGTCCCAATCTAGAGAAGCAGTATAGGCCACTAACCACTGATACCCCAAGTTCAAATTGTACCTTCCTTTGCACGTTCAGCGCTTACGCTACTCCATCCTCCGCTCACAGATTGTACATACGACGCACGCATGTTATGCTTTATATACACTGCGCATGCGTGAAACTCCACCCCTGACCTTCTTTCTAGTGTATTCCCTGCCCCTTCTCGTTCGGCACAGTGGGAGAGCACATGGCAGAGACAGAGCAGGTGCATGCAGAGAGCAGCAACGAGGAGGACGACAAAAGCCCGGAGCAAGGCAGTTCCTGATCCAGGACGAGATATAAAGCCTCAAATGTGTCCTTTGTACAGATGGTGGAGATGGTGGACATCTTGAAGAGGGCCGACTATGATGGGAAGTATGGACCGTATAGAAACCCAAATGTGAGAAAGGCCAAGATCATGACTAAATTTGTGAGAAGTCTGCACAGGAATTTTGGGGTATGATGATCCAAGGAGCAATTGAGGAAAAGCTGGTCAGACCTGAAATTGAGGGAGCACGTTTAGTACAGAAGGATCAGGAAAATACTTCCAAAAAGTAAGTTTTTGTCATGTGTTCCTATTATTATTACTTTATTTTCTTGCTGGTCCATGTGCTTTTCTTTATACTGTTGTACATTTTAAAATGGCAAGTTTGAGGTTCGTGGGTACAGTAATCGTTCATATTAAACATCATTTGTTCGACCACTAATACAACGTTTTTGGCAGATGCAGGTTAACTACATTTGTTCATGCCTATTTGTATGAAAAGAAGTTTATTACATTGTTGTCTAGATGTGTTTGTAACTAGAATGAAATGCAAACTTGATTTAGTGTAAGGAGAGGACACTCAGCTGCTGTTTACACATCTGGACACAGGAGCACTAGTGTGGGACACCAGAACACCCTTTTTATGGTGTCCCACACATGTGCTCTAGTGGATACTAGGGGTCTCTCCATGTGTGAAACTTGCACAAAACAGGTAAGTATTCCAGCTTTGGAAAGGGAAAAAATCATGTATTCAGCTTGTAACTCTGCCAAAACAGACAATTGGACCTTACTTCCAAGTAGTGTTTAATATTACTATTTCTTGCCTCAAATATCTGTGGGCTAAGTATACCTTTTTGTATTCACATAGGGGAGAAAAGAATCGGGACATCTGAGGACACCAGGAACCCCACTACTCATGAAGAAGGGGAAATCCCCACACGCCATGAAGAAGATGTGGATTCTGAGGTACATGAAGTGGGCAAAATGGTGACCACAACAGATAAGTGCCCACAGCTTCAGGTAATAGATGTATGCCTGCATATTTATAATACATGGTGTGTTTTTTTTTTAGGTGATGTGGATGTTATGGAAGAAGAAACTCACTTCAACAGTGCAAGTGCACAGATCCTGATCAGTGAAATAATGGTGTGCAATCAGGATTTAGAGAAGGTCAAGGAATAATGTTGAAAAAAGACTCACCAACATCATTGATGTTTTATCCAAAATCTAACCCAAAACAATGTTGTTGTTATTTAAATTTTTTTAAAATACATTTTAAAGTAATTTGAAAGCCAAAGTTTGAAGATGCACATAGTGTGTCAACATGTGCTATCTGCCATAATGGGATATCAATGTACGCATTTTGTGGGTGCAACCCCTTCCTCTCATCTACTTTAGTTGCGAGGAAGGGGTTGCACCCACAAAACGCGTACATTGATATTGCATGATGGCAGATAGCACGTTGACACACTGTGTGTCTTTTCCCTACATCTATCAAAATAGATGTAGGGAAAAGACACACATTTTAGGCATGGGATCATGAGTGAAATCCACATTTTTGAGTCCCAATTTGTGTGCATCTTCCAAATTTGGCTTTTACAGGGGTGAAATCACCCCATCTGATGAAGGCCACACAGTTTTGACATATTAATGTCTCCTGTTGCCTCCACTTGATCAAAAAGTTGAACTTTGTAAGTTCCCGAGTTATGTATGTTATGGTTTTAAACATGCCTGTTTAGCCACAAAAAGGCTATATACTGTCACACAATAATGTTATACACCAAAGATGTTGGTTTGTTAAAAAACCCTTTTATAATGCACATGTGTGAATGTGCTTTGAGTAAAATGTTTTATAATCAACAATGTGTGGCTTCTTCTTTCAATGCTCAATATCAGTTTTTGGAGTAAGTCTGTGTAGTTATATAGTCACAATCGAGGTTATTTACTAAAGGCAAATCCACTTTGCACTACAAGTGCACTTTCAGTGCAATTTCAGTGCACTTTCAAGTTCACTTGCAGTGCACTTGTAGTGCAAAGTGGATTTTCCTTTAGTAAATAACCCCCACAGTGCTCTAAAATTTGCCCCAATCAGGCCATTTTAGGGACTGCAAGCAATTAATTCATGGAGTTGAAAAAGATGATTATTTTTATCATTAACGCGTTACATACATTAACAACAAAAACAAGGTGTGTGTGTAGCAGACCCATAGCACAACATAATAGTTAGCTGAAGAAGAGATAGTCACGGGGGGCGTGTCCAACCTAGCTACAGAGAGGACGTGTGGAAGCTGAGCTCCGTCCTGAACAATATAATCCACAGCCATCCCAGCTCATCTCAGGCTGTACAGCTTTCTATTAATGCCTCAAGCACTTGGCTCCCCTATATAGCTGTTATCGGAGGACATTATTTGTTTTCGGTGCACTTTCTGGCCCGCGGCCTATTGACAAACTCGAGCCCTCCGCCGCCATCTTGAGGCCTACTAGGAGGCCGAGATCTGCCGCTTCTGTCTTCCGCGGATCGAGGGAGAGGAGGGACCTATCTCCCCTGGCCACCAGATCGGATCGTTACACTCTGCTCGGAGGGCCTGGGAGCCGGTGCTATACCGTCTGAGGTCCCTCTCTACCGCCGGCGGCTCCCCTCGTCTGGACGCCATTTTGCGGCCTGCTGTACCGGCCCTGGAATTGCTTGGACAGTGTGATTAATACTCCATCCGCACACTCATCCCCCTGACGGTTCTGGTGGTGGTGCTTACGGCCTGCCTTACGAGCGGAGCCTTGAATTCTAGCCCCTATATCAGCGCCCTAGGCAGACTAGTAGCGGCGCTCACTCGGCCGGCTACGGCCATCAGGAAAGTCCGCGGCTTCGGCCTACTACTGGAGCCCGGCGGCCATCTTGGTGCTCCGAGTACTCTCATTTTCACTCTGCTCCATTATCTACCTCACTAGAGCTCTCTAACAGCACTCCTTCATCAAGATCCCTCTCATATAGCACTGAGCTCTATTTCTGCTGCTGTGACTCTGCATTTGGTTCTTTTTATAGTCTGCTGAGTCCTGCACAGTACTGATACTCTCAGACGGCCACTACAGCTAGGAAAGCCCACGGCTTTGGCCCAATATTGGAAGCCAGCAGCCATCTTTCTGCTCCCAGTGCTACCTAACTCACTCTTAGCAGACGCATCACCTACGCAGCTTTTGCTACTGAGAAGATTTTTACTCAAGATAATTTTTTCTTGCTCCTTCCCGAGGCTGATGGAGAACATTGAATGCTACCTGCTTCCAATCTATATGAGATCTCCTTTACCTGCTGGCAACATTATGATGTAAGTACAATACTCATTGGATGTGAGTAAGAGGTGCCCTTTGCAGCTATCGGCCATATAGTTCCAGCTATGCCCACCAAAACACAGAAACTCCGGTCTGCCACAGTCAAACGCCCAAACAAGAGATCACTGTCTACTCCAGTTTCTACAGGTTCCATTCAGCAATACTTAGCCAACGCACGTGGCAACCAAGCCCGAACCTCCAGAACAAGTGTCTCTCCATCGTCTCACGCAGCTTCGGTGAGAGAAAGCTCTCCGGCATCCTCCTATTGTTCTGACCTTGTTGACGATCCTGGTTCCCCCGCGGGTTCTGAAATGTCTACACTCATGAGCGGTCTAAAAAAAGAACTAGCTGGTATGTTTCATAGTTTGGAGAAATCCATTAAAAAAGAAATCACTGCCGTTAGATCTGATATGTCACATCTCCTGGTCAGAGTAGAGGAAACGGAACAACGGCAAGATACACAGGCGGTAGCCATTAAAGAACTACAGGACACTGTTACCCAACTGGCATTTGCCCATCGGGCATCTCTGTATAAGCTTGAAGACCTCGAGAACCGTAACCGTAGAAATAATATCCGTGTTAGAGGTCTGCCGGAAGCAACTGGAGATTCTGATCTTGAACCTTCCATAAGAGGCATCTTTAATACCATTCTGGGTAACCCTGTTACTGCTCCGCTACGTTTCGACCGGGTTCACCGTGCTCTGAGACCCCGTACTGCTAACTCAGACCTGCCCAGGGATGTTATCTGTCGCCTACACTACTTTGAAGATAAAAATGCTATCATGACGAAGATGCAGGGACTGCCTAATATTGACTTCGACGGGGCTACCATCACCATATATCCAGATCTCTCTAAGGATACACTGGATCGTCGTTGAACCCTAAAGCCGCTTCTTGACCACCTACGCTCTGATGGGATCACATACAGATGGGGCTTCCCTGCCTGCCTGATCGCCATGAAAAATGGCCGCTCTCATACACTAAGGTTCCCTGAGGAACTCCTAACTTTCTTGCAGGATCTTCATCTCTCGCCCATGGAGCTTCCAGGTTGGAGGGATCCAATCCCCAAATTCTCATGCCCAATGGATCCCCTTTGGAGAAAGACCCCCTCAAAGAAGGGGCGTACTTCTCTTCTGGGATCTGCACAAAAGCATGGTTGAAACATTTAATATTTTACCTATGCCAAGGTTAATAATGTAAACAACCTCTCTCCTACAGGGATTTTAATATGGAGTCCGGTTTTGGTTGCAGTTTTTTTTTTTTACTTGCCTTTATATCCTCAAAGCGGAACTACCATTATACCGACCAACGTTCAAATTTTTTCTTTTTCTTTTGTTTTTGGTTCATGATCCCAGTTGGTCTACATTTATGCTTTCTTGTAGGATGCAGATAAACAAAATGAATCAGCGCGAAATGGTGTAGACTAGAACAGCAGCTGAACACTAGGGCCAATAATCAAATCCCTCAATAAACATCAACAAACAGACAGTGCAGCGCTAAATAAATGGAGAAAATATAAAATTGAGATAAAACACAATACAATCCACCACGGTGTAAAGATAAAAAAAGTCCATATAATCAGGTCCAAACAGATCTTCAAGGTAGAAAGGACTGTGTGTTTGCAAATGGTGTTTCCAGGAGCCCACCACCACAGAAACAAATGGCCTCTCACCTGGTGTTGTGGACCCTTTAATTATAGAGGGTCATAAGCGCTCTTGGCATATAATATGCAAATATGATGCGGCTACACAAATCTTCATCAATGACCATCAAGGACCCAATATAGGACACTCCAATAAGGACATGTAGGAAATAAAAGTGGCGAAAATAGTGCTCTCCGTATAAAATGATCTTTATTACTATATAAGAAATGGTAAAACGCTCACAAGTGAAGTACTTGGTAATAGCAGACAAGCAGTAGTGGCGATCTCATGTTCCTCCGAACAGCAGAGCAGATGCGCAGTGGCCGCGGGTGACGTCACGACGCTACCTCGTTCTGTTTTTTTTTGGACGCGTTGCGTCCCAGTGGGCGGGGACTTCATCAGCAGATGAGGATCGTCGTGGGCACCCGCGCTAAATACCAGGTAAGTAACCATGGCTACAGTACACCAAACGGAATTGACCTGAGGATCACCCGGAACTAAATCCGGACGTAACCCCTTATACAGAAATACAAAACAAACGGAAATGGCTCTCCCAAAATCAATAGGAAAAGACATAGCTGTGACAATAAAACGCATCAATCCTGGAGGGACAAGTGCATAATTCCTGAAATGGAATATTAACATACCAAGGGGAAAATTAAATATTAAAAATATATATATATAAAAACATATATATATAAAAAGTATTATCATTGTAAAAATAAATATTCAAAAATTTTCAGAACACTATAAAAATATTATAAAAATAAGAAGTGAGTCATCCGCGGCCACTGTCATCAAATATAAATGAAATAAAAATAAAATTCAGCGATCTGATATAAAGCAATTTGTGTCAAAATCAACGTTTAACCCCTCAGGGCAAAGAACCCTGGTTTCGAAGATCCAGTAAGATTCTCTCTTACTCAGTTGCCTTATGAAATTGCCCCCCCTCCAGTGTCTAGTGACCCTCTCTATACCCCAAAACCTCAAACTTTTGGGGTTCTGATGATGATGGAGTTTGAAGTGTCTAGAGACATTGTGGGTTTTCAGGCCTTTCTTAATGTTGTTAACGTGCTCAGCAAGTCTCACATGTAGGGGTCGGGATGTTCTCCCTATATACTGGAGCCCGCATCCACACTCCAGCATATACACGACCCCTACTGTGTCACAGGTAATTAGCTGTTTGATATCATATTCCTTACCAGTAGCTGAGGCTAGGAATTTTTTCCTTTTCTTTATGTTCCCCTTTGCATGCTTACATGGGATGCATTTGCCGCATGCATAGAAACCACTCAGAAAAGAAAATAACCTATCGGAAGAGGGAACAGGAGGGTTCAGAACGCTAGGGGCCAGACGGTCCCTTAATGATGGAGCCTTCCTATAAATAAACTGAGGGCGGTCAGGGAGCACTGGGCCTAAGACTTTATCTTGTTTCAAGATGGGCCAATTCTTCTGAACTATTTTCTCAAATGTGCGGTATTGCACATTATAGTCAAGCACCATCTTGAAATTATAATCGTCTCCACCTTTTTCCCTGACCGTATCAGAAACCAAAATACCTCTGTCAAGACTTTTGACTTTAGTGATCTCCTCCTCAAGCTTGGAACGATCGTATCCTTTTTGTTCAAACCTAGATGTCAGAATGTTTGATTGCACCAAGAAATCCTCCTCCGTGGTGCAATTCCTACGCAGCCTGATGTACTGACCCCTGGGGATGTTGCACAACCAAGAATGGTGGTGACAACTCCCCAGGGGGATGTACGAGTTGCGGTCCGTTGGTTTGAAAAAATTGGTCATAATAAAACGGTTGTGTATAATACTGATAGTCAGATCCAGAAAAACAACTTTTTCCTGGTCGACCGTCCAAGTCAAGACAATGTTTTTGTGGTTAGTGTTAAGAGCATCAATAAACAAGTCAAGTTTGTCCCTATCTCCTCTCCAAATTAGAATAAGGTCGTCAATATAACGACGGTAACAAATGAGCTCTGGGGGCTTATTAGAAAAAACTGCCTCTTCCTCCCAGTGGGCCATAAATAAATTGGCCACACTGGGAGCAAAACGGGCCCCCATAGCAACTCCCCTCGTCTGCAAATAAAAATCCCTATTATACCAAAAATAATTTTTGGTTAAACAAAAGTTTAAACAGCTCAACAGGAATTCTTGATGCCTCCCAGACAATGAGGAGGAGGATAGAGCCCATTCGACAGACGTCATAGCATCTCTGTGACCAATAATGGTATACAGAGAGCTGACGTCTGCTGTGACCAAAAAAGTGGGTGAAGAACAATCTAAACTTTCCAAAATCTGAATCACATGTTTAGTGTCTCTGAGATATGCAGGGGTTTTAATAACAAGTGGTTGCAAAAAGACGTCAATGTATTGCCCAAGACGAGCTGACACTGAGTCGATCCCATTAACAATGGGTCGAACAGGGGGGTGGATGATGTCTTTATGTATCTTGGGCAGAAAGTAAATCACAGGGGTTCTGCAAAATAAAGGATCCAAATACATTGCTTCTTTCTTGGTGAGGATTTTTTGATCCCTGCCATCCTCAATAATAGCATGCAATTCGTCCTTATATGTTAACATGGGGTCTTTACTAAGGATCCTATAGGTGTCTTGGTCGGAAAGCAGACGACTCATTTCTGACTGATAATATTCTCTGCTCAAAACGACCAGGCCCCCCCCCTTTGTCGGCGGGACGGATGACTATATCCTTCCGCTCAGAGAGAGATTTGATCCCGCGCTTAATAAACAAAGGATCAACAATTTTCTTAACCTTTAACTGATTTAAATCATGCGAAACCATATTTTTGAACACTTCTAAATGTTTATTGTCGGTGTTCTGTGGGTTAAACGTGGATTTGTTGCGTAAAGATGAGTGTTGAGAGATGGACGGTTTAGTCCCATGATGAGGTTGGGCCAAAAAATATTTTTTCATATTAAGGGACCTAACAAATTTCTGGATATTAACATAAGTATCAAATTTATTAAGGTTTTTTATAGGGGCAAATTTTAAGCCTCGATCCAAGACCTTAATCTCATCGTCACTAAGAGTGATTTGGCTCAGATTGTAGATACCCTTCCCTACCGTGGTTTGGGCCTTTTGTACCCTCCTGCCCCCTCTCCTTCCTCTCTTTCTTTTCGCTTGCGAGGGCCGGCGTTTGGTGGAGTGTAGGGTATCGGCTGCCTCCACATCTCTCCTTCTTGGGGTTGAAAAGGCTGAGGGGGGTATCTCTGTTCCCCCCGTTGGCCTAAAAAACCATTTTCCTTATAAGGGGTGTGGTCAGCTAGTGGGGCAGAACGAGGTAGCGTCGTGACGTCACCCGCGGCCACTGCGCATCTGCTCTGCTGTTCGGAGGAACATGAGATCGCCACTACTGCTTGTCTGCTATTACCAAGTACTTCACTTGTGAGTGTTTTACCATTTCTTATATAGTAATAAAGATCATTTTATATGGAGAGCACTATTTTCGCCACTTTTATTTCCTACATGTCCTTATTGGAGTGTCCTATATTGGGTCCTTGATGGTCATTGATGAAGATTTGTGTAGCCGCATCATATTTGCATATTATATGCCAAGAGCGCTTATGACCCTCTATAATTAAAGGGTCCACAACACCAGGTGAGAGGCCATTTGTTTCTGTGGTGGTGGGCTCCTGGAAACACCATTTGCAAACACACAGTCCTTTCTACCTTGAAGATCTGTTTGGACCTGATTATATGGACTTTTTTTATCTTTACACCGTGGTGGATTTTCTTGTAGGATGTATACCGTTTATAACGAGCCTGGTTCTACATGAACAGTTTCTCATATCCCTAACTGGAACTAAATGTTTACTTATAGTTACAAACTAATTGTATTTCTTTACAGGCCGTGTGCTGTTGAGGCGCACTTCCCTCACTACTTCTCCCCTACAGCGTAACCCCGTCCCCATCTCTTTCTGGGGCTGTTGAGTGTGAGAGGCCCTGTAGTTATCCTATTTAAACCCCGCTCAGGGATTGGGATGGCCTCTCGCTCTCTCTTTCCCCAATGGGACCACTGCAGGTTTCTGCGTGATATTCATATGTTTCCCACAAGTTTTTTGATTTGCGTATATACTTTATGTTTATGTTTATTTTCTTATTTCTTTTTTCATCTCTCTTTCTATTTTTCCTCTCTCTCCCCTTTACTTCCCCCTCCCTGCTGGCATGCATGGCTGGATAGGCTGAAGGTCCACATTTTATCCTATCAATGGCTACGGTAAAGATTGTTTCCTATAATGTTAGGCGTCTTAATGTCGCTGCTAAAAGACACCAAATTTTTCGGGAACTGAAGCAAGCCACATGTTCCATTGCCATTCTTCAGGAAACGCATTTAACTCACACGACACCTGTTAAACTAACGTCACCTAATTTTCCGCAGTGGTACTATAGCTTATCGGACACCAATAAGGCCAAGGGAGTAGCCATTGGTTTTTGCAGAAATGTGTCCTTTAGGCTGTCTGATATGCTGGCGGATGATCATGGTCGCTTTCTCTTCCTTAGAGGTTTTATTGGAAACACTCAATGCACCCTTGCAAATATTTACTGTCCAAACCATAATCAACCCGCTTTTTTCTCCCAAATACTGACTAAATTGTCACATTTTGCTAAGGGACTTACTATCCTAGCGGGGGATATAAACATGTCACTGGACCCCACTATTGATACGTCACAGGGCCGCTCTAACATTTCTTTCAAACGATTGAAGTTTGTAAAAAAAAAGGCTTCTAGATCTCCAATTAATGGATGTCTGGCACCTCCTTCACCCCAAAGAGAAGGATTTTTCACATTTCTCCTCAACACACCAATCTTACTCTAGAATAGACAATATATTCTTAGACCATTTTCATCTCCCCCTTCTACAATCCACTCACATTGGCACCGCATCTGTTTCAGATCATGCACCTGTGTCAATGACATTGACCATGCCTTCCCTACCACGTCATACCACCAACTGGAAACTTAATGACTTCCTTCTCACTGAGGAAACTGAGGTTTCCATATTGGCCTCTCACTTGTCACAATACTTTAAGGAAAACAATCCCTCTGACACCTCCCTCTCTATTATATGGGAAGCTCATAAGGCTACTATTAGAGGCCGACTCATTGAGCTTGGTGCTCGGAAGAAAAGGGAGCATGGTCAACAAATTGATCAGGTGTTACAACAAATAGCGGTTCTTGACAAGCAGCACAAACTCTCATTGCATATTAAACACCTCCAATCCTTCACACTTAAGCGAGAGGAATTAAAATTCCTCCTTAATTTAGACACCAAGAGAAAGTTCCAACGTATGTCACAGAAATTCTATGAATGGGGGAACAAACCAAGTAGATTATTAGCTAGATCATTAAAGACTAAACAGTCGCAATCATTTATCCCCAAAATCAAACTCTCAACAGGTGAATTGGCTCATGCAACTCCGGACATTGCTAAAGCCTTTAGAGAATATTATTCGGACCTTTATAATGTCAAAAACGACCTATCCTATCTTCCTCATAAGGAGAGAAGAAACCGCATGCTTTCCTACTTAAAAGAAGCCAATCTTCCTGAATTGCCCATATCTGTCCTTAAAGAACTGGAGGAAGACTTTTCCATTAAGGAATTTCAGGCAGCATTAAAGTCCTCCCCATCTGGTAAAGCACCTGGACCTGACGGGTTCACTATTTTATATTATAAAACATTCAGTGACATCTTGCTCCCTCGTCTTTCTGCATATGTAAATTCTATTTCTCAATCCTCAGGACTATGCCCGGAGTCACTTTCAACTCATATTACTGTCATCCCCAAACCAGATAAGGACCCTACCCTGTGTAACAGTTTCAGGCCAATATCACTAATAAATGTCGACATTAAATTATTCGCCAAAGTAATGGCAAACCGATTACTCCCCCTTATACCCAGCTGGATCTCAGCTGACCAGTCAGGTTTCATACCCAACAGAAAAGCAAAAGATAATTCCCTTCGTGCAATCTCTCTAATCCAATATGTTCAGCGGTGCGCCCAGCCCACCCTACTCCTCTCCACCGATGCAGAAAAAGCTTTCGATAGGGTGGACTGGGAGTATCTTAAGCTGACTCTACGACACTTAAGGTTGGGTCCTAAAGTGTTCCATCGTATCTCATCTCTCTACTCCAATCCCTCCGCACAAATTAGAATTAATGGTTCGTTAAGTGACCCCTTTGTCTTACACAATGGAACTAGGCAGGGTTGCCCCCTCTCCCCTCTTCTTTTTGCTATTACATTAGTACCCTTCTTAGCTACAATTAGGAATAATGATAGTATCAAAGGTATACAAATTGGCAACAGATCCCATAAATATGCAGCTTACGCAGATGATGTACTATTTTTCATCCAACAGCCACGTATTTCGATTCCCAATTTGATGTCTGCATTTTCCACGTTTCATTCAATTTCTAACTTCAAAATAAACTTATCCAAATCCGAAATTTTAAACATTAACATTCCTAAGTCCGAGGCTCTCTCTCTCAAGCCCCTCTTTCCCTTTAAATGGGAAACAAAATGTTTGAAATACTTAGGTATTTATCTCACTTCTAATCTCCAATCCCTCTTTCGATACAACTATATTCCCTTGCTAAACAAAATTAGAGGTGACCTGCGAAAATGGTCTAGCTTGTCCCACACATTGTTAGGGAAGGTAAATATAATTAAAATGAACATACTACCTCGTGTCCTCTTCCTCTTTCAAATGCTCCCATTGTGTGTTCCAGTGGGGTTTTTTACTATTCTACAATCCATGATTTCTCGTTTTATCTGGAGGAACGGCCACGCCAGAATATCCAGAGAGTTATTGTTTCGTCCCAAATGTTCAGGTGGTCTGGCACTTCCTAGTTTTAAAGCATATTATCAAGCGACTGTATTGGCCAGACTAGCTGACTGGAAATATGCTCTTAGCTCGAAGTTATGGGTACAAATTGAATATTTCCTAAGTGGCGTGGATCTCTCAATGGCTCCCTGGATATACCGTTCTCACAGGAACCTTGATCGTAATACCTCGGCTCTTACCATATCCTCCTTAGATGTATGGGACGCCATACATAAAAATTTTTCCTGGAACTATGATTCCCCCCTATTACCTCTCCTTCACCATACATATTTTCTGCCAGGCCTTCTTGATCCAGGCTTTAAAACATGGAGGCCTGATGAGCCTCTCTTACTATATCATACTCTGGATGGCAATATACTTAAACTATTACATATGATCCTCGCACCTAAACCTGCCACGTTTCTAGATAAATGGAGATACCACCAACTACAACACTTCGTAAGATCTCTTCCTACTCCACTTAGGGGTGTCAGCGACTTAAACGATATAGAGGTAATATTTCACCCAAAAGACCCCCCTTTAAATAGTATTTCCTTATTTTATAAAGCCCTCATTGCTCTTCAAAACCCCGACTTCCCACCTTTCCTGAATAAATGGGAAATCGATTTAGATTTTTCCCTGACTGACAACCAAAAGGATAGGATCCTACAATTAGCCCACACTTCATCCGTAGCCTCAAGAATGTCAGAGGTCAACTATAAGTTGCTCACTAGGTGGCATTACACACCAGTTAAGTTACATAAAATGTTCCCCGCCAGTTCCCCGCCAGTTCCCCATTGTGCTGGAGGAACTGTGGGAACAAAGCTACTCATGCACACATATGGTGGTTTTGTCCACTTATTCGACCATATTGGGATGACATTCGCGCTCTGATTGTCCAGATAGCTGATGTCAATATACCAAATGACCCCTGGGCTATCCTTTTTCATGTTACAAAACCTCCTATAAGATTGTATAAACGCTCTATCATCCCTCATCTATTGAATACTGCTAAGGCCCTAATACCCACTTTATGGGGCCAACCAGTATCCCCATCTATAAAAGTTTGGCTACAAACTGTTGACAATGTACACCTCATGGAGAATATCACCCACAATATTAGAGGGACCTCCCAGAAACAACCTTTAATCTGGGATCCCTGGAAAAAATTTCAAACCACCTCCTCATATAGAGACCTCATTTCACAAACCCCCTAAAACCTGTTAACCAAACTTAGCCACCATACATTTGATTTTTGATACCCTTCCCACCTTTTCAATATATGATTATGCATGCCGACAACCCACCACCCCCCTGTCCCTTCCTCCTACCATTTTCTCTTTCACTTCTTCTTCTTTTTCTTTTCTTTTCTCCATCTTCTTTTTTCTTTATCTTTTTCCTTACTCTACTTCTTCCCCGCTATCCTTTTATATTTTATATTTTCATTAAACCAAAGCAATAGTTTCCTTTTATCTTGTCTCAAAAACATTTGGATTATAGTGCTTACATAGTAAATATTCTCTACCTAAGCAGAGAGAACGTTGATTCTTTGTATATTCATAGAGATATTTATTGTATTTCTAACTTACACATATTCGCTGTAATATATGAGTACTGTAATCTATGTTATTGCTATTATGAAAATGTTATCTATTTTGAGATGTAATTTATATCTCTGTTTTATTTTTCTTTAATAAAAATTTATTAAACAAAAAAAAAGAAGAGATAGTCACCTCATGTATCAAATAAGTTACGTTTGCACTATTGAAGAAAATGGCCAAAAATAAAAGGCCATTGGAGAACCTAGGAGACAGCTAAAAGAAACACAAGCAGTAAATCAAATGAAATATGAGTTGAGTTTTTAACAAACAATTTATTTAAAACAGGTTACACATTCTCTGGCATATCAATGCCCCCCCACCTGCAAAGTACTCTAGATACTTTTGGCGTACTTCACGGACGCTTTGGGGGGGCAGGCCAGGACGGCCAGCTTCAAGAGCTGTCAGAGTTGTTGGATCCGGTAAGCCTGCCTCAGTCCCAACTGAGGCCACATAGTTTGATCCATTTTTGCGCAAAAAGTTATGTAAAATGCAGCATGAAAGAATTATGTGATTGACTTTATATTCCGCCATATTAATAGCAGTGAGCAATAAGCGGAACTGGCTGCCCATTATGCCAAAGGCATTTTTTACCACTCTTCTGGCTCTAGCCAACCGCATGATAATGAAAAACCCTCTTGTCCGGGGTGAGGGTCCTCATCGGGAATGGCCGCATAAGATGGTCCCCCAGCGCGAAAGCTTCATCCGTGACGAAGAGGAACGGGAGTCCCGCCACATTGTCTTCTGGAGGTGGCAAGCCCAAACTGCCATTCTGGAGCCATCTGTGAGATGACTCCACCATCCGACATTTGGCCATTTTTCCCCACGTCCACATACAAAAATACATACGTACATCGCCAACACCACGGCGACACCACCGCCAACAACACTATACTACTATACCCCTTATAATTATAATAGTAGGACCCCGGGTTGGGGGATGAGATGATGTGGACATGTTTCCCTTCTACTGCCCCACCGCAGTTGGGGAAGTCCCACTGCTGGGCAAATTGGGAGGCCGCAGTCTGCCATTCCTGTGGGTTTGAAGGACACTGTGGAGTCAAACAAGAAGAAAAAAAATTTGTACTTTTGCACATAACATTGCAAGTAGATTAGACACAAACATTCTTGGTCAACATAAATATAACATTTATTTTAAGGAGTATTTAAAGACAAAAGTATAAGGTCCACTTCTCAGATTACCCCCCCTCCCCTCTTATGGCCCAGTGTATACATTTTAGGGTGGGGGGAGATGTTTTGGACAGGTAACCCTCTCCACTTCATTGAGAGCTGAATGCATAAATACAGTGTGTTACTTTGGCCAGGCCCTCCTTACTTACACTATTGGCAGCCCACTGGACAGGTAAGAAGTGTTGTAATACAAAAATATGAACACACACTGTACAAATCGAAGCACATTTTTACATTCTGCAATTACCTATCAAGATAATAGGAGAACAAAACTTTAAACAGTACCATTTGAAAGTAGTCAGGCAGGCCCTTGCACTACATGCTTTGGTGAATTCATCCATAAATCTGACCACAAAAGAGGTAGGTATAGTGTGTATGGGGTTGGCAAAGTAAGCAGATAGAGTATTGGTATCGGTTGACTTAGTGGTTGAGGGGGTGGGAGGGTTCCAAATGAGTTTGGGCCCACAAAAAAAAGCCTCTTGCACGCTGACTGAATTTAAGGTCAACAATAACATTTGTACACATGTTAGGGGGTGTTTAGAGTAAGCGCTACAATGGAGCTGACAAAATACATTGTTAAGTGACTAGGCTAGGTGTGTATGGGCCCAGCATGCTGAGGAGGTGAAGTCAAATATGCACGAAGGACAAAAAAGGAGCATTAAAAGCTTACAGCATGCATGAGGACAAAGATGACATTCGCAGCATATTACAATCATGGTAATTATGGAATGAAGAAATTAATGCAATACATTAGCAAACATTGAATACATAGAATGTGATGTTAAAGGATAAAACTTACCTTAATATAGTCCTTCTGCAGGACCTGAATAATGGCAGAACAGGTCTTTGGAATAATGATTCCCAGAGCCTGGGGGGAGATTCCAGTTGTAAACTTAATATCTTGGAGACTTCTCCCTGTCGCCAAGTACCGCAAGGTGGCAACGGGCCTTTGCTGAGGAGTAATGGCTTGCCGCATGCAGGTGTCCTGCTTCATAATATAAAGGGACAGCAAAGCCAACAGACGGTGAAAAAAGGAGTCCTTCATCCGGAGATAATTCCTGAAATCATCATCCTGTATCTCCCGCAACAAAGGCATGTGCGAGAATTGGTCACGCTGGAGCAACCAATTCTTCATCCATGAACTTCTCTTCTTCCTGTTCATGGACTGGACTTGGGTCAAAGCAAGAACTCCAACACCAAGCCACTGCACAGCACGAACTCTACGACGAGGACGTACCCGCAACATGGCCTAAAAAACCTGAGAAGAACGATCTGAAAATCAGAAACAAACGGACAAGAACACACTGAAAAACAGAAGCAAACTATTAAATAGAACACACTGAAAGACAAGAACGAACTGACAACACGCGCTGAAGAACAGATACGAACCCATAAGCACAAACTGACAAGCAGAAACTAACTGAAAAGCACGAGGCTGAAAAGCGCAAATCGTCTCTCACCAAACTTCTACTAACATGAGATAAACACAAGATTAGCAGAAGGAACCCAAAGGTTGGCGCACTGGCTATTGAACTTCCTTTTTATAGTCCCGTCCTACATGTTGTACATCACTGCGTTCTTGACGTTCGGAATTTCCGACAACATTTGTGTGACCATGTGTATGCAAGACAAGTTTGAGCCAACATCCTTTGGAAAAAAGAAACACATGCATTTTTCTCAATGGATGCAAGGCATTCCCTGATTAAACAAGGTGGAGAGGCAGGGGGTTTCCTCACAATCTTCACCTCATCCAATCAGAAACTGCTTTGCATTCATTAAGTAAAATTACAAGGCAATCTGTGAATAGCACCCATGCTGATCAAACAACTCCCTGTATTTACTTCGCAGCAGGGCAGCTGCTCAGCAGGGGAATCAAAAGAAAGTGGCGATTACTGTAGTAAAGTAAATAAATGCAACAATATTGTTACTTTGTATTTCTCAATGACAGTGTAGACCATATCTTAAAGCAGGGGCCGGCAACCCGCGGGCCGCACCCGGCCCGTCACCACTTGACGTCTGGCCCATCAGTGACCGTGATTAATTCACGGGCACCCAGTCTGCGGACATGTTCGCTGCTGTCCTCTTTATTGGACAGTGGGCAGTATCACAGAGCTGGATGGGGCGGGAACCGCTGGAGTTAACTTTTTTGATTGGTTGCCAGGTGATCCTAGCACCCAATGACCAGCCTGTTAATGTGAAAAGTTAACTCCAGTGGATCCCACCCCCATCCAGTTCTGTGATACCAATCTCTGCTCTGCTTGCTGTATACCTGTGTAAGGAAGGAGATTTCTACCTACATAGTGTGTGTAGGAGGGGGCAGAGGACACTACAATGGGGGGGGTGCAGGGGATAGAGGACACTATGGGGGTACAGAGGACACTACAGTGGTGGGGTGGTGCAGGGGACAGAGGACACTATGGGGGTGCAGAGGACACTACAGGGGGGGGTGCAATGGACAGAAGACACTATGGGGGTACAGAGGACACTACAGTGGGGGGTGCAGGGGACAGAGGACACTATAGGGGTACAGAGGACACTACATTTGGGGGGGTGCAGGGGACAGAGGACATTATGGGACTACAGAGGACACTACAGTGGGGGGGGGTTCAGGGGACAGAGGACACTATGGAGGTACAGAGGACACTACAGTGGGGGGTGTGTGCAGGGGACAGAGGACACATTATGGGGGGGGTACATAGGACACTACAGTGGGGGGTGGTGCAGGGGACAAAGGACTCCTTCTCACCTGGGGACAGGGACACCTTCTCACCTGGGGACAAGGATTCCTTCTCACCTGGGGACAAGGACTCCTTCTCACCTGGGGACAGGGTCCCCTTCACTCCTGGGGACAGGGACCCTATCACACCTGGGTACAGGGACCCCTTCTCACCTGGGGACAGGGACCCCTTCTCACCTGGGGACAGGGACCACATCACCCCTAGGGACAGGGACCCCTTCTCCCCTGGGGACAGGGACCCCATCACCCCGGGGGACAAGGACCCCTTCTCACCTAGGGACAGGGACCCCATCACCCCTGGGGACAGGGACCCATCACCCCTAGGTAAGGGAACCCCATCTTCAGACCATGCTGGCTGGCAGGGCTGGCGTCAGCCACTCTTAGGTGCAGGATGGGGGAGGGGGCAGTAAAATCCAAATCCCAAGCAACACACTCCCTCAGGGTGAACTGGTTTTGTATTAGTGAAGCACCTTAAAGTGAGGTAAACCTGTACTGTTATTATTACTATGTTAGGATAGTATTGTTATTTATTAGCAGGTGAATGCGGCCCTCCATGCATTCACATATATTGAATCTGGCCCTTAAGTGGAAAAAGGTTGCTGACCCCTGTCTTAAAGTGTCATTTCACACAGGCGTGACTGCAGCCAGGTCTGCAATACAGAGCAAGTCTTTCTGGCAATAGAGGCCATAGACCAAAGGCAGGAAATGTGCATATAGTGGTAAATGTTGTAGTTTGTATATTGTAGTTCCAGAAGTGATTAAATAGTTCCCAAGAGTTAGGGAAGCTTCTTTGAACTACCCTAAACTTGTTCTTGTGCCATAATGACCCCCTTAGTAGTGGACATGTGCATTCGTTTTCGTCCGAATGCATTTTCATCCGAATTTCAGGTATTTTCGTTATCGTTTTAACAAACGATAACGAAAGTGCAGAGTCCGAAAAACGAAAGATCCGACATAAACAAATGCTTTATTTTCGTTTTCGTTGCTACAAGGAGATTCGACATGATGATGACAATAACAATCTGTGTCCATCAAACCTGTGGTCGAATGTGCCTAACCTTAGCTCTATTAGTCCAAGATTATTCTACATAGAGAGAAAAGATTCGACGTAGAGAGAAAAGATTCGACGTGGGGAGAAAAGATTCGACGTAGGGGAGAAAAGATTCGACGTAGGGGAGAAAAGATTCGACGTAGGGGAGGAAAGATTCGACGTAGGGGAGGAAAGATTCGAGGTAGGGGAGGAAAGATTAGACGTAGGGGAGGAAAGATTCGACGTAGGGGAGAAAAGATAAATAAAAATAATGATGATGATGAATGTTATTGGCTGATTGTAACCAAAGAGGTGGAGCAGTAAAATAGCTAGAACTAAGTACACACGTACTTTGGCTTATGGTGTCTGTTGAAAGTTCTAAGAAGATTCGACGGAGCAGGTAAACTATACGGCATTGTACAGTTTAGCTGCTCCGTCGAATCTTCTTTGAACATTCGACAGACACCATAAGCCTTCAATGATAGATTCGACCCTAATTTGGATTTTCGGACGAATGCAATTTTTAACGAAAAACAAAATAAATAAAAACGAATTTCAGGAGTAACTAAATAAATTTATTTTTGAGACGAGAACGAAATTCCGAAACGAAATATTTCAGTGTGCACATGTCTACTTAGTAGTTAAAGAGGAACTTCTGTAATTTGCACAAAAAATAAAAGCCAGCACTACAAATACTGTAGCTGTTAACTTTTAATAAACATGTACTTACCAGTCCAGGCATCCAGCACTGTCATCACCTGGGCTAGTTCTTTACCAGTCTTTGAGTCCCTGGTACCACCATTTTGTTTGTGGGAAGCCAGCTGTAACTTTCTGTGGCTCCACAGCCGGCTAACCACTGCACATGCGTGAGTCATGCTGCGCTTTCTGGGCTGTGATGTGTCCCAGGAGGTTACGGGCAAGGAGGGTAGGGCCGAACTTCTGCTCATCTTGGTGAGGGGATTGGAAGTGAGGGCACGTACCTGTCAGAAAAATTAACTCCCAAAAAAATGAAAAGCATCCAAAAGATCCAAAAATGGTAGTGGGGGGGGTCGGGGGGAGGGTTGGGTTGGGGGGAAAAGTGAAACTTCCCTTTTTAGGTGAAGTTCGACTTTAAACGAAAATAACAACTAAAGCCATGTCATTTTTTTTCAGCCAAATTTTGCTTAACCAGTTCCCGACCGGCACACGCCGATGTACGTCGGCAGAATGGCACGGCTGGGCAAATGGGCGTACCTGTACATCCATTTGAATTCCCAGCCGTGCCATTGCATGCACGCCGCCGGCGGCGCGCGCCGGCAGGGAGCTCTGTGAGTCGGGTCGCGAGTCCCGCGAACTTGATCGCCGCGGGCATACCCGCGATCGCCTCACGGAGAGGACGAACGGGGAGATGCTGATGTAAAGTGTCACTGATCACAGCTCCCTGTCATCGGGAGCTGTGATCAGAGTAATGACACTGCTAGCCCATCCCCCTACAGTTAGTAATCACTCCCCTAGGACACACTTAACCCCTCCCCGCCCCCTAGTGGTTAACCCCTTCACTGCCTGTGTCATTTACACAATAATCAGTGCATTTTTAATCGCACTGATTGCTGTATAAATGACAATGGTCCCAAAAAGTGTCAAAAATGACATGTCCACCATAACATCGCAGTCACAATAAAAATCGCTGATCGCTGCCATTACTAGTAAAAAAAAAATATTAATAAAACTGCCATAAAACTATCCCCTATTTAGTAAAGGCTATAACTTTTGCGCAAACCAATCAATAAACGCTTATTGCGATTTTTTTTTACCAAATATATGTAGAAGAATACGATCGGCCTAAACTGAGGAAAAAAAATGTTTTTTTATATATTTTTGGGGGATATTTATTATAGCAAAAATGCATTTTTTTCAAAATTGTTGCTCTTATTTTGTTTATAGCGCAAAAAATAAAAATCGCAAAGGCGATCAAATACCACCAAAAGAAAGCTCTATTTGTGGGAAAAAAAGGACGTAAATTTTGTTTGTGAGCCACGTCGCACGACCACGCAATTTTCAGTTAAAGCGATGCAGTGCCGAATCGCAAAAAACGCTCTGGTCAGGAAGGGGGTAAAATCTTCTGGGGCTGAAGCGGTTAAACAATCTTCATTGAGGCTGATTTTAACAATATTTTCTAAATCAATATTTTTTATGTGAAATCAGTTTTTTCCAAAATCACTCCGTTTTTCCCTAGTTATGAAGCAAAGTAAAGTTTAGTTTACACAATCATGCAAAGAAACTTTTTTGTTCAAATTCCTTTACTCGTGATTGGATATTTGGATATTATCGGTTGCATTCATTTCACTTCTCTGCACTTCACCTCACTTCAACTCACATTTTAGTTAATGAGGTCACAAGCCTTTGTGATGGAAGGTTCCCCAACAAGGTTACCCTTAGATCTAAGTATAAACAAATCAAAGCCTCAATACAGCCTGTCACTCTTCAAAAACGTAACTCCATTTACTTTGCATTTGTTCTTTCGAGAATATATTTTAGAGTGTGGTTTTACATCTTTTATGTTTGGATTTAAGAAGCTGTAAACAGGTTTTAAATAGCATGTGTAGTGCCTGCAAATCAGTCGCAAAGTTTGGAGTGTTCTTCAGATAGGGTAGAATGGTCAGACTCAGAATAGCACAGAATGGGTGTCTATTGTACAGGACATTCCTTCTCACCGTTCTTTCATAGTCCTGACCAGGGGCGGACTGACCATTTGGACACCCGGGCACTGCCCGAGGGCCCCATGCCACTAAGGGGCCCCATCAGGGTTGCCAGCCTCAATAAAACCAGGGACAGTATGTAAAAATCTGTGTTTTTTTAAAAATCCCAAGATTTTAGCTGCCCCTCCTCTCCTGTACCTTTTCAGTGTGTGTATGTGTATACTATGTGTGTATATTGTGTGTCTGTGTGTGTGTATACTGTGTGTGAATACTGTATGTGTGTGCGTATACTGTTTGGCCCCATAATCTATTGCCTGGGGGTCCCATAATCTCCTATTGCCCGGGGGCCCCATAATCTACTCCTATTGCCTGGGGGCCCCATTATCTCCTATTGCCCGGGGGCATGAGTTGTCAGTCTGCCCCTGGTCCTGTCCAATTCTGTAATGTATAGGGGTAGCACATCAAATCAGTTTAGGACCAAAGGAAGTCGAAGAGACTGTATGTCAAAGTACCCTCTCAGCTTTTTGATTTTGTGGTTAACAAAGGAAAGGGATGAGAAAGAATGACCTACTTTGCAGATTTTCTTGAAAGGTGAATATTAGTTTAAACATGTTTTTATCACTGGCTCAGGTATATAGTATATGTTCTGTGAAGTATTTATGTTTTATATTATGTTTTAAGCAAGCTTTCTGCAATCCCAGAAAAAATGTATATTTGTATATGGACCATTTTTGGTAATGAAATAGGACAGTTTTGGAGATGCTTGGTAAGCATTTCAATGGGTTGCATTATGTGGTCAGTTTGAGCTTGTGAATAACAATGAAGAGATTTGTATATATGGGCTGCTTTTCTATTCACTGTTATTGTATAGAGCAGGGGTCTCCAACTTTCTAAACAATTCCTAATCAAGCCCCCTGTCTGTCTGTTCTGCTAGTTTGGACCTTCCTGTGTATGATCTTGGACCAGATATTGGACTACTCCCTAAACTCAGCCTGCCTATTACCTGGACTGTCAGAGAACCACTCTGCCTGTCTGCCAACCGCAAGTACCTGTTTGCTTTTCTCAGTTCGCACCTGCCCTGGCGTGGTGGCCAGGCACTATAGCATTGTGTATAAGACCTGGGCGCAACCGAGTACCTGTAGGCCTGCTTGCCTTATGGGAAAGGGGGCTGCTATAGGTGACAAACACAGTAGCCAGCCAAAGTGCCTGACTATTGCGTTGGGGTAGATGTGACACCATCCTTGGTGTCAATGGGAGGAATTGTGCCCCATCGTTGGTGTTAGTGGGAGGAATAGTGCCCCATTGTTGGTGTCTGTGGGAGCAAGTGTGCCCCATCATTGGTATCAATGAAAGGAATTGTGCCCCATTGTTGGTGTCAGTGGATGCAAGCAAAGGGCCGCATCTGGCCCCCGAGCCACAGTTTGGAGACCACTGGTATAGAGTTTAAATATGGAAAGCTCATATACTATAGTCTATATTTTTCCATGTGATTTTCCAAACTGCTAAAATAATAACTAACAAATGAATAATGAATAGGACAACTCTAATGGGATATACAAATGCGTGCTTTTGTTACACTCAGATTATTTATGTTATTTACTGTGCAATTGTGTAATGTTTATTAAAGAGGTAGTAAAGCCTGCTTGGTCAATTTTAACTACAGGTAAGCCTATAATAAGTCTTATCTGTAGGTAAAATTAAAATCTTATAAACGTGCACCGTTTAAGAGATATTCACCCTGCGCTCTGAAGTTCCATCAAGCAAAAGTGAGACACAAGGTGCAGCTAGTAGAAGCATTTTTAAGATTGTAGTTCCAGAAATAGTTATTAGATCCTGATGGTTAGGTAGGCCACTTTGAACTATCCTGAACCTGTTCTTGCGCCAAAGTCACCCCTTATAGCTGACAAACAAAAATGATAACCAAGTGATTGATTTTTTCTCGAAAAGTCCGCTCGTGTGTACGCTGCATAACTGTAAGACAAGGTAAAATTTAGTAATATGACATGTATTCTTCTAACAAATGATTGGATGTTTATAGGTTGTCACATGTTTTGTAATTTCACTTCTTTGCACTTTACCTCACTTCACATTTTAGTTAAAGCGGGATTCCGTCCTAAAAAAAAAAAAATGTTAAAGTCAGCAGCTACTAACATTGTAGCTGCTGACTTTAAATAAGTACTTACCTGTCCTGGGTGCCCGAGACCGACCCGTCCCTCGGCTCTCGGGTCCCGGCACCGCCATCCTAGGAAAGGGAAACAGGCAGTGGAGCCTTGCAGCTTCACTGCCAGCTTCCTACTGCGCATGCGTGAGCGGCGCTCCATTCTGTGAATGGCCCCGTGTCCCAGAAGACAACGGGACCGCTCACTGAGGAGAAGAACTTACTGCGGAATAGGAAGAGGCAGATTAGGAAGACTGCCTAGCAACAAGGGTTTAGGTAAGTTTAATTGTTTTTTTTTTTTTCAAATTTTTTTTTTTTTTTTTTAGGATTTTTGGTGATTTTTTTTTTTCAGGGTGGCCCTCCACTTTAATTAGGTCAAAAGCCTTTGCAGTGGAAGCTTCCTCAACATAGATAAAGCTAAACATAGGCAATGTGAAACCACAACTGTCACTCTCTTAAAGCGTAACTCCATTAATTTTGCTTTTGTTCTTTCAAGAATATATTTGACCTGAAAACAGATTTTAATTGGTACAGTGCCTTGAAAAAGGTATTCATACCCCTTGAAATTTTCCACATTTTGTCATGTCACATCCGAAAATGTAAATGTATTTTATTGGGATTTTATGTGATAGACCAACACAAAGTGGCACATAATTGTGAGGTGGAAAGTAAATGATAAATGGTTTTCAACATTTTTTACAAATAAATATGTGAAAAGTGTGGTGTGCATTTGTATTCCCCCCCCCCCCCCAAGTCAATACTTTGTAGAACCACCTTTTGCTGCAATTACAGCTACAAGTCTTTTTGGGTATGTCTCAACCAGCTTTGCACATCTAGAGAGTGACATTTCTGCCCATTCTTCTTTGCAAAATAGCTCCAGCTCTGTCAGATAGAATGGAGAGCATCTGTGAATAGCAATTTTCAAGGCTTGCTACAGATTCTTAACTTGATTTAGGTCTGGACTTTAACTGGGCCATTCTAACGCATGAATATGCTTTGTTCTAAACCATTCCATTGTAGCTCTGGCTGTATGTTTAGGGTTGTTGTCCTGCTGGAAGGTGAACCTCCGCCCCAGTCTCAAGTCTTTTGCAGACTCTAATGCCCCGTACACACGAGCGGATTTTCCGTCAGAAAAATCTTGGATGGTTTTTCCGACGGAAATCCGCTCAAGCAGGGGCGTTGCTAGGTGGCCAAAAGGGCTGCGTGGTGGGGTTGTGTGACTTACCATTGCCTATCAATGCTGACCAGTAAACACACCTGCCTGACACTGACCTATATACACTGACCTGCATACACTGACCTGCATACACTGACCTGCATACACTGACCTACATACACTGACCTGCCTGACCTATATACACTGACCTACATACACTGACCTATACATACTGACCTACATACACTGACCTGCCTGACCTATATACACTGACCTACATACACTGACCTATACACACTGACCTACATACACTGACCTGCCTGACCTATATACACTGACCTGCATACACTGACCTGCATACACTGACCTGCATACACTGACCTGCCTGACCTATATACACTGACCTACATACACTGACCTACATACACTGACCTACATACACTGACCTGCCTGACCTATATACACTGACCTACATACACTGACCTACATACACTGACCTGCCTGACCTATATACACTGACCTACATACACTGACCTACATACACTGACCTACATACACTGACCTGCATACACTGACCTGCATACACTGACCTGCCTGACCTACATACACTGACCTACATACACTGACCTGCATACACTGACCTGCCTGACCTACATACACTGACCTACATACACTGACCTACATACACTGACCTACATACACTGACCTGCCTGACCTACATACACTGACCTACATACACTGACCTGCATACACTGACCTGCCTGACCTACATACACTGACCTACATACACTGACCTGCATACACTGACCTGCATACACTGACCTACATACACTGACCTACATACACTGACCTGCATACACTGACCTGCATACACTGACCTACATACACTGACCTGCATACACTGACCTACATACACTGACCTGCATACACTGACCTGCCTGACCTACATACACTGACCTACATACACTGACCTGCATACACTGACCTGCATACACTGACCTACATACACTGACCTGCATACACTGACCTGCCTGACCTATATACACTGACCTACATACACTGACCTGCATACACTGACCTGCATACACCGACCTACATACACTGACCTGCATACACTGACCTGCATACACTGACCTGCCTGACCTATATACACTGAACTACATACACTGACCTGCATACACTGACCTGCATACACTGACCTACATACACTGACCTATATACACTGACCTGCATACACTGACCTGCATACACTGACCTGCATACACTGACCTACATACACTGACCTGCCTGACCTATATACACTGACCTACATACACTGACCTATACATACTGACCTACATACACTGACCTGCCTGACCTATATACACTGACCTACATACACTGACCTATACACACTGACCTACATACACTGACCTGCCTGACCTATATACACTGACCTGCATACACTGACCTGCCTGACCTATATATACTGACCTACATACACTGACCTACATACACTGACCTACATACACTGACCTGCCTGACCTATATACACTGACCTACATACACTGACCTACATACACTGACCTGCCTGACCTATATACACTGACCTACATACACTGACCTACATACACTGACCTGCATACACTGACCTGCCTGACCTACATACACTGACCTACATACACTGACCTGCATACACTGACCTGCATACATTGACCTGCCTGACCTACATACACTGACCTACATACACTGACCTGCATACACTGACCTGCCTGACCTACATACACTGACCAACATACACTGACCTGCATACACTGACCTACATACACTGACCTACATACACTGACCTACATACACTGACCTGCATACACTGACCTACATACACTGACCTGCATACACTGACCTACATACACTGACCTGCATACATTGACCTACATACACTGACCTGCATACACTGACCTGCCTGACCTATATACACTGACCTGCATACACTGACCTACATACACTGACCTACATACACTGACCTGCATACACTGACCTACATACACTGACCTGCATACACTGACCTGCCTGACCTATATACACTGACCTACATACACTGACCTGCATACACTGACCTGCATACACTGACCTACATACACTGACCTGCATACACTGACCTGCCTGACCTATATACACTGACCTATATACACTGACCTGCATACACTGACCTGCCTGACCTACATACACTGACCTGCATACACTGACCACTGACCTATATACACCGACCACTGACCAGGGGCGTAGGGAGGGGGTGGCTAGGGGGGGCTGAAGCCCCGAACGTGACCCCAAAAAGCCCCGAGTCTATGGAATGCTGCATTCCATTGTCAGCCCCGAGCGCCGGCGCCGGGACCGATCTGATTGTGAGTGCGGGCCGAGTGCGGCCGAAAGTAGCCGAGTCCTCGAGTGCCATAGCGTCCGAAAGTAGCCGAGTAAGTCCCCGAGTGCCGCAGCTCTGCCTTCTGGAGCGGGACGTGTGACGTGATGTCCATCTTAGCCTGCAGGCTCCAGAAGGCGGGAACGCTACATCCCCGCTCGGGCGGGCGGCTTTCCTCTCCTCTCCTCTCCTCCTCTCTGACGGTGACAACAAGTGACTGACTGCCTGCTGAGACCGCACACCACGGCTAAGGTAGGTCAGACACGCAATGTGTGTATAGTGGTCAGTGTATATAGGTCAGTGGTCAGTGTATATAGGTCAGTGGTCAGTGTATGCAGGTCAGTGTATGTAGGTCAGGCAAGTCAGTGTATGCAGGTCCATGTATGCAGGTCAGTGTATATAGGTCAGTGTATATAGGTCAGGCAGGTCAATGTATGCAGGTCAGTGTATGTAGGTCAGTGTATGTAGGTCAGGCAGGTCAGTGTATGCAGGTCAGTGTATGTAGGTCAGTGTATGCAGGTCAGTGTATGCAGGTCAGTGTATGTAGGTCAGTGTATGCAGGTCAGTGTATGCAGGTCAGTGTATGTAGGTCAGTGTATATAGGTCAGGCAGGTCAGTGTATGCAGGTCAGTGTATGTAGGTCAGTGTATATAGGTCAGGCAGGTCAGTGTATGCAGGTCAGTGTATGCAGGTCAGTGTATGTAGGTCAGTGTATGCAGGTCAGTGTATGTAGGTCAGTGTATGCAGGTCAGTGTATGTAGGTCAGTGTATGTAGGTCAGTGTATGTAGGTCAGGCAGGTCAGTGTATGCAGGTCAGTGTATGTAGGTCAGTGTATGCAGGTCAGTGTATGCAGGTCAGCCTGCACTCAAGCTTGGCTTGCATACACACGGTCACACAAAAGTTCGCTGAACTTTCGACCATCAAGAACGCGGTGACGTACAACACTACGACAAGCCGAGAAAATGAAGTTCAATGCTTCCAAGCATGCGTCGGAATTGCTACAGACGATCGGAATTTCCGATCTGAACTTTTTCTGACCGAAAAATTGAGAATATGCTCTCAATCTTTTGCTGGATGGAATTCGATGGAGCATACACACGGTCGCATTTTCCGACCAAAACCTCTCATTGGTCTTTTGCTGGCCGAATTTCCGATCGTGTGTACGTGGCATTCGAAGTTTTCTCATAAGATTAACCTGTATTTGGCTCCATCCATCTTCCCATCAACTCTGACCAGCTTCCCTGTTCCTGCTGAAGAAAAGCATCCCCACAACATGATGCTGCTATCACCATGTTTCACGGTGGGGATGGTGTTTTCAAGGTAATGTGCATTGTTAGTTTTCCGCCACACATAGCGTTCTGCTTTTAGGCCAAAGAGTTCAATTTTGGTCTCACCTGACCAAAGCACCTTCTTCCACATCTGTGTCCCCCACATGGCTTCTCGCAAACTGGACTTCTTATGGCTTTTTGTTCAACAATGGCTTTCTTCTTTATCCCTGACCTGTCTGGTGTATTCCCTGGCCTTCATGATGCTGTTTGTTCCCTGAAGTTCTCTAACAAACCTCTGAGGGCTTCACAGAACAGCTGTATTTATACTGAGATTAAATAACACACAGGTAGACTCTATTTATTAATTAGGTAACTTCTGAAGGCAATTGGTTTTCCACTAGATTTTAGAAAGGGGTATCAGAATAAAGGGGGCTGAAAACAAATGTACGCCACACTTTTCAGATATTTATTTGTAAAAAATTTTGAAAACCATTTATTTTCCTTCTACTTCACAATTATGTGCCACTTTGTGTTGATCGATCACATAAAATCCAAATAAAATACATTTACGTTTTTTGCTTATAACATGACAAAATGTGGAAAATTTAAAAAGGCATATGAATACTTTTTCAAGGCACTGTAAATGTAGTGCCCGCAAATCAGCTTCAAAGCATGAAGTGTTTTTTTGATAGTGTAGAATGGTCACTCATATAGTGCAGGACATTCCTAGTCCATGCCTTCTTTCATAGCCCTGCTGGTGACCAATCATGTATAAGTGCAGCACATGAAATCAATTTAAGACAAAGGAAGTTATGGAGACGGTATGCTTAAGTACCTTCTCAGCTGTATGTTTTTGTGGTTAACAAAGGAAAGGGTTGAGACAGAATGACCTACTTTGAAGATTTTCATGAATAAGTGAATACTTATTTGAAAGTGTTTTTAGCTGGAAACGTGGGATACTGTTTGCTATTTGGGTAACCTTATGTCCCCTTTTCTACTTTTTTGGCGATCCTGAATAACCCATTATTTCTGCCAGGAATGGACCAACCTTGGGCATGGAGGACTTCTCATGGATTTGCACAAGTACACCATTTCCTAACCAGGTATTGGGTGCCTGTCCATATAGCCCATGCAAAGCTCGGATACAACAATAGATGCTTCAGGAATTGTGGCCAGTGAGGGGATGTTTTACATATTTGGTGGTCCTGTCCAAGGCTGACTAGAATCTTTAGCTTGTTATGTAATTTATTTGACCTGACAATTTGCAAGGATGACAAACTGGCCCTACTACATTGCCCTATCTCAGGCCTCTTTACTTATCAGCAAAAATTAGCATCTTATCTATTCTTATCTGTTATCTGTTAAACCCCACCCCTGTCCTGCCCCAACGTAGTCACTTTAATCTACAGCTACAGCTTACTGTCATCCTCCCTAGAAGATAATCTTGCCCCCCTCACTACACACAGAATCAGGCCCTGATCTCTACAACCCTGACAAACACACGACACCAGAAGTCTCAGAAAACGTAGCTGCGATCTTGAGCGTCTGTGGCATAAGATTAAAGGGTTACTACACCCTAGTTTTTTTTATTTTTTTAAATAACAAACATATCATACTTACCTCCTCTGTGCAGTTGGTTTTCCACAGAGTGGCCCCGATCCTCCTCTTCTGGGATCCCTCAGTGGCACTGGTGGCTCCTCCTCTTCTTGAGTGCCCCATCGGTGAAGCGCTCTCTTTCGGGACACCTGTGCTCCCGTGTCCTGCTGCTGCATCTATTGACACAGACAGCAAGACTCTGCACCGCCCCCGGCGCCCACGTCATTGGATTTGATTGACAGCAGCAGGAGCCAATGGCTGCGCTGCTATCAATCTATCCAATCATGACACAAGTCACTGGCCGGAGCTGGTGTGCTTGTTACATAGTTACATAGTTACATAGTAGGTGAGGTTGAAAAAAGACACAAGTCCATCAAGTCCAACCTATGTGTGTGATTATGTGTCAGTATTACATTACATATCCCTGTATATTGCGGTCATTCAGGTGATTATCTAATAGTTTCTTGAAGCTATCAATGCTCCCCGCTGAGACCACCGCCTGTGGAAGGGAATTCCACATCCTTGCCGCTCTTACAGTAAAGAACCCTCTACGTAGTTTAAGGTTAAACCTCTTTTCTTCTAATTGTAATGAGTGGCCACGAGTCTTATTAAACTCTCTTCTGCGAAAAAGTTTTATCCCTATTGTGGAGTCACCAGTACAGTATTTGTAAATTGAAATGATATCCCCTCTCAAGCGTCTCTTCTCCAGAGAGAATAAGTTCAGTGCTCGCAACCTTTCCTCATAACTAAGATCCTCCAGACCCTTTATTAGCTTTGTTGCCTTTCTTTGTACTCGCTCCATTTCCAGTACGTCCCTCCTGAGGACTGGTGCCCAGAACTGGACAGCATACTCCAGGTGCGGGCGGACCAGAGTCTTGTAGAGCGGGAGAATTATCGTTTTATCTCTGCAGTTGATCCCCCTTTTAATGCATGCCAATATTCTGTTTGCTTTATTAGCAGCAGCTTGGCATTGCATGCCATTGCTGAGCCTATCATCCACTAGGACCCCCAGGTCCTTTTCCATCCTAGATTGCCCCAGAGGTTCTCCCCCCAGTGTATAGATTGCATTCATATTTTTGCCACCCAAATGCATTATTTTACATTTTTCTACATTGAACCTCATTTGCCATGTAGTCGCCCACCCCATTAATTTGTTCAGGTCTTTTTGCAAGATTTCCACATCCTGCGGAGAAGTTATTGCCCTGCTTAGCTTAGTATTGTCTGCAAATACAGAGATTGAACTGTTTATCCCATCCTCCAGGTCGTTTATGAACAAATTAAATAGGATTGGTCCCAGCACAGAACCCTGGGGAACCCCACTACCCACCCCTGACCATTCTGAGTACTCCCCATTTATCACCACCCTCTGAACACGCCCTTGTAGCCAGTTTTCAATCCATGTACTCACCCTATGGTCCATGCCAACGCACCTTATTTTGTACAGTAAACGTTTATGGGGAACTGTGTCAAATGCTTTTGCAAAATCCAGATACACCACGTCTACGGGCCTTCCTTTATCTAGATGGCAACTCACCTCTTCATAGAAGGTTAATAGATTGGTTTGGCAAGAACGATTCTTCATGAATCCATGCTGATTACTGCTAATGATATCGTTCTTATTACTAAAATCTTGTATATAGTCCCTTATCATCCCCTCCAAGAGTTTACATACTATTGATGTTAGGCTAACTGGTCTGTAATTCCCAGGGATGTTTTTTGGGCCCTTTTTAAATATTGGTGCTACATTGGCTTTTCTCCAATCAGCTGGTACCATTCCAGTCAATAGACTGTCTGTAAAAATTAGGAACAACGGTCTGGCAATCACCTGACTGAGTTCCCTAAGTACCCTCAGATGCAAGCCATCTGGTCCCGGTGATTTATTAATGTTAAGTTTCTCAAGTCTAATTTTAATTCCGTCCTCTGTTAACCATGTAGGTGCTTCCTGTGTTGTGTCATGAGGATAAACACTGCAGTTTTGGTTACTGAAGCCCCCCGATTCACTTGTGAAGACTGAGGAGAAGAATAAATTCAATACCTTTGCCATCTCCCCATCCTTTGTAACCAGATGTCCTTCCTCATTCTTTATGGGGCCAATATGGTCTGTCCCCCCCTTTTTTTTCTTGGGATTTTTTTTGCTCTCCTCCGCTATGTGTCTTTCATGTTCTATCTTAGCCAACCTAATTGCACCCTTACATTTCTTATTGCATTCTTTATAAATTCTGAATGCTGTGGATGATCCCTCAACCTTGTATTTTTTGAAGGCCTTCTCCTTTGCTTTTATATGCATTTTTACATTGGAGTTAAGCCATCCAGGATGTTTGTTCGCTCTTTTAAATTTATTACCCAATGGGATACATTGGCTAATGCCCTTATTTAATATGCTCTTAAAGCAAACCCATCTCTCCTCCGTATTCTTTGTTCCTAATATTTTATACCAATTTATGCCTTTTAGCAAGGTTTGTAGTTTAGGGAAGTTGGCTCTTTTGAAATTCAGTGTCTTTGTGTTCCCTTCATGTCTCCTATTTGTGTGATTTATACTGAAACTAATTGACCTGTGATCGCTGTTACCTAAATTGCCCCGTATTTCCACATCTGTTATCAGGTCTGTATTGTTGGTAATCAGTAGATCTAGTAATGTTTTATTTCTAGTTGGTGCGTCTACCATCTGACCCATAAAATTGTCCTGCAAGACACTAAGGAACTGGCGAGCCTTAAATGAATGCGCGGTTCCCTCCGCCCAGTCTATGTCTGGGGGGCCTATAGCATACTCCCAGTATTATTTTCCCCTTAGCTTCATCCCTTTGGAGCTCTACCCATAAAGATTCCACCTCCTCCCTAGCCCCCTCAGTGATGTCATCTCTCACATTCACTTGTACATTATTCTTGATATATAGGCATACCCCTCCCCCTTTTTTACCCTCTCTGTCCTTGCGGTATAGGGTATACCCTTGAATGTTTGCCAGCCAATCATGAGAGCTGTTGAACCAGGTCTCTGAAATTCCCACAAAATCCAAATCCTCCTTGTACAACAGTATCTCTAGTTCACCCATCTTGTCCGCCAGGCTCCTGGCATTGGTGAACATGCCACATAGTTTAGACCGGTCGCATATTGTCCTCGTATTGGGTGTTTCAAGATTGCAACTTGGACTTGCTACTATACTCACCTTGTGTTTTTGTGCTTTGGTTAACCTACCACTAATGCCCCCAATACTACCCTCTGGAATATCTTCCGCGCTGGCTATCACTGTCTCTGGACCCTCCCCCCCATCGCCTAGTTTAAAAACCCCTCTAACTTTTTGGCCATCTTCATTCCCAGCAGATCTGCACCCTCCTCATTTAGGTGCAGTCCGTCCCTTCTATAGTACCGGTTACCGACTGAGAAGTCGGCCCAGTCCTCCAGGAACCCAAACCCCTCCTTACTACACCAGCTCTTCAGCCACTTGTTTACTTCCCTAATCTCCCTCTGCCTCTCTGGTGTGGCTCGATGTACCGGTAGTATTCCTGAGAACACTACCTTGGAGGTCCTTTTCCTCAATTTAGCTTCTAAGTCCCTAAAAACATGTAGCCACGCCCTACATGTTTCGTCATTAGTAGACGTCTTCAAAGGGGCCTTTGAAGACGTCTACTAATGACGAAACATGTAGGGCGTGGCTACGTTGTAAGCCGTCACGATTGCCCCATGTTATGCACGGGTTATTACGATTTTTATATGCCGGCTTGTTTTTAAATTGTATTTTCACCTCACGGAGCGTGCACTCTCCGTTGCGGTCTGTACTTTTATTTAATAAATTCCGAAACTTTTTACACTATTGGAGCTCTGCTCTTTTGTTTTTTCCTTTGCCACACTGGGAGCAAGAGAGCTTTCCTTCCCCCCTCTCCAGGCGTTTCACTTGGACCAGCCCGGATCGGAGACAACATTCCTAACAGCTGCTGGGGAGATCTTCTCATTACATGGTCCCTGCAGAGGGCAAAAATCTGCATGCCTGATAGACCCTGCCAAGGAGGGGGTCCAACACGGAGGGTAAGAGTCCACCTTTATCACTTTCTTACTTATTGGAGTCACCGCCAGTGGATTTGCACCATCCTGCACATCTCTCTCCCTTGTCAATCCACTCATAGGGGGATTAGTTGCTGCTGAGCTGTATAGTGGATGGAAGCTTCTTTTCACTGATGAACTTTTTATATTTGAACCCATGGACTGAGTTTGTTTGATTTTCAGATTTTCATGCTATTAATATCATTGTATTTCACATGTACACATTTTTTGTTTCTTCTTTTTATTTGAGTTTTTATGTTTTGCACTTATATATTTTTACCACTCATGGAGTCATTTACTTGCTCTCAGTAGATTGTGGTTTTTACTACTACCCACATGTATTCACATCTATGTGTGTATTTTCATATAATTAGCGCACTTTATTTATTTTTTATTTTTCATGGTATACACAGATATTGGTGTATTTTGTGTGCAGCTTTTACCTTTGACCTTTTTTGCTCTGCAGCGCAGTTTTTCTTTTTATTTTTGAACACACACCAACAGACAGCAACACACACCAACAGACAGCAACACACACCAACAGACAGCAAGACTTGTATACTCTAACACTTGTTTTTAACTCCCACTTAATGCAGCTCCACTTACACCAAGCTCCACAGCTTCAAACTGAGCACGCTCAGACTGAGTCCTACAACAAGTTAAATAGGCACCTGTGAGCAATTAACCACACCCCTTAATTGATAGACTGATGAAACAAGAAAAAAAAAAAAAAAAAGCTATTTAAAAAGTGACAGCAAAAGGCAAATTAAAAACTAAAAGAAGGTTCCCGTCACGGGAATTACAGGGCTCAGGTAAGTAAAAGGGGGGCTTGGGGGGGGGGGCATAGAATGCATTAAGGTAAAAAACCTCAAGGGTTTACAACCCCTTTAAGTCCCAAGAAGACTTCAACCAATATAAACCTGCCCTTCTAATATACTGTTCCTGCCTATACACTGCCTACTAGACCTATTTTATCACACTCATTATCACATTATCATCCAGTTCCCATCAACTCTTCTCTACCGTTAACGCTCTACTCTGTCCTCCACTGCCTTTACCCGCTACCTCACAGATTGGGCCCAAAGTGTCAATATTTTGTATGGCCACCATTATTTTCCAGCACTGCCTTAACCCTCTTGGGCATGGAGTTCACCAGAGCTTCACAGGTTGCCACTGGAGTCCTCCTCCACTCCTCCATGACAACATCACGAAGCTGGTGGATGTTAGATACATTCCACCTCCACCTTCTGTTTGAGGATGACCCACAGATGCTCAATAGGGTTTAGGTCTGAAGACATACTTGGCCAGTCCATCACCTTTACCCTCAGATTCTTTAGCAAGGCAGTGGTCAGCTTGGAGCTGTGTTTGGGGTCATTATGTTGGAATACTACTCTGCGGCCCAGTCACCAAAGGGAAAGGATCAAGCTCTGCTTCAGTATGTCACAGTACATGTTGGCCTTCATGATTCTCTCAATGAACTGTAGCTCCCCAGTACCAGCAGCACTCATGCAGCCCCAGACCATGACACTCCCACCACCATGCTTTACTGTGGGTAAGACACACTTGTCTTTGTACTCCTCACCTGGTTGCCGCCACATACACTTGACACCATCTGAACCAAATAAGTTTATCTTGGTCTCATACGACCACAGGACATGGTTCCAGTAATCCATGTCCTTAGTCTGCTCGTCTTCAGTAAACTGTTTGCGGGCTTTCTTGTACATCATCTTTTAAAGAGGCTTCCTATTGGGACAACAGCCATTTAGATCAACTTGATGCAGTGTGCGGCGTATGGTCTGAGCACTGACAGGCTGACCCTCCCACCCCTTCAACCTCTGCAGCAATGCTGGCAGCACTCATACGTCTATTTCCCAAAGACAACCTCTGGATAGGACACTGAGCACGTGCACTCAACTTCTTTGGACAACCATGGCGAGACCTGTTCTGAGTGGAACCTGTCCTGTTAAACCGCTGTATGGTCTTGGCCACCGTGCTACAGCTCAGTTTCAGGGTCTTGGCAATCTTCTTTTTACCTAAGCCATCTTTATGTAGAGCAACGATTCTTTTTTTCAGATCCTCAGAAAGTTCTTTGCTCTGAGGTGCCATGTTGAACTTCCAGTGACCAGTATGAGAGAGTGAGAGCTATAACACCAAATTTAACACACCTGCTCCCCATTCACACCTGAGACCTTGTAACACTAATGAGTCACATGACACCGGGAGGGAAAATGGCTAATTGGGCCCAATTTGGGCATTTTCACTTAGAGGTGTACTCACTTTTGTTGCCAGCGGTTTAGACATTAATGTTGACTTATTTTGAAGGGACAGCAAATTTACACTGTTATACAAGCTGTACACTCACTACTTTACATTGTAGCAAATTTTCATTTCTTCAGTGTTGTCACATGAAAATATATAATAAAATATTTACAAAAATGTGAGGGGTGTACTCACTTTGTGAGATACTGTATATATGGCATATTTCCATACAAGTTGTATTAATGTCTATGTTGTTTAATAACAACAAATTTTGGATTTTATCTTGTGTGCCTTAATAAAAAACATGTATTTTTATGGAATATTTGTTTTCATTATACCAGCACCTAAAAAATCCTGCCAAAAAATATCTCTTTGTATGGATTTTATGAACGTATAATGAACGTATATTACGTAACGTAATATGAATTCGTATTTTATGATCACGTGTTTTATTGATTGATGAACTCTTACAATAATTATTTTATTTTTGTTTGGAGCACATTTATCAGTTTCATTGCACGCTGGTCCAATCAGTTCCAATTGACTCTGTTGGGATTTGGGATGATATTCAAGTCTAATGCCACATACACATGAGCGGACTTTCCATCAGAGTAGACTCTGACAGTCTTTCTCACGGAGTTCCGATGGAGTTCCGCCGAAACGGACTTGCCTACACACGATCACACCAAAGTCTGATCGTTTAGAACGCGATGACGTACCACAGGACTAGAACAAGGAAGTTCAGTAGCCAGTAGCCAATAGCTGCCCTTGCGTCATTTTTGGTCAGTCGGACTAGCATACAGACGAACAGTTTTCTCGATAGGGATTGAGTCCGTCGCAAAGATTTGAAAGATGTTCTTTTTCTAGGTCCGTCAGAATTTTGGAAAGAAAAGGTCAGATGAAGCCCACACGCGATCGGAATGTCCGATGGAATGATTACTTCGGACCTCTTCTGCCGGAAAGCCCGGTCGTGTGTACACGGCATGAAGGGATTTGGCTGCTATCTAGCCATCAGTGGCAGCTGTTTGTGTCTGCCAGAGATCCAGGGGTCCTATGAAGTATATGACAAGGAAGTTGGATTCCAAAGACAGTGGGGGTGATCTAGGTGAAGGTCTAGCAGATTTTCCTTGGACTCTTTGTTTTGCTGTGGATTCTTTGAAGGATTTCATTTAGCAGATTTCATGCTTAGTACTTTTGCTTGTCAACATGCACAGGATTCTTTCGCTGAAATGCTGGTCTACAGAATTACTTTATGAGAGGTTGTTGGCAGGCTTTTAATTTCTTGGGAAACGTCTGTTTTCCAAATTTGGATAAATATATTCAAAAGTTTTCAGGAGGGAAGAGTTTTCTTTTACCTTTCAGGAAGAAGGGTAATTACTCATCTCAAAGAGTGACTGCTCCTTCTACTTCTAATCCTGTTTCTTCGAGACAGTCCTTTCATCACTTACAGGCTTCATCCTCCAGCGGAAGCCTCAGACCCATTTCCATAAAATGTCCTGTCTTCTAAGCCAGCAAAATTAGATTCTAAGTCCCTCTCTCAATGAAGGGACGCCCCCACCCATTCAGGTGGGGGGACATTTGCGGGCATTTTCTCAGGTGGCATGGGGATGTAGTGGACAAGTGGGTTTGATGTGTGATTGTTCACAGTTACAAGTTGTTCCTGGAATTTCCACTTCCACATGTTATGTTTTCAAATGTTTCTATGAATCTGCAAAAAATGATTGTTGCTTCTGCAGGCTCCTGAGCAACTTCTTTCACATTGAGTGATCATGCCAGTTTCAGAAAAGTTCCTTGGATAGTGTTGGTGCATGCTGTGGTAGCCTTGCACCAACCAGGAGACTTCCTCGCAGAGTAGACATAAAAGATGTATATCTTCATGTCCTCACCTTCTCTTTTCATCAGAGGTTTTTGCAGTTTGGGATATTTTTGGTATACCTGGATGATCTGTTGCTCAGAGTGCAATCTGTTCAACAGCCTGAGCACAACATATCTTGCACCTTGTAAAGGTTTGGCTGGGTTTTCAATCCCCAGAAGTTGGCATTGGTTCCGACACAGAGACTGAAACACCTGGGCCTACTTATGGACATGGTCCAGGTGAAGGTGATACTTCCTCCAGAGAAGTTTGTTGCTCTGAGAGTTCAAATGTCACAATGGTGAAGTATCCCTCAATTTGTCTCTGCATGAGATTGTTGGGGAAGATGGTTTTGCCCAGTTCCATTCAAGATCTCTATAACGGAATGTTCTTTCAACATGGGACAGGAGAACACAATCCCTGGAAATCTCTAAGGTCTCTACGTCTCAGCATGCTACAGTCTCTATACTGGTGGATGTCTCCAATGAGGTTGGAGACAGGGAATCATTTTTGGAAGGTGCTGATGATGGATGCCAGCCTGATAAGATAGGGAAGAGTTCTGGGTCACCTTTTGGTGCAGAAAACCTGGTCTCTAAAGAAAAGGTAATTGCCCATCATTGTTCTAGAGCTGCAGGCAATTCGCCTAGCTTTTCTGCACTGGTTGAATCATTTGCAGGGATTTCCGGTTAGGGTCCAGTAGGATATTCCCAAGGCCATGGCATATAGCTATCATCAGGGTAGTAACATAAGCCATGCTTCCAGGAAGAGGTGAATCTCATCCTGTCCTGGGCAAAACTCCATGTCCCTGTTCTATCCACAGTTTACATTCTGGAAGTAGAAAATTGGCAAGCAGACTTCCTCAGTCATTGTCAGAGCACTCTGTTTGTGGTAGGGCATGCCAGATGTGGATCTGTTAGCATCCAGGTTCAATGTTAAACTGTATATGTTTGGAAAAAAAGTATGGACTTTATAGGCCACAATAGTAAAAACAAAAGATTTTTATTAGTAACAATCCAATTATAGTAGTATAAAAAGACATGTAAAAACATTGCGGCAGCATCCTACAGTTTGTCATTGACATCTCCATCTCCAACTATAGCCACTGAATCAGGGTCATGGAATCTGGCAACCCTGTTCAGCACAGCTGGAATAGATGGTTGTAAAAATAAATAAGCTCTACATGTTTTGCGATATACGCTTCTCCAGGAGATTATTTACATTTTTTTGGATGAATAAAGAGACCTCAAATAAGTATACATACAACATGTGCATTGCATTGACAGTAATTGTAAACAAAATATTAAAGCTGTATCCGAAATCCAAAAACCATAAACCAAAGAGTTACATGCACATTAGGCTGAGGAACGATGTGGGAACACAGAGTGCCTATAAAGATAGGAAAATAGTAAAATTCTACACCAAAAGTGATTTTCCTTAGAATACATATATTGGGACATAAACTACCACCAAACATATTGATGGGGTGGGCAACTACATGGCAAATGAGGTTTAATGTAGAAAAATGTAAAATAATGCATTTGGGTGGCAAAAATATGAATGCAATCTATACACTGTGGGGAGAACCTCTGAGGGAATCTAGGATGGAAAAGGACCTGGGGGTCCTAGTAGATGATAGGCTCAGCAATGGCATGCAATGCCAAGCTGCTGCTAACAAAGCAAACAGAATACTGGCATGCATTAAAAAGGGGATTAATTCCAGAAATATAATGATAATTCTCCCACTCTACAAGACTCTGGTCCGGCCACATCTAGAGTATGCTGTCCAGTTCTGGTCACCAGTCCTCAGGAAGGATGTACTGGTAGTGGAGCGAGTACAAAGAAGGGCAACAAAACTAATAAAGGGTCTGGAGGATATTAGTTATGAGGAAAGGTTTCAAGCACTGAACTTATTCTCTCTGGAGAAGAGACGCTTGAGAGGGGATATGATTTCAATATACAAATACCATACTGGTGACCCCACAATAGGGATAAAACTTTTTCGCAGAAGGGAGTTTAACAAGACTCGTGGCCACTCATTAAAATTAGAAGAAAAGAGGTTTAACTTTAAACTATGTAGAGGGTTCTTTACCGTAAGAGCGGCAAGGATGTGGAATTCCCTTCCACAGGCGGTGGTCTCAGCGGGGGGCATTGATAGTTTCAAGAAACTGTTAGATAAGCACCTGAATGGCCGCAACATACAGAGATATACAATGTAATACTGACATATAATCACACACATAGGCAAAGCTGTATCCTGGCCTAGGCCAACAAGGCCCAGGCCTAGGGCAGCACTTTGCAGGGGGGCAGCATGGAAAGAGTCCCCGCCGGCTTGCGCTACACTGTTATGCCCTGTACACACAATCGGACATTGATCGGACACTCCGACAACAAAATCCATCGTTTTTTTCCGACGGATGTTGGCTCAAACTTGTCTTGCATACACACGGTCACACAAATTTGTCGGAATTTCCGAACGTCAAGAACTCGGTGACGTACACCACGTACGACGAGGCTATAAAAGGGCAGTTCAATACCAAGCACACCACCCTTTGGGCTCCTTTTGCTAATCTCGTGTTAGTAAAAGTTTGGTGAGAGACGATTCACGCTTTTTCAGACTCGTGGTTTTCAGTTCGTTTTTCTGCTGTTCAGTTTGTGCTTGTGGGTTTGTATCTGTTCTTCAGTGCATGCAGTGAGTTCCCATTGATTTATCAGTGTGTTCTTGTCCGTTCGTTACTGATTTTCAGGTCGCTCTTCACAGGCCTTGCTGTTCTTCAGTGCCTTCTGTTACTTCGTTCTGACCAGCCGACCATTTTCTAGCCATGTTGCGTGTATGTACTCATCATAGAATTAGTGCTGTGCGGGGGCTTGGTGTTAGGGTTCTTACTTTGACACAAGCCCAGTCCATGAACAGGGCGAGGAGGAGTTCATGGACCAAGAATTAGTTGCTCCATCGTGACCAATTCTGTCACATGCCTTTGCTCCATGAGATCCGTGAGAATGATCCTGACGATTTCAGGAACTTTCTCCGGATGACGGACCCCGTATTTCACCGTTTGTTGGCTTTGGTGACCCCTTATATCAGCAGGCAGGATACCTGCATGAGGCAAGCTATCACTCCGGAGCAGAGGTTAGTCGCCGTGTTGTGGTACTTGGCGACGGGGAGATGCCTTCAGGACCTCAAGTTCTCGACAGGCATCTCCCCCCAGGCTCTGGGGATCATTATCCCAGAGACCTGTTCTGCCATTATACAGGTCCTGCAGAAGGACTATATTAAGGTAAGATTTTTACCCTTTAACATCACATTTTATTGTATTTAATGTTTACTAATGTATTGTATTTCTTTCCTTATTCCCTAATTACCATGATTGTAATATGCTGTGAATGTCCCCTTTGTCCTCATGCATGCTGGATTTAAAAAAAAAAAATTGTCCTTCATGCATATTTGCCTTCACTTACCTCCCCAGCATGCTCTCCTGGGCCTATATCCACCTCGTCTAGTTACTTAATAATGTATTTTGTCAGCTCCATAGTAGTGCTTTACCCTAAACAACCCCTAAAATGTGAAAATGGCCAAAGTAATACATATTATTTAGGCATTCATCTCTCAATAAAGTGGAGAGGGTTACAAAATGGGCCATCAGAGGGGGGGGGGGGGGAATCTGATAGGTGGACCTTATACCTTTGTCTTTAAATACTCCCTAAAATAAATGTCATACTGATGTTGACCTAGAATGTTTGTGTCTAATCTACTTTCAATGTTTATGTGCAAAATGAATATTTTTTTTTCTTGTTTGACTCCACAGTTTCCTTCCAACCCACAGGAATAGCAGACTGTGGCCTCCCACTTTGCCCAGCGGTGGGACTTTCCCAACTGCGTAGGGGCAATTGATGGGAAACACGTCCACATAGTCCCATCCCCCAACTCGGGGTCATACTATTACAACTACAAGGGGTTCAATAGTATTGTGATGTTGGCAGTGGTGTCGGCTACTTACGAGTTCCTGTATGTGGACGTGGGGAAGAATGGCCTGATGTCAGATGGTGGAGTCATTGCCCAGACGGAGTTCTACAGGCTTCTCCAGAATGGCAGCTTGGGCTTCCCACCTCCAGAAGACAATGCGGAAGGACTCCCATTCGTCTTCGTTGCGGATGAAGCGTTTGCGCTGGGGGACCATCTTATGCGGCCATTCCCTATGAGGACCCTCACCCCGGACCAGAGGGTTTTTAATTACCAGCTGGCCAGAGTCAGAAGAGTGGTGGAGAACACGTTTGGAATAATGGCCAGCCAGTTCCGCCTATTTCTTACACCGATTCACATGGCGGAATATAAACTCAATCACATCATCCTGTCTTGCTGTGTTCTCCACAATTTTGTAAGGAGAAATTCTTTGAACTATGCTGACTCAGTTGGGCCTGAGGCCAGAATTAATATTAATGAACCAACCCTGACGGTGCTTGAAGCTGGCAGTCCTGGCTTGCCCTCCCCAGAGTGCCCGCGAGGTCCGTATAAGATACATGGAATACTTTGCGGGTAGGGCGGCCATCAATATGCCAGACAATGTCTGAGTCATTTTTTAAATAAAAATATATTTTAAACTGAACAAATATTTGCTTTGATTTACTGCTTGGCTTTCTTTTAGCTGTCTCCTCGGTTATCTTTTATTAATGTACATATTTTTTAGCCTTTTTCTTCAACAGTGCAAACTAAATTTCGTTGACACGTGAGATGACAATCTATTCTTCGGCTAACTATTATTATTAGGTTGTGGGTCTGCTACACACACACTTTGTTTTTTTTTGTGAATGTATGTAATGCATTACTGACAAAAATATTAATAATTTTCAACACCATGACCGAAATTTGGGGAGTCCTGAAAATGGCGTGATTGTGTAAAATTAGAAAGCACTGTGGGTGTTATTTACTAAAGGAAAATACACTTTGCACTACAAGTGCACTTGAGACTGCACTGAAACTGCACTTGTAGTGCAAAGTGGATTTGCCCTTAGTAAATAACCCCCATTGTCACTGAAAACACCAACTTTACTCCAAAAACGCTTTTGAGCATTGAAAGAAGAAGCCACACATGTTGATTATCAATCTTTTTAATTAAAACACAATCACATGTTCATTTCTAAAAGGGTTTTTGAAAAAACCAACATGTTTGTTGTATAACAATTTTTTAGGTCACATTAAAAGTAGAAATTGCCTTTTAAGGTAAAACAGGCATGTTTAAAACCATAAAAAAAATACACAAACTCTGGAACTTACAAAGTTCAACTTTTATAGAAAGTGAAGGCAATATCAGACTTTATCAGTATTTATAAACTGTATTTGATATTGCGTTCAGCAGATTGGGTGATGTCACCCCTGGAAAAGCAAAATTTTGAAGATGCACATTCATTGCCTAATGTCAACATGTGCTAGCTGTCATCATGGGGGATCAAGGGACGTGTTTTGTGGGCGCAACCCCTTCCTCTCAGCTACTTTATTATTGAGGAAGGGGTTGCACCCACAAAACGCGTATACTGATCTCCGTGATGGCAGATAGCACATGTTGACACACTGTGTGCATCTTCTAAATTTGGCTTTTCTATAATATGTCAAAAATTAGTCATAAAAACAAAAAAAAACCTGCAATAAGTTAGGGATTTCTGGGTGTTTTATATTCTCCCTAAAACGGGAGAATTGTTTTGAACATCATTGATGTTTTTCTTTAGGGTTTCTAAATCCCTATTACACCCCATTATCTCCCCGATGAGGATCTGGGCACTTTCACTTGTGAAATGACATTCCTCTTCCACAACATCACAAAAAAACCACGTGCAGGCATCCATCTCTTACCTGAGGCTGTGGTCGCAGACACTCACCTGTTGTGGTGACAAGTTCTATAATGTCTCCCTCCTCCTCCTCCTCTGATTGGGTTTGGGGGATTTCCCCTTCTTCCTGAGGTGGGGGGTCCGTGGTCTCCTCTGATGAGTAGTGTCCTCCGAGTCTTTTCTCCCCTATGTGAACAAAAATAGGTAGACTTAGCACACAAATATTTGATGGCAGAAATAGGAATATGAAATTTTGCTTGGAAGTGGGGTACAATTGTCAGTTTTGGCAGAGTTCCAAGATGAAGAAATATTTTTGTCCTTTGTCAAGCTTCAATACCTGTTTTGTGCAAGCTTCACAGAGGGAGACACCCCTATAGTATTCACTGGAGCACCTGTGTGGGCCCCCTAATAAAAAGGGTGTTCTTATGTCCCACACTAGAGCTCCAGCGTCCAGATGTGTAAACAGCTGCTGAGTGTCCTCTCCTTACACAGAATCTAATTTGCATTTCATTCTAGTTACAAACCCATATACAAACCCAATACAATGTATTGAACTGCATCTGGACAAAACATGGTGTTTTAGTGGCCGAACGAACAATGTTTCCTACGAACGAATAATGACATGAAAGTTGCCATTTTAAACTGTACAACAGTAAAGAAAAGCACATGGAGCAGCACGAACGTAATAAAAACAAATAGGAACACAGGACTACTTACTTTTTTGCAGCACTCTCCTGATCCTTCTATACTGATCGTGCTCCCTTAATTTGAGGTCTGACCACCGTTTCCTGAGTTGATCCTTGGATCGCCATACCCCAAAATTCTTCTGCGGACTCTTCACAACATTCCCCATGATCTTGGCCTTTCTGACATTTGGGTTGGGGTAAGGTCCATACTTACCGTCATAGTCGGCCCTTTTCAATATGTCCACCATCTCTACAAAGGCCTTATTTGAGGCCTTAAATCTTCTCCTTCGGGATCGTGACGTTTCTGGCTCCGGGCTTTCCTCCTCTTCCTCGTTGCTGGAATTATCATGCACCTGTTGTGTCTCTGCCATGTGCTCTCCCACTGCGCCAAAAGAGAAGGGGTGGGGAATAGACTAGAAAGAACGTCAGGGGCAGACGGAGTTTCACGCATGCGCAGTGTATATAAAGCGTAACAAGCGTGCGTCGTACATATGATTTGTGAGCGGGGAAGGAGTATCGGAAGCGCCGATCGTGATAACGAAGGTACCATTTAAACTTAGGCCTATACTGCTTATAGATTGAGGCCTATATTGGGACAAGATTAGGAGACTTTAGCCTGACATTAGGGTTTGTCTTGTGTATTGCAGATAAAATGGATGGCTTCAATGACCACAACTTCTTCCCCCTGTTCATAGACAAGTACAGGGAGCTGCCCTGTCTATGGCAGGTCAAACACCCGCAATATAATCATAAACAAAAGAGGCAGGCAGCGCTGGAGAAACTGCTGGAGTTGGTGAAGCCGGTGGTCCCCATGGCAACCATCCCCTATTTAAAAGCCAAAATTGGTGGCCTGAGGAGCACTTATCTTAGGGAGCACAAGAAGGTCCAGGATTCCCAGAGATCAGGAGCTGCAGCAGATGACATTTGTGTCCCCAGGCTGTGGTACTATGAGAGACTGCAATTTCTGTCAGACCAGACTGAAGTCAGGAAATCCCTCTCAACCCTTCCTTCCACTCTTCCTTCCACCCTATCTTCCACCCCAGCTGAAGCTTCCGATGTCCAACCTGGGACTTCCAGCTAGGAAGAAGTGGAGGAGCCCAGCTTGAATCAGGTATAACATTGTTCTACAGATTTCTGGTCAATAAATAAATGATGTTTACTTGATGTTATTATTGATCACTAATTGCTGATTTAATAAAGTTTTTTACATATCAATAGACAGTAGTGGGCAAAAAGAATTGGCACAAGAATGAAAAATGCTGGGCTCAGAATGATAATCTGTTATATTTGTTAACATTCAATTTGCAAGTCATGAGATGAAAATTGTGCATGATTGATAAAGAAAAACCTAAAAATATGTCCCTTTTTCATGCACACACATTCTACAGCCAGGAAGAGGCTGTGGAATGTGGTACACAGGAGGAGGCGGGGGTAAGTGGCAGCCAGGAGGAGGCGGAGGTAAGTGGCAGCCAGGGCCCAGTAGGAGCCTCACACAATCACAGGTTCCTCCCCTCTGCCTTCCAAACAAAAGACCCAGGGGGGAGTAACATGGAGGAGTCAGTGCTTAGGCTGATTCAGGAGGCTTCTTCGTCCCTCAGAGTCACCCCTACTCATCAAGAGGCCTTTGCCTGCATGGCTGCCACCAAACTGCAGGACATGCAGGAGAGCCAATGCCTCATGTGTGAGCAAATCCTTTATAAAACATTAACTAAGGGGGTGAGGGGCGAAATCGCACCCAATACCCACCTGTCTGAGTTGCATCATCCTCCTCCTCCTGCCACAACTCCAACACCACAGACACAGCCTGGAAGGAAGAGTGGAAAGAAGGCAAGAAAGTGATGGCCTCGGTTCAGTCTGGTCTGACAAAAGATGCAGGCTCTTGTATGACCACAGCCTGGAGACATACATGTCATCTGCTGCTGTTCATGATCTCTTCGACTTCTGGACCAGATTGTACTTCCTTATATATGGACTCCTCAGGCCACCAATTTTGCATTAAAATAGTTGATGTGCCTTGGGGGCCAAAGGCTTCGACAATTTCTGAAGTTTCTCCAGCGTTGCCTCCCTCTTTCTTTGGTTAAGACCTCTTAATAATTTTTTTTTTTTTTTTTAATAATACTCGCCTATGTGTTTTCCTTCAAAAAAGGACAGTTTGTTTGTGAGGAGGCAGGTACATTTAAAAAATAAAATGTGAAATTGACAAGAGACACGAACAACAACCAACTCCTTGAGATTAAATAATACAAGATAATAATGGTGTTGTGGTAACTTGACACACAAAACACACCCAAAACTATTCTGGAGTTAAAAAAAAAATAATAAAAAAAAAACAGGATATCAGGATTTAAAAAAACTAAAGAAAAATAATACAAAATCTAAAAACAAAAAAAAAAATATAAGAAGTTTTTGAGAACTCTGTGCGAATATGAGCAGCAAAACAACTTCATTCTTCTAGCATTATAAAGAAGAAGAGAGTACGCTGCATTAAACAATTTAAAATATTGCAGCGTGACGAAAGTGCTATATCCATTACGAATGCTAATTTTACCAGACCGAGCAGTTCTGTCTCAGAATTTATTATGAGCATGCGTGACACTTTGTGCGTCGGAATTGTCCACACATGGTCGGAATTTACGCGAACGGATTTTGTTGTCGGAAAACGTTATAGCCTGCTCTCAAACTTTGTGTGTCGGAAATTCCGATGGAAAAAGTCCGATGGACCCCACACATGGTCGGAACTTCCGACAACAAGCTCTGATTGCACATTTTCCATCGGAAAATCCAACTGTGTATACAGGGCATTAGTGCAGCGCCAGTCTTATGGGGTGGACTGGGCTGAGAGGCAAATTAGTTTAGAGCCCCATAAAGCGGCTGCACTGCTTCCAGTATGCAGGTAGCCAGCTTTCCGCAACTGTCCTATCATCCTGGACCACAAACTTTCCTCACTGTGCTATGTTTTCTTCTGCACCATTGGCATGGTTATATCTTCTTAATCCTCTCCAAAAAATTATTAGAAATGTGTGCTTAAAGTAGAACTATAGGCAACACTTTGATGGACTTGTGTCTTTTTTCAACCTCACCTACTATGTAACATGTAACTATGTTATACCCTGCTCCGGGAATCAGCGTTAACCATACTGCCATAGGTTGCACCGTTAGTCATTGAATGTAATAAAAATAGTAGTCTCCCTCTCTTTTTTTTATTACATTCAATGACATTGGTCATAGGTAGGTGTATCTTAGGGACTATTGGTGCAGCCTGTGGCAGTATGGTTTACACTGATTCCCGGTGCAGGGTATAGCATCAATATGTTTGGTGGTAGTTTCTGTCCCAATATATGTATTCTAAGGAAAATTACTTTTTGGTGTAGATTTTTACTATTTTCCTATCTTTATAGGCATCGGGTGTGTCCCCACATCTTTCCTCGACCTAATGTGCATGTAACTATTTGGTTTTTGGATTTCGGATACAGCTTTAATATTTTGTTTACAGTTCCTGTCAATGCAATGTACAGGTTGTATGTATACTTATTTGATGTCTCTTTATTCATCTAGAAAAATGTAAATAAGCTCCAGAAGAAGCATATATTGTGATAAATGTAGAGCTTATCTAGTATTACAACTATCTATTCCAGCCATGCTGAACATTATTATGGTCACCAGATTCCATGACCCCGATTCAGTGGCTAAAGGGAGGTGTATTTTATTTTTTACTATTGGCGCTTAATAAACTCCATACTTCTTTTCCAAACATATATATTCAATATTAGGATATGGCACTGTATATTATGTTTGCGTACACCCACAGCACCATCCTGTGTTTGTGTACTTGTCTAATTAATTATCTATCGATGTTAAACTGAACAGGTTTGTTCCCAGGGTCATGGATCCTAGTGGATGCCCTGGTGACACCAGGGGGCCGGTTCTCTCTGATATTTGCCTTTTCTTCAATACAGCTTCTTCTGCACCTGTTACGTAGGGTTCGGGTTGAAGGAACACCAGTAATTCAGATTGCACCAACCCGGCCCAGGAGAATATGGTAAACCCACATCATGAATATGTTGTTGGGTGATCTCTGGTCTATTCCACCTCAGCCAGACCCCCTTGGTCCAATCTTCAATTCTTCTTTATGGTCACTGACTTTAACAGCTTGGTTGTTGAAGCCAGAGTCTTAAAGGATAGGGAGGTGTATGATGCAGCCATCCCCACGCTGCTGAGGGCCAGGAAGGCTACTTCTCACAAGATCTCATGTGGCCTGGTGTGAGGCTAGGAAGTTGCATCCTCACAAAAATGTTATGAGCCAGATCTTGGCTTTTCTTTATGAAGCTGGCATTGAGTAAGATCAAGGGACAGATTTCAGCTTTGGTGATGCTTTTTTAAAGGCCAATTGCTTCCCATTCTTTGTTTGTCAGGTCACTTTTGTTTGCATGAGACCTCAATTTGATGTTGTTAGTTTTACATAGACCACCTTTTGAGACAGTTCAGGACCTACCATTGGTTCTTTTGATTTATAAGGTTGTTATTACTTCAGCAAGAAGAATGTCAGAGTTGGCTGTCCTTTCTTGCAAGAAGCCTTTTCTAGTATTCTACCATGGCAGGGTGGTTTCTTCTATATCAGCCGTCATTCTTGCTGAAGGTAGTTTCTTCTTTTCGTCTAAACCAGGACATTGTTTTGTCTTCACAGGCCCCAGTCACCAGGAGATAGAACCCTGCACACTTTAGATGTGGTTTGGGCTATCAAGATGTATTTGAAATTGACTGCTGCAGTCAGGCAGTCGGATTTGCCTTTTGTCCTTCCTGAAGGACCAAGGAAAAGTCAAGCGGCTACTAAGTCAACCATTTCCTGTTGGATTTGTCAGCTTATTCCTCAAGCCTACGGTAAGTTTTGTCAGCTTATTTCTCAAGCAATAAAGAAAGGCTCCACCATTTCCAGTGAACTCTACCAGGAGTATAGGTGCCTCCTGGCCTATCTCTAATCAGGCTTTAGTGGCTCAGGTCTGTATAGCTGTGATCTGGTCTTTAGTTCACACTTAATTAGGCTTAACCAGGTACATGTAAGAGCCTCTGAGGATACTGCCTTTGGTTGCAGTGTTTTGCAGGCTGCCGTGTAGTTTTATTCTGGTCCATGAGCAGTGCTTTATGACATCCCAATATGTTAGGACTAATTTGGATGCTCTATGTCCTGTGATGTATGATTAAGAAAATTGGATTTTTGTACTTCTCTGTAAAATCTATTTCTTTGAGTACATCATGGAACACAGAAATCCCTCCCCTCTTTTTGGATGTCAGCTTGCTACAAATCTACAAGTGCTTCCTGTGTGTGAAGGGTTATATAGGAGAGGACTCCTTGCAATTTTTGCCAGTGTCCAATCATCTGTAGGTGGCTCATAACCCAATACATAAGAATCAGTATGGCTGCGCTATGTCCCATGATGTACTCCAAGAAAATGATTTTACAGGTAAGTGCAAAAATCCAGTTTTTCTATAGGAAAAAGGATTGTACAATCAGTCATTGTTTCTGATACACAGTGCCTTTGCAAAGTAATTGCTTTGCATTTAGAGTTTAGATCTACTTTAAAGCTGTTGGTTTACTATATGCGGGGTGCATGCAATAATAGATGTGCATTATTACATATATTGTCATTAGTGTAAAAGAAAAGTTCAGGGTTTTAAAAAAAACAATCATTCATACTCACCTACAGTAGGTTGATCCAATGCTGCATCTGTCCCCTGCCAGCTCTGTAGTGAAAACTGAGCGATTAAACACCGCTGATTGCTCAGTTCTCTGCCTCTGCTCTGGAGCGCTGGGCTGTAGAGGGGACAGAAGGCACTGGCTCATGCTCTCAGAGGATCGCTGAGAGGCTGAGCCAGGTGCCGATCCAGGCTTCTGGGTGGACACCAACCACATGGTCGGATCATTTCAGAGCCTGGACCGGCTCTTTTCAGAGCCTGAACTGTACTGCACTCCTGTGATCCATAGGATAAGTATGGCCAAAAAAGCTTTGGCCATACTTCTCCTTTAAAGGGTGATTTTAATTCACGTTGCTATAATATACAAGGCAAGGTGGGGGGAAAACTATGAAGAATGAGAGTTCTACCAGACATTTTCATGTGGTACTATTAACTTTTATGGGCCCCGTTAAAATATTTTTTTTTTTAGTGCAGGAACATAATTTACTACACATTAAAGAGCAGAGCATTTTTGTGAACAGTGTACATAGACCACAGTGCTGTTACAACTGTCCTTAAGTTGAAAAATGTGTGTTACACCACAGGAAATGCACATATGTAAATCAGTCAGATGGTTACTCTAAATGAACTTTTCTCAAATGATGCATATTTTCACAGTTTTTCATATAGATGAAAAATGTGTCATTGCTTTTTTATTTTTTTCTTAACGCGCAGTTTTACACAGGCCTGGTATAATGTAATGAACCTGTCAATAATTTGATATTTGTGCTGTTTCCTGAAAACCTATATCCAGTAAATTTCTTATTTTGGATTCAGTTGGTTGTGAGATTTTGTTATATGATTTAGGCCTAAATTGTGAATTTTAACACCTGTGCAAAAAGTATCTCTGGCAGCGAAAGGGAGAAAGAGTCAATTATACTAGGACTCTGTAATCATGGTTGTTAAAAAAAATATATACATTTTTCATGAGCACCTCTGGGCCTTGGGCTTTTCAACCTTGTGAGCTAGGAATGTCTACTTGGGCCTGTAAACAAGAGATTGAAGAATGAGCTTCTCATGTCGGTAACCAGAATTTCAGTTTCTCTTATACACAATTCCAATTTTCATGTAGAAAAGTAAGTAACATATTTGAATTGTGTTTTGGTGTTTATGTACGTAACATGTGTTGTCCTCTCTTTGGGGATTGAGAAATGGCAGGACATTGCACTAAACCTGTAGGTAAACAAGAGAACCAGAACCTTAGCTAAATGAAAGAGTGGGTTTCAAAAAAAAGTTGGCAGTGTCTCCATCCATGACAGTGCCTCTGTGAACAGAGGGGATTCCCTTCCTAGGAAATTAACCAGCAATCTAATCAAAGTATTTGAGAGCAGAGGAACTACTGCAACCAGCAGATAAAATTAACCATAAATATATAGATGCACACCAGTATGGAAATAATACAAGCTTTATATAGGAAAAAGATTAATAATAGTACATACACCCAGCAAAACAGAGACAGGAAGTGCTATACAATTAATTTTGTAATAAACAAAACAGCTATCTCCAGACCGTAGAGAGAATCAGATCTCTAAACATGTTTGATGAGTTAACCTTTTCATTGCCAGGCCCTGCGCTCCACTTTTAAACTCAGCTAGCCGAATCATTTTTGCAGTTTTTGCTTTGCTTTTTTATTTTTATTTTATATTTCCTGAAAGCACAGAATGTAGAATAAAAAGAAGGTGCTACTGATTTTTAATGCCCCACGATATTTGTGCAAATGATTATCAAAACAATATTTTTGCTAAAAATACCCTAAAATCATTATTAGCAGATCAAAACACAGCAACTTTTACAAAATTCTTACTAAATATAAAAGGTTAACCTGTTTTGAGTTTATAAATAACAAATATTTGTAACTTTTAAATAGTGTCTTTTTGCAAAATGGTGAAAATCGAACAGACGCAAAAGTGTAAACATCCAAATTTCTCAAAAAATCTGAAGGTTTTCATTTTTCCCTATATAGCTTTCAGAATGTGTGAAATGTTTATGAAAACAATATTTTCGATAAAAAATACACTAAAATCATTATTAGCAGATAAAAAATTTTACAAAATTACTGCTAAATTCCTACTAATTATAAAAGCTTAACCTGTGTTGAGTTAATAAATAACAAATATTTGTAACTTTTAAATTGGGCCTTTTTGCAAAATGTTAAAAATTGAACGTACCAAAAATTTCTCTAAAAATCTGGAGGTTTTCATTTTTCACTTTCAGCTTTCAGAGTTTGTAAAAGACCCCCTCAAACCATATATTTTCTGAAAGCACATGACCAGTAGAATAAAAAGAAGGTACTACTGATTTTTAGGGTCCCATGATTTTGAAATGTTTATCTAATCACTATTTTCACACACAAAAAAAAAAAAAACACTAAAATCCTTATTTGCACACACAAACACAATATAACTTCCATAATTTCTGCTAAATTCCTCATTCAGTGGGATGTGCTAAAGCAATACACCCATGGGGGCCATGTTTACCAGCACGGGTATGCACAGGTATTCTGTGCATCCCTGTGCAGGCAGTCCTATTCATGTCAATTGGGACGCAGCAGCTGCAAGGACAGATCTGACATTTATACGGGTGTAGGTGCATGGCCCCAAACGTAGACAGTGTGAGCTCGGGACATGCACCAACACAGATATCAAGTTGGGACCAGTGGCTGTGTCCTTGCAGCTTCTGCGTCTCACACATGAATGGGACTGCCTGCACAGGAATGCACGGAACACCTATGCATTCCCGTGCAGCTGCTGTGTCCAAACACGGCCCTTTAGTAGTATGCCCTGCTTGACAAGGCCTTAGGCTTTGTTTAGACTTACGGCTGGTGCCAACCACACCCCTCAAGCTGCAATAGATGGATGGGGGTGTTACATTCTGGGGGTGTTACATGCTGGGGCTGCGATGCTTTGTGCCCCTGGCAAATTTGACCTGACTTGGGAGGAGGAGTTACACCGCTTCCTCACCGCCTGTCAGTAGCATCTGGAGCGTATCCTCGGGCTTCAGAGGAATTAGGACACGAGACACCAGCCATAGCTGGTGTGCTCATCCCTAGGGCAAGAAAGACAGGGCTCAGGTACGTAAAACAGGGGTCTGGGGGGCTGCAGCATGAGAGAAGGTTTTTCACCTTAATGCATAGAATGCATTAAGGTGAAAAACCAGGAGGGTTTACAACCCCTTTAATTGTGGCTCCAAGAATGTAGTTTGTTATAGAATGCACTATATGTGCATTACAATATGTAGGTTGCACTATTAGGCCCCTCCAAGTAAGAATAGGAGAACATTACAACAGTGCCATTAACCCCAATGCTAAGAATTCATCTAATGGCTCAAAACATTTTAGGGATATCCATGCCGGCAATATGAGCTCTTTCATATTCAGTGGAGTTGAAAGGGTTAAGGAATCCCTGTGGGGAGGTGATACCCACCATAGATTGCTTGAACAAGAGGTATGGTGGATTTTTACCTTAGGGACTAGGATTTCTTTAGGTCTTAACCACAAATGGATGTAGTTCGTTTTCTAAAGTAATGCTTTTTCCCAAACTACTTACTTTATTCCACTTTTGTGCAAAAGTTTATTTTCTTTTAACAGCTGCCTTTAGAACCATTTCTGTGTCATGCCTGACTCTTGCACTTTTGTTATACTTTTATTCATATCTATTTGCGAATTTATGGGCCATAATCATATTGTTCTAGCAGATATTTGTATTCACTGTCTGATTGTTCTGGGATCAGTAGTTCAGCCTTATATTATTAGAAATGTATATTTATTACTTTTCCATTTTGTTTATTTTCCTTTTTCTTTTGTATTTAGATCTATTCTGCTGTATGCCAATTCCACTACTAGGATAGATAATACACCTGGATCTTACCTGCTGATGCATATATATTTTTTATGAAACATTGAAATCTTTGTGAAATTTGATTATCTATTATATGTTTTTGCACTTATTGTGAAATTTGTATTGTAATTTGGATTACAACTGTACGCTTTGTCATTACTGTTACACAGACGTGTATGTCCTTCACATTGATTGGATTTTAATTAGTAACACCTGAATGTGTATAGGTGGAAGGTGTGTATATTGATACTAATGCCGCGTACACACGGTCGGACTTTTCGTCTACAAAAGTCCGACAGCCTGTCCGACAGACTTCCTGCGGACTTTCGGCGGACTTGCAGCAGACTTTCTAACGAACGGACTTGCCTACACACGACCACACAAAAGTCCGACGGATTCGTACGTGATGACGTACACCGGACTAAAATAAGGAAGTTCATAGCCAGTAGCCAATAGCTGCCCTAGCATGGGTTTTTGTCCGTCGGACTAGCACACAGACGAGCGGATTTCGGGGTCCGTCGTAGTTACGACGTAAAGATTTGAAGCATGTTTCAAATCTAAAGTCCGTCGGATTTGAGGCTGAAAAAGTCTGCTGAAAGTCCGGAGAAGCCCACACACGATCGGATTACCAGCCAGCTTTAGTCCGTCGGCGTCCGTTGGACTTTTGTAGACGAAAAGTCCGACCGTGTGTACGCGGCATAAGGTCCAGTTTGCATCATGCTATGACTAGGGCCTTTTGGCCAAAACGCGCTTTAAGCTGTTATTATCTGTTATCACCTTGTAGCAAATAAAGACTTCAAATGCTTTGTGTTGCCGGCTCCTTATATCTGTTTATATATTTAAAATAACATATTTGCTAAGGCATTTAAATATAAACCTCTAATTATCTAAAATATTTAAAAAAAATATTGTGTATGGTGACTTTTAATCTTACCATTTTTAATAGCAACTTCTTTAAAGGATAGATGGGCACACATATCATTGTCACCAAAAGGTGTGGAGTTACCATTGCTGCATTCTTATTGTGCCTCATACTGTCATTATTGTGTGAGAATATAAACTAAGGATACACGTGCTGTCTTCTTTTTTTATGTGAGTGCAATGATAAATGTGATTTGTTTATTTAATAATATGCTGCACTAGAGTTGCTTTTACTGCTATTTTATACACTTTTTGTAAAACTTACTATATTACATACAGTACTTGCCAAACTGGTAAAGCTGCTGAAGATTGGCAAGCTTGCCATGCTTCCTGATGCTTCAACCGTTCTTCTGAGAGATATGTAAAGGTGTGCCCAGTTCACCTTTGGGACAGGTGATCTGACATAAAGAGGACTGAAACATACTGTGCACATCTGTGCTTTTTTCATTAGCTTGCATTGATACATGTGTTGCATGTCAACCACAAATGACTGCTAAATACAGTAAGACATTGAAATAAATATTGGAGGTTTGTAAAAAATAAATTCATTTTATTTACATAATTTAAATAAGGAAAATGCCATGCATTAAGAAAAAAATAAAAAGCATGTTTGGTATACATCATATCATAACACTGCAAGGTGCATAACTAATATTAATCTTACTCCAGTAGATCATAATATAAAAACTTCCATAAACAAAAGAAAAACTTAGTTCAGAGCTGAATTATTTTACATAGCTACATAATTACATAGTTAGTCTGGTTGAAAAAAAGAGAAAAAAAGTTACAATCCTATATACACATTTCTTTACCCACTGTTGATCCAGAGGAAGGTAAAAAACCCCAGTAAAGCATGATCCAATTTGCTCTCGCAGGGGAAAAGATGCCTTCCTGATCCGAGATGCAATTGGATAGTTCCTGGATTAATTTTTTACCTACAAAGTTAAACTTTTTCACAGTATACACAAATATGTTTGAAAAAGAGGGTAAGTTGTAAAATAAGGACATTGCTCATTCAAAAATTAAACAAAACGCATCTCGCATAAACAGCTTACATGAGCTTTTGGCGTGCAGATATGTTAGGATTTATGTTTAAGTCTGTTTTGCAACCAAAGCTAAGTTTTAGCTTTGTGTGATCCTATGGCCATACAGCACCCTGTTTGCCTTCTTTTCTGTTGTGCTGCAGTGAGTACTTGTTTAGGGGTTCATTTCAGCCTCAGAACTGGTGCAGGACTTGGAAATGTTATATTCTAAGTTGATCTGAGACAGATCCTGTGTTAAGCTTTAGGCACATGGCTGTATAGGGCCTTACAGTGTGCAGACCCCGCAAAATGCCTCCCTAGGGCCCACTGTTACTGTGTAAAGCCAACCATTGGGATGAGTGAGTATAGGTGGTTATAAATGATTGCGTGAGATGCTGAAAAAAAAATGAGGATTAGTTTGCTGGAAAATCAAAGTTAAAAGTTCGTTTCTTGATCGACTGCTTTTTTTTTGACAATTTATGGTATGTCCACAACATTGTTCCCTAGTAGAGTATAATGACTATCAGGGTAGGGGCCAGCAATAGGCAGGTCAGGCAGCTGCCTTAGAACGTCAGGGTACGGGGGCAGCAGAATCCAGATCCCCAGCCACTCGCTGGGAATTCAGATTTTTAAAATGGCTGTTCCTCCAGCAGGCAAACTAAAACTTCCACCCTGCACCCCATAGAAGAGAGGGTGGAGCATGAATGCTTTCGTTTGCCTGCTGTTTAATAGGCAGGCTGCTTTCAGTGTGAAAAAGCCAGAGAGCAGAAGGCAGGCGGAGCGATGAGTGTGTACCGCTGTCAGACGTATCCAATCAGGCAGAGGAAGGTGAAGCGGTGGACAGATTCCCATGTGTGCAAGTAGGAAGCGGGGGACCCGCTGTCAGGCAGCATGGAGGTGTGCGCTGGCTGTGCACGCTAAAGTCAGGCCGGCGGAGGAAGTCAGGATGGAGAAGGCTCCCCGCTCTTTACAGCTGCTGCTGCCGCCGCTAGCAATGATTCGGGACAGATCTTTTCATGCCTGCCCCAGTGACAGCTAACCCTGGTTGCTGCAGATTCCTCCACTGACATCATCTGGAGAAGGAGCCGCAGGACTGGGAGGAACTGCGGGGCTGGTGAGATCTGAGGGGTTGGTAAACCAAAGGTGTGTGTGATGGTGGAGGGAGGGTGGTATCTGGGGTGTGTGTTAGAGGAGAGATGTGGGGGCTGTGATCAGAGTGAAGAGATTTGGGGGGTGTGATCAGACTGGGAGTATGGGGGGGTGATAAGGCTTGGGGGTATCTGGGGTGTGGTGTAATCAGAGTGGGGGGTATCTGGGGGTGTGATGCAATCAAGGTGGGGGGAATCTTTGGTAGGTGTGTTATGGGAGAGGTAGGTGTGTGTGTGTGTGTGGGAGGTAATCAGAGTGAGGAGATCTGGGGGTGTGATCAGACTGGCGGTATCTGAGGGAGTGGTGATCAGGCTGGGGGGGTATCTAGAGGTGTGATCAGAGTGGGGGGTATCTGGGGGTGTAATCAGGGTAGGGGTATCTGGGGAGGTGTGATCAGGGTGGGGGGTATAAGGTGGTATAATCAGGGTGAGGGAATCTGGGGAGGTGTGATCTGGGAGTTTGCTTATGGAGGGAACCCAACCCAGCCAGGGAACCCAGCCATTGGAAGTTTTAGTTGGCCTCACCTGCAAGCTGCCTGTGGCCAGTGAGGGAAAGCGAGGAACGCATAACCCCACCCCCTCATTACACACTGCCATTTAGTGGAAGTTCAATGGTGTGTGACATCCTTCACGCTGGCACCCCATCACATTATGGGTGCAATGTAAAGATGGCACTAGCTCGGTTTTAGACAAGGAGTAACAGGAGGATGGTTGGAATATGTTGGGGGGGACAATGTAGACAATGTTTTCTTGCTGCCTGTCCCAGAAATAGGCAAGTTTAGTCACAGTATTGTCACAGATGATATTTCTGGGTGCCACAAAGAGAGGTCACCATTTTGTTATAGACCCTGCAACCAGTAGTTGCACCCCTAATAAGGATCCTTATCCTGGAATGTTAGCTTTGTGAATTAACCTTTTATATGCAAAAGCTATATCCACACTTCACAGAGGAGGGCTTGTGTAAGCAAGATGCCTGGTTATTTTTTTAAGCCAAGGCTCTGTGTGAGATAAGACTGGTTTACTAAAATGCACATACCTAATAACAAAGAGGTTTAAGCTGTGACTGGGTCTCTTCCTTTAGAGAAGTCATAGGGGTTACCTGAAAACAGCAGGTCATTGGAGGTCCTTAACATTTCTATCTACAACTTCTCTTCGAGTAAAAAATTGTTTCAAAAGGTGCTACGTGCATGCAAAATGTCCTCCCTAATGAACAATTGAAAGATTTTATCTAAAGCGTTATGAAAGAATAAAAAAGGTACTGTGAGATTATAGCTGTATTAGCATGTAGAACAGGGATATGCAATTAGCAGACCTCCAGCTGTTGCAGAACTACAAGTCCCATGAAGCATAGCAAGACTCTGACAGCCACAAGCATGACACCCAGAGGCAGAAGCATGATGGGACTTGTAGTTTTGCAACAGCTGGAGGTCCGCTAATTGCATATCCCTGATGTAGAAGAAAGGCCATAGAGGGCTCAAGGTTTAAACCAGGAAGAGGTACTTGGGGTCCAAAATAGCCGTGGGGTACTGCGTGTGTTAGTACTGAATTGGGTTACTGGGTAGCTATAGGTGCTGGAGGACTGTTGTTGTTGAAAGTGAATGTATGAGGGAATGCGTAAATGAGGTCGGGGTCATGCATTATTTCTTGCACTATAGCCCATAAATTCCAGCCTTATCTTTGACTGTCATGGACAAAGTTATTTTGTGTGACATGTCTCTTTACTTCTTTTTTACTTATTCATTGCTTCATTGCTAATCATCAGATTATATTTTTGTCTTTTATTGAACCCTTTTTCTGCAGTCTATGAAAATCACTTTTTGACAATGCTGGCTTTGCTGGCATTAGATACTGGATTTTTTTCCAAAATCTAGAATTCAGAGGTTGAGACTTCTCTCCTTTCCATTTAACTCTGTTTGCTTTCTTGAGCAGCTGCAACGATTCTGGTATAAAACTTAGCTCGCTTAGAGGTGTGAACTCAATCAAAATAACTTTAATATTCCGTTCCACCATTGCTTTATGCAAGCCACTTTCCAGCTCATACATGACTTTACCAGAGGCATAGTTTTTGCTGAAAACAATAATTAATCTCCTGCTCTTCTCCAGAAATGCATTCATGTCATCGACCATAGCTGTATTGGAGTTACAAAAAGAAAGTAAATGTTAAAAAGAAAATGCTGAACAACAGCTTATGTCTTTAGAACTTAGAGATAAGATCTACCAAAAAGCAACCTTTCTTATTTCTATTTTGAATAGTGTGTTAAAATGTTCAAAATTTCTGTTACAACAGTTTTTTTTTTCCACCTTTTCTGTTGAGGAGATTCACTTTCGCTTTCTATCCTGCAGACACAACTGAAATGAGATGAATATATCCTCTCTTTGACATTAGTCACTGTGCTAGGTGTCCCCATTGCAAGACTTGCCCTTTATTATTAATTTGGTGACAACTCAAGTTTCTGGGTTTTCCCTACCTTAAGTTCCAGTGACAGTGGCCACCAAGACAAATAGACAGGGTGAATATTCCCAGAAGGTACACAGAAAAAATGGAAAAAAATATGGCTTCAGTTACACATTTAGCCCTTTACCCAGATGCAGAATGTAAACATAATAGTAAGGGACTATAGCTCCAAACATCTAGGTTGGATGATACAAAGTGTTGAACAGAAGGGTTCAGCACATCTTTTGGACTGATTTGTTAATTTACACCAGTTTTAATTTCTTGTATGCTTTTTTTTTTCATAAGCCAGGTGTTGTCATGGCCGAGACCGGAAGTACCCTTATCACAGTCGGATTTTTGACATTTTAAATGTAAGTTGCTATGTTTGTTTATGAATAAATCTTTTATAAATCACTACACGATTGAGCCATCCCTCTTTCTTGCAAGCCCTCACCACATCTGATGAGCCTGGAGTTTGAAGCCATCTTCCAAAAATACCGCTATTTCTGTGGTGATCGCTGGAGGTCGATTGATTGTGGGGATCCTGCTTCTACTTCATATTAAAGCTCTGTTTGACCCGTAGGGGTCTTCATTAGAGGTGAGAGTCTGGGGGAAATGAGTGGTGCACTTTGGATGGTGATAGTGATTGGATGAAGTGGACACCGCTTCATTTTTTTGCACATGCACTTTTTATATATATATGAACTGTTATATGGAGATTTGTTTTCGTCCTATTGGAGTTGGATTGCACTTTTTTGGACATTGCACTTTATCTTGTCTTATGCACTTTATGAGATATTTGGACATTATTAGAGTTTGTTATCACATCTGTGTCATCCATTTGCACTGTATGAAATTTATTGCACTTTATACTGCTAAGTATTGTTAAAGCACTTTATATTGTTAGAACCTTTTTTTTTTTCACTGAAGAATTACAATATACAGCGAGTTTATTTTCACTGTTGCAACACATTCTTACTAGTTGCTGACAGTTTCAAGATATTTGTTTCCACCTTATGTTACTCCATTGCACTTTATATTGTCAAGCACTTTATATTGTTAGAATTTAAATTTTCTTGAAGATTTGCCACCTACAGTGACTGTCTCCAAATTTATCCACATTTAGGTGATCCCTGAAAACTTTTCTCTTCAGAGAAGCCTATCCTGCCTTTATCTAACAACTGCACTATTTTCTCCATTAGCTCATCCCCCACAGCTATTACCCTTTTGTATAACTTGACCCTCCCTCCTAGATTGTAAGCTCTAACAAGCAGGGCCCTCTGATTCCTCCTGTATTGAATTGTATTGTTATTGTACTGTCTGCCCTAATGTTGTAAAGTGCTGCGTAAACTGTCGGTGCTATATAAATCTTGTATAATAATAATAATAATAATACTACAGTAAGTGTATTTTCACTGTTGCTAGACATTCTCTTCAGTTGCTGACAGCTTGTGTGATGTATATCCATTTTTCTCATTTTATTCTAGTTAGCGCCACATACCATTTCATATTCAATACTTTTCTGTGTGGGAACACTTATATATGTTGGCGGCTTCTTACATTCGTTATATTCATTATTTGTAGTATATTTTGGTTTTGGGCATTAGTTTACCCCCCTCCTTTACATATATCTTAGCAAAACATTGTCGCCTTGGCTGTTACCAAGTCATTCAGCCCACTAATAGACACTCAAGCCGAACTCCTAAGACCCCTTATAGGAAACCAATCAAGGATGAAACATAGGAGCTCCTACTGATGGCTTACTTTTGAAGGCATATGGTTTAGGGCAGTCATCCTCATCTTTACTGCCCTACAGAGGGGTTTGCATGTTAACCATAAGTGTCACTGAAATGTATACTTGCTAACAATGGAGGCATTATAAAAAAGCAAATCTTCAAATCAATGGCAGAATGCAGGACCAAAAGAGACAGCGCAGAAGTATCTTTGTGTGTTTAGTTGGATATATCAAATTTCTTTACTCATGTTATTTAATGTTGTAGATGGAAAATTATGATTTGTTTTTTTTTTTTTGTTTGTTTTGGATAGAGTAGGACCAGGTTAAAATCCTTATTTATGTTGTTTCTGCCCCTTGGGGAGAGTATCCTTCATTTCTTGTTTAGAGACTTAACAGTAAATAAGAGATTATCTCTGCAATTTGAGGGAACATCCCCCCCTCCTAATAAATAGGTATTCTTGCCTTCCATTGTGGTGGCAAATGAAAAATTCCAAATGTCCCTCACTTTTTGTCTTAGTGATAATGAAGATCAATACAAATAGCACAAATCTAGCCAGGTGGGGCACAGAAAGCGCTAAAACTATTTACAGAGGTTCTAATAATTTTGTTCAACATTTCCCAGTATTAGTTGCTGAAGAATTACTTCGCTCATCGTTTGGCTTGAAATAAATTATACGGAATGGGAAAACACTTTATTTGGCAGAAACGTTCATCAATTTAATTGTAGATTAGGGAATAGAAATTGGAATACCTACAAATGTTATTTTGGAAATCTGGTAATATAATGTACCAGTCTACTCTTGGGGCCCAGAAAAAGACTTGGCTAATTGGAACATTATATTGTTAGGCTACTGGCGCCATTTTTGTGATATTGTAGAGAGGATTCTGGAGTACCCTTTTACTATATTACATTAATACTTCTCAGGTTAGGAATGGACTATATCCCCTCCACCTTATTGGTCCAACCAGACCCTGTAAATTGTAAATAAGAATAGGCAAATCTACAGAAAGACAGGGTTTCGGTGGGCATTGCAAAAGAAAAGCATTCATATTGTGTAGCACTTCATTTGTCTGTCCTGCTGCTTCAAGGCCATTGTTAAGATGCAGAGAGTGACACATTTGAGTCTACTAATTTAGCTAACACTCATAGTGAAAGGAGCGAGTCCCAGGAAGTTGGCACAGTATTCTACTCTTGGTTCCAGTCTAAATGTCACAGGTAGGCTTCAAACACCTCTGAGCATGTTGTCAAGAGTTCCTGTCTTACCATCAGGAATGTGTGTCCGTTCAATGAATTTAATTTTTGACCCCTTGCCGGCCAGGCAAATCTGCCTCTGTGTACCCTTACCCTGTCAAAGTTGACCAAACTAGATACAATTCAGCTGTTACCAAAATGGTGAGTATGTTTCATTATTGAATAATAGCAAAGGGTGCTGCCAAATGAAAATTGATGCAAAACCACGTATTTATGGAACTGTTACTCAGGCAATTGTGAATCTGTGCACAGGAAAGGGAAAGAATTTATGAATAAAGAATGAGAAAAAAATTACAATTAGAGAAAAAACTGTTCTTACCTCCTCCCGGAGTAACATCTCTCTCAAAAATGCATAGTTTAAAACCAAAGTTATTTTCCAAAACTGGGGCAAGAATGCGTAATGCAAAATCTCTCTCTTCACCTTTGAGACTGGAATAACTTTCAAATGAGATGTATGCATCATATTCTTTAGAATCTGAAAAGCAAACATATAAATATCAACACATTTTCCGATGCAGTGCTTACATTGAGAAATGTAAGTGTATTGGAAACTATTTGTGTGTGAAACCCAACAGATGTATAAATAAGACTTGGGAATCTATGCCTCCGGTTTACTTTTAAACTTTTTACACCATAATTCATCTGCATGCTAAAAAAAATATACCCTCATAGATGTTTAAGAAAAAATCTTTTACTAAAAACTCTCCACCCAGAAATGCTGGAAGAAGTTGGTCTGTAAAATAAAAGTGTTACACATGTGCTGCCTACTATCACAGACAGATATTTGTCAGCTTGAAGGGAAATAGAAGGGTGATAGAGGTAATGCTAATATGTGTTCCACTTCCTCCGATCAAGTGAGTTACAAAAGAATTAGCGTTGAGTCCCAGTGCACATCTCCACTGAATGTCAATCTACGGAGCCACTACAATGTCCACATTCTTTGCTTCTTCTATGTACACTATAACAATGTATTAATCATTTCATCATCAATTATATATTTTATCATTTTTACTCAGTTTTTTAAAAAATAAGGAAGAGGGTGTAAAAAAATATCTGACTCAGGTGTAATATGCAAAAAGAAGGTAACTGTCAGTGATTCAAAAAAAAAATTGTTCTTTTGCAGATACCCGCCAGGTTTACATCTACCAATAAATCAGTGAATAGATGAGAGAATGTGCATAACTGCACCACTGGACATGATTTATATGCAGGGATTCACTGAGTTCTGAAACTTCATAAATGGGTTTCTTCAGCATACAAAAGGCTCCACTACTGCATGTTAAATGTTAGCATTTTTTGCCTCCACCCCTTGTATTTGGCCTTTGACTTTATGAAACTATATAGAGAGATGAAATATATATAATTTTTAAATTTTAACTATATCTAAACCTCCAAAAAATGTAATATATTGCAGGTTACCAGTCCCTATATGTGGTGGCTGCATTTTGTTGGCTAGATACATTTGCTGCAAATTAAAAAACTAATCCTGTAGATTCTGCAAGAAATGTTGGGCTTATTTACTTAAAGCAAATGGGTTGTTACCGCTGTAATGGAATTTGCACTTTACAATAGGATTTTCCCTAGAGTATAATAAAGTGGTGAATACCCAATGGTATGCAAGTAAAATAGAAATTAAGAAAAAAAAATTTTTGCTTGCATGTTTGGATGATGAAAGTCAGCAGTACTTCAGCCCATTCACTAAGCTCTGGGGATAATTTTCTTTGCAAAGTGCACCTTCCCTTGCAAAGTGAGCAGTCGATTTGCCTTTAACAAATCACCTGTACTGTGCACTGAATTGGGATTTTAAACAATTGTATCTTCCTTCCCCGCTCTTTTCTGTGAACAACACCAAAAAACTTCCCCACTATGTAATGGAGATGAGGAGAAGGGTGGGTCCTTGTCGTTCATATCAGGAGAGCAGTCAAGGGTGCCAAACTGTTCCTCCATAGATACAGTAGAGTGGGTGAGCATTGTCACTCTAGAACAGGAAGTGTGTTACTAGCAGGATCACCAGGTATAAAAAGAAAAAAAGAAATCAAACTGATAAGCTGCATAAAATTACATTTTTGGGGGATTTCGATATACTTTACTTTGCCTCAATAAAGTTTCAAGTGTGAAGTTGAGGACTGTGACACCTACCTCCAGTTGTCTCATCCAGTCCTGTGATGTTTCTGTACAATAAAACAATCTCAATTCTAAAGCAAATGCACAGAACAAACGAAAGTATAATAGCAAGTGAACAAGCCACAGCTGCAATAATTGAAGTCGTGAAAACACTTTTAGGAATATCTGGACCTTTGCCTGTTGAAGTAAAACAAGATTTAATTAGTGTTTAACTCCTCTCAAATTCTCAATAAAAAGCATGTAAATCGTTCATATTTTACAGCATACAAATACAATAAAACAGTATAAATTTAATCACACAACAGTGTGACAAGTTTTTATTCAGAGCTAGTACTTCTAACACCAATAACAATACTTCCAGAAAAGTAAGCTTATAGTGTGAGTGAACTTTTAAGACCTGTGAAAATCAGAAAAATAAAAAAATGTAATTTACTGAAATTAAATAAACTGTGCACACCAAAGACAAACAATAAAACCTTACATATCGATTTATTTCCCTTCATAAGAAAAGTATTCACAGTATTATATTAGCTAAATAGTTAAAAAAAACTGTTTAAAAAAGATATCACATGATATTGCTATTATATTAGATTTGATTACCCTATTTATTTGGAGAGGTTTTCCAGGTTTTAATTGTTTATGTGTCAGTTTATCTCAAATAACCCCTGTAGCATAAAAATCAATTGCCAATACCTCCTTAAATGTATTTTCAGCTTTGTTTTCTGTTTTAAATAGTTAAAATTATAGATAGCTACCCCAGTGTTTTTCTACATTTTTTTTCATTAAGAAATTGAAGCTGTCCTATAGGCCCAATTTGGACATTTTCACTTAGGGGTGTACTCACTTTTGTTGCCAGCGGTTTAGACATTAATGGCTGCATGTTGACTTATTTTGAGGAGACAGCAAATTTACACTGTTATTCAAGCTGTACACTCACTACTTTAAATTGTAGCAAAGTGTCATTTCTTCAGTGTTATATATATATATACACACACATACACATAAAATCCCAATAAAATATGTTTACGTTTTTGGTTGTAACATGACATAATGATGAAAATTTCAAGGGGTGTGAATACTTTTTCAAGGCACTGTGTATATATATATATATATATATATATATATATACACATATACACACAGTTGTGCTCATAAGTTTACATACCCTGGCAGATTTTATGATTTCTTGGCCATTTTCAGAGAATATGAATGATAACACAAAAACTTTTCTTTCACTCGTGGTTAGTGTTTGGCTGAAGCCATTTATTATCATAACTGTGTTTACTCTTTTTAAATCATAATGGCAACAGAAACTACCGAAATGACCCTAATCAAAAGTTTACATACCCCAGTTCTTAATACCGTGTATTGCCCCTTTAACATCAATGACAGCTTGAAGTCTTTTGTGGTATTTGTGGATGAGGCTCTTTATCTTCTCAGATGGTAAAGCTGCCTATTCCTCTTGGCAAAAAGCCTCCAGTTCTTGTAAATTCTTGGGCTGTCTTGCATGAACTGCACGTTTGAGATCTCCCCAGAGTGGCTCAATGATATTGAGATCAGGAGACTGAGATGGCCACTCCAGAACCTTCACTTTATTCTGCTGTAGCCAATGACATGTTGACTTGGTCAATCTCTGTGTTTCATAGTAGGATTGGTGTACCTTTCATCACAGGCCTTGTTGACTCCTCTCCATATGTAGCATTTATGGTTGTGGCCAAAAAGCTAAATTATCGTCTCAGCACTCCAAATTACTTTGTGCCAGAAGGACTCAACCATGCAGCCCATCTTTCTTCAAGTGCCTTCTTATTGTGCATCTTGAAACAGCCACACCACATGTTTTCAGAGAGTCCTGTATTTCACCTGAAGTTATTTGTGGGTTTCCTGGCAGTTGTGGCTGAAATTTCAGTTGGTCTACCTGACCGTGGTTTGGTTTCAACAGAACCCCTCATTTTCCACTTCTTGATTAGAGTTTGAACACTGCTGATTGGCATTCTCAATTGCTTGGATATCTTTATATATCCCTTTCCTGTTTTATACAGTTCAACTACCTTTTCCTGCAGGACCTTGGACAATTCTTTTGCTTTCCCAATGACTCAGAATCCAGAAACGTCAGTGCAGCACTTGATGAAAGATGCAAGGGTCTGTCAGGAGTCCAGAAACTCATTGACCTTTTATACGCACACACTAATTACAAGCAAACAGATCATAGGTGAGGATGGTTACCTTTAATAGCCATTCAAACCCCTTTGTGTCAACTTGTGTGCATGTTATCAGGCCAAAATCATCAGGGTATGTAAACTTTTGATCAGGGTCATTTGGGTAGTTTCTATTGTTATCATGATTTAAAAAGAGTAAACACAGTTGATTGATAATAAATGGCTTCAGCCAAACACTAACCACGAGTGAAAGAATAGTTTTTGTGTTATCATTCATATTCTCTGAAAAATAGCCAAGAAATCATAAATTCTGCCAGGGTAAACGTATGAGCACAACAGTAAAGACTGTGTGCGCAATTATTAGGCAAGTTGTATTTTTGAATTAATTTAATTAATCGCCGTACCCGTACAGCGATTCATGCACTGGCCTTCGTGGACGTGGGGGAGCCAATCAGCGGGTCCGGCAGACTCAATGTCCGCAGGCCACCCGCGATCGGAGTAAACATGGCAGATCTCCGTTCTGTCAGGGGTTGACATTGAGATCTGTCTTCCTGCTAAGCAGGAAGACGGATCTGTGTGTTTCCCTAGTCACACAGTCCCCATACAGTTAGTAATCACAAACAGGGAACACATGTAACCCTTTGATTGCCCCTGATGTTAACCTCTTCCCTGCCAGTGTCATTAGTACAATGTCAGTGCATATTTTTAGCACTGATCACTGTATTAAAGTCACTGGTTCCCATAGGCGTGCGTACAGGGTGTGCCAGGTGTACCTGGGCACACCCTAATCACCCTGTGCTGGGCAAATTCCACCTGCTGCTTGGCTGCTTAGACCCCTGATATCTCACCAAAGTCCCCCAATGGGGCTCCTAAAAAAAAATTGTAAAAACAATAATAAAACAATATTGTAAAAAAATATTGTAAGAAATAATAAAACTGTAAAAAAGTAATATTAAAGAAATATTAAAGAAAATATAAAAAATAAACTACTGACACCATGCCCTGCTCTACTGACACAAACATCTGCCCTACTGACATTGTCCACTGTTCTACTGCTATATATATATATATTTATATATATATATATATATATATATATATATATATATATATACACAAACGCATGTGCTTTGGAATGCACACCCTAATGTAATAGGCTGCGCACACCTATGCTGGTTCCCCAAAAAAGTGTAAAAAATTTCAGTTAGGTGTTCGATCTGTCCGCCGCAATGTTGCAGTCCTGCTAAAAATCACTGATCACCGCCATTACTAGTAAAAAAAATAAAATAATAATAAAAATGCCATAAATCTATCCCCTATTTTGTAGACGCTATAACTTTTGCACAAACCAATCAATATATGCTTATTGGGTTTTTTTTTAACAAAATTATGTAGAAGAATACATATTGGCCTAAACTGATTAATACATTTGTATATATATATAGATATATATAGATATATATATATCTATATATATCTATATATATATATATATATTTTTTTTTTTTTGGATATGTATTATAGCAGAAAGTAAAAAATATTGTTTTTTTTTTCCCAAATTTTATAGCACAAATTTTGTTTGGGTACAACGTCGCAAGATCACACAATTGTCAGTTAAAGAAACTCAGTGTCGTATTGCAAAAAATGTCCTGGTCATTAAGGGGGTAAACCCTTCTGTGTGCACAATTATTGGGCCACTATTAGTGTGCAGAATTATTATGCAACTGTATGAAAAAGAAAAAAATTCCCATCTCACTGGCTTATTTTCATCTGTTAAAGTGAGAATAATAAACAAACAACTCAAAATTTACAAATAAAGATTCCTGAAATTTAAACAAAAAATCAGTCACCCTTCTTTTCAATAACAGCCATAAGCCTTCCAATCATGGAGTCTGTCAGTTTATTGATCTGTTGACAATCAACTTTTTGTGCAACAGCAACCACAGCCTCCCAGACACTGTTCAGAGAGGTGTACTGTTTTACTTCACCATAAATCTCCCATTTAAGAAAGGCCCAGAAGTTCTCAATAGGGTTTAGGTCAAGTGAGGAAGGGGGCCATGTCATTATTTTTTCATCTTTAAGGCCTTTACTGGCTATCTATGCAGTGGAGTACTTAGATGCCTGCCATGGAGCATTGTTCTGCATAAATATCATGGTCTTCTTGAAAGATGCAGACTTTTTCCTGTACCACTGCTTGAAGAAAGTGTCTTATAAAAACTGTGAGTAGGTTTGCGAGTTGATTTTGAGTCCATCTTCAACCCAAAAAGGTCCAACTAGCTCATCTTTAATAATACCAGCCCATACCAGTACCCCACCTCCACTTTGCTGCAGTCTGATTTGAAGTGGAGCTCTGTGCCCGTTACTGATCCAGCCACAGGCCCATCCATTTGGTCCATCAAGAGTCACTCTCATCAAATCAGTCCATAAAACCTTTGAAAAATCTGTCTCCAGATATTTCTTGGCCCAGTCTTGACGTTTAAACGTATGTGTCTTGTTCAGTGGTGGTCAGGTTTCAGCCTTCTTTACCTTGGCCATGTCTCTGAGCACTGAACACCTTGTACTTCTGGGCACTCCAGGTAGGTTGCAGTTCTGGAGTACGACAGCTCTGGGAGGATAATGGGTTACTGGTAGCTTCACATTTGATTCTTCTCAAATCTTTGGCAATTAATTTGTATCATTTTTTTTCTCAACACGTTTCTTGCGACCCTGTTGTCTATATGCAACAAAATGTTTGATAGTTCTGTGATCACGCCCCAATATCTTAGCAATTTCAAGAGTGCTGCATCTCTCTGTAAGACTTTTTCAAATTTTTGACTTTTTTGAGTCAGTTAAATCTCTTGGCCCATTTTGCCTGAGGAAAAGAAGCTGCCTAATAATTATGTACATCTTGATATAGGGTGTTGATCTCCTTAGACCACACCCTCCCTCATTACACAAATACACATCACCTGATATGCTTAAATCCAATAAGCATTCAAGTTTACACAGCTTGGAGTTGGACAAAATGCATAAAAATTATGATTTGGTCAAAATACTCACTTGCCTAATAATTGTGCACACAGTGTATATATATATATATATATATATATATATATATATATATATATATATATATATATATATATATATACACACAATTTAAGATATCAAGTAATGCTTAGTGAACATGATTTCTCACGGGAGATGTGTTCTATGCATTAAACCATTGTTTGAAAATGAGTTCATCTCAATGCCACTACTTGGAATCTAGACACTTTTGACTCTTTTGACTCCCATTTTTGACAGAATGAGTACAGCTTCATTTGGACATGTGGCTGGGAGGTGGCAAAAATACACGGCTGTGTTGCATTTACATGCCCCGGTCATGATGCTTCGCTTTGCTCCCAAAGCAAAGATTGCCCAAAACGTAGATTTCCGTCCACCAAATGCTACACAATCAGGCAAATGGGGAAATGCCGAAAACGTGACGCAAAAATGGGGTTAAAGCAAGTGGTGAGGAGGCATCACAGTGCTTCCTCGCAGCCTGTCAGCAGCCTCTGACAGAACGATCTGAACAGCTTCAGAGGAAAGGAAGATTTAGATGCACTTCTAAATCTACCTTTAAATTGTCAGATAAAAAACAGCTAAGTATGTTGATTCAAATTTTTTCTAAAAATGTTAAAGGTTATTCCAAGAGCCCCTATAGTTAGCACACAGTTCCGGATGCAGATTTTGATGTAACCATATTCTAGTATCTTACCTTTCGGTTTCTTACCTTTCAGATTGAAAATGTATGTCTTTTTGTCCGGGTCTAGTGAATTACTTAAACTGCATACATATGGGTACTTAATATCATCCTCATTTATACTTGGTATTATTAGTTCAGTAAATGCAATACCTTCTTCTTTCTTGTGGCTTAAAACATTAAATGCAGCATCTTTAATTCTCAGGGATAGGCAAGATATGCAATGGATTTAATTTACATGTATACTGAAAATTTTCTGTAATTTTAGCAATTTCTAAGAAACAATTGAGGAACGTTTATAGATAGTTATATTACAAATTTATGTAAACACTTCCAGCCCCCTCCTTAGCCCCCAAAGTAGTTGAAAAGTTGAAAAAGCCCACCAAGGTATTAACTCATCTCCTCCAATGGTGGCGGCCTACTGCATTGTTGCATCCCAGCTAACAAACTGTTTTGCGGTCCTGCCGGTGCCTGTGCATTAATATCCCACAGAATAGGACATCTCTTCAGAAGTATGGGAATGTCCGATATGTGTTACTGGACCTTACTGAGCAACATTTTGGCTGCTGCCCTCAAAGAAATTAACCACTTGCTGACTGCCCTATAGCTCTTTCACTGCTACAGGGTGACAGCTGTGCACAGAATCACGATCATTCTGCACTTTCGCCTATAGGGGGCACGCGCCACTGGCGGGGTGCTTCTGCTGTGATAATTTACAGCAGAAGCTGATCTGTGGGTCCCAGGGACTCAGTGTCCTCCAGCACCTGGCGATCGTTAGTAAAACAAAGAGAACTGAGATATGCCTATGTAAACAAGGGTGATCTCAGTTCTGATGGGGGGGGGGATGATCCTGCGCATCTGCAAAGCAGGGAATAGAATCAATCTCTTCCCTTAGTGAAAGAAGCATACAAAACCGCTGGCTAGGCACACAGTTAACCCTTTGATCGCCCTAGATGTTGAACCCCTTCCCAGCCAGTGTCATTTGTATAGTGACAGTGCATATTTTTTAGCACTGATCACTGTATTCGTGTCACTGGTTCCCGCAAAGTGTCAGTTATTGTCTGACAGTTTGCCGGAATATCGCAGTCCCGCTATAAGTCGCAGATTTCCGCCATTACTAGTATTAAAAAAATAAAAAATAAATTGCAGAGCAAAGCAGGGAATAGAATCAATCTCTTCCCTTAGTGAAAGATGCATACAAAAACACTGGCTAGGCACACAGTTAACCCTTTGATTGCCCTAGATGTTTAACCCCTTCCCAGCCAGTGTCATTAGTACAGTGACAGTGCATATTTTTAGCACTGATCACTGTATTCGTGTCCCTGGTTCCCGCAAAGTGTCAGTTAGTGTCTGATAGTCTGCCGCAATATCGCGGTCACGCTATAATTCGCTGATTTCCGCCATTACTAGTATTAAAAAAATAAAAAATAAATTCCATAAATATATCCCATAGTTTGTAGACGCTGTAACGTTCACGCAAACCAATTGGTATACACGTATTGGAATTTTTTTTCCAAAAACAAGTAGCAGAATACATCTTGGTCTAAATTTATGAAAAAATCTTATTTATTTATTTTTTGTAATTATTGGTTGTGTTTTATAGCAGAAAGTAAAAATTATTGTTGTTTTTTTTTTTTGTTTATAGTGCAAAAAATAAAAAACGCAGTGGGGATCAAATACCACCAAAACAAAGCTCTGTTTATGGGAAAAAATGACATACATTTCATTTATGTCCTTATGTAATTTATGTCCAGCACAATTGTCAGTTAAAGTAACCCAGTGCCATATAGCAAAAAATGGTCTGGTCATGAAGGGGGATAAATCTTCCGGAGGTCAGGTGGTTAAGTAAACACCTGAATGGTAGTTTTAGCCTAATGGCCCATACATACAATCAGAAAATCGTACGAAAAAAGCAATTTTCAAAGCGATCATACGAAAATCTGATCGTGAGTACAGAGCTTTTGAGAGCCAATCACGGTTTATTTGATATTATTTGATGGGACAAGCATGAAAATTTTCCGCATACGATACCAAATCATACAATTAGTGCAGTTGTCGTTCGAAAATACAATACAAATGAACTACAACACATTACATCACTTCCAAATTTTTATTCTGTTTTCGTACGAGAATTTTCGTCACTTTAGTAAACTCTTCATTTTCAATATGAGATTAGCATGCAAAAAAACCCCCCAAAAAACGGACGATCATTTGCCCGATAATCTCATAGTGTGTACCAGACATTAGATAGTTTAGAGCAGTGGTTCTCAACCTCAGTCCTCACGTACCCCAAACTGGCCATGTTTTGGGAACTTCCCATAGATAAAATAGCTCTTATCAATACCATGTCATTGATATTGATTTAAACCAGCTGTGCAAAGTGAAGGAAAACATGAAAACATGGCCCGTTGAGGGTACTTGAGGACTGAGGTTGAGAACCACTGGTTTAGAGGACTAGGGAATGGGGCTGGGGATGTTTACTTAAAAGTAAACATGTCCTTTAAATAACTACAAGATTACAATGTTGCAGTCTGATCATTACGGAAGAGGGGGGTCTTGCCTACAGCAAACTAATTATATCATCTCAGGCAAACTCAAGTCTGGAATTTAATGATAGAGTTTTAATGATAAAAGTTGGAGATATTTTGAACATTTCAATGGTCGCTATATTGAGAAAAAGTTAGGAATGCATTCATGCAGATTTTTAACGTTACTGACAGGCCCACTTTAAATTTGAACTCCAGCAAAATTGTTTGTTTTGAATAGTATGAGAAAGGAATATATGCTCTATCAAATTCAAGGTATATTATGAGATCTAAGAGCGTTAGCCCCAATGCACATGGGAAAGTAGTGTGTGTTTTTGAAACTAGGGCACAGGGTAAAGAAAAACTGCTACAAGCGAGTATGTCAGCTTACCTCTACCCCAGCACTGCTGCCTTAGCCCTAATAAAGTTTACCTTCAGACAAAAATGTTTAGTTTTAGTTGGGATAGTTCAATTGCATTTTTAAACACTTTCACGGCAGTCTGTTACCCTGGTAAATTTCATCTCACTTCCTGTCCCTGTGATAGCAGTGTAAGAAATCCAGGTGTCTGTTGTCACCAGGCACAAGACAGCACAAACAATGATACTAACCTGACAAAGGTTCTGCCATTTTACTAAAAAAAAAAATAATTTTCTTTTTTGCAACTAGGGTTTACTACCTAGATACTTTGCTTTTCATATTATATATCTCCTGACACATTATTCCTCATCAGTCATCATTGACCCCCTAATACCATCAGGCACCCTGTACATTTAAACACAGATTTATTTGCCCCTCAGGGTATACCTCACAAAGTATGTCTTTGTCCTTTATGCCTGCTATGTATGTGCCCCTACTGTTCTCTGATGCATGCACCCTAAGACAGTTACTTTGTCCCCATATGTGCATCAAATTCTTACTGTTCTGGGACCTTGTATGGTATTCCAGGCACTAAAGTTTGCATCATTTTGGATTGTAAGCTTTCACAAGCAGTGCTCTCCTAACACTATTGTTGTGAAATGTATTGTAACTGTACTATCTTACTTTATTCTGGTCTGTGCTGATAATCAGCACATTGATTATCAGCACAGCCCCCTCAGTTGTGCAAATCACCTGTAAATCAGTGCCCAACAGTGTCCCAACAATAAAGTGTGCCAGTGCCATCCACAGTGCCAATCAGAGCCCACAACAGTGCCAATCAGAGCCCCCCATAGTGTCAATCAGTGCCCACCACAGTGCCAATCAGTACCCAGCAGTCAGTAATCACTCAGTACCTCACCATCAGTGCTGCCCGTCAGTGCCACCTGTCAGTGCAAATCAGTACCACCTATCAGTGCCAATCAGTGCCCCCTGTCAGTGCCCATCACAGCCACCTGTCAGTGCCCATCACAGCCGCCTGTCAGTGCCCATCAGTGTCGCCTTTCAGTGCCCATCAGTGCCGCCTGTCAGTGCCCATCAGTGCCGCCTGTCAGTGTCCATCAGTGCTGCCCATCAGTGCCCATCAGTGCCACCTATTGGTGCCCATCAGTGCTGCATATCAGTGCCGCCTATCAGTGCCCACAAATTCTACATATCAGTGCCTCCTCATCAGTGCCCATCAGTACCACTTTATCAGTGCCAACTCATCAGTGCCCATCAGTGAGGGGGAAAACAAAATTTTATGACAAAAACTAAGAAAAACTTTTTTTTTTTTCAAAAATTTTGGTCTATTATAGTTTGTTTAGCAAGAAATAAAAACCCCAGAGGTGATCAAATACCACCAAAAGAAAGCTCTATTTGTGGGAAGAAAATGATAAAAATTTAGTTTGGGTACAGTGTTGCACGACCGCGCAATTCAAAGTGCGACAGCGCTGAAAGCTGAAAATTGTCCTGGGCAGGAATGGTCGAAAGTGCCTGGTATTGAAGTGGTTAAATATCTTGCCTGGGGGGGTGCCTATAGTATGCCTGTAAAGTTGCGCAGTTTTCCCTCAAGAACAGTTTGGAACAGTACCACAGCAAAATGACATTTCTAAAGGAAAAAAAGTCATTTTAAACTGATCGCGCCTGTAATGAATTGTCGGGTCTCTGTAATATAGATAAAACTCATTGAAAAAAATGGCATTGGGTCCCCCCGCAGTCCATTACCAGGCCCTTTGGGTCTGGTATGATTATTAAGGGGAACCCCGAACCAAAAATTGTAACAACGTGCATCCCCCCAAAATGCATACCAGGCCCTTCAGGTCTGCTATGGATATTAAGGGGACCCCTGCATGAGATTTTTTTTAAATGGCGTAGGGGTCCCCCCCAATATCCATACCAGACCTATGGCCCCCGGCACGCAGACCCCCACAACCACCGGGCAAGGGTTGTGGGGATGAGGCCCTTGTCCTCATCAACATGGGGACAAGGTGCTTTGGGGGGCTACTCCAAAGCACCCTCTCCATGTTGAGGGCATGTGGCCTTGTAAGGTTCAGGAGGAGGGTGCTCTCTTGTCCCCCTTCTCTTTTCCTGTGGCCTGCCAGGTTGCGTGCTCAGATAAGGGTCTGGTATGGATTTTGGGGGGGACCCCATGCCATTTTTTAAAAATTTGGCACAGGGTTCCCCTTAATATCCATACCAGACCTGAAGGGCCTGGTAATGGACTGGGGGGGAACCCATGCCTTTTTTTCAATGAGTTTTATCTATATTGCTGAGACCTGACAATTCATTACAGCCGCAATCAGTTTTAAATTACTTTTTTCCTTTAGAAATGTCATTTTGCTGTGGTACTGTTTTAAACACTTGAAAACTGCGCCACTTTACAGACATACTATAGACACCCCCAGGCACGATATTTAAAGGAATATTTCATTTTTATTGTTTCATTTTAAGCATTATTAAAATCACTGCTCCCGAAAAAACGGCAGTTTTTTTTTCAAACAGTCACACTCCAAACTCCACTATGGCGAAGACCAAAGAGCTGTCGAAGGACACCAAAAACAAAATTGTAGACCTGCACCAGGCTGGGAAGACTGAATCTGCAATAGGCAAGCAGCTTGGTGTGAAAAAATCAACTGGAGCAATAATTAGAAAATGGAAGACATACAAGATCTCACCCCGTTGGGTCAAAATGATCACAAGAACGGTGAGCAAAAATCCCAGAACCACACGGGGGGACCTAGTAAATGACCTGCAGAGAGCTGGGACCAACGTAACAAAGGCTACCATCAGTAAGACACTATGCCGCCAGGGACTCAGATCCTGCAGTGCCAGATGTGTCCCCCTGCTTAAGCCAGTACATATCCTGGCCCGTCTGAGGTTTGCTAGAGAGCATTTGGAATGATCCAGAAGAGGATTGGAAGAATGTCATATGGTCAGAAACCAAAGTAGAACTGTTTGGTAGAAACACAACTCATTGTGTTTGGAGGAGAGAGAATGCTGAGTTGCAACCAAAGAATGCCATACCTACTGTGAAGCATGGGGGTGGTAACATCATGCTTTGGGAACAGGACGACTGATCCGTGTACATGAAAGAATGAACGGGCCATGTATCGTGAGATTTTGAGTGCAAACCTCCTCTCATGAGCAAGGGCCCTGAAGATGAAACGTGGCTGGGTCTTTCAGCATGACAATGATCACAAACACACCGCCTGGGCAATGAAGGAGTGGCTTCGTAAGAAGCATTTCAAGGTCCTGGAGTGGCCTAGCCAGTCTCCAGATCTCAACCCCATAGAAAACCTTTGGAGGGAGTTGAAAGTCTGTGTTGCCCAGCAACAGCCCCAAAACATTACTGCTCTAGAGGAGATCTGCATGGAGGAATGGGCCAACATACCAGCAACAGTATGTGACAACCTTGTGAAGACTTACAGAAAACGTTTGACTTCTGTCATTGCCAACAAAGGATATATAACAAAGTATTGAGATGAACTTTTGATATTGACCAAATACTTATTTTCCACCATGATTTGCAAATAAATTATTTAAAAAATCAGACAATGTGATTGTCTGGATTTGTTTCCACATTTTGTCTCTCATAGTTGAGGTATACCTATGATGACAATTACAGGCCTCTCTCATCTTTTTAAGTGGGAGAACTTGCACAATTGGTGGCTGACTAAATAATTTTTTGCCCCACTGTAAATTCACAAATTACACAGGTCTATGAGTTGGCCAACTTACTGAAAACAATGCACTTCCTGTCGGGCCAATATCTTATCTCAACCATAAGACAGGGTTGTTGCACAGAGACACTGAGAACTCCCTCTAGTTGGCCAATCTACAAATCTATTTTTTTACAATAGCACAAAAAGTGCTATATGGGCATATACAAAAACATGTAAAATAAAATTTAAAAAAATGTGAATACAAAAAGTTATTAAAAAAATAATTTAGGGTGAACACTGCAACAATACTAACAATAATAAAACCCCAATTGTTTTATAGTATTTTAAATAGGAAATCTGTTTATCCTACATGTAGCTTGCTATTATGTTTTATACCCTTCGAAAGTAAAAATTACTTACCTGCACTTTGTCATGCACGGTTTTGTTATGGGAGATTCACAGTCATCAATTAAATCATCCAAATTATCGACTCTAGACTTGTTGTGAACCCAGGAGAACTGAAACATTGCTGTTTTGCCTACTGAAGCCTCACACTTTACAGACACATTTTGTCCTAGGGATTAAATACAATTGAGTTAAAACAATGTACCATTCTACCAGGACAGAATAAAATAAATGGGTTGTGAAATATGCATTCTCCAAACTTAGTGAATGATCTGTTTAGCAATTCTTTATGTATGCTAGCCTAAACCCTAATGTGCTGCCAGTAGAAGTGCAGTTGGTAAAACTGGGAATAAAGAGCTTGCACTTCCAGGCAGTTGAACTAAGTTCCATTTAGACCTTTGCTTGCAGTTTTGCTAATTTCCAAGTAGTTCTGAATGAACTTTTCCATATAAATTTGTATGGTTTTAAATCACAGGAAAGAAAATAATTTCTTATTTTTGTTGTGTGGATTCATAAAAATGTCTAATCACTACAATAAAAAAAGTGTAAATCATCATACCAAAAAAGCATTAGTCACAGCTATCCTTTTCTTTGCCAGAGTTTATAGAAATTTGTGCACTGATACGTAACTCACCAGTACATAATAAGTGAACAAAAACTATGCTCTGGTCTGCCCCTCGAATACCAGTTATTTCCCAGTTCAGTGCTGCCGCCATTTTGCCTTTTGCACAGCAAAGAGCAAGGTAAAGCTAAGCTGTCAATCACAATCCACACATTAATGATACCTTTACAGTTCTTGTCACTGATTTCTGTAGTGCAGTTGGCACGAGACAGCAGCCAGGGAGAGTGGTTACAGATGCAGATTAGACATGTGCGGTTCATTTAGTTACGAATAAATATTCAGTATAATTTTTCGTTATTCGGAGATTCGGAAATATCCGAATCTCCGAATTAGAGTATAAACAAAATTTACTGAATGCTCTGAATAACGAAACAAATCTCTTTAGAATTTCCGAAATTCAAATTGAAATTCGAACTGAACTCCAGTCGAATTCTAACTGTAAACATACTTCTGAAATCAAAGACTGTGTGTTATTAGAGTACCATTTCAAAATAATGCTGTTTTTATTAAGCTAAAGGTCATTTAAAGAGTCATCATTTGATGAAGATTTTTCTTTTGTTTGATCACTTTGTGTGTTGCTATGGCCATTTGTATTGTCTTGATAGCAATAATATAGAGCTAGGTTTAGTAAGAGCATATGTTTACAGAGGCTCTTCCCCCTCCATTGATATGTAAATAAACCAGATGGATAGGTTTTGGAGCTGAGACAGGAAGTTGTCGGCAGGATATGATGTAAGCAGGAGTTAGGGGAAGGAGATTTAGCTTTTGAAAGAGACATATGTTCGGAAAAGAGATGTGTTTGGAAGGACGATGGAGTAACACATGGCTGCCGGAAGCTGGATAACAGTGGAGACATTTTAAGTTGGACCGAGCAAGGAACCATGAAGAGCATTACATCTTAAACCCTAAGCTGAATAACTGTTTAGTTTACTTAATACATACATATTGTACATGCTTATATTTGTAGGCATATTTTTGCAAGCTATGAGTTGTGTTATATTGTGTATCCTACAGTTGTATGGGCAGTTTTCCTGTTTAGTAAAGCAATGATACAGTTCAGAAGTCTAAACTTCCTTGGTTTTACCACAAGAACTTTGCTAGATAGACAAAAGCATTACACTTTGCCACATTCCAATCGAAAAAAAATAACTAGATTACCGAATCTAAACGAAACAAAAGGCCAAGGAGAGAAGACATCAATGTGAGTTGCACCAATACTACACTTTCAGTAGAACACACTAGGCACACTTTTCACCCCCCATCACCCCCCGATCACCCCCCTGTACCCCCTGTCACAGTGACACCAATAGCAGTTTTTTTTTTTTTTTTGCATTGGTGTCAGTTTGTGACAGTTATAAGTGTTAGGGCAGTTAGGGTTAGCCCCCTTTAGGTCTAGGGTACCCCCCTAACCCCCCTAATAAAGGTTAACCCCTTGATCACCCCCCCGTCGCCAGTGTCACTAAGGGATCGTTTTTCTGATCGCTGTATTAGTGACACAGGTGACGCTAGTTAGGGAGGTAAGTCTATAGGTTCGCCGTCAGCGTTTTATAGCGACAGGGACCCCCATATACTACCTACTTTAACCCCCTGATTGCCCCCTAGTTAACCCTTTCACCAGTGATCACCATATAATTGTTACAGGTGACGCTGGTCAGTTAGTTTGTTTTTTATAGTTTATTATAGTTTTAGGGCACCCGCCGTTTATTACCTAATAAAGGTTTAACCCCCTAATTGCCCAGCGGTGATATAAGTTACGTTTTTAGGGTCAGATAAGGTCTGCATAGCCCCAGGCAGCGTCAGGTTAGTGCCAGTACCGCTAACACCCAGGCATGCAGCCTACACCTCCCTTAGTGCTATAGTATCTGAACGGATCGATATCTGATCCGATCAGATCTATACTAGCGTCCCCAGCGGTTTAGGGTTCCCAAAACCACAGTGTTAGCGGGATCAGCCCAGATACCTGCTAGCACCTGCGTTTTGCCCCTTGGCCCAGCCCTGCCCAGCCCACCCATGTGCAGTATCGATCGATCACTGACACTTACAAAACACTAAGCACACATAACTGCAGCGTTCGCAGAGTCAGGCCTGATCCCTGCGATCGCTAACAGTTTTTTGGTAGCATTTTGATACAGTCGTTGACAATCAGGAGCTTTTTTGCCTGTGAGACTCACTAGTGTACCCCTAAATTCAGAGCCCAAAATGGCAAATCAAAGGTACACTAGTGAAGAGGCCTACACGTTTCTGAGCATGACAGATAGTGAAGAGGAAGTCACTCATCTGTCAGATTCAGGCTCAGAATACGATCCTGTAGATGACAGCGGCTCCATGACAGATAGCTCTGACGATGGAGTTGTGGTCCCTACCAAGGTCAGGCGTACCAGACCCCAATCTTCTTCTTCTGAAGTGCAAGAACCGCAGGTCTCTCGTATGGAGCAGAGAAGTACTAGCGCCGCTATTCCTTCTGGTGAACTGGCAAGCACCAGCGGCCTAGTACACCCTGGTCGTACATCCAGCACTGCAGTATCACGTGGTGACGTGGCGAGTCCCATAAGTGCAGTTCAAGCTGGCGAGGTGGCAAGCACAAGTAGTTTCCTGCTGCCACCAAGAAGACGAACACAGGCCCTTCATGCCCATAGTGCCCATAGTGCCCTTTCTGCTGCATTCGCCAATCCGAATTGGGAACCCACCACTTCTGCAGCACCCGTACTTCCCCTATTCACTGGACAACCCGGCATTCAGGTGGAAACAGTTGATTTTACGCCACTGGATTTTTATTCGCTGTTTTTCACCGAAGATCTCTATAGATCTATTGTGGACCAAAGCAATTTGTACGCTGGTCAACACATCGCCACTATTCCCCAGTCCTCCCTTGCCAGAGATTGGAGACCAATTACGGTCTCCGAATTTAATATCTTTCTGGGCCTTTCCCTCAACATGGGCATAAATAAAAAGAGTGAGTTGCGGTCATATTGGTCCACTGACCCAATTTACCATATGCCCGTGTTCTCTGCCTCCATGACCAGGGCACGATACGAGCAGATTTTGCAGTTCATGCACTTCAACAACAATGAACTCTGTCGTCCTCGTGGAGACCCTGAATACGATCGGCTCTACAAAATTCGGCCCCTCGTAAACCACTTCAACCAACATTTTGCAGACTTGTTTACTCCCCATCAAGTTGTCAGCGTTGATGAGTCCCTGATTACATTTTCTGTCCGCTTGTCATTCAAACAGTACCTCCCCAGCAAGCATGCCAGATATGGGGTCAAGATGTATAAGCTCTGTGACAGGGCCACAGGCTATACATGTAGTTTTATGGTTTACGAGGGCAAAGATAGTCACGTAGAGCCGACAAACTGCCCTGACTACATAGGGAGTGCTGGCAAGATAGTGTGGGACTTGGTGTCACCCTTATTCAGAAAGTGGTACCACTTGTACGTGGACAATTATGCCACTTTTTAGTCACCTTTTTGATCATCAGATTGGAGCATGTGGCACCGTGCGACCTAATCGCCAGGGCTTTCCCCAGCGGCTTGTAGATTTCCATCTTAGGCTGGGGGAGAGCCTGCTTGCAGTGTAATAATTTGCTCGCTATGAAGTGGAGGGATAATAAGAATGTTTTCGTTCTTACCTCCCTTCATGCAGACACGACGGTCCAAATTACTACGGCGACTAGTGGTGTGGAGAAACCCCTCTGTGTCCACGAATATAACCAAAATATGGGAGGGGTGGACCTCAACGACCAGTTGTTGGCGCCGTACCTAGTTGCCCGTAAGGCCAGACGCTGGTTAAAAAAAGTGTCTGTTTATTTATTTCAATTGGCTTTGCTGAACGCTTATGTGCTATACAGAGCTTTAGGACGGACTGGATCTTTCCTTAAATTCCAGGAAGAGATCGTCAGAGCCCTTCTGTTTCCAGACGGTGCTCCACCTCACCTATCCCAACCAAATGCAGTAAGCCGGCTGCATGAGAGGCATTTTCTTTATGTCCTCCCGAGTACCCCTACCCAACGAGCCCCCCAAAAAAGATGTCGTGTCTGCAGCAAGCGCGGATTTAGGCATGACACCTGGTATTATTGTCCCTTCTGTCCTGACAATCCTGGTCTTTGCATTGGTGAATGTTTTTAACGCTACCATACACTAGTTGAGTATTAGCGAAGGGTACAGCACTGCACAAACTAGGACACACTTTCACAGGGTCTCCCAAGATGCCATCGCATTTTGAGAGACCCAAACCTGGTACCAGTTACAAAAGTTAAAGTTACAAAAAAGTGTAAAGAAAAACAAAAAACAAAAAAAAGTAAAAAAAAAAAAAAACAACACAAAAAAATATAAAATAATAAAAACCAAAAATAGTTGTCGTTTTATTGTTCTCTCTCTCTCTATTCTCTCTCTATTGTTCTGCTCTTTTTTACTGTATTCTATTCTGCAATGTTTTATTGTTGTTATGTTTTTATCATGTTTGGTAACCATTTTTTTGTTTTTAGGTACGCCATTCAGCTGCAGAGCGGATTTATTTATCTTGACAGCAACAGCATTTGCTCCCACATGATGTGAAAAATGAGAAGAGATAAAGTTTGACATATAAAGTTGAAATAATGTCTCTCAGAAAAATTTTCGCTGAAGTGGAAAAAAAAAAAAAAAAAAACAGCATTTGCTCCCACGATACATAAAGCCGCGATTCCAGCGCTGTCGGAGGTGATTTCACCACCGCAGTTACATACTTCAGCATATATGCCGAAGCGTGGGGCAGCAGTGGGTGGAGGAGCGATTTGCTCCTGCCTTTTGCGGGAGGATGCCCCCATGCTTCGGCATATATATATTTTAGGCACAGGTTGCATTTAAATGTTTTATTTTTTACTATTTTTTTTTGTATTTGCTTTGCAGGTATGGTAGGTCTTACTGTTATACTGTAATGTTACTTTGTTTTATTGTTAACCATCCTTTGCTTAGCAGGTACGCCATTCAGTTGCAGCGCGGATTTATTTATCTTGACAGCAACAGCGTTTGCTCCCACGATACATAAAGCCGTGACTCCAGCACTGTCAGAGGTGATTTCACCACCACAGTTACATACTTCAGCATATAAGCTGAAGCGTGGGGGCAGCAGTGGGTGGAGGAGCGATTTGCTCCTACCTTTTGGGGGAGGATGCCCCCATGCTTCGGCATATATAAACGGTGCATGCATGCCCATCATTAGAAGTGGGCGGATGAAGGGAGGTATTCTAATGGTGGGCATACCCATTGATCAATATCTTTTTTTCGTTCAGCCCACAGGCTGCATGAAAAAAAATTTTACAATATATGCCCAACAAGGACCAGCAACGTACTGGTATGTTGCTGGACTTTGAGTGGTTATACCAGAATGATGCCTGCAGGTTTAGGTATCATCTTGGTATCATTCTTTTCAGCCAGCGGTCGGCTTTCATGTAAAAGCAATCCTAGCAGCTAATTAGCCTCTAGACTGCTTTTACAAGCAGTGGGAGGGAATGCCCCCCACCGTCTTCCATGTTTTTCTCTGGCTCTCCTGTCCCAACAGGGAACCCGAGAATGCAGCCGGTGATTCGGCCAGCTGACCATAGAGCTGATCAGAGACCAGAATGGCTCCAATCATCTCTATGGCCTAAGAAACCAGAAGCTACGAGCATTTCATGACTTAGATTTCGCCGGATGTAAACAGCACCATTGGGAAATTGGGAAAGCATTTTATCACACAGATCTTGGTGTGGTCAGATGCTTTGAGGGCAGAGGAGAGATCTATGTTCTAATAGACCCCAATTTTTTCAAAAAAGAGTACCTGTCACGACCTATTGCTATCATAGGGGATATTTACATTCCCTGAGATAACAATAAAAATGATTAAAAAAATAAAAAATGAACGGAACAGTTTAAAAATAAGATAAAAAAGCAAAAAAATAATAAAGAAAAAAAAAAAAAAAAAGCACCCCTGCCTCCCCCCCTGCTCTCACGCAAAGGCGAACACAAGCGTCGGTCTGGCGTCAAATGTAAACAGCAATTGCACCATGCATATGAGGTATCACCACGAAGGTCAGATCAAGGGCAGTAATTTTAGCAGTAGACCTCCTCTGTAAATCTAAAGTGGTAACCTGTAAAGGCTTTTAAAAATTAAAATGTATTAAAAATTAAAAAATGTATTTAGTTTGTCGCCACTGCACGTTTGTGCGCAATTTTAAAGCATGTCATGTTTGGTATCCATGTACTCGGCCTAAGATCATCTTTTTTATTTCATCAAACATTTGGGCAATATAGTGTGTTTTAGTGCATTAAAATTCAAAAAAGTGTGTTTTTTCCCAAAAAAATGCGTTTGAAAAATCGCTGCGCAAATACTGTGTGAAAAAAAAAAATGAAACACCCACCATTTTAATCTGTACAGCATTTTCTTTAAAAAAAATATATAATGTTTGGGGGTTCAAAGTAATTTTCTTGCAAAAAAAAATAATTTTTTCATGTAAACAAAAAGTGTCAAAAAGGGCTTTGTCTTCACGTGGTTAGAAGAGTGGGTGATGTGTGACATAAGCTTCTAAATGTTGTGCATAAAATGCGAGGACAGTTCAAACCCCCCCAAATGACCCAATTTTTGAAAGTAGACACCCCAAGCTATTTGCTGAGAGGCATGTCGAGTCCATGGTATATTTTATATTGTGACACAAGTTGCGGGAAAAAGACAAATTTTTTTTTTTTTTGCACAAAGTTGTCACTAAATTATATATTGCTCAAACATGCCATGGGAATATGTGAAATTACACCCCAAAATACATTCTGTTGCTTCTCCTGAGTACGGGGATACCACATGTGTGAGACTTTTTGGGAGCCTAGCCGCGTGCGGGACCCCGAAAACCAAGCACCGCCTTCAGGCTTTCTAAGGGCGTATATTTTTGATTTCACTCTTCACTGCCTATCACAGTTTCGGATGCCATGGAATGCCCAGGTGGGACAAACCCCCCCCAAATGACCCTATTTTGGAAAGTAGACACCCCAAGCTATTTGCTGAGAGGTATAGGGAGTATTTTGCAGACCTCACTTTTTTCCCCAAAGTTTTGAAAATTGAAAAAAGAAAAAAAAAAATTTCTTGTCTTTCTTCATTTTCAAAAACAAATGAGAGCTGCATAATACTCACCATGCCTCTCATCAAATAGCTTGGGGTGTCCACTTTCCAAAATGGGGTCATTTGGGGGGGGGGTTTGTGCTTGGGGGAGGTTTATGGCCTTCGAGACTGTAATAGTTAGTGAGTTGTGAATCAAAAATTTACACCCTTAAAAATCCTGAAGGCGGTGATTGGTTTTCAGGGCCCCGTATGAAGCTAGGCTCCCAAAAAGTCCCACACATGTGGTATCCCCATACTCAGGAGAAGCAGCAGAATGTATTTTGGGGTGTAATTCCACATATGCCCATGGCCTGTGTGAGCAATATATCATTTAGTGACAACTTTGTGCAAAAAAAAAAAAAATTTGTCATTTCCCTGCAACTTGTGTCAAAATATAAAATAGTCCATGGACTCAACATGCCTCTCAGCAAATAGCTTGAGGCGTCTAGTTTCCAAAATGGGGTCATTTGGGGGGGTTTGTGCCATATTGGCAATTTATGGCCTTCAAAACTGTGATAGGTAGTGAGGAGTGAAATCAAAAATTTACGCCCTTAGAAATCCTGAAGGCGGTGCTTGGTTTTGGGGCCCCGTACGCGGCTAGGCTCCCAAAAAGTCCCACACATGTGGTATCCCCATACTCAGGAGGAGAAGCAGAATGTATTTTGGGGTGTAATTCCACATATGCCCATGGCATGTTTGAACAATATATCATTTAGTGACAACTTTGTGCAAAAAAAAAAAAGTTTGTAATTTTCCCGCAACTTGTGTCAAAATATAAAATATTCCATGGACTCAGCATGCCTCTCAGAAAATAGCTTGGGGTGTCTACTTTCCAAAATGGGGTCATTTGGGGGCGGTTTGTGCCATCTTGGCATTTTATGACCTTCAAAACTGTGATAGGTAGTGAAGAGTGAAATCAAAAATTTATGCCCTTAGAAATCCTGAAGGCGGTGCTTGGTTTTCAGGGCCCCGTACGCAGCTAGGCTCCCAAAAAGTCCCACGTATGTGGTATCCCCATACTCTGGAGAAGCAGCAGAATGTATTTTGGGGTGTAATTCCACATATGCCCACGGCATGTTTGAGCAATATATCATTTAGTGACAACTTTGTGCAAAAAAAAAAAGAAAAAAGCTTGGGGTGTCTACTTTACAAAATGGGGTCATTTTGGGGGGGGTGGTTGTGCCATCTGGGCATTTTATGCCCTTCAAAACTGTGATAGGTAGTGAGGAGTGAAATCAAAAATATACACCCTTAGGAATCCTGAAGGCGGTGCTTGGTTTTGGGGCCCCGTACGCGGCTAGGCTCCCAAAAAGTCCCACACATGTGGCATCCCCATACTCAGGAGAAGAAGCAGAATGTATTTTGGGGTGTAATTCCACATATGCCCATGGCATGTTTGAACAATATATCATTTAGTGACAACTTTGTGCAAAAAAAAAAAAAAAAGTTTGTAATTTTCCCGCAACTTGTGTCAAAATATAAAATATTCCATGGACTCAGCATGCCTCTCAGAAAATAGCTTGGGGTGTCTACTTTCCAAAATGGGGTCATTTGGGGGCGGTTTGTGCCATCTTGGCATTTTATGACCTTCAAAACTGTGATAGGTAGTGAAGAGTGAAATCAAAAATGTATGCCCTTAGAAATCCTGAAGGCGGTGCTTGGTTTTCAGGGCCCCGTACGCAGCTAGGCTCCCAAAAAGTCCCACGTATGTGGTATCCCCATACTCAGGAGAAGCAGCTAAATGTATTTTGGGGTGCAATTCCACACAAGCCCATGGCCTGTGTGAGCAATATATCATTTAGTGACAACTTTTTGTAATTTTTTTTTTGTCATTATTCAATCACTTGGGACAAAAAAAATGAATATTCGATGGGCTCAACATGCATCTCAGCAATTTCCTTGGGGTGTCTACTTTAAAAAATGGGGTCATTTGGGGGGGGTTTGTACTGCCCTGCCATTTTAGCACCTCAAGAAATGAGATAGGCAGTCATAAACTAAAAGCTGTGTAAATTCCAGAAAATGTACCCTAGTTTGTAGACGTTATAACTTTTGCGCAAACCAATAAATATACGCTTATTGACATTTTTTTTACCAAAGACATGTGGCTGAATACATTTTGACCCTGCTTCACAAACTTGAGGTGTGCTTTTAGGCATGCTAAGACAAAACACTATAATATTGAGAGGCCACTTTAGGATGCTTTAAGTGTAATTCAAGGTGTCTAAAGTACTACTTAAAGACTTATGAATCAGGACCAACATATTTTGCTTAAAAGGGCTCTTTGTGCCCATTATAGTAAACCTGCCATGAGAATAAGACAAATGTGGTTAGTTGCCTTGTTGTAATGCTGACCCCTGGGTGCACATTAAGTTTCAGCATCATTATCTCATACTTATTTGGAATCAATGACTTAAACCAGGGGTCTTCAAACTACAGCCCTCCAGTTGTTCAGGAACTACAATTCCATCATGCCTAGTCATGTCTGTGAATGTCAGTGTTTTTCAATACCTCATGGGATGTGTAGTTCCGTAACAGCTGGAGGGCCGTACTTTGAGGATCCCTGACTTAAACTATTAAACATATTGGCTTAAACTATTAAAATAAGGGCATTAGGGTTTTTCTTTCTCATTAGAGGTTTTCTTTAAAATCAGACATTTAGGACTGGTTAATCTTAAAAAATAATTACTATTAATTTTGCAATTATAAACAAGATGTATAATAATATTTAGGAGTCTACCTACCCATCTCTACTTCTGTGATAACAGTGCTTCCCAAGCCGGTTATCCTAGGTCTTACATGTTCTTGTACATCTTAAAGTAAAAAAAATAAATAAATAAAATAATTACCTGACATTTGTAAATAGTATCGGTATTCCCATCCACTGACAAGCAGTGTACAGATAATTACAGTGGGACCAACAAAGAGAAAGCATGACTCAGTAGCTACTACTACAGAGCAAAGAGAAGTAATGCTGTAATTGCTCCACCATTTAGTCAATTTCATAAATGTGTATTTTTTATATTTGTTATCGTCAGTGCTTAAAAATAAAAGAAAACATATTTTTTTTAGTTTGTTAAATATGAAATTTTGCTTATGAATAATTTTCATTTTCATATACAGCCACCAAATGGAGCTCTTGGTTCCTTTGGCTCCCTATTTCCCTTTAATTTTCCTGTTGGTACTAACCTCAATAGCTCAAGGTAATGGGAGTTAGAGCAGTGGTTGATTTTGGCCCCCCTCCTCATTGCATCCAATAGAAATTAATTCCTAACCTATTTGGAAAGGTACTGGTGGACAGCGCTCAATGGACTGGATGTGGAAATGGTGAAAAAGTCAATAGGGCAACAAATAAAGGCAATGTTTTTATTCCATCAGTAAACAAGGTAATAGATAAAAAAAGAGCCAATGATACCATTTTGGATCCCAAGGGCGTTGAAGGTTTAACACCATGCGAAGGGCTGGCTGGTGGAGCATGGAGGGGCACCAATAGTCCATGCTGTGGAAGATGGAGACCTGGTCCGGAGAGAGAGCGGATGGCTGGAGGCAGAGACCCAGGTGTGTGTGGGAGGTAACACTGCCGTGAGTTGCAGGATGGTATGTTGCAATCGAGGACCCAGCTGGAAAATCCAGTGACACTGCCTTGAGAGTGTCTCTGCCGATCATGGTGGAGGGGAAATAACAACCAGGAAGCAGAACCAGAGACCAGGGGAGCTCGGCTGTACTGACGGCGGGCGCGCCTTGATGACGTGCGGTACCAACCGTAAGTGTGATGGAAGGTGGAGGCCAGTGAACCAGCGCTTTGTGATAGCTATGGCAGTGATAATGCGTATGTGCGTGAAACGTGTCATCACAGCAACAGAGGATCCTGTGTTTTCCACGCTGGTTCACGGCCTCCACTTTCCTTCACACTTATGGTTGGTACTGCACGTCATCAAGGCAAGCCTGCCATGGACATGGCTCGGCTCCTTTGGTCTCCGGTTCTGCTTCCTGGTTGTTATTTCCCCTCCACCATGATCGGCAGAGACACCCTCAAGGCAGTGTCACTGGATTTTCCAGCTGGGTCCTCGGTTGCAACATACCATCCCGCAACTCATGGCAGTGTTACCTCCAACACACGCCTGTGCCTCTGCCTCTAGCCATCGGGTTTCTCTCCCCGGACCAGGTCTCCAGCTTCCACAGCATGGACATTGGTCCCCCTCCATGCTCAACCAGCTGCCCCTTCGGATGGTGTTAACCCTTTAACGCCCTTGGGATCCAAAGTGATATAGTTGGCGCTTTTTATTTTCATTTAAACTTTATCTACTACCTTGTTTACTGATGGAATAAAAACATTGCCTTTATTTTTGGCACTATTGACATTTTCATCATTTCCACATCCAGTCCATTGAGCGCTGTCCACCGGTACCTTTCTTTCATGCTACATCCTTCCATATGTCTTTGGTCAGTTGCACTGGTTCTAGTTAAGTCATAACTTTCTGGTTGCCATATACCATCATATGATCCACAGTTTCTAGTGCTTAAGGAACTATGGGGGTTATTTACGAAAGGCAAATCCACTTTGCACTATAAGCGCAAAGTGCACTTGAAATTGCACTGAATGTGCACTTGGAAGTGCAGTCGCTGTAAATCTGAAGGGCAGATCTGAAATGAGGGGAAGCTCTGCTGATTTTATCATCCAATCATGTGCAAGCTAAAATGTTGTTTTTTAATACCCTTGCATGTCCCCCTCGGATCTACAGCGACTGCACTTCCAAGTGCACTTTCAGTGCAATTTCAAGTGCACTTTGCACTTGTAGTTTGCACTTGTAGTGCAAAGTGGATTTTCCTTTCGTAAATAACCCCCCATGTTTCTAACCTATTTGGAGGTCATTTTTTGGTGAGTTAACATGCTTAACAAGGTGCATTCAACAAAGCTTAATGTGTGGAATGAACACAAAGCAATTTTGTAAAAAACCTGCGCTCATGAGAAAACAGCCAATAAATTGAATGTTAAAAGTGCATAGTGAAGCTGCAACAAATATACTTCAAATATTAGTGAAGTGTATAAACCATAAATAAACTTAAAATGTGCGCTGGCATGAATAAAATTAAAATTAAATCTGCAACAAACAAGGTTTCCTGAAAGGCCACCCGAAGCTGTAGTATATACCTTAAAACAGGGGTCTCGAACTGGCGGCCCTCCAGCTGTTGCAAAACTACAAGTCCCATCATGCCTCTGCCTGTGCGAGTCCTGCTTGTAACTGTCAGCCTTGCAATGCCTCATGGGACTTGTAGTTTAGCAACAGCTGGAGGGCCGCCAGTTTGAGACCCCTGCCTTAAAATAAACCACAGTGCTGCAAAATGACAAATTACAAAATATAACACATCTCCGCGAAAGAAAATATATAAAAAACTGAAGAAAATTAAAAGTTCAAAAAAATGTGATTGAAAACAAAAAACGCTTGAAAAGCGCCACATTCAGTTTGTGAAAAACGGAATTACAAGAAAAAACGTGGGTGAAGAAGATGAACCGTTCTTTTAGTGTATCACATCAAGGTGGGAAAAGGTAAGAGGTATAAGAACACTTCCAAACCACCGATAGTTGCGGGAGAGTAGTAATGGCTGTACTCTTAACAAACTTGTTGGACCTCCTGTGTAGCGAGGTCATATGAGCTTGCAGATACAGCCCTCTGCAGGGACAAGTGGGAGACGATGTCCTGGTCCTGCTCACAAGCGTCACCCGCTTCCAGAAGTTGTCTCCGTTTCAGCATCAGGGGGGAGACTCTTTTTAAGCTCGCTGAGGGGTGATGGCGAGAGATTGAAGAAACAGCCTTACTGATACTTACTGATTACTGATAATGTGTGCAATGAACACAAAGTGGCTCTAATATTCATCATCATTTCATATGGAGATTGTTTAGAAATTTGGATTGCTATTCTCGATAAGAATTTCTTCACATCACATGAGGATTAGAACTCTTGGATAGGCACATCTAATATGATATTTTGAGATATGTAAGAAGGCCAGTATGCTGGCCTGAATTTATAGGAGGAGCCCGTGGGGGTATTTAACCAGCCCGCTCATTTCCTGTGCGCGATACTACGTCACTAGGCCGACTATTCGAGATTCGTTAGCGTTCGCGAGTTCCGTCTTCGAAGTTCCCGAGGCTTTCGTTACCGTCATGGTTTTGTACAATGTGCCTGGCTCGGCTGTCGCAGGTAGGGTTTTTTTACATTTGACCTTCATTTCATGCATTTATGTTAGATATCTTGGCACCAGACCGAGTCATTCATAAAAACCCTACACATAGCCGTATTGTTAGCCACTCACTCGCACCGCTATCATAAACAAACATTTCTACACTTTACGTACTTCATTACGGGTCGAACCTTGTAACAACAGTATCGCACCGCTCCGTCTAAACGTGTCACAAATATTTTTACATCACCGTACCATGCTCCCCAGACAGGTTGTTGCCAGTCGCAAATCGCGGCACACCGACTTGTGTCTCAGTCGTAGCAAATCATTTCAACCATTTCAATCATTTTAATCATTTCACTAATTTCTCTGTCACTTACCACGCTCCGATTCAAATCTAATGGCATCAGTGATGCACCGATTCGTCCCGGTGTGCCCCAGTTGTTTTTCGGCCTCATTTCAGTACATGCTCCAGAGTCTGGTTCGTTGTTAGTCGCAGTTTACGGCTCACCGATTCATGTCTTTGTCATGGCAATTATTTCACTGTCACGAATCACGTCCCGGGTCGAATCCAGTCGCATCCTTATGCACCGATTCGTCCCGGCGTGCCCCAGGGTTTTTGGCCTTATTTCAGTACACGCTCCAGAGCCTGTTTTCGTTGTTAGTCGCAAAAAATTCAGCTCACCGATTCGAGTCTCTGTCATGGCAATTTCACTGTCACGTATCACGTTCCGATTCGAATCCAGTCGCATCCGAGATGCAGTGATTCTTCCTGGCGTGCCCCAGGGTTTTTTGGCCTCATTTCAGTACATGCTCCAGAGTCCGGTTTGTAGTCAGTCGCAGTTGCCAATTCGTGCCTCCGTCATGGCAAATCATTTCATTTCACTGTCACGTATCGCGCTCCGATTCGAATCCAGTCGCATCTGAAATGCACCGATTCATCCTGATGTGTCCCAGTTGTTTTTGGCCTCATTACAGTACATGCTCCAGAGTCCGGTTCGTTGTCAGTCGCTGCCGCGGCTCGACCGTTTCGTGCCTCTGTCATGGCAAACAGTTCATTCATTCATTCATTCACACATTCATTTCACTGTCACATCCGATTCAAATCCAGTGGCATCCGAGATGCATTGATTCGTCTCGGCATGCCACAGTTGGCTTGGCCTCATTTCATTTCATTTTTATGTTCCACAATTTGATTACTTGCTTGTCGCAGTCGCGGCACCGATTCGTGCCTACATCCAGGCATAAACATTTCACTCATTTCATTTCATGCAACAGTCGCATCAAAAGACTCAAAACCACTCCAAATAGACAAACTTGCATAAACGCACTGCAAAGTTACACAAGTCAGTCATTAAGTCACCTTTTCAATTCAGATAGTCAAACCCCTCACCAATTGTCATATGTCATTTCTCTCTCCAGGTCAGTCAAGTTCAGTAAGTACACCCTGCAGCAAGTTGGACGGTATTCCCCCAGGTAAAAAAAAACAAAAAACACACCCGTCTAAAAAGGACAGGAGCTGAGTACGTATGCTGACACAGAAAGAGAAACAATCTAGACTTTATGTCACCCTCAATAGGTTCCGGTCGACCATCTTGCAACCTCAAAAGACAGCACATCACTTCCAGGTCACAAGCCACCTAAAACCATGTCTCAAGCTGGCAGCGAAGACTTCACTGCCCCTCTGTCACCTTCCCCAATGTCAGACAGTGGCAGCGTGCAGTCCCTCAGAGGATCTACCATCCCCAAATTAACGCCGGAACTGAAGCGCAGGGGTGTGCCTTTCCCCGCTACAGCCAGGAAGGCAGAGCTTTTCAAACTCCTCTTCCCCCCGCCAGCCACAGCTGGGCCCAGTACTCAACAGGCTTCTCTCCAAACAATTTCCGCTGCTATATCACAACTTCACACCATGGTGTCATCTTTGTCAACTACAGTCATGGATGTCCAAGCCAGAGTGGCACTCTTGGAGGCCACGACCATCCCTGACCCACCCACAGTGCAGGTTCTGACACCCCTTCCTGCAGGTAGTACAGGGACAAGTCCCACTATCTGCCCAGAACATCTGGTTCCAGCCAGCATTAGGAAGGACATCCTGGACGGCAAGGACGTCAACCTCGCCTCCCTACTCATTTCAGTCCACGACTTAGCAGAGAACAAAGCCTATACCTGGGGAGACGTGTCAGTGGTCCTCCAGGCCAAAGATCCTAGGCTCAACCGAAAGTTGTCCATCCCAGAGTTTGTGCTGGCCTTCGGCATGGTCAGGGATGCTCAGCCTTCCCCAGCAGAAGGGAAGAGCTAGATCTATATCTCCACACCGTGGTGGACTTGGGCTACAAATATGGAGGTTTTTCAATTTCAGACAATTTCAGACAGGCACGGATTGGAGCCGTTTGGACACTGAATTGTTCTGCTGTCACTTTGCTGGCATGCGCTCACCATTGTGCGCTATTTGCCAATCCTCCTCCCACACCGCTGCCTGGCGCCAGTAAAAGCCCGGGAGCTACATGATCAGAAGAACAAATGGGAGGAGTCTACCCTACTTGATACCGTGTGGGACGCGTGTATGTGTTTGGCGCCAGAGAAGAAGAGAGGCCTCGTGATCGTGCTGAGAAGATCAGAGTGTGGCCATGTCTTTTTCGGCAATGCAGCCAGTTATGGGACCAGGAATGTTCCCAGCGAGCACCGTGTCGAGTACTGTGTTGACCGGAACCCTGCTTACAGATACCGGTATTCGTCTGAAGCCGCAGGGGAGGTTTGTTCTCTACACCGTTGGAGATGTTGAAGGGCTGGGCATGATTTGCCACAAATGTGAGGGACTGGCCGTACATCTCCATCCATTTGGTCGTTTCCCGCAATGTGGAGAATATTTGTTTGTGGTGGAGCAGCCTACCATGTCGCCCCATGCTTATCGTATGGACTGGGCTACAGGTGTCGCCACAGTAGAAGCTGCTACTTCTGCTGGAAGAGAACGGCAGGCCGTGACTTTGCTTGTTGCTACTGAGAGTGTTCTGGAGAGAGATACTGCTGTTACCGATTCATCGGCGGACATTACTTTGATTTCCACGTCTACTACACCTATCCCTGTTGTACCTGTCCAGAAGAAGGTGGGATATGTGAAGGCTTCCCGCGGCCGTGGTCGAGGCCTACCCCAGAGACTACCCGAACCGGATCCAACAAAGTCCACGTCAGGAACAGGTGAGCAATTGTTGGGGAATGTATCTGGGACTGTAAATAGATATCTGCCAGCAGAAGAACTGGGAGATTCGGAGATAGAATCCATGCCGGATCTCTCTGGTGATGACCTATTTGAGACTATGTCACAAGAGTTGTTATGGACCCAAGGCTAGGATGTCGCCTCTGCCATGACTCTCCCTGAATGGACAGCCCTGAGTTCTGGGAAGACGTCCCCTTGTGTGGAGCCACACATCACTGTAAATGAGACATTGTCGAAAGTTACTAGTTCACTTCAGACACCGGCTGGGTCTATGGTGAACAAGTTATTGGACTCGTGTGTGCCTCCTGGTATTGGGAAAAATAGATCCTTACCGAAACTTGCACGTTTGCAGAGAATGTTGAACAAGCGTGTCGCTACGGAGTATGGTTTGGAGTTCCCATATGTCCCTCGGGACATAATGCAAGTGATTGAAGCTAACCGGGAACTTTGGTACAGTGAAGCTGTTTGGGACTATTTGTCTGTGCCTAAGCCTTTCCGGAAAACTGGTTGTTCTATTGCTATGGATGAACGTTACAGTGGATGTTTTATGCACTGGAATTATGGTCGGCACATTAATGCTGACAAAGTGGTCATTTGCAGACCCGGAAAAGATGATGTTGTGTATTTCATCACTACCGTGGATAAACTGAGAAAGACACCGACATTGCCAGATCCCCGGTTTTATTGGTAATTATGGACAAAAGAACTTTGAGTTAGTTAGTGTCAGTGCATAGAGAACTTCGTGGTCAAGATCTGAATACCCATCTCAGTGTTTTAAATCCAAGGACTTCTTTTTGATAGCCGGATTTTCTTCATTTAAGAAAAATTGTGTATATATATATAGGGATGTACTCCTAAAGATTAATCTGCTATGGATAATGGGAAGAGAGTTTCATTTTTTCTAAATGAGACTTTGCTCCTGACACAGTATAGGTTGCATGTATGTTTAATATGTTTTCTTTTTCAGGAACTATTTGATCCCTTATCAAGCTGTTAGGCTTTTCAGCTAAGATAGATAGTGAGGAAATGTACAGTCATAGGATGGTTTTGTTTGCGGATGTGAACATATTGTTTTACAAATGTTAATCTTATAATGTCTCTCTACTGTCCTTCCTTCTTCTTTGACTAAATCCAAGTTTTAAGCTCAAATACCTACTCTCAGGCTTGGGAGTTATTTGTTTTGTGACAGACGTTGAGGACAACGTCTATTGTAGTGGGGGGAGTATGTAGCGCTGGTAGATTTTTATCTCCAGCTGATAGGTAAATTTAGTGAGTCGTTTATTATAGGAAGTTAGGTTCGCCTCTGTTCCAGCTTGGCTGATGTTGCATGCAGTTCCGCATTGTGCCGGTGGGTGTCGTTGTCACCATCGGCAGGTGTTGGAAAAGCAACGTGTTGAAGCGAATGAGTGCTCCTCTGTCCCGGAGATAACAACATATATATGGTGCAGCTTGGCAAGTGGACCCTAATGCCCAGTTGCTGCATATATGCATTGCTGCATTGTACTGGGGCGGGTTCTTATGTCAACTCCAGAACTGTGACTGAGCTATCGCTGACAGCTTACGGTCATCCACTGACAATCAGGAATTGGAAGAATGGGTTCCTGATTACATCATCATGGTGCAGCCAATCAATGTGAACAAATGAACGGCTGTTAAATAGGTTCCCTGTTCTGACCATCAAGTGTTCAGTAAATTAAAAGCATGCAGTAATGTAATAGCTAGCAGTTTTTGATTCTTCTTGCGCTAGTAGTAGAGCATAGATAATATGGAGTTCTTTAAAAAAAAAAAAAAGGCTCTGAAGTATTGAAACATGTTTGTAAATGCATGATTGTGATCTATGAAGAAATAAATACAGGCTCGGAAATTGCTGACAAACAAATTACTATAAAGTTACCATAAATTTATATTGCCAAGGGTTTAGTAATAGAACATGCACTTCACGCTCAGAAAGAGGAGATTATACAGGTAAAAAGCTGTACTTACAACTGAAAACATTACTATGTAATAGAATCCTTTAAAAGCGTGCGCTTGTTTGTTTGTTTTTATTTAACTTAAAAGAAACTGTAATTCTTCCTGTTTTTTATTATTGTTTAATTTAGAAAAAACAATTACAAAAAAAACCCACCACAAACATACAACATGTACTTTTACATTCCCCATCACTACTTTACCTTTTACTTTTTTGGCATGGTCATCTACTATAAGCCTTGTTTTTCCTGAAATGTTGTAATATTGTCCATTGTGTACATTAGTGATAACATATGCATATATAGCGGAATCTGAAACCTTTAAAGCTTCAAATGAAAGCTCATTGACGTTCTCAGCATAGATTGTACAGTTCTGGAAAACAATCCAATATGTAAATATATATATGTTAAACAAAGCATCAACATGCAAGCAATTAAAAAGCACCACATATTTTTCAGATGCATGTAGTCAGTTTGTCATTGGTCTGTCTTGAAATGCATGTTGCAGCCGTACTATAAAACTATGTCTATAAATATCTAGTAACAGAGTGAGATTTACTAAAACTGGTGCACACAGAATCTGGTGCAGCTGTGCATAGTAACCAATCAGCTTCTAACTTCAGCTTGTTCAATTAAAGTGATTGTAAGGCTTCGTGTTTTTTTTTATTTAAATAACAAACATGTCATACTTTCCTCCACTGTGCAGTTCGTTTTGCACAGAGTGGGCCTGATCCTCAACTTCTGGGATCCCCCGACGGCGCTGGTAGCTCCTCCCCGCATCGTAGGACTCAGTTGAGCGTGCTCTGTTTGAAGCTGTGGAGCTTGGTGTAAGTGGAGCTTTTTTAAGTGGGAGTTATAAACAAGAGTTAGAGTATACAAGTCTTGCTGTCTGTTGGTGTGTGTATTGCTGCTGTCTGCTGGTGTGTGTATTGCTGGTGTGTGTATTGCTGCTGTCTGTTGGTGTGTGTATTGCTGCTGTCTGTTGGTGTGTGTATTGCTGCTGTCTGTTGGTGTGTGTATTGCTGCTGTCTGTTGGTGTGTGTATTGCTGCTGTCTGTTGGTGTGTGTATTGCTGCTGTCTGTTGGTGTTTGCTGGGTTGCATTTTGGGGACTTTTCCTTTTAGTTTTTATCTTGCCTTTTGCTGTCACTTTTTAAATAGCTTTTCTTTTTTTTTTTTTTTTTTTTTTTTTGTTTCACCAGTCTATCAATTAAGGGTGTGGTTAATTGCTCCCAGGTGACTATTTAACTTGTTGTAGGACTCAGTTGAGCGTGCTCTGTTTGAAGCTGTGGAGCTTGGTGTAAGTGGAGCTTTTTTAAGTGGGAGTTACAAACAAGAGTTAGAGTATACAAGTCTTGCTGTCTGTTGGTGTGTGTATTGCTGCTGTCTGCTGGTGTGTGTATTGCTGGTGTGTGTATTGCTGCTGTCTGTTGGTGTGTGTATTGCTGCTGTCTGTTGGTGTGTGTATTGCTGCTGTCTGTTGGTGTGTGTATTGCTGCTGTCTGTTGGTGTGTGTATTGCTGCTGTCTGTTGGTGTTTGCTGGGTTGCATTTTGGGGACTTTTCCTTTTAGTTTTTATCTTGCCTTTTGCTGTCACTTTTTAAATAGCTTTTCTTTTTTTTTTTTTTTTTTTTTGTTTCATCAGTCTATCAATTAAGGGTGTGGTTAATTGCTCCCAGGTGACTATTTAACTTGTTGTAGGACTCAGTTGAGCGTGCTCTGTTTGAAGCTGTGGAGCTTGGTGTAAGTGGAGCTTTTTTAAGTGGGAGTTATAAACAAGAGTTTAAAACAGGAGGTTATAACAGGGGTCATAGTACCTGTGTAGTGTGAGTATCTGAGTGTTGTCTGAGTAGTGTGTGTGGATCTTGTGTATTGTGTACCTGTGTATTGTCTTGAGTATTAGTGCCAGGAAGCTAGTTGTTAGGTAATTTGGACAGGGTAAAATCCCCAAATCCTCACTAAATTTAATAGGTACGATGCCCGGCGGGTGTGGAGAGGCGACTCTTTGTACATCTTGCCGCATGTATGCGTTCCTTGATCATCCGATCGAGGGCGAATACTGCTGTGCAAAATGTAAGCACATTGTTTCCCTGGAAGCCCAGGTTCTGAATCTGGGGAAGCAACTGTCAGCACTGAGAAGTCCCTCCATACTAAAGGTGAGCCAGGAACGTACACGGCAGGTGCCGGCAGGGGCCAGCACAGAGGCGGGTGGAGACAAAGAGGTGCAGGCACTAGCAAAGAGTAGATGGGTGACAGTCAGGAGGGGTAGAGGGGGAAGTGCCAGGGAGGCCGATCCAGGACTGGAGCATCCCAATAAGTACGCTCCATTGAGTGACATTGGTGTAACCAGTCAGGGACCAGCACTGCTGGAGTTGAGGGACTCTCCTAGCTGCCAGGGGAAGAACTCCTCCAGTGAGAGTGGGGGGGCAGCAAAGGGAAAGGAAAGACAGATTCTGGTGGTAGGGGACTCAATTCTTAGAAGGACAGAGAGGGCAATCTGTAACCAAGACCTGAAGCGCCGAACAGTATGTTGTCTACCGGGCGCTCGGGTTCGGCACATCACGGATCTTGTGGACAGATTACTGGCAGGGGCTGGGGAAGACCCGGCTGTCATGGTGCACGTTGGCACCAATGACAAAGTCAGAGGCAGATGGAGTGTCCTAAAGAACGATTTTAGGGACTTAGGAGCTAAATTGAGGAAAAGGACCTCCAAGGTAGTGTTCTCAGGAATACTACCGGTACATCGAGCCACACCAGAGAGGCAGAGGGAGATTAGGGAAGTAAACAAGTGGCTGAAGAGCTGGTGTAGTAAGGAGGGGTTTGGGTTCCTGGAGGACTGGGCCGACTTCTCAGTCGGTAACCGGTACTATAGAAGGGACGGACTGCACCTAAATGAGGAGGGTGCAGATCTGCTGGGAATGAAGATGGCCAAAAAGTTAGAGGGGTTTTTAAACTAGGCGATGGGGGGGAGGGTCCAGAGACAGTGATAGCCAGCGCGGAAGATATTCCAGAGGGTAGTATTGGAGGCATTAGTGGTAGGTTAACCAAAGCACAAAAACACAAGGTGAGTATAGTAGCAAGTCCAAGTTGCAATCTTGAAACACCCAATACGAGGACAATATGCGACCGGTCTAAACTATGTGGCATGTTCACCAATGCCAGGAGCCTGGCGGACAAGATGGGTGAACTAGAGATACTGTTGTACAAGGAGGATTTGGATTTTGTGGGAATTTCAGAGACCTGGTTCAACAGCTCTCATGATTGGCTGGCAAACATTCAAGGGTATACCCTATACCGCAAGGATAGAGAGGGTAAAAAAGGGGGAGGGGTATGCCTATATATCAAGAATAATGTACAAGTGAATGTGAGAGATGACATCACTGAGGGGGCTAGGGAGGAGGTGGAATCTTTATGGGTAGAGCTCCAAAGGGATGAAGCTAAGGGGAAAATAATACTGGGAGTATGCTATAGGCCCCCTAACCTGAGGGAGGAAGTGGAGACGGATCTCCTATCACAAATTGGATTAGCAGCAAGGATGGGAAGTGTTATCATAATGGGGGATTTTAATTATCCAGACATAGACTGGGCGGAGGGAACCGCGCATTCATTTAAGGCTCGCCAGTTCCTTAATGTCTTGCAGGACAATTTTATGGGTCAGATGGTAGACGCACCAACTAGAAATAAAACATTACTAGATCTACTGATTACCAACAATACAGACCTGATAACAGATGTGGAAATACGGGGCAATTTAGGTAACAGCGATCACAGGTCAATTAGTTTCAGTATAAATCACACAAATAGGAGACATGAAGGGAACACAAAGACACTGAATTTCAAAAGAGCCAACTTCCCTAAACTACAAACCTTGCTAAAAGGCATAAATTGGGATAAAATATTAGGAACAAAGAATACAGAGGAGAGATGGGTTTGCTTTAAGAGCATATTAAATAAGGGCATTAGCCAATGTATCCCATTGGGTAATAAATTTAAAAGAGCGAACAAACATCCTGGATGGCTTAACTCCAATGTAAAAATGCATATAAAAGCAAAGGAGAAGGCCTTCAAAAAATACAAGGTTGAGGGATCATCCACAGCATTCAGAATTTATAAAGAATGCAATAAGAAATGTAAGGGTGCAATTAGGATGGCTAAGATAGAACATGAAAGACACATAGCGGAGGAGAGCAAAAAAAATCCCAAGAAATTCTTTAAGTATGTAAACAGTAAAAAAGGGAGGACAGACCATATTGGCCCCATAAAGAATGAGGAAGGACATCTGGTTACAAAGGATGGGGAGATGGCAGAGGTATTGAATTTATTCTTCTCCTCAGTATTCACGAGTGAATCGGGGGGCTTCAGTAACCAAAACTGCAGTGTTTATCCTCATGACACAACACAGGAAGCACCTACATGGTTAACAGAGGACGGAATTAAAATTAGACTTGAGAAACTTAACATTAATAAATCACCGGGACCAGATGGCTTGCATCCGAGGGTACTTAGGGAACTCAGTCAGGTGATTGCCAGACCGTTGTTCCTAATTTTTACAGACAGTCTATTGACTGGAATGGTGCCAGCTGATTGGAGAAAAGCCAATGTAGCACCAATATTTAAAAAGGGCCCAAAAAACATCCCTGGGAATTACAGACCAGTTAGCCTAACATCAATAGTATGTAAACTCTTGGAGGGGATGATAAGGGACTATATACAAGATTTTAGTAATAAGAATGATATCATTAGCAGTAATCAGCATGGATTCATGAAGAATCGTTCTTGCCAAACCAATCTATTAACCTTCTATGAGGAGGTGAGTTGCCATCTAGATAAAGGAAGGCCCGTAGACGTGGTGTATCTGGATTTTGCAAAAGCATTTGACACAGTTCCCCATAAACGTTTACTGTACAAAATAAGGTGCGTTGGCATGGACCATAGGGTGAGTACATGGATTGAAAACTGGCTACAAGGGCGTGTTCAGAGGGTGGTGATAAATGGGGAGTACTCAGAATGGTCAGGGGTGGGTAGTGGGGTCCCCCAGGGTTCTGTGCTGGGACCAATCCTATTTAATTTGTTCATAAATGACCTGGAGGATGGGATAAACAGTTCCATCTCTGTATTTGCAGACGATACTAAGCTAAGCAGGGCAATAACTTCTCCGCAGGATGTGGAAATCTTGCAAAAAGACCTGAACAAATTAATGGGGTGGGCGACTACATGGCAAATGAGGTTCAATGTAGAAAAATGTAAAATAATGCATTTGGGTGTCAAAAATATGAATGCAATCTATACACTGGGGGGAGAACCTCTGGGGGAATCTAGGATGGAAAAGGACTTGGGGGTCCTAGTGGATGATAGGCTCAGCAACGGCATGCAATGCCAAGCTGCTGCTAATAAAGCAAACAGAATATTGGCATGCATTAAAAGGGGGATCAACTGCAGAGATAAAACGATAATTCTCCCACTCTACAAGACTCTGGTCCGCCCGCACCTGGAGTATGCTGTCCAGTTCTGGGCACCAGTCCTCAGGAGGGACGTACTGGAAATGGAGCGAGTACAAAGAAGGGCAACAAAGCTAATAAAGGGTCTGGAGGATCTTAGTTATGAGGAAAGGTTGCGAGCACTGAACTTATTCTCTCTGGAGAAGAGACGCTTGAGAGGGGATATGATTTCAATTTACAAATACTGTACTGCTGACCCCACAATAGGGATAAAACTTTTTCGCAGAAGAGAGTTTAATAAGACTCGTGGCCACTCATTGCAATTAGAGGAAAAGAGGTTTAACCTTAAACTACGTAGAGGGTTCTTTACTGTAAGAGCGGCAAGGATGTGGAATTCCCTTCCACAGTCGGTGGTCTCAGCGGGGAGCATTGATAGCTTCAAGAAACTATTAGATAATCACCTGAATGACCGCAATATACAGGGATATGTAATGTAATACTGACACATAATCACACACATAGGTTGGACTTGATGGACTTGTGTCTTTTTTCAACCTCACCTACTATGTAACTATGTAACTATGTAACTATGTATAACCCCTAGAAGAAGCGCTCTCCTGGGGGGTTACCTTGCGGGCGCGCTCCCGAGTCTAGCATTCGTCGTCCACAGACGCCGAATGTAGGACTCGGCCCCGGCTCCCGCGTCATTGGATTTGATTGACAGCAGCGGGAGCCAATGGCTGTGCTGCTATCAATCTATCCAATCAAGAGCCGAGAACCCCGGGCAAAGAGGAAGAGTGCTTCTCCAGCGGGGGAATAATGGACTCAGGTGAGTAAAACGGGAGGTGGGGTTGGGGGCCGGTCAGTGACAGAAGTTTTCTCACCTTAATACATAGGATGCATTAAGGTGAAAAAACATGAGGGTTTACAACCCCTTTAAGCTTTGGCACTACCTAGAAGCTGATTGGTTACTGTGCACAGCTGCACCAGATTGTGTGTGCACCAGTTTTAGTAAAGCTCCCCCAGTATTCCTGATTTTAACTCTGTAATTTTCTGCACAAAAAAACTTTTAAACCTGCACAATCATAACCTACAGTTTAAACAAAATGTGCTGACAAGCATGCATCCCTTTTAAAGAGAAATGCACGCCATTCCTGAAAATACCCGGGTTATGGCAGCTGGCGATTTGCGTGAAGTGGTAAGTAGCATGCAGATGTTCCCATCATCGCACTTGTTGTACTGTATTAACAAGTATCTGTCAGTCAAAACTTTTCAGCATTATTTTCTCCAATAGAGCTTCCCTGGAGGTGTCATTAAGGTCTGGTCATTAAGGGGGGAAATCCTTCCGGTTCTTAAGTGGTTAATCTCCTCTTCTCAACAGAGAATACATTTAGTTCAGTTAATATTTCCTCATAGCTGAGCTCCTCCATGCCTCTTATCAGTTTGGTTGCCCTTCTCTGCACTTTCTTAAGTTCTCTGATATTCGTTTTGTGAACAGCGCCCAAAACTGAACTGCATATTCTTGATGAGGTCTTACTAATGACTTGTACAAAAGCAAAATTACGTTTGAAATCTAAACCTCTGTTAGTACAAAAAAATATTTTGCTAGCTTTTGAAACTGCAGCTTTACATTGGATGCTATTTTTAAGTCTCTGATCTACCAGAACACCCAGATCTTTCTCAACTATAAACTGCATCAGCTGTTTAACTCCTAGAATGTATGATGCATTTAGCCCTCAAGTGCATAACTTTACATTTATTTACATTAAACCTAATTTTCCACTTTATTGCCCAATTAACCACTTAAGCCCTGGACCATTTGCCTGCCCAAAGACCAGAGCACTTTTTGCGATTCGGCACTGCGTCGCTTCAACTGAAAATTGCGCGGCCATGCGACGTGGCTCCCAAACAAAATTGACATCCTTTTTTCCCCAAAAACAGAGCTTTCTTTTGGTGGTATTTGATCACCTCTGCGGTTTTTATTTTTTGCACTATAAACAAAAAAATAGCGACAATTTAGAAAAAAAATGCATTATTTTTTACTTTTTTCTATAATAAATACCCCCAAAAAATATATAAAAAAAACATTTTTTTCCTCGGTTTAGGCCGATAAGTATTCTTCTACATATTTTTTGGTAAAAAAAAAATTGCAATAAGCGTTTATTAATTGGTTTGCGCAAACGTTATAGCGTCTACAAAATAGGGGATAGTTTTATGGCATGTTTATTAATAATTTTTTTTTTACTAGTAATGGCGGCGATCAGCGATTTTTAACATGACTGCGACTTTATGGTCGACAGATCGGACACTTTTGGCGCGATTTTGGGACCATTCACATTTATACAGCGATCAGTGCATTTATGTAAATGTGACAGGCAGTGAAGGGGTTAACCACTAGGGGCAGTGAAGGGGTTAAGTGTGTCCTAGGGAGTGATTCTAACTGTGGGGGGCATGGCTATGTGTGACACACGACACTTATCACCGTTCCCGATTACAGGGAGCTGTGATCAGTGTCCTGTCACTAGGCAAAATGGGGAAATGCTTGTTTACATCAGCATTTTCCCATTCTTCCTCTCCGTGGGATGATAGCGGGTATCCCCGCAGACAACGAGTCCGCGGGACCCGCGATCACACTCACGGAGGTCGTGGCGGGCGCCCGCCCGCAAACCGCTTCGTATAGGGCAACAAAAGGTACGTTAATCTGCCTGTACGTGCTCTTCTGCCGATGTATATCGGCGTGAGCCGGTCAGCAATCGGTTAAACAGTGCATTGAGGTTGGCTTGTAAGTTGGAGACATTCTATAAGGATGTTATTCCACTGCATAGCTTAGTGTCATCTGCAAAGACAGAAATGTTACTTTTAATCCCAGACCCTATATCATTTATAAATAGATTAAAAAGTAAGGGTCTCAACACTGAACCTTGGAGTACACCACTAATAACCATAGACCATTCAGAGTATGAATCAATTATCACTACTTTCTGAATACAGTTTTCTAACCAGTTTTCTAATTATTTCCTAACTGAATTTTCTAAGCCTGTAAATTCTAACTAAGGCTCCGTTCACATTTGGCATTTTGGGATCTTGGGCAGAATTGCTGCAATTCCGTCTGTGATCTCAAATTGCACTGCAGTTGCAAAATGTATGTTCAGGTGCCATTAATTTTGACTGCACCTAAACACGGTGGGGTTTTGCCACGATTATTGTGCAATAAATTACATGGCAATCATGACAAACTGCAACTCGTGAAGCTTGTCGCCCAATAGAATCTCCTGCTCATTTGAAGATGAATGGCACCTGAACATGCATGTTGTAATTTCAGTGCGATTTGAGGTCACAGGAAGAACTGCAGCGATTCTGCCTGAGATCCCAAAATGCCAAATGTGAACAGAGCCTTGAACATTAGGCGCATGTGGGAAACTGTCAAATTCTTTTCTAAAATTCAAGTATACTATAGCCACAGCCACTCCTTTGTTTAGGTTGTGCTTACCTCCTCATAAAAAGAAATTAAATTTAATTGACAACTTCGTTCTTTCATGAGTCCACGCTGACTATAGCATAAAATATTATTTTCTGTGTAGTCTTTTACTACATTCTCAAGCATCTCCTCTTCTAGAAAAGTTAAACAAAACAATCTGTAATATCATATATTTCCTCCACTATTTGCATGCTGGGTCAGTGAAGTCACAAGGGGGCATAGGCACCAGGTGATGTCACCAGGTGGCCCCGCCCCTTACCTATTAATAGTTGTCAAACGGCCAAGCAGGCGTTCAGCGGTAAGCCTTTTTTTACGGTCGTAGCGTTACTTTTTTTCTTTTTTTTGGGTCCAACAGTGCGGCAGGCATTGTGATTGATGATAGATCTACATCAGGGGACATTGTTTTTTATTTTTTTAATAAAGAAAATGTCAAAAACTGACTCCTGTCTTTTCTTTGCTGAATGAGTAGGGGTACAATGTACCCCTACTCATTCATATAGGGGGAGGTGGGATCTGGGGTCCCCCTTGTTAAAGGGGGCCTCCAGATCATGATAAGCCTCCTACCGGCAGACCCCCACAACCAGGGTTGTCAGCAAGAGACCCTTATACCCATCAACGTGGGGACAAAGTGCCCCAAATCATGCCCTCCCCCATGTTGCGGGCATGGGGGGGGTGATTTCAAATAGAAAGAAAAGTACCCATTTTTAACTTCTTCTAAAACTGTGCAGAATATAGAGCCTAAATTATTCTGGCAATTGGGTTGTCAGCTGAGGATTGTGCAGGTGGCAAATAACTGACACCAGGGCCATTCAGTATTTGTTTTATGTCCTCCCTTGACCAAACATGTAAACTGACACAATTTCTTCACGCCATGGAAACTGCTTTGACCACTGTAACACATCCCTGATGCTAAAATTGTTGTGTTATATGTTTATGTATTATAAGGTTTGTAAATTAAATAACCTATCTCATTACTGATTTCACCTACAGGATGTTACAGAAATTATATATGTACCTTATACCATACAACGGAGTAGCTAGTGCTTTTAAATTTATGAGGTAGATTATATTTGATAATTGCTGCTGTTCCCACAGTCTTTGATAAACGGTCTGTTGACACCACATCTCTGCAATAGTTGGGATTTTTCTTCTTTACATTCAAAGCTTTCACTGTATAATCTTTTCCCCTAAACAAAACAAAAAACAAAAAGAAGAATGAAATAAAATGATACATCAACAAGCATTTAAAATGTAAAAACATTTTGTTTTAAGATTTCCAGATGCCTCTTTCTCACGCTGTGTCCCCAATGGGATCAGGGTTAGCTACCGTCCTGCCTCTATTCTTCACTACTTGGCGAAACATACACAAATGACTGTTGCTATGCTGGTCACATTTTTTATGTTTTTGACTTTTTCAATTGACTTAAAATATACATAAGATTTAATAACTAGTGAAGAAACGCTTAGGGTGGAGCCTGCACCGGTGACGTCATCAAGTTTTTCCTCTTAGGAGGTGGTTGGGCAAACAATATAGGAAGTGAAGTGAAGCCGATGGAGACGCCACATGTTGCTGTATTGATTTCAAACGACTTTTACCTTGTAAGTATAACCCACTCGTTTTTATTAAATCCTCTTTTACAAAGTACTACACTATGGGAGCATTTCTTTTTTATGTTTTCTGAGCATTACCAGTTCTAGCTGCAGTTCCAGACAACTTTAAAGGTCCTGGGGAGACCGTTTTTCCCTGAGCTTGGTGAGACTACTGTTTAGTGGTCACGGTAAGCAGGCTACTCTACACACTTGGGTGTGGAGTTGGACGCACTTTATATGAAGGATTTTTCACGATTTCCTCCTCTGTAGCTTATCATCTCTATCGACACTGATGGGTGTTACCTCCTTGTTATTTATGGACTTGAATCTCAATGGGACTCTGCTTTAGTTTTCTTTCACTTGATAAATTGACTAATATTTTCACTAGCACTGCATCTATCTTGCATGATTTATATATATATATATATATATATATATATATATATACTGTATGTCCCTCTTGTGTATCATAATTTTTAAAAATGCTGTGAAAGTAACAGGCCCATAGTTCACTTTCCAAAGTGAATGGTAACAAGCAAGATGAATCTGTGTTAACTGTGAATTTTCAGTCATGTAAGAGGGGCATACAAAATACATTGGATTTTTGCTACCACAGGACTAGGTATTCAAAGAGGTTGATTTAACAAAGGAAAGTAGACTGTTCACTTTCCAAGGGACGATGCGATTTGCAAAGAAAATTTTCCTAAGAGCAAAATGATTGATGTGAAACTCTAAACACGAACAGAAGTGCCAAGTCTTACCACAGGATGGACTGTGGAGACTAGGGATGAGCCGAACACCCCCCGGTTCGGTTCGCACCAGAACCCGCGAACGGACCGAAAGTTCGCACGAACGTTAGAACCCCATTGACGTCTATGGGACTCGAACGTTCGAAATCAAAAGTGCTCATTTTAAAGGCTAATTTGCATGGTATTGTCCTAAAAAGGGTTTGGGGACCCGGGTCCTACCCCAGGGGACATGTATCAATGCAAAAAAAACTTTTAAAAACGGCCGTTTTTTCGGGAGCAGTGATTTTAATGATGCTTAAAGTAAAAAAAAAAAAGTGAAATATTCCTTTAAATATCGTACCTGGGGGGTGTCTATAGTATGCCTGTAAAGTGACGCGTGTTTCCCATGTTTAGAACAGTCCCTGCACCAAATGTCATTTTTAAAGGAAAAAATCTCATTTAAAACTGCTTGCGGGTTTAATGTCATGTCGGGTCATGGCAATATGGATGAAAATCAGTGAGACAAACGGCATGGGTACCCCCCAGTCCATTACCAGGCCCTTTGGGTCTTGTATGGATATTAAGGGGAACCCCGCACCCAAATTAAAATAAGGAAAGGTGTGGGGCCACCAGGCCCTATATACTCTGAACAGCAGTATACAGGCGGTGCAAACAAGACAGGGACTGTAGGTTTGTTGTTAAGTAGAATCTGTTTGTAATTTTGAACATTTTTAACGTGTTTAGCTCCAGCCAAAAAATCTTTTCTAAGCTTTTTGGAAAACATAGGGAAGGGTTATCACCCCTGTGACATTTGTTTTGCTGTCTTTCCTCCTCTTCAGAAGATTTCACCTCACTTTTTTGTCCCAATGAAAAATGTTTTTTGAAAATTTGGGTTTTTTTGTGGAACAAGGATTGGAAAGCATCAGTGGAAAGGAGAAATTGTTTTCCCATATTAACTCTTACAGGAAAGAATTTCCCTTCCTAGGGGTAGATTTCATCTCACTTCCTGTTGTCTCCTTCCGTTTGCAAGTAGGAGTCGTTTGTAAGTTAGATGTTTGAAAGTAGGGTCCTGCCCTATATACTCAGCAGAAATTTGGGCCTTAGGTGTTGCTGTGGCCACAACACTGTAAGCCCTCACAGGGCCCTGCTGTGAAATATTAGATCAAGAATTGTAATTACATGCCCCTGTTGAACAGGAGCTGAAAAATTAGGCCTTAGGCACTGGTGCTGGTGCCACAACACTGCAACCCCTCACAGACACTCTAGTTGGAACGCAGGAACGAGCCCTGCTGCAAAGTATTGCTTCAAAAATTGTAATTACACGCCCCTGTTAGACAGGGGCAGAAAAATTGGGCCTTAGGCACTGGTGCTGGTGCCACAACACTGCAACCCCTCACAGACACTCTAGTTGGAACGCAGGAACGAGCCCTGCTGCAAAGTATTGCATCAAAAATTGTAATTACACGCCCCTGTTAGACAGGGGCAGAAAAATTGGGCCTTAGGCACTGGTGCTGGTGCCACAACACTGCAACCCCTCACAGACACTCTAGTTGGAACGCAGGAACGAGCCCTGCTGCAAAGTATTGCATCAAAAATTGTAATTACACGCCCCTGTTAGACAGGGGCAGAAAAATTGGGCCTTAGGCACTGGTGCTGGTGCCACAACACTGCAACCCCTCACAGACACTCTAGTTGGAACGCAGGAACGAGCCCTGCTGCAAAGTATTGCATCAAAAATTGTAATTACACGCCCCTGTTAGACAGGGGCAGAAAAATTGGGCCTTAGGCACTGGTGCTGGTGCCACAACACTGCAACCCCTCACAGACACTCTAGTTGGAACGCAGGAACGAGCCCTGCTGCAAAGTATTGCATCAAAAATTGTAATTACACGCCCCTGTTAGACAGGGGCAGAAAAATTGGGCCTTAGGCACTGGTGCTGGTGCCACAACACTGCAACCCCTCACAGACACTCTAGTTGGAATGCAGGAACGAGCCCTGCTGCAAAGTATTACATCAAAAATTGTAATTACACGCCCCTGTTAAACAGGGGCTGAAAAATTGTGCCTTAGGCACTGGTGGTGGCGCCCAGAACCAAAAATGTTCTTACAAGCTATCAGCGTGATGATTGAGGAGGAAGAGGATAATTACTCAGGGATAGTCACTCAGCATCAGCATAGGCAGTCTTTGAAGGGATCTGAGATTTCAAAAAAAATTATTCGGTTACATCAGCATCAGGTGCTTGGTAGCTGGTGGTGATCCAAGACTCATTCATTTTTATGAAGGTCAGCCGATCGACCGAGTCGGTGGACAGACGCACCCTGTGATTGGTTACCACGCCTCCAGCAGCACTGAATGTGCGTTCCGAAAGAACGCTGGATGCAGGACAGGCCAGTAGCTCAATTGCATACTGTGCAAGCTCTGGCCAGTGATCCATCCTCAAGACCCAGTAACCCAGAGGATTTTCGGTGGGAAAGGTGTCCAAGTCTGATCTTGCCCCTAGGTATTCCTGCACCATGTAAAACAGACGCTGGCGATGGTTGCTGGAACCGATCATACCTTGGGGCTGCGGACCAAAAAATTGTCTGAACGCATCGGTCAGACGGCCACCTTCTCCACCGCTCCTTCTTTGACTGACCGAAGCCTCAGCAACACGTTGTCCAGAAACAGGAGTTTGTAACCTCCCAGTCTCTGGGAACGCGTTGCACAGACCTTTCTGCAAGGCCTCCCGAAGATGTTTCATCCTCTGCTCCCTCTGCGATGGCAAGATAAGGTACGCAACCTTACCCTTGTAACGTGGATCAAGGAGGGTTGCCAGCCAGTATTGGTCCTTCTCCTTGATACCACGAATACGAGGATCCTTACGCAGGCTTTGCAGGATCAGGGAGGCCATGCAGCGTAGGTTTGCTGAGGCATTCGGTCCGGAGTCCTCTGGGTCACTAAGAACGACATGGTCCGCAGCCACCTCCTCCCAGCCACGTACAAGTCCATGTGTTTCTTGGGACTGATCCCTTAAAGACTGCTGCTGATGCTGAGTGCCAGGCTCCACCTCCATACTGACACAATCTTCCTCCTCCTCCTCTTCCTCCTCGTCCTCTTCCTGTGTGATCGGCGGGCACGCAGGAACACTGTCTGGATAAAGGGGGCCTTGAGAGCTAAGGAAGTCCTCCTCTTCCTGCCTCTGTTCTGCCTCAAGTGCCCTGTCCATTATTCCACGCAGCGTGTGCTCCAACAGGTGGACAAGGGGGACAGTGTCACTGATGCATGCACTGTCACTGCTCACCATCCTCGTGGCCTCCTCGAATGGTGACAGGACAGTGCATGCATCCCTGATCATGGCCCACTGGCGTGGGGAAAAAAAACCAAGCTCCCCTGACCCTGTCCTGGTGCCATAGTCGCACAGGTACTCATTGATGGCCCTCTGCTGCGTGTGCAGCCGCTGCAGCATGGCCAACGTTGAGTTCCACCTGGTGGGCATGTCACAGATTAGGCGGTTCTTGGGCAGGTTAAACTCCTTTTGGAGGTCCGTCAGCCGAGCACTGGCATTATATGACCGGCGGAAATGCACACAGACTTTCCTGGCCTGCCTCAGGACATCCTGTAAGCCCAGGTACCTGCCCAAGAACCGCTGCACCACCAAGTTAAGGACGTGAGCCAAACAGGGCACATGGGTCATTTGTCCCTGTCGGAGGGCAGAGAGGAGGTTGGTGCCATTGTCGCAAACCACCATTCCTGCCTTAAGTTGGCGTGGCGTCAACCACCTCTGAACCTGCCCCTGCAGAGCTGACAAAACCTCTGCCCCAGTGTGGCTCCTGTCCCCCAAGCACACCAGCTCAAGCACCGCATGGCATCTTTTGGCCTGCGTACTTGCGTAGCCCCTTGAACGCCTACGGAGCACCGCTGGTTCCGAGGAAGAGGCCATGGAGGAAGAAGAAGAGGAGGGGGTGGAGGAGAGAGGTGTGTCACAATCAGCATTTTGGAGGCGTGGTGGCGGAACAACCTCCAACACTACTGCACCTTGTCCTGCATCCTTCCCAGCTGCCAGCAGAGTCACCCAATGCGCCGTGAAACTTAGGTAACGTCCCTGTCCATGCCTGCTGGACCATGAGTCAGCGGTAATATGCACCTTACCGCTGACCGCCCTGTCCAGCGAGGCATGGACATTGCCTTCCACATGCCGGTAGAGAGCCGGAATCGCCTTCCGTGAGAAAAAGTGGCGTTTGGGTACCTGCCACTGAGGAACCGCACATTCCACAAACTCACGGAAGGGGGCAGAGTCTACCAACTGAAAAGGCAGCAGTTGAAGTGCTAGCAATTTTGCCAAGCTAGCATTCAACCGCTGGGCATGTGGATGGCTGGGAGCAAACTTCTTTCGGCGGTGCAGCAGCTGGGGCAGGGAAATTTGCCTGGTACAATCTGACGTCGGTGTACCAAAAGCAGATTGCCCACAAGTACTTGGCTGTGACACACCTAATTCTACACCTTCATTCCTCTCACTGCAGGTCTCAGAGAGGACTGAAGGTCTAGTGGGGTTGGAAATCTCAGCTGATGAGGAGCAAGGAGAGATCCTCTTTGTTCTTTGGTGTGGGTCTTTTAGATACGCTTGCCAACGAACTGCATGGCAGGTCAACATATGTCTGGTCAAGCATGTGGTACCCAAGCGAGAGATGTTTTGGCCACGCGAGATACGCTTGAGACATATGTTGCAAATAGCAGCGGTGCGATCTGATGCACTCGTCTCAAAAAAGGCCCACACCAAAGAACTTTTTGAATAACGCGCAGAGACTGCAGCGCCCTGCACATGTGGAGCTTTGGGGTGTGATGCAGTCAATGTGCTGCCCTTAGGCTGGCCCCTGGAGGGCATCCTGCCTCGTTGGTGATGTGCCGCCGCCTCCTCCTCCTCCTCCTCCTCCTCCTCCTCCTCTCTCCTATCAGGCACCCACGTTGAGTCAGTGACCTCATCATCCCCTCCCTCCTCATCACTGGAGCAAACCTGGCAGTATGCTGCAGCAGGGGGAGCATGACTGCCAGATTGCTGTCCTTCTTGGGCACCCCCTCTGTCCGTGCTCATGTTACTGCCTTCATCGAGCTCAGTATCGTCATCAGAGCCTTCCAAACGCTGGGCATCCTCCTGGAGCATGTACCCAACATTGTGGTCAAACAGTTCGAGGGAATCCTCATGAGGACATGGTGGAGCTAGGGAAGGAGTCACTGATGACATTGAGCTGAGGGAAGAGGCCGCTGCTTTGCCAGACAAAGCACCCTGGGCATGGGTGAGAGAGGATGAGGAGGATGAGGACGGCTTGGTCATCCACTCGACCAAGTCTTCCGCATGTTGCGGCTCAACACGGCCAGCTGCCGAAAAAAAGGCCAAGCGTGTCCCATGGCCACGTGCTGATGAGGATGCACCGTCTCCACGACCAGCACTAGACACAGAGCCTGCTTGCCCTCTCTTATTGGCTTGTGACTGTCTGCCTCTCCTTCTTGGCCTTCCAGACATACTAATGGCCTGTAGCTGCACTAAGCTGGGATAGAACACCTGTAATTTTCTTCAAGTAGCTTTATATACTGTAACCAGACAAGCCTGCCTGTCAGTAGGAAGATAACAGGAACGGATCTAGCTGAACACTGTGAGCAGGACGCACTGTACTAAATGTAAATAGTCTAGCTGCCTGACCGTGGTACTAATAGGATCAAATAGAACACCTGTAATTTTCTTCAGGTAGCTTTATATACTGTAACCAGACAAGCCTGCCTGTCAGTAGGAAGATAACAGGAACGGATCTAGCTGAACACTGTGAGCAGGACGCACTGTACTAAATGTAAATAGTCTAGCTGCCTGACCGTGGTACTAATAGGATCAAATAGAACACCTGTAATTTTCTTCAGGTAGCTTTATATACAGTAACCAGACAAGCCTGCCTGTCAGTAGGAAGATAACAGGAACGGATCTAGCTGTACACTGTGAGCAGGACGCACTGTACTAAATGTAAATAGTCTAGCTGCCTGACCGTGGTACTAATAGGATCAAATAGAACACCTGTAATTTTCTTCAGGTAGCTTTATATACTGTAACCAGACAAGCCTGCCTGTCAGTAGGAAGATAACAGGAACGGATCTAGCTGAACACTGTGAGCAGGACGCACTGTACTAAATGTAAATAGTCTAGCTGCCTGACCGTGGTACTAATAGGATCAAATAGAACACCTGTAATTTTCTTCAGGTAGCTTTATATACAGTAACCAGACAAGCCTGCCTGTCAGTAGGAAGATAACAGGAACGGATCTAGCTGTACACTGTGAGCAGGACGCACTGTACTAAATGTAAATAGTCTAGCTGCCTGACCGTGGTACTAATAGGATCAAATAGAACACCTGTAATTTTCTTCAGGTAGCTTTATATACTGTAACCAGACAAGCCTGCCTGTCAGTAGGAAGATAACAGGAACGGATCTAGCTGAACACTGTGAGCAGGACGCACTGTACTAAATGTAAATAGTCTAGCTGCCTGACCGTGGTACTAATAGGATCAAATAGAACACCTGTAATTTTCTTCAGGTAGCTTTATATACAGTAACCAGACAAGCCTGCCTGTCAGTAGGAAGATAACAGGAACGGATCTAGCTGTACACTGTGAGCAGGACGCACTGTACTAAATGTAAATAGTCTAGCTGCCTGACCGTGGTACTAATAGGATCAAATAGAACACCTGTAATTTTCTTCAGGTAGCTTTATATACTGTAACCAGACAAGCCTGCCTGTCAGTAGGAAGATAACAGGAACGGATCTAGCTGAACACTGTGAGCAGGACGCACTGTACTAAATGTAAATAGTCTAGCTGCCTGACCGTGGTACTAATAGGATCAAATAGAACACCTGTAATTTTCTTCAGGTAGCTTTATATACTGTAACCAGACAAGCCTGCCTGTCAGTAGGAATTTAACAGGAACGGATCTAGCTGAACACTGTGAGCAGGACGCACTGCACTAAATGTAAATAGTCTAGAAGATAACAGGAACGGATCTAGCTGAACACTGTGAGCAGGACGCACTGCACTAAATGTAAATAGTCTAGAAGATAACAGGAACGGATCTAGCTGAACACTGTGAGCAGGACGCACTGCATTAAATGTAAATAGTCTAGATAGAAGATAACAGGAACGGATCTAGCTAAACTGAATACAGTGTATATATATATATGCAACACCTGGGATGCATATATATACACAATACACTGTAAGTGCAGCTAACTGACTGACTGTTCTGCCTAATCTATCTAACTCAAATCAAATGACACTGTCTCTCTCTCTCTCTCTATCTCTCAGCACACCGGAACACACACTACACAGGGCCGCCGTGCAGGCGGCCTTATATAGTGTGGGGTGTGTACTAAATCCCCTGAGCCATAATTGGCCAAAGCCACCCTGGCTTTGGCCAATTACAGCTCTCTCTACTGACGGCGCTGTGATTGGCCAAGCATGCGGGTCATAGTGCATGCTTGGCCAATCATCAGCCAGCAATGCACTGCGATGCCGCAGTGAATTATGGGCCGTGACGCGCCACACGAATTTAGCGCGAACGGCCCATAACGTTCGCAATTCGGCGAACGATCGAACAGCCGATGTTCGAGTCGAACATGGGTTCGACTCGAACACGAAGCTCATCCCTAGTGGAGACTCAATAAGTAAAGCAGTGCCAACGTCCTAAATCTACAATAATTCAAAATTACACCCAGGAGTGTGGACAAATGGACTTTGTAGGCACCAGTCATAAAATATGGTAAAAAACTATTTTTATTATACATACATATACAAAAGTCAACAAACGCATATATTAAAAAAGGAGGGCGTTGCAAAATATAGCAAAGCCATAACTCGTACTCTCTCACAATCGAATAGCAGCATATAGAGGGATAACCCTCACCCTATAAAGGGAGGCTATAATCCTCTATTCAAACAGAGAGACACCAAACTAAAACAGGGCTCTACATGTTTCACAATTGAATGCTTCTTCAGGAGCAGTTTGAGTCGCCTGTATTGGAAAAAGAGAGAGAGAAGACATACAACAAAATCATACAAAATGTTAATGTTCAATTATGATTTTGTTCATTGCGTTTGGAATAATGTTCATGGACATAGTAGGGCAACACACCAGTGGGACTGTCAACCAACAAGCATATGGTAACAGGCAGTCACATGTGGGGACGTGTACTGTAGAGAAAGCCATAGAATATGTTTGAGCCTGGAACCATAGTGGAGTGTTAAATCCCAGTGAACAGAACAGGAAAAGACATAGAAAAAAGAAAAAAGGTAGGGAAAAACCAAGGGGGAGGAAATGGGAAGGGTGGGGGGAGGGGAAGAAAAAAGGGGGGGAGAAAAAACAAGGGAGGGGGGGGGGGAAGGGGGGGAAAAAAGGAGCCGAAGGGAGAGACAGAAACAGGGTAAGGGATGAAGGCAGAAAGGGCTGGTGGCATGGGGACTCCTACATAGTAAGGCCTACCTCAACAGGAGATAAAAAAGCGTAGATCGCTGAACACCAGTTGCTGCCAAGCTGAGAATGGCTTAGCCACAATGGATGGTAAGAAATCTAAATATAAACAGTATAGTATAAGTAATATCACCAGTTACTAAAGCTGTATAAGCTTCTAGCAGAACAGCAACCAGATTTTTCAAAAAAATATTAACTAGCCATTACATCCAGTCATAACTGAAGAGGTACGGCCAGCACTGCAGACAAAAAGGGTCTCACCTTCCATGTAGAGATAAACACCGAACTAATCCAGTATACAGTGGTTATGGGCTGTGCTATTGTAGTGCCCAAGTAGTCAGCATACGATAAACGGGTTTAAGCAGCAATGATGTAAACATCTATCAATGTGGTTGTACAGTGGTAAGACCAGATCATCTATAGAGGCAACACAGAAGCTTAGTGTTACCAGACAGTAAAATAGCATCCAAATGAACCATGCCTCAAAGCAGGACATAGGGGAGCAAACAATTACCAGGCTCAGGAAGTAGTAAACAAGCCGTCAGAACGCCAGGGCACCATGGACAGAAATGGCGTGGTACTAGGCTATGCTGGGAGCCTTTAGTACCCTCCCCAATCAGGTGTCCACGGGGTGCAACACCTGACTCGGCCGACCAGGGCTGCGCGCGCATCCCCGTAAGTCTGCACATGCGCAGTGACCAAGAGTCAGCTGCAAACGACACGGACAGGAGAATGGAGCGCCTCCATGTAGGACACAGGCCCGTGAACTCCCCCTGGTGGTTCCACTTGACAAGCAGTGTAAAAACACTGCATGGGCTCGATGAATTGAGTCAGAGGGTGGAGACAGAGGCTGACACCAAGCCAAAGCCTACAACCAGAGGGAGGGGTGATCACAGGCCTGTACCTATAGCCGCAAAACTCATCCCCTAAAACGGGGCGGAATGCGGCTACCCGGCCGCACATGTAACTGAGTTAAACCGGCAAGCTAGTGAGGTCCCAAGGTTGGTATAGCCCAAGTCCAAATTACTGGCCCAAAACGCATGGACCGTAAACACACCAAAAAGGGGTAAAAACACCCATGAAAGGGGGGTGTAAAAAACCCCCTTCATGGTGCAAAAAAGCTCAAAAATGCATAGTTTAACCATAGGTACATACAGGCATCTTGTCAATTTCAATGTGACCTTCATTAAAGAATAATAACTCAATGGCACGGTGAATTGTACAGCAAAAAACTGAACAGACAGGACTCGATAAATTGGAATATATTCAAGGACGGTTAAGCAGATCAGGATCGAAGAGGTGGGGGAGGGGACAGAAGGATCACCAGTCCCACAATAGAGGGAATAAGCTAATAAAATAAATGTTATAAACCCTAACCATCAGACCGCAAGTTCTTTGGTGTGGGGTCTAATATGAGTCGCCTCAAATCCCCAATAGTAGCTGTCAAAAAGGCCCAAATATGGGCATTACTAGCAAGATCCGGAATTTTTTTTGATTTGGGTTTAAATTTCTTAGGTTTAGACACCAAAGAAGTTGGTGTAGAGGTAGTGTCGGTAGTGGATATTGAGGACTTGGCCCCTTCATTCTCCTCTAACAACAAGATAAGGTCTCTGAAAGCCCTGAACTCCTCCATGGTGAAGTGCTTGATGCTCTCAGAAAGTTCCTTATCGCGTTTAGAGTGTATGTACTGCTCATCAAAAAGATATTTATAAGTTAACTTCCTACAAAAAAGATATAGGTCTTTAATAGTATCATATTTATCCATTTGAGATGTAGGACAAAAACTTAATCCAAATCTGAGGAGATCAAGGTCTGCTTGGGAAAAGGGATAAGCGGTAAGATTGATAACATCCAATTCTAAGTGGGGGGGGGTAGGGTCATGGGTAGGGATGAGCCGAACACCCCCCTGTTCGATTCGCACCAGAACATGCGAACAGGAAAAAAGTTCGTTCGAACATGCGAACACCGTTAAAGTCTATGGGACACGAACATGAATAATCAAAAGTGCTAATTTTCAAGGCTTATATGCAAGTTATTGTCATAAAAAGTGTTTGGGGACCTGGGTCCTGCCCCAGGGGACATGGATCAATGCAAAAAAAAGTTTTAAAAACGGCCGTTTTTTCAGGAGCAGTGATTTTAATAATGCTTAAAGTCAAACAATAAAAGTGTAATATCCCTTTAAATTTCGTACCTGGGGGGTGTCTATAGTGTGCCTGTAAAGGGGCGCATGTTTCCTGTGTTTAGAACAGTCTGACAGCAAAATGACATTTTGAAGGAAAAAACTCATTTAAAACTACCCGTGGCTATTGCATTGCCGACAATACACATAGAAGTTCATTGATAAAAACGGCATGGGAATTCCCCAAAGGGGAACCCCGAACCAAAATTAAAAAAAAAAAATGACGTGGGGGTCCCCCTAAATTCCATACCAGGCCCTTCAGGTCTGGTATGGATATTAAGGGGAACCCCGGCCAAAATTAAAAAAAAAAAATGACGTGGAGTTCCCCCTAAATTCCATACCAGACCTGACGTCACGGGGAATGCCACAGGGAAGTCCCGTCAAGTCACCGTGCGTCAGAGGGGGGCGGGGTCACCGGGTGGCCCCGCCCCCCCGTTATTTAAGAACTGTCAGACGAGGAGCGCCGTCACACAGCGGGAGCCTCCCTCCATGCCAGCATGGATTGCGGAGCGGCCCGGAGAAGAAAATGAAGAAGAAGAGAAGAAGAGAAGAAAAGAAGAAAAGAAGAAAAGAAGAAGAGAAGAAGAGAAGAGCGGGAGCCTCCCCCCCATGCCATGGGTGCGGAGCGGCCCGAGGAGAAGAAGACAGAAGACGCCGCGGAGGAGATGCTGGACTAGAACGCCGGAGGAAGAACCAGAAGAACCAGAAGAGCCAGAAGAACCAGAAGATGAAGGAAGATAGAAGAAAGAAGAAGCATTTAAATAAAGGAATTGTCAAAAACTGTCTCTTGTCATTTTTAACATTTTTGACACTTTTTTCGTGAAATGGTAGGGGTACTTATGTACCCCCTTACCATTTCACACAGGGGGGGGGGCCGGGATCTGGGGGTCACCTTGTTAAAGGGGGCTTCCAGATTCCGATAAGCCCCCCGCCCGCAGACCCCCACAACCACCGGCCAGGGTTGTGGGGATGAGGCCCTTGTCCTCATCAACATGGGGACAAGGTGTTTTGGGGGGCTACCCCAAAGCACCCTCCCAATGTTGAGGGCATGTGGCCTGGTACGGTTCAGGAGGGAGGGGGGGCCGCACTCTTGTCCCCCCCTCTTTTCCTGCGGCCTGCCAGGTTGCGTGCTCGGATAAGGGTCTGGTATGGATTTTTGGGGGGACCCCACGCCGTTTTTTTTTTTTTTTTTTGGCGCGGGGTTCCCCTTAAAATCCATACCAGACCTGAAGGGTCTGGTATGGAATTTAGGGGGAACCCCACGTCATTTTTTTTTTTAAATTTTGGCCGGGGTTCCCCTTAATATCCATACCAGACCTGAAGGGCCTGGTATGGAATTTAGGGGGACCCCCACGTCATTTTTTTTTTTTAATTTTGGTTCGGGGTTCCCCTTTGGGGAATTCCCATGCCGTTTTTATCAATGAACTTCTATGTGTATTGTCGGCAATGCAATAGCCGCGGGTAGTTTTAAATGAGTTTTTTCCTTCAAAATGTCATTTTGCTGTCAGACTGTTCTAAACACAGGAAACATGCGCCCCTTTACAGGCACACTATAGACACCCCCCAGGTACGAAATTTAAAGGGATATTACACTTTTATTGATTGACTTTAAGTATTATTAAAATCACTGCTCCTGAAAAAACGGCCGTTTTTAAAACTTTTTTTTGCATTGATCCATGTCCCCTGGGGCAGGACCCAGGTCCCCAAACACTTTTTATGACAATAACTTGCATATTAGCCTTTAAAATTAGCACTTTTGATTTCTCCCATAGACTTTTAAAGGGTGTTCCGCGGCATTCGAATTTGCCGCGAACACCCCAAATTGTTCGCTGTTCGGTGAACTTGCGAACAGCCAATGTTCGAGTCGAACATGAGTTCGACTCGAACTCGAAGCTCATCCCTAGTCATGGGTGAAGGAAAATTTGTTGAGGGCACAGTTAAAGGGGTAACATGAGCATCCAACGTGGGCTTTTTTGACAGCTACTATTGGGGATTTGAGGCGACTCATATTAGACCCCACACCAAAGAACTTGCGGTCTGACCAGTTGCAATCACTTACTAAATTACAACGCTACCCAGATTTAGTTATAAAACAGTCAGACAAAGGGGGCAACATTGTATTAATGACCGACCAGCAGTACATAAGAATGTGCATGACCATCCTTAACAACAGGTCCTGGTACCGTATAATTCCAGTAAGTACAACTCTTCGTTTTGTTAACGAATATAAATCACTCATTGGGGATGCCTACCATTCGGACCTAATTAATCAGGATACGCATGCCTTTTTGGACAACAAATTTCCCCGCATGGCTACGTTTTATGCGTTACCGAAGATTCATAAGAACTTGCAAGTCCCCCCCGGACGGCCTATAGTCTCGGCAATAGGTTCACTGACCGAGAATGCGAGCAAATTTGTTGACTTCTTTTTAACTCCTCACGTCTTACGTCTGCCTTCCTATATCCGTGATACCCTTGACCTCCTTAAACATGTGGAGGGGGTCTAAATCCCTCCTGAAGCCCTGCTCGTTACTTTGGATGTTGAGGCTTTATACTCCAGCATCCCTCACGAGCAGGGCGTCGGAATGGTTTGCTCCTTCCTCATGGAGGAAGATCATCATCTATGGCCATTTAACAAATTCATATTGAAACTCCTATTTTTTATCTTGACACATAACTGCTTTACGTTTCACGGTTCCCACTACCTCCAGGTGCAGGGTGTGGCCATGGGCACTTGTTGTGCCCCGGCCTACGTCAATCTGTACCTGGGGGGGTGGGAACCTGACTTATTCTCGAACTAACAACTTAGTGAATATACCAGCGAAGTGCTGTTATGGCTAAGATATATTGATGATGTATTCATTATTTGGGTGGGGTCCAACAGGCATTGCTATCCTTTGTTGATCATCTAAACATTAATACCTTTAACCATAAGTTTACTGTTAATAGCAATAGTCATGAGATCTCCTTTCTTGATCTCATGATCTATAAGGATCCGAACAACTGCCTGGCCACTACACTGTATCATAAGGAAACAGTAGGGAATACAATCCTGCACGCTGCAAGTGCACATCCCTCTACATTAATACGTAGAATTCCTTACATACAGTATATTCGGCTCAGGAGGAATTGTACCGTCGACAGCGACTTTAAACATCAGGCCAATTTACTTAGGGATCGCCTCCTCAAACGTGGGTATTCCAAGTCACTTCTTCGTAAGGCTTTTAATAAAGCCTATGACCAATCTAGGGATACATTGCTATACAAGAACAAGACCAAAGTAGATGAGCATGCAATGGTCAAGTTCATTACGAACTATTCTTATCAGCAATACCAACTGCGCAATGTATTACAACAACATTGGCACATTTTACATGAGGACCCCATCTTAGGCAAATATGTTAGTGACTATCTGGAGATTGTGTTCAAGAGAGCACCATCTCTACGTGATAAGCTAACCAAAAGTCACTTTATGCCCCTACAGGACCATACAACCAACCAAGTGGGGATGCCGATCTGTGGTAATTGTACCTTCTGCCCCTGGATCTCCATGGGCCAGAGGTTCTAACTACCAAATGGCGAGATTTTTCACCCATTTTTCCTGGCTGATTGCAACACTCAAGGGGTGGTCTATGATGACTTGCAAATGTGTTTTTTTTTTATGTTGGCAAGACTATCCGCCACTTCTGGCAAAGAATACGAGATCATGTTTATTACTCAACCAATGGGAAGATGCTTAGTCCCATCAGTAGACATCTTGATCTTTGTCACAGGTTTGATACCTCTGTTGCAACTTTTATTGCATTGGCAGTGATCACACAGGATCCAAGAGGGGGTGATTGGGACAGAAGGATACTCCAACAAGAGGCGAAATGGATTGAACGCCTGAACGCCACACGGCCAGGCATTAATGAAGTACAGTCTTACAAATCTTTTCTTGGTTAGGTAATGTCTACCTTCTCTTATATACCTATGATGGTTAGGGTTTATAACATTTATTTTATTAGCTTATTCCCTCTATTGTGGGACTGGTGATCCTTCTGTCCCCTCCCCCACCTCTTCGATCCTGATCTGCTTAACCGTCCTTGAATATACTCCAATTTATGGAGTCCTGTCTGTTCACTTTTTTTGCTGTACAATTCACCGTGCCATTGAGTTATTATTCTTTAATGAGGGTCACATTGAAATTGACAAGATGCCTGTATGTACCTATGGTTAAACTATGCATTTTTGAGCTTTTTACACCATGCAGGGGGTTTTTTAAACCCCCCTTTCATGGGTGTTTTTACCCCTTTTTGGTGTGTTTACGGGCCATGCGTTTTGGGCCCGTAATTTGGACTTGGTCTATACCAACCTTGGGACCTCACTAGATTGCCGGTTTAACTCAGTTACATGTGTGGCCGGGTAGCCGCATTCCGCCCCGTTTTTGGGGATGAGTTTTGCGGCTATAGATACAGGCCTGTGATCACCCCTCCCTCTGGTTGTAGGCTTTGGCTTGTTGTCAGCCTCTGTCTCCACCCTCTGACTCAATTCATTGAGCCCATGCAGTGTTTTTACACTGCTTGTCAAGTGGAACCACCAGGGGGAGTTCACAGGCCTGTGTCCTACATGGAGGCGCTCCATTCTCCTGTCCGCGACGTTCGCAGCTGACTCTTGGTCACTGCGCATGCGCGGTCTTACGCAGCCCTGGTCGGCCTAGTCAGGTGTTGCACCCCGTGCACACCTGATTGGGGCGGGTACTAAAGGCTCTCAACATAGACTAGTACCACGCCACTTCTGTCCATGGCTCCCTGGCGTTCTGACGGCTTGTTTACTACTTCCTGAGCCTGGTAAGTGTTTGCTCCCCTATGTCCTGCTTTGAGGCATGGTTCATTTGGATGCTATTTTACTGTCTGGTAACACTAAGCTTCTGTGTTGCCTCTATAGATGATCTGGTCTTACCACTGTACAACCACATTGATAGATGTTTACATCATTGCTGCTTAAACCCGTTTATCGTATGCTGACTAATTGGGCACTACAGTAGCACAGCCCATAACCACTGTATACTGGATTAGTTCGGTGTTTATCTCTACATGGAAGGTGAGACCCTTTTTGTCTGCAGTGCTGGCCGTACCTCTTCAGTTATGTCTGGATGTAATGGCTAGTTAATATTTTTTTGAAAAATCTGATTGCTGTTCTGCTAGAAGCTTATACAGCTTTAGTAACTGGTGATATTACTTATACTATACTGTTTATATTTAGATTTCTTACCATCCATTGTGGCTAAGCCATTCTCAGCTTGGCAGCAACTGGTGTTCAGCGATCTACGCTTTTTTATCTCCTATTGAGGTAGGCCTTACTATGTAGGAGTCCCCATGCCACCAGCCCTTTCTGCCTTCATCCCTTCCTTCCTTACCCTGTTTCTGTCTCTCCCTTCGGCCCCTTCCCCCCCCCCCCTATTTCCCCCCCCCCTTTCCCCCCCCCTCCCCTGTTTTTTCTCCCCCCCCTTTTTTCTTCACCCCCCCAGCCCTTCCCATTTCCTCCCCCTCGGTTTTTCCTTCTTGGTCTCTGCCTTTTTTCTTTTTCTTTTTTCTTTTTTCTATGTCTTTTCCTGTTCTGTTCACTGGGATTTAACACTCCACTATGGTTCCAGGCTCAAACATATTCTATGGCTTTCTCTACCTTACACGTCCCCGCATGTGACTGCCTGTTACCATATGCTTGTTGGTTGACAGTCCCACTGGTTTGTTGCCCTACTATGTCCATGAACATTATTTCAAACGCAATGAACAAAATCATAGTTGAACATTAACATTTTGTATTATTTTGTTGTATGTCTTCTCTCTCTCTTTTTTCAATACAGGCGACTCAAACTGCTCCTGAAGAAGCATTCAATTGCGAAACATGTAGAGCCCTGTTTTAGTTTGGTGTCTCTCTGTTTGAATAGAGGATTATAGCCTCCCTTTATAGGGTGAGGGTTATCCCTCTATATGCTGCTATTCGATTGTGAGAGAGTACGAGTTATGGCTTTGCTATATTTTGCAACGCCCTCCTTTTTTAATATATGTGTTTGTTGACTTTTGTATATGTATGTATAATAAAAATTGTTTTTTACCATATTTGATGTGAAACTCTGTTGACTTCCACCTTTCAATCACCTGTAAGCAAAAATTCCCTGCATGTGGGGTATTCTTTGCAAAGTGAAATTTCATTAATCTCTGGGGAAAATTTCCTTGCAGTGTGCAGCTTCCCCTGAAAAGTGAACAGCCGATTTGCCTTTAGTAAATCACTTGAAACTAGAACACCGCTTCACACTGCACTAACATTCATTTTGCCAAGTGAAAAGAAGTGTTATACCTTTAACATTTTAACATGTAAGTGTTGGTAGCATTAATAAATAGTATATATGGATGGTAACTTGGTCCTATCGGCAAAAAGTGCTTTATAAACATTTGTTCTTGCTGACGAGAAATACACTGGGGTTGATTTACTAAAACTAGAGAGTGCAAAATCTGGTGCAGCTGTGCATAGTAACCAATCAGCTTCTAACTTCAGCTTGTTCAATTTTGACAAAAATTGCACAGAACTGCACCAGATTTTGCACTCTCCAGTTTTAAGCCAGACACAGATGGTTTGAATTTTGGCCGGTTCAGCAAGATTCGAATCATGTATGGGTAGGCTGAATGTACCCAAGTTGATTGATTGATCAACTTGGGTACAACCAGCCTGCCCGATTGTACATGCGGTTATCGCTAGTGGCTTTTTTATCACTGTGTTCTCCTGGTCTGTGTTCTCCCATTCGTAGTAAATCAACCCCACAGTTAAAAGTCAGGAATGAAGTGTTCCTATGACTTATTAACACAGTCTCCTACAGATTCACTCTTATTGTAGGACAAATAAATATTACATTTACTTACTGCACAGTACAGATATATTCCCCAGAATCATTTAAAGATAGTGGCCAAAATTCAAGCAGATTTCCATTCATGAGAATCCGATTGTCTATATCTGCAGAAATTATTTCTGAAGCATTGGAGGGTAATCTTTTGTGCCAAGTGATTGTGACCTCTGCATCATTGCTTTTGCTGGTGTTTTCATCACATTTTAAAACACAGTACTCATCCTCAAAGTAACAGGGATATACTTAAAAAAAAAGAAAAATACATTTTTTATCAATAAATATTTGCTGATTATGCTGATTATGCTGATTATACATCTGCAATGTGCCTCCACGTGTCACCAGTCTAAACATAAAGATTATATTTATCATTCTATGGGGTTCCCACTGTACAGTGCCTTGAAAAAGTATTCATACCCCGTGACATTTTCCACATTTTGTGATGTTACAACCAAAAATGTAAATGTATTAAGTGATACATAATTGTGAAGTTGAAGGAAAATTATAAATGGTTTTCTAATTTTTTTACAAATAAATATGTGAAAAGTGTGGCGTGCATTTATATTCAGGCCCCCTGAGTAAATACTTTGTAGAATCACCTTTCGCTGAAATTACAGCTGCTAGTGATTTTGGGGATGTCTCTACCAGCTTTGCACATCTAGAGAGTGACATTTTTGCCCATTCCTCTTTGCAAAATAGCCCAAGCTCTGTCCAATTGGATGGAGAGCATCTCTAAACAGCAATTTTCAAATCTTACCACAGATTCTCAATTGGATTTAGGTCTGGACTTTGACTGGACCTTTATAACAAATGAATATGCTTTGATCTAAACCATTTCATTGTAGCACTGGCTGTATGTTTAGGGTCGTTGTCCTGCTGGAAGGTGAACATCCACCCGAGTCTCAAGTCTTTTGCAGATTCTAACAGGTTTTCTTCTAAGCCTGCCCTGTATTTTGCTCCATCCATCTTCCCTTCGGCTCTGACCAGCTTCCCTGTCCCTGCTGAAGAAAAGCATCCCCACAACATGATGCTGCCACCACCATGTTTCATGGTGGGGATTGTGTGTTCAGGGTGATGTGCAGTGTTAGTTTTCCACCACACATAGCGTTTTGCTTTTAGACCAAACCTTTCAATTTTGGTCTCATCTGACCAGAGCACCTTCTTCCATATGTTTGCCGTGTCCCCCACATGGCTTCTCGCAAACTGCAAATGGGACTTCTTATGGCTTCCTTTCAATAATGGCTTTTTTCTTGCCACTCTTCAATAAAGGGAGTGCATGGCTAATATTTGTCCTGTGGACAGATTCTCCCACCTGAGCTGTGGATCTCTGCAGCTCCTCCAGAGATACCATGGGCCTCTTGGCTGCTTCTCTGATTTATGCTCTCCTTGCCCAGCCTGTCAGTTTAGGTGGACAGCCATGTCTTGGTAGGTTTGCAATTGTGCCAAACTCTTTCTATTTTCGGATGATGGATTGAACAGTACTCCATGAAATTTTCAAAGCTTGGGATGTTTTTTTATAACCTACCCCTGCTTTTAAACTTTTCCACAACTTTATCCCTGACCTGGGTGGTGTGTTCCTTGGCCTTCATGATGCTGTTTGTTCACTAAGGTTCTTTAAAAAACCTCTGAGGGCTTCACAGAACAGCTGCATGTATACTGAGACTAAATTACACACTTGTGGATTTGCCAATTAGATTACTTCTGAAGGCAATTGGTTCCACTAGATTTTAGTTAGGGTTATCAGAGTAAAGTCGGCTGAATACAAATTCATGCCACACTTTTCACATATTTATGTGTAAAAAATTTTGAAAACCATATATCATTTTCCTTCCACTTTACAATTATGTGCCACTTTGTGTTGGTCTATTACATAAAATTCCAATAAAATACATTCACGTTTTCGGTTGTAACATGACAAAATGTGGAAAATTTCAAGGGGTATGAATATTTTTTCAAGGCACTGTAGTAATGTGTAGTTTTCACAAATTATATTCTTGAAAAAATTGTTCCAGGAAATTGTCATTTTTTAATATCATTTTTAGAGAGATATTTGCTTTTTGATTATAGTTCAGCAGTTCTATAATATACAGGTACCAGTTAGAGTTCTCTGTGTTTGGATGAGCTTAATTTAGATTTATATTTAAGCTGATATAAAAAGATGACTCATTCATGTTTTAGTCTAATTTTATTCACATCAGTTATATTTGTGAAAGATAATATTGTCAAAATAATTTCATTGGCTCTCTATGTAGCAAGGTCTCTGGCCTTGTCCAGTCTAATGAGGCCCTCCAAGGCCAAAGATAGCTGAAATCCTTCAATACGTAGAGGGTTGTGAGGCATAGTGGATGCAAAGATGGTGAAAGTCATTGTGCGCCAGACACTTCTTGGATGCAAAAGAGGTATTATTTCTTTTGACAGTTCTTTTTGTATTTTTGGGGGAAAGAGGGTAAGGGCCAGGACACCGTTAAGTAATTGTAGATTCAATTGGCAGAGTCCAAGACTTCAATAGGGAGACAGCCATGCAGGGAAAGGCCCCAGCAAGGCACCACTTCTGCACATGCTGGAATGCTGTCTCCTATGGTAACATTCTTTAACAGTTCCTAACTCAAAAGTAACAGGCCTTTCAACTGCCTCTTCAACAATGAGCTCCCGGTCTCTCACTAGACCCTCTGATTCACTGACTCTGAATCTCTTGAGCTCCTCCAAGGTTTGCGGTGGTATTCCCTCAAGCGTCACCCACGCTTCCCTGCTGGGTCCCTAGCTTGGCACTCCAGATACTTCTCAAACTCCCCTCTGCTAACTGGCGAGGTCCCTGGCTTGACTCACAAGGCTACTCTGCAAGCGTCTCCTCCACTGGTTTGGTCCCTGACTTGATCACCTCCTGAAGTTTCCCGATTCTCCACCGTGCCCTTTCGGTGAGAATGTGGTTTCGATACTTGCTTCAGTTACTCACTGTGGTCCCTGGTAAAGGTGGTTGGTCCCTTTGTGGTGACAGCTTTCCTTCTACCTCCAACCACTGACAGATTCTCCAGCCGGCAGAACCGTCACTTCTGGTTGGACTGCAAGCCGCAATCCCAGCCCTGCACTGCTTTCTTTACTTCTGTGTAGGCCCTCACACAGCCTGGCAGTCAGATGCCCCTGGGATAGACCCAATCTCCGGCCTAGCAGCCCAGGTCGTGTGACACACGTTCACCCAGACAGCTGTCCAGGTGGCACAGAATGCAGATCACCTGACTCCACCCAAATATATAGGTGCTCCCAGCAGGCCAAGGGATTCAAGAAATCCCCTGCCCATTGGCTGAGATACCCCATATACCCATAACCTGACCTTGGGTTGCCTCATATCTAGTACCACCAAGTACCCAGCCACCTAGTGGTAGAAGAGAAAAGTGCGACATGGCCAAACTTAGGGGGAAATCAATAGATCTCTATCAATCAAACAGGATAACTACTCCTGGCAAGTAAATTTGTGAGGAACTCCCTTCCCAAACTACAGAGTGCTACATCTATATGAGAGGAAAACACAAAAGTATAATTTGAAACCCATGGCTTAGGCTACTTTAACACAGCTGCACAGAGGAAGCCAGGGCGATGAAAAGCATTAGATTGCAAGTTTTAGCTACCTCTGAATGCAGAAAACTATCTGCATCCATCCAGCCATGTGAATGTAGACCTAGGCTGCATCAACATGGGTGCATATCTCCGGACAGTTTGCTGCGTTGAGGGTCGGTTGGAGGCTCTATTCCCATGTACGCACTCGGAGGAGTAGTTACAAGTGAACAGCTGTGGCGCTAGCCATTGATTTGCACAGAGTACAAATCTGACAGCCACCGCTAACAGCTGCTGCTACTTGCACACAATGTGCGCAGGCTATGTTTACAACCACTGACAAGATTCTGCTGATTCTTACCAGTGGCCACCCTGGTCGTTGCCATTTAGACATGTGAATGTAGCCTTACAGTTCCCAAAACAACATGTATATTCATTGAAAATAAATGATTCCTTTATAAAAGTGTACATGTGAAGAAAACAAATGATCTGTACCTGCTGGTATATAAAATACATACATACAGTACATAAATATCTTAAAGCTGCTCATACATGGATCGAATCTTGTCCAGTTTAGCCCTGATTGGCTAGGATTTGACTTTGGTACAACCAACCTGTTAGATTTTTTACATATGATTACTGTCGGCTGCTAGCAGAAATCATTGTGTTCTGCCAGCTGGGAAAGCTCCCTGCCAGCAGAACCCAATAGCGCTGCGGGAGGCATTCCTTCATCAACACTTCTTGTGTTGATGTGTTGATGGGGGAATCAAGCTATTTTCTTTCCTTCTACACGTGGTGGAAGTAAATAAATACAAAACATCTATGAGCTCTAAATAAAAGGATTTATTGAGATGTGAGTGTTTTGTTGTATGCATAGCATATTGTCCCAAACCTACAAGTAAGCTAATTTCTTCCTTGCGTAGATTTCATTGAAATGGAATGTTCTCTGGTTTTCTTCACATTTGAGACCATGCCATTCAGAACCCACTCTAGTGGTAACTATCACAGTCAAATGTGGTTGACTATGCATGAAACAAAATGGTAAACCCTTTAGTTCAGTTGTCTCCGACTTTAGTTCCATCCACAGACTATGGCTGTCATTTTTCAGAATTTTATTGATGCTAACCAAATCCAAGTATTGTCTTGCAGCACTGGAATAGATTCCAATCAGTAGGCACCCAAGAAAATACCCTCTATTGAATATTATTCCCTTATTTCATGTTATTATTTTTTACAATATGGACAGAATCAATTCATTTCTGATGCTAAACATTACCATTCATATGTTTCATGCAAATGACAACTATGCTGTATCTTATGCCTTTTTCTCAATCCTAGGACTTTCAGTGCAGAACTGATATTAATGGGCAGGTCTGTAAAGGTTGACTTGCCTGTGCATCCTTAATTTTGTCCCATGCAGTAGAATGTAACACAACCCACCCTACTGCCAAACCAGTTTAGGCAATAAGATAAAGAGCAAAGTGTAGCAACACACAACAACCACCGAAAACTAAAATCGGATTGATTGCCCTAGACTGTACTGCACTTTGCAAGTCACCTTTGCTCATTCTACACTATTTTATTACAGAAAGAAGACAATGAAATATTCCAGCCCACAAGCTCTACAGGTTCTAGGACAAATAAGAAAAAAATATTCTGTTTTAATAAGGTTTCCATGCAAATTACTATCAGGCTTGTCAAATAAGTGAAACAGCAATTAGAAATTAGTCAAGCTCTCTCTCCCAGTTGAGCCAGGACTATAGTTCAACTGTCATGCACAGATCACTCTTCCTGACAGTTCCAGCTTTTTTCAGTGCCAAAACGTACAGTATCTCACTGCATACGACACAACACTGCCACTCTTCATCTCACCAGTCGGTGATCCCTCTAAGTCAGTGGTTCTCAACTCCTGTCCTCAGGACCCACTAACAGGCCAGGTTTGCAAGATAACTGAAATATATCACTGGTGATATAATTTGCTGCTCAGTGATTGCAGTATTCTATTCTGCATCTCCCCAAGGTAATACTTAAAATCTGGCCTGTTAGTGGGTCTTGAGGACAGGAATTGAGAACTACTGCTCTAAGTGGTGGTGTCCGCCCTCCAGGTCTAGATAAACCCAGGGCTGCCATTAGAAATCATGGGGCCCCTATTCACAGGTCTCATGCAAATGAAAGCAATGCTGTATCTTATGCTTTTTTCTCAATCTTATGACTTTCAGCGATCATAGAATTTAGTTATATAAAAAAAAACAAAAAAACCCATACATTACACATGACAGTATTAGGAAAATTGTTATTCTGATACTACAAAAGTAAGAGGAGGGAAGAGTGACAGGTTTGTTTGTTACACATAAAATAATGTACTTACCAAATTCCATCAGACAGGCAAACCCAAAAATGAGGCACAAGGCTTTTTGTCTGTACATGGCCTTTATCGTCACAGATACGCTTTCGTTTCTCGTCAGGAACAGTTCTGCAGGACTTACCAGTGATCTTAGTTTTTTGTCTGATTTAATCTACTACATCAAAAACTCACACACACGGTTTGCCTTTCAGATTTGGAAGCAGGAAGCAGTTACGCAATTTCTGCTGCTTAATGGTAAGCTATGTGCACACAGATGACTGAAAGAAGAAAAATGACATTTACTTCTTGACACGTTCCTTGTTTAGATTGCATAAAGTACTGTATACTCTATGTTAAACAGACCTACATAAAATTAGATAACACAAGATGCCTAGCATTACTTTTTTTAGTAAGAGAAATCTCTTCCCTTCTGGTTAGCAGGTTTAACCTTCCTAGAATTCAAGGCTATAGCCTACTAACAGTCACTCTAATTAGGAATTTGCTCAGGTGTGTTTAGATCCTAGGCCAAACCCACCTGCACAATTCCACCAGGAAGCGGTCACTATACTGTGCCAATCATATGTGGCTGAGGAATTCCTTGCCCGGCAACCACACAGGTATACAACGCATGAATACATGCAGCTGCAGGGAGTCCCTCAATCACTAATGATTGACACAGTACAGATGACAGCTTCTTGGTGGGATCACACAGGTCGGTTAAGACTAGGATTCAAATACACCTGAGCTTATCCCTAATTCCAATATACTGTGAGATTGTCTCAGTGGTGAATAATGGATTCTTATTGGACAGGGGGCAGCATTTGTTGAAGCTTAGCCATTAAGTCATGGAAGAATGGACCTTAACAACAAGGTACAAATAAATTAGAGGTGTATTCATGACTTTGTGGCTAATAAAGGTAATAGCAGGTATATTGTAATGACTGCTCTTAGGCAGTGTCTTTGAAATCGAATAGCAGTCATAGAGTAAAGGCACTTACAGGCCTCTATATACATGCAGCTAGTTTCATTCCCCTCTGTTATGGCCGCTGTGAATTGGCAATGCTTTGTCACTACCTGGTAGTAATGGAGCTTTTCTACCACCACCCAGATCATTGAAATTCCTATATGCCATAGAGTCAACCTATTATAGTGATGGGTCAATAAGAAAGTGGGAGGGAGCAGGTAAGGGGCAAAAAAAGGCAGAGTTTACCCATTGAAAACAGCAGTTTGCCATAGCAGAGAAAGCGAGCTCCAGCAGGTCTAGGTGCGTGCACTTTATACCTGCCAGCAGCTAGCAGAAGTGACAAAGTCGCCTAAAGTGTTTTATGTTAAAGAACACTTGTCATGAGATGCTAGTGCTCATTTTCCTTTGAAATTCAGAGGGTCAACATGGCAACCAGGCATCTAGAATTTTAAGAAAGATAGGGCAGCAGTGATAGTCTCCATTTTTCATTCATGACAAGTTTCTTAATCTTTATGTACTGTATGCTAAGCTAGGAAACAATATATTGCTTAATAATATTACATGCAGAAGAAAAAAAACATGAAACATAACATACTCATGCTAACATTTTGTTGGGTAAAGGTAGATAAAAATACATTACCTGATACAGCATAAAGTGAGGGCTTTTGAAGTAGCTGGACTAATGCACCGATAGCCCTCATCAGCTATGCTCCTTCCTCACCTAGAATACAGGTGGGTGGTCTATAACGTGCTGCCTTAAAATATGAAATGTCACAGACCAATTTGGGGTCAGAAAACATCTCAAGCTAAAATGTTGCATTCATATAGTATGTAATTCTGAGGAAACCACAGCAAAAATGACACCTGGGGTTAACTTGGCCACAAACACTACTGTCACACCCTTGAAGCTCTTTGTTAATCCAGAGGTGATACTGAGTGTGTAACTGCAATGCAAAAAAACAAAGAAAATAAAACAAGCTAGATAAAAACAGACAACCACTTTGGACAGAATCATTTACTGAAAGTGACCATTGCTCCAAGGCTAGAGAAAATGAAACAAAACTCTGGACAGCCGCAATCCAAAAAATAGTAATTCCTTTATTAGTGTAAATCCATACAGCAGGGATAAAAACTGCTAACGCATTTCACACCATCAAGGCAGGTTCTTATTCATAGCTGAATTGCTCTAAGGTTAAAAGATTTTGAAAAAGAAATCTAAGGGCACTCTACTGACCGTGCTTACTTTTTTTTTTCTGGAACCTGCAAGGTTGAGCCAGGACTGTAGTTCAACTGACAGGCACAGATCACTCCTCCCGACAGTTCCAGCTTCTTTCAGTGCCAAAACGTACAGCCTGTCACAGCATACGACAAAAAACTGCCACTCTTCATATTACCAGCTGGAGATCCAGCTGGTGTCCCCCCTCCAGGTCTAGGTAAACCCGGGGCTGCTGTTAGAAATCATGGGGACTAGTAACAGGCTACCAAACAGGACCCAACCACCACCCCCACACTCCCCCGCTGCCATTGTGTACACAGCCCAGCAATCCTTGCCCATGACCAACACTCAGACCCCATGCCCCTCCCCCCACTCCTGAAATGAGAGAAAAAAGGGACTTACCTCTCCAGTTTCTTCTGATTGAGAAAGAGTGTGTCGCCTTTTGTAGATCCAAGGACAATCTCATCTCATAATGAACCACTGAATGTGCTGTAAAGCATCCAGTAGGACACTTCACAACACATACCTTCTGTCCTCTTCTCTACTGCCAGTCGAGTGCAGAAGAAAGACAAGGTATGTTAGTGATATTACACTTGGGCCACCCACAGGCGGCCCTTGCTGGGCCATGCTGTAAATAAAGGATTATGATTAATATTTATTATTGTCATTATTGGTGTTGTTGTGGAAACAGGAGTGTATAGAATGAAAACTCCTTGAATCCAAATAGACCTCCGCAGCAAATTGGTTCATCCAGAGAGAGGCATTTTACTGAATCCCAGAACAGATGACAAAATCCATTTTGTATTTGTAAAAGTATTACAGTGATCAGAGTCCAAATCAAAATACAAATTTTCTGCCATAGCAAGCATAGAGGAACTCCACCCATCCATGCATCTATATCCAACCTATACCTATCACCTAGGTAGCTTCCATGTATGCAATAATGTATACTATCTTCTAGACATGTCCTGCCATACTGCTGTGTCCGTAATCAAATCTTTTCTTGATTTTAAGCTACTTTCCATTGATTTAAATGTACGGCAATCTGTTGGCTTGGTTTTACCAGCACCTTTAATCTTATATGTGACAAATAATTGTTAACAATAGAAAAAAATTACGCTGTATGGAACTAAATACCTAAATCTGGCAATAACAATTAGAGCAACATTGTAAGCGAGGATGTGATAGATGAACTTGCCTCGCTAGTGTATGTCTATATTTAAATAGGAATATCAAAACATATAGTCGATAATATATTAAAATCACAACAGTCCCAAGGTGATCAATATGAAAATAATGTTGCCAAATTAGTGACTTTCCACCTTCTGTTTCAAAACACCAGTAATGAGCCACCACCTTAAAGTATTACTAAACCCACAACAGTAAAATAAGTCTGTATATGCAGTAAAACATGCTTGTTATACTCACTGTGGAACCTAAGGGATAATCCTGTACATTGTGTAAAAAGGCTACTTGATCCTGTATGCACAGATCCTCCCCTCCCTGCACTGTCCCCTAGACAAGTCAGGATAAGACAGAGCCTTTGGAGTCAAGCTGCACATGCTCAGTTTGGTGTGTATTACTAGAGAGGATTTTTTTTTTTCTTGTGAGAGTGCATGTGATCATCGCAGGGCCAATCAGCACTGTCCAGACATGTCCAGACAGAGGGTCAGGAGGCCCGCAGCCTCATAGAACAGCTCAGTGCAGTATGAAAACTCCTCCTACAAGCTTCACCAGGAACTGATAGAAATCACAAGACTGCTCTATACTGCTGATGAGAAAAGGTATTTAGCAGTTTATATTTACTAAAATAATTGCATTTCCATGTTCGGTGTACTGTGGGAGACCAGATATAGTTAATGCAGTAGCCTGGGTTTAGTAAAAGAGATTCTTACCAAAGTAAATGGACTCCCTTTAAAAGAAAGAGTCACATATGCTTATAATGAATGGTAAATACGGTAGATTAATCTGGTGACTATCCAAGCTGTTCACACATTTCCTGTATTATTTAAGGCAAAACTACATTCTACCACTCTAAAGTAGGTAAACAAGTTACCCTTTGAAAATGCTATTTAACATAAACAAGTACTGTACCCCATAAATACTTCAAATCCCTTTATGTCTAATTATCATCATTAGATACTTCCTGTATTTGTAGAGTTACCCCCGTAGGGGCCACTGGTGAATGTGGTCGCCTCCCACCCTGCATAGCCAGGTACACAAATGTCCACTCACTTCAGAGACAAGAAGCAGTCCTTGCAGCTCTGTTTATTTATTTTTTCATTAGGGGAATTGAACTTGGACAGGTAAGGGTTGATATGGGATGCCCATTTGATCAGTAGAACTCTTTAGGGACTCGAACTATATACATGCAGTATACACTTTTTTTCCTCTTCTACCTCCAGCAACTTGCTTGCAGACTGTTACTCCCAGGACCAGATAGCAAAGGTTCTAGATCCAACATAGACTCAGCTGGATCTTAGCAGAATGCCCTTTGCAGGCAGGGACTGCGGGCCCCTTTGGTGTAGCAAAAATAGAAGTCTATGGTGCTAGCTGTTCTATCTGTGGCTACTGCTCCCAGCACCACCTCTTCAGACCCTACCAGCCCTACTGGCTGCAGCTGCCCCTTTCTCCTGCCCGTACCAGCACAGTACTCTTTACTGGCTCTGCATCTAGGCCCAAGGTCACCCCCCCTTCCCAGACTGAGGAGAGCCCTACTAAGACAGGACAGCCTAACACTCCATTACACACATAGCCAGATGAGTCATCCATTTCCATTTTTTAATGTTACATGATATTAGTGCAACGATTTATGAAACACTAGCTTTTAGTAAATACACACCCTAAAGTAAATTTTTGGGCACATACTGTAAATACACATTATTGCCCAATTTGTTTTTAAAATATAAAAGATGAGGTTTTGCTGAGTAAATAGATACCCAGATCAAACCTTAAAGTTGTGTGTGCCCTTGAAGCAGTGAAAAACATCAATATCCTATATTTTTTTATAGTCAACACTTCCCCTACAGGTCTACAGGTCTTCAGTTTAGAATTACGCTGGAGCTTTGGTAAATGTGTAGCACTATGCTAACTACAGGGAGACCTCAAATATTACTGGTGGTACTAGCTAACATGTGTAAGGCGATTGCTGTTTTCCTATGTAGGCGACCCCAACATGTGTTTTTGTGTGTGTGTGTGTGTGTGTCTCTCTAAAATTCTTTTGTTCTTTTTTTTCTTTTTTTTTTTTATTCTGGCTCTTTAAATGTTTAAAACTTCTTTTTTTTTTTTTTTTTTTTACATGACTTTATTGCTCTTACATAGGGAACCAATAGCCCCCTATGTGATAGCATATTGGTGACAGGTACTCTATATGAGACATCTGGGGTATATCCTTTCTGATGCCCTAAGATGGCTGCCAATAACCACTCTGCTGTGCCTGAGTCAGGCTGAGTTCAGCTATCTAATAATCAGCCACGCTCTGGAACTGCACATGTGCAGAAAAGAGCCTGAGAAAAGCCGCAAAACTTACGGGTGCTCTTCTCCTGTCTATAGACATTTAAGACAAAGAAAAAATCTTGCGAGCCACAATGTTCCTATGCTTAATAAACCAACAGCAACAAGTTGTTATATACCACAGGTATATCAAAGATGAATATCCAGCAGCAGACGCAGTTCACGTACTCATAACCGTGCATAAAACCATAACATAAGAAAATTTGCGTTGCGCTTGATTATATGTCATACAGAGAAATATCCTAAAACCTTAAAAAAAATTTTTATATATACCTCCATTGTGCATAATTGTGCTGAAAAAATGATAATTTAAAATAAAAATAAGAAATATCCAAACACTCCTGTGGAAAAGTAAATGGTATCACTTCTATGCAATGTGCATATGTATAAACCTGTGGACAATCAATATAAAGTGCATATAGTGCCAAAGTATATATATACAATCGTGCATAAAAAAATATATTAAAGAGGTGACTGAAAACATAGAAAAGCATGCACTGCTTCATATAACGTGCAACATGCAAACGTCAAAGAAACGCAAACTGCGTTTAAATGGCTGTGATTCAAAGTTCTTATATAAATGTTCCAAAGTTGAAACTAAAAAGTGCTTCCGTGTCCATAAATATCCATAGACGTGCAAGTCATCCAATGTGCTGAATTCCAGTGCTTTAAACAATGATAGTATGCCACAGTGCCCCCCCACAGTGGTTGCGCTCACCTTAGAGCGTGTGACACAGCGTTTAACTTGTGTCAAAACACGCTATGTAGCCCCCCCCTGGGCTATATGCGGTAAGCTAGATCGATCTCCACTCTGGGTCAGTTAGGCTCCATAGACATCAATCATGAAAACAAGGAGAGACTATATAGTGTAATTCCACTTAAAACCGTTTATTCCAACAAGACAACTTTCCCACAAGGGGGTACTCACATTTCGTGGGTGCTGTTGTGCACCAAACAAAAAAAGCTCCGAAGGGTATACTGTGTGGTCTGCCGCGGGGTATGTGCTTTTCCCGGCTCAGCTGTTCGCTATTCCGCTGTACGCTGCTCGCTCCGTCCTGGCCCCTCCCCAATATCACCTCTTTAATATATTTTTTTATGCACGATTGTATATATATACTTTGGCACTATATGCACTTTATATTGATTATCCACAGGTTTATACATATGCACATTGCATAGAAGTGATACCATTTACTTTTCCACAGGAGTGTTTGGATATTTCTTAGTTTTATTTTAAATTATCATTTTTTCAGCACAATTATGCACAATGGAGGTATATATAAAAAATTTTTTTAAGGTTTTAGGATATTTCTCTGTATGACATATAATCAAGCGCAACGCAAATTTTCTTATGTTATAGACATTTAAGGACAGAAGAAAAGTGCCCTTTTTCTGCAAACGGTCTGTAACTATCCATCTCGGTATGTGCAACCCAGACTGTTTCCTGTTCTAACTGTCCCATCCCCCCATGTCCCCTGCTCTGTTCCCATCTCCATTGCCCTGTCCACCTCTCACCAAGTGTTCTGTTTTGCCCCATCACCTTTGATCTGTCCCTACGTACTCTTCTCTGACTGCCCCATGTCCCCTTCTGTCCCCATCTATGTGCCTTGGTTTTTCCCCAGTATGACTTTCTGTGCATCTATCCTACATGTCCCCATGCTGTACATGTCAGCTCCGAGGGCTGTATAATAAGACAACCACACAGGTGGTTAATAAAGCGCTTTGCCTTACCTTCCACTGAGGCTGCAGGATCTCTCAGTTCCATTCCCGACCTGTGTCTGCTGGCCCCTCCCCCTGGTCTCACTTGGCTCTTCCCCCTTCTCTCACAAGCTTTTAGCTCAGCAGTGATTGTCTCTCTGCTGGACTGGAGGTGTTTCTGCTAACACCCAGGTGGGAGGAAATTGATCTTCAAAGAGAGATCTGCAAAGAGAGAAGTAGTTGCTGGAGATCGGAAACCAAAGGTGTCTGCTTGTCATCTGGGAGGAAGGAGCAGGGGCTGGGAGAGCAGTGGCAGAGGTTTACAGCATAGAGCAGAGGCAGCGGCTGAAGTTTACTGCATTCTCAGGGCCCGGGGTTGTGTTGGCAGTTGCCGTACAAAATGCCTGACCTGTTCTCTGCTAGGTAGAAGTCCGTGTGAGCAAGGCTGGTGGCAGCATAAGCACATCTTGGTTTTAGCACCCCTTATGTTCAGGCGCCCTCAGGCAGCCGCCTAACCTGCCTTATGCTTGTGCCAGCCCTGTCTCCAGCTTCCACCCGAACCCTTCCGCTCCAACTTGGCTGACCCTGAGTATTTGAGGGGGCCTGCCCCCTGCCAACCCTCTGTTGGGGATTGGTCAGGGCCCTCAGAACAATCCAGCTAGCTCCTCCTAGACCCCTCCCAACTGCTTCTGGAATCTTCTCCCAGTTTCCAAATAGCAGGGGGAGTCACCAGAGAAGCTGCTGAGTCATCCAGCCTACCTGAGTCACTGAGTCACTCGTGGCTGCCAGCCAAGCCTGAAAGTGTACCTACACTAATGTCAGGAATGCACAATAAGAAAATCGGACGAAAATTTCCATTCTACGAACCATTGGCTAATTTTCTACTTGTTGATGCCCAGCAAGTAATACCCGATATCGATATTGTGAACGAAAAATACAGATTGAAAAAAATGGAAAAATTGTATCATTTGCGAATGAGCGATATTCTATTAGTTGGTGTGAAGGTCATACGTAAAACATCTCATGAACATTATCACGCGTAAGCGGAATGAGTAGACGACCCCACTTGTATGTGAGACATCAACACTACGTATGAAATCGATTGCTCTTTTAAAGATTTTTTTTTTTTGATTGGTTAATGTTGGAGACGATTTCGACCAACGAACGCTGTGTCGTTGGTCAGCGGTCAAGCGATCAGTCAATTTTCTAACCGTGTGTTCTTACTATTACACAACAAAAATCCTATCAATAGTACTCTAGCAACACTAGGGGGTGCTACATATTGTTTATGGCCAAATTGCATACTTGATCTCCCTTAAACAATTTACCCTTTAAAATGCAATTTTTAATCAGACAACCTACATTTCGCAGATAACCTCCTTTGAAATGGTTAGATAACCAGCCATAAACAGTTTGGCCCACAAATATGGTATTTTCCTGTTGTCTAGCCTTTTGATGTGTAAATTACAACTTGTTTGATCAACTATATGTGCTAACCCCTAGGCAATTGCCCACTGATAACTTAATTTAGTAACACATGAACCCCTTATGAACAACCCCTGGATGACCTTTTGAAACATTGAGCCTATATACACAAGTTATTGCCGCCTTTCTTTCCAATGTCCTATGACCCCATAATACATAGATATTTCGGAAACACATTGAGAAGTATGGCGCCTTACAGAATTCTTCACACGCTCAATAAAACACATCACTGTGTTGGGGAAGTGACAACACACGATTCCAATGGGGTACCCGTACTGAAGATTTAACCACTTGACTAATTACAGGGCTAGCCGCCCTCGTTGAGTTTTGTTCTCTGTTTGAGGTTTATGATTTCTTCTAATTTCAACATACTCCAGTATAAATATGTATTATATATTGAGCAAAAGAGATCAATGTGTCTAATATTCTGTATCAACACAATGTTATACTGCTTCTGCATTCTCCATATGTATCATTTTTGTGTATTTCAACCTGTATGTACAATAAACATTGATTTTTGGAAAAAAAAAACTATATGTGCTAACCCCATATATCAGGGGTACTCAAACTTTTTAAACAGGGGGCCAGTTCACTTCTCGCCATCACAGAGCCCTCCATCACAGACTCTTCTCCATCACAGAGCACAAATCACCAATTCCTCTCCATCACAGATCCCCCCATCACAGACTTCTCTCCTTCACAGATCCCCTCATCACAGATTCCTCTCCATCACAGATCCCCCCATCACAGAGCCCCCGTCACAGATTCCTCTCCATCACAGATTCCCCCCCTCATCACAGAGCCCCATCATAGAGCCCCATCACAGATTCCTCTCCATCACAGATCCCCCCCATTACAGAGCCCCATCACAGATTCCTCTCCATCACACATTCCCCATCACAGAGCCCCCATCACAGATTCCTCTCCATCACAGAGCCCCCATCACAGAGCCCCCCATAACAGATTCCTCTCCATCACAGAGCCCCCCATCACAGAGCCTCGCAGAGCCCCCCATTACAGAGCCCCTATAACAGAGCCCCATCACAGAGCCCCCATCACAGATTCCTCTCCATCACAGATCCCCATAATCGACTCCTCTCCATCACAGATCCCCCTATCACAGAGCCCGCCATCACAGATTCCTCTCCATCACAGATCCACCCCATCACGGAGCCCCGTCACAGATTCCTCTCTATCACAGATCCCCCTCCATCACAGAGCCACCAATCACAGAGCCCCCCATCACAGATCCCCCATATCACAGAGCCCCCATATCACAGAGCCCCCCATCACAGAGCCCCCATCACAGAGCCCCCATCACAGAGCCCCAATATCACAGAGTCCCCCCATATCACAGAGCCCCACCCATCACAGAGCCCCCATATCACAAAGCCCCCATATCACAGAGCCCCCCCATATCACAGAGCCCCATCCATCACAGAGCCCCATCCATCACAGAGCCCTCATATAACAGAGCCCCCATATAATAGAGCCCCCATATCACAGAGCCCCCCCATATCACAGAGCCCCACCCATCACAGAGCCCCCAAATCACGGAGCCCCCATATCACAGAGCCCCCCATCACAGAGCCCCCATATGACAGAGCCCCACCCCATCACAGAGCTCCCATCACAGACACCCTCCCATCACAGAGCCCCCCATCGATATTACACACTTTCATAAGATCACAGCACTTCCACTCCCCTACTTTATTCACGCAAGACAGGAAACATGACAGGTCTGGACAAAGGGCGGGACTTTTCATGTTAAAGGCAGGTGATTGATTGCTGTCTAGTAACCAATCACCCGCTTCTTAACATGAAAAGTCCAGCCCTTTGTCCGGACCTGTTATGTTTCCCGTCTCGCATTAATAAGGAATGGGGAGGGGGAGTGCGAGTGCTGCGATCTTATGAAAGGGGCAGTCCATGGGCTGGCTAAATCACCCTGGTGGGCTGTATGTGGCCCGCTTGCCGTAGTTTGAGGACCCCTGGGTTAAAGGATAAGGTCACCTTCGGAAACATGTTACATGTGCCACCATTTTTAGGGTGGAATATGTAACATGTTCCCGCTTCTGCAGCGGCACGGTGATCAGAGCCCTCTGTGTGACAGCAGTATGGGGAGCAGTTTCCCATACCAGCTGCCACACGGTCGCGTCATATATTCACAGTTCTGTGAATTAATCAAATACAAGTATCGACATCCTTTGGGAATGTCGGCTTGTAGTTCTCAACGAACTACCATGGCGCTGTTGAGTGCTCTGGTATCTCATTGATTCTTCCTGCCAGTGTGAAACTGCCTGCCCGTATGATGTACGGGCAGACAGATTACATTGGCAGTCTTCAGGAGTCCTGCATTGCACCAGCGATTCGCAGATCGCTGGTTTAATGCTCTCCAGGCTCCTAAAAAAAAAAAAATTTTTTCTTTTTAAAGGTGAACTTAGCCTTTAATCTTCGGAGATGTTGAAGGTATTGAATGTATTCTTCTCCTTAGTCTTCACGAGGGAATCGGGGGGCCTCAGTAACCAAAACTGCAGTGTTTATCCTCACGACACATCACAGGAAGCACCTCCATGGTTAACAGAGGACAGAATTAAAATTAGACTTGAGAAACTTAACATTAATAAATCCCCGGGACCAGATGGCTTGCACCTGAGGGTACTTAGGAAACTCAGTTGAGTAATTGCCAGACCATTGTACCTAATTTTTACTGACAGTCTACTGACTGGAATGGTACCAGGTAATTGGAAAAAAGCCAATGTAGCACCAATATTTAAAAAGGGCCCAAAATGCATCCCTAGGAATTACAGACCAGTTAGCCTAACATCAATAGTATGTAAACTCTTGGAGGGGATGATAAGGGACTATATACAAGATTTTAGTAATGAGAACGCTATCATTAGCAGTAATCAGCATAGATTCATGAAGAATTGTTCTTGCCAAATTAACCGACTAACCTTCTATGAGGAGGTGAGTTGTCAGCTAGATTAAGGAAGACCCGTAGACGTGGTGTATCTGGATTTTGCAAAAGCATTTGACACAGTTCCCCATAAACGTTTACTGTGCAAAATAAGGTCCGTTGGCATGGACCATAGGGTGAGTACATGGATTAAAACTGGCTACAAGGGCGAGTTCAGAGGGTGATGATAAATGGGGAGTACTCGGAATGGTCAGGGGTGGGTAGTGGGGTCCCCCAGGGTTCTGTGCTGGGACCAATCCTATTTAATTTGTTCTCAAACGACCTGGAGGATGGGGTAAACCGTTCAATCTCTATATTTGCTGACGATACTAAGCTAAACAGGGCAATAACTTCTCTGCAAGATGTGGAAACCTTGCAAAACGATCTGAACAAATTAATGTGGTGGGCAACTACATGGCAAATGAGGTTCAATGTAGAAAAATGTAAAATAATGCATTTGGGTGGAAAAAATATGAATGCAATCTATACACTGGGGAGAGAACCTCTGGGGGAATCTAGGATGAAAAAGGACCTGGGGGTCCTAGTAGATGATAGGTTCAGCAATGGCATGCAATGCCAAGCTGCTGCTAACAAAGAAAACAGAATATTGGCGTGCATTAAAAAGGGAATCAACTCCAGAGATAAAACGATAATTCTCCCGCTTTACAAGACTCTGGTCCGGCCGCACCTAGAGTATGCTGTCCAGTTCTGGGCACCAGTCCTCACGAAGGATGTATTGGAAATGGAGTGAGTACAAAGAAGGGCAACAAAACTAATAAAGTGTGGATATTAGTTATGAGTGAGGATATTAGTTATGAGGAAAGGTTGCGAGCACTGAACTTATTCTCTCTGGAGAATACAAATACCATACTGGTGACCCCACAATAGGAATAAAACTTTTTCACAGAAGGGAGTTTAACAAGACTCGTGGCCACTCATTAAAAGTAGAAGAAAAGAGATTTAACCTTAAACTACGTAGAGGGTTCTGTACTGTAAGAGCAGCAAGGATGTGGAATTCCCTTCCACAGGCAGTGGTCTCAGCGGGGGGCATTGCTAGTTTCAAGAAACTATTAGATAAGCACCTGAACGACCGCAACATACAGGGATATACAATTTAATACTGACATATAATCACACACATAGGTTGGACTTGATTGACTTGTGTCTTTTTTCAACCTCACCTACTATGTATATGTAATAGAGCAGACACCGGAGCTGGATTTGGCTACTCAGCATGCTCTTGTACTGAGCACCCACAGCAAATTTCCTATCAAATACTTAATACATAATTTTCCTCTCCTGATGGACTTCATGGCAGCATTCGATTGGGTAGCCCTGCCTTCGCTCTTACCCCATAGGACCCCACTCCCATAAATTTTCAGTCAGAGGCCGCATTCCATTACTAGCCTACTCCTGACACTGGGATGGGAACTCCTGCTGCCATGGAATCCATCAGGAAATGAAAATTATAGTAAATATTTGGTATGAAATTTTCAGTTTTCCTGACAGACTCAATAGCAGCATACATTGGGAACTAACTAGCCCAAAAAAACAAGGGTGGAATGCTGAAAAAAGTATGGTTTCAATCATAGCACTTAGCCAACATTATGGATAGCTAACAGTATAAGGAAGTTAGCTACACCCTACAATGAACCAAAACAGTTTTAATGGAAGATACAGTATGTCATCCCCTACAAAAATTCTTGCCCTTCTTCCACAGGAGGGACCACAAAGCCTACACACTCCTGGTTGAGTGTGTTGTCACTGATTCCGTAGGAACCAAGCCCTAAGCTCTAAAAGCCTATTGGCTAGCTGGGATGACCCATCCAGTGATGATTCTGGATGATATCTCTGTCCCGCTGGTTCTGCTAGAGAGAGTGACAAATATATCCTAAAACGCTGAGCAAAGCTGTAGCTTAAGAGCATGCTCAAAGTATCCCGATATCCATGGCATTTAACCAGTTATCCTTACTGGTCTCACATATGGGATGAACAAATCTCTTGATCTCACAGGATGCCGAAGTCACCTCAGATTGCAACCCAGTATGGATATAAACACTACCCATACTAGGCAGAATGCCAACAAGGATCCTTCATGGCCCAAGGCCCAGATCCCGGCAAACCTCTTAAAGCGGAGGTCCACCTATCTATTGTTTTTTTTTTTTTTGAGTTCATTCACAAACTTTTCTTCTCAGCATTACATACTTACATATTGTGTGTAATATGTCCGCCTGTGTCAGATTTCGTCGGAAAGAATAACTTATATTATTCACTGCAGGCGGTTTCCATCTTCATTGTGGGCATTTGAAGCCCACAAGCATTTATTTCCTGGATGCGGTGAATGCTGTGCTCCCAGCATTCACCGCTCGTTCCCGCACATGCTCAGTGGCATCCTGGGAAGCCTGAGACTAGCTCCCAGGAGACTGTGCAGAGTCTGGGAGAGGCTAGAAACACGCCTACTCCCACGGGAGGAGAATCAGGAAGTGCAAAGAAGAATAGAAAAATAAAAGGTAATTACTGCGATTTAAATTTTATTAAACGGCATGTCAGCATCTAGGCAAGGAAGAGAATACATACAGATTGTTCAAAATTTGGGTGGAACCCCGCTTTAAGGAAAACAAATAACCCTTAGAGAAGCTGGCTTCATGACCAAGCCCTTACTCAAAACTGGACTGGAAGAGATCCCATCTGGAGCAGCAGGCTGCCAAAGGGTCCTAAAGGCCCTGGTTCTGGCTTCCTGCTGAGGATGTAGCCCTTAGAGAGATTGACATCATGGCTCAATCCTTACTCCAACTGGACTGGAGGTGATACCGCATGAAGCTGTAATTCACAAGGATTCTTCCTAGCCTAAAGCTTTGATCTTGGCAGATCTTGGCTGATGAGACAGTCCTTAGAGTAAATGTCTGCATAACGCAATCTTTACCCAAGCTGGACTGAAAAGAGATCTCATCTGGAGGTGGCTAGAAAAACTATGCACTAATGCACTATGTTATCTTTATCTGACTAAAATGAAGAAAGCATGTTTGTACAAATAGTATTTTTTAGTCCTGACCATAGAAAACATAGAAAGTATATTGAGAATCATTGCGGGTGTAAAAAGCAGATCTGAAAGTTTAACTGTGAAACTGTTCTTCAGTAATATCTCTGATCCAGTGTAAGGAGAGACACTAACAGCTTTATTTAAGTTGTTATATTCCACACTTATGCAGTGTACACACGATCAGGATTTTGGTCGGAAAAAGGTATGATGGCTTTTCCGATGGGATTCCACTCCAGCTTGTCTTGCATACACACGGTCACACCAAATTCCGACCGTCAAGAACGCGGTGACGTGCTACGGCACTAGAAAAAGGAAGTTCAATAGCCAGTGCGCCACCCTTTGCTAATCTTGTGTTTATCTCGTGTTAGTAGAAGTTTAGTAAGAGACAATTCGCGCTTTTCAGCTTTCGTGCTTTTCAGTCCGTTACTGCTCTTCAGTTTGTGCTTGTGGATTTGTATCTGGTTTTCAGTGCGTGTAGTCAGTTCATATCTGTTTTTCAGTGCGTTCTTGTCCGCTCGTTTCTGATTTTCAGCTCGCTCTTCAAAGGCCTTGCTGTTTTTCAGTGCGTTCTGTTAGTTCGTTCTGACCAGCCAACCGCTTTGAAGCCATGTTGCGAGTACATACTCATTGTAGAGTTCGTGCTATGAGGGTGCTTGGTGTTGGGGTTATTACTTTGACCCAAGTCCAGTCAATGAACAGGGTGGGGAGGAGTTCATGGACCAAGAATTGGTTGCTCCAGCGTGACCAATTCTCTCACATGCCTTTGCTGCGTGAGATCCAGGAGAATAACCCTGATGATTTCAGGAATTTTCTCCGGATGACGGACCCCATTTTTCACCATCTGTTGGCTTTGCTGTCCCCTTATATTACAAAGCAGGACACCAGCATGCGGCAAGCCATCACTCCGGAGCAGAGGCTAGTCGCCACCTTGCGGTACTTGGCGATAGGGAGAAGTCTACAGGACCTCAAGTTCTCGACAGGCATCTCCCCCCAGGCTCTGGGGATCATTATTTCAGAGACCTGTTCTGCCATCATTCAGGTCCTGCAGAAGGACTATATTAGGGTAAGTTTTCTCTGTTAATATCACATTCTATGTATTTAATGTATGCTAATGTTTTGTATTTCTTTCATCATTCCCTAATTACCATGATTGTAATATTCTGTGAATGTCCTCTTTATCCTCATGCATGCTGAAAGTTTTTAATGGTCCTTTTTGTCCTTCATGCATATTTGCCTTCACTAACCTCCCCAGCATGCTATCCTGGGCCCATATACACCTAGCCTAGTCACTTAACAATGTATTTTGTCAGCTCCATAGTAGTGCTTTACCCTAAACACCCCCTAAAATGTGTCCAAATGTTATTGTTGTCCCCCCCTAAAATTTTTCCAATGGGCCATCAGAGGGCATGAGGAATCTGATAAGTGGACCTTATATTTTTGTCTTTAAATACTCCTTAAAATAAATATTATACTGATGTTGGCCAAGAATGTTTGTGTCTAATCTGCTTGCAATGTTATGTGCAAAAGTACTGTACTAACCTTTTTTTATGTTTTGACTCCACAGTTTTCTCCAACGCTACAGGAATGGCAGACTGTGGCATCCCACTTTGCCGATCGTTGGGAATTTCCCAACTGTGGAGGGGCAATTGATGGGAAGCATGTCCACATTGTCCCACCACCCCACTCTGGGTCCTACTATTTTAATTATAAGGGTTTCAATAGTATTCTGTTGATGGCGGTGGTGTCAGCGACATACGAGTTTCTCTATGTGTACGTGGGGAAGAATGGCCGGATGTCGGGTGGTGGAGTCTTTGCCCAGACGGAGTTCTACCGACGTCTCCAGAGTGGTGGCTTGGGATTGCCACCTGCAGAAGAGAACATGGAAGGACTCCCGTTTGTTTTTATTGCTGATGAAGCGTTTGGTCTGGGTGATCACATGATGAGGCCATTCCCCCACAGCACCCTCACCCCGGAGAAGAGGGTTTTTTTAATTTCCGGCTGGCCAGAGCCAGAAGAGCCATGGAGAACACCTTTGGGATAATGGCCAGCCAGTTCCACCTATTTCTAACGGCTATAAATATGGGGGAGTACAAACTTAACCACATTGTGTTAGCATGCTGCATCTTGCACAACTTTTTAAAGCGAAATGCTACTAATTATGTTGCTTCAGTTGAGGCTGGCCTTCATGAACCAACAATGATGGTCCTGGAAGCTGGCCGTCCTAGCTTACCACCCACAAAGAGCCCATGAAGTGCAACAAAAATATGTGGAATATTTTACGGGTAGGGGGGGCATTGCTATGCCAGCAAATTTTTAAATATTAGCAAAATAAAAATAAAAATGATATGATAATCTTGAATTGGATTTACTGCTTGTGTTTCTTTTATCTGTCTCCTAGGTTCTCTTGGTGCACTTGTAGTGCTAAGTGGTTTTTCCATTATTTAAATAACACCCATTGTCACTGTAAACACCAACTTAATACAAAAACTGGCATTGAGCAGTGAAAGAAGCCACACATTGTTGAGTATAAAACATTTTACTCCGTGCACATTCACATGTGCATTGTAAAACCTTTTTTGGTAAAAAAATAACATCTTTGTTTTATAAATTTTTACCTTGAAATTTTTTTTTTGGTACATAAACAGGCATGTTTCAAAACATAACATACACAACTCGGGAACTTACAAAGTTCAACATTGAAAAACTGAAGGCAATATCAGACATTATAGTGTCAAAAATGTGTTGATCTTGCCTTCATCAGATGGGGTGATGTCACCCCTGTAAAAGCCAAATTTAGAAGATGCACACAAATTGTGGGTCAAAATGGGGATTTCCCTCCTGATCCCATGCCTAATGTTAACATGTGCTATCTCCCATCATGGGGGATCAATGGACGTGTTTTGGGGTCCAACCCCTTCCTCTCACCTACTAGAGTTGCGAGGAAGGGGTTGCACCCACAAAACGCGTATACTGATATCCCCTGATGGTAGAAAGCACATGTTGACACACTGTGTGCATCTTCCAAATTTGGCTTTTAAAATGTATAAAAAGGTTATGTAAATTTTCTATTAAAAACAAAAAAAATGTAATTTTTTGGGGATTTAGATTCTCCCTAATATATCAATCATGTTCTTCATTCTTTGTTCAATCTCCTTGGTTTTTTCCATTATGAGGTCTAAATCCCGACTACAAAACATTATGTCCCGGATTAGCCTTTGAGCACTGTCAGTCGTGAAATGAGCAGATTGTTCTTCCACAACATGCACATCACCTAAAAGAAAAAATTCACACCATGTATTATAAATATGCAGGCATACATCTATTACCTGAATCTGTGGTGTCAGACACTCACCTGTTGTGGTGACAATCTCAACCACCTCTCCTTCCTCCACATCCTGAGGTTGTGTCTTCTGTTCCTCTTCTTCAGGACATCCCAAGTCTTTTCTACTCTATGAGAATGAAAAAAAAAGGTATACTTAGCACACAGATATTTGTGGCCAGAAATATGAATGTGAAACATTGCTTGGAAGTGGGGTACAATTGTCTGTTTGGGAAGAGTTCCAAGTTGAAGACATTATTCCCTTAACAAAGCTGCAATACTTACCTTTTTTGGAAAAGTTTCACACATGTAGGCACCCCAAGTATCCACTGGAGCACTTGTGTGGGACACCCTAAAAAGTTTGTTCTTGTGTCCCACACTAGTGCTCCTGAGTCCAGATGTGTAAACAGCTGCTGAGTGTCCTCTCCTTACATTACACTGAATCAAGTTTGCTATTCATTCTAGTTACAAACACATCTAGACAACAATGTCCTAAACTTCTTTTAATACAAATTAGCATGACCAAATGTAGTTAACCCTGTATCTGCCTAAAATATCGTATTTAGTAAACTTGGAAACAGTAAACTTAGGAAACTTGACACACAAAAAAAAATTATGGAGATCACTGGAAAATAATTTAAAAATAATCCAAAAAACAGGAGATCTTGATTAAAAAAAATGACAATAAAAAATTATTCTAAACATTATTATGGATATCTGGCTTTAAAAACAAAAGTGATTATTCAGAAGATCACCAGAAATAATAAAGAAATAAGTTTGTCAGAACTCTGTGTGAATATCAGCAGCAAAACAACTTTATTCTTCTAGTATTATAAAGAACAAAAGAATGCGCTGCATTAAAAGATCCAATAATTTGCAGCGTGACGAATGTGCTAGCTCCCTTACGAACGCTAGTTTTACCAGACCGATCGCTTACATCTCGTACTTGATTCTGAGCATGTGTGATTTTTGGCACGTCGGAATTGCATACAGACGATCGCATTTTCGGATAGGAACTTTTTCGACCGAAAAATAGAGAACATGCTCTCAATCTTTTGCTGGCTGGAATTCCGCCAGCAAAAGTCCGATGGAGCATACACACGGTCGCATTTTCCGACCAAAAGCTCTCATCGGTCTTTTGCTGGCGGCATTTCCGATTGTGTGTACAGGGCTTTAGGTTCAAAAAAAGGGCTACTGCCTCCCCTAAGGTACTTTGATTAAAAGCTCCAATGTGAAAAGTGTATGTGTGTGTATGGGGAAATGGCACTGCCTGAAGAGTAATTCTCTCCAATAGCTCACTCCTCCAAGTGGGTGTACAGAAGGTAGGTAATTTATTACTACAGAAAGAATGACCCATCACCTGAAGGCCGACTCCACAAAGTGAGTCACTCTTCCTGGGTGAGTATGCAAATGGGTAACTTGTGCCTATTCCCGTGATCACTTTTACAAAAAGGAAAAACGTGTATATTTAGCCTGTGATCTATATTAAGTTAAGTGCTAATGTGACTATATTCTTTGTATATATTATTTATATCCAACACCTACTTCTGAGGTGTTCGTGCAAAAAGTGATGTTAATCTCATTAATTCATCTTATATAGACAATATTCATTCATAGAGATACATAATTGTGCAAATTCATATGTAATAAATTAATGAAGCATATTTCATTAAGAAATAAGTGTTTTAAAAAGTTAAAGTTAAAGCCCAGTCTTTGTATAGTACAAAAAAAAATAAAAAATGCAAATTAAAAAGTGACTTGTGCTTTTCCAAAGTGACTCATGCCTGGATTTATCCACCAATGTGCAAAGGAATCAAGTGACTTCTGTACTCCCCTTCAGTTCCCCACTCACCAGATTCTTGCACCCCTGCAGGTGTAAGAAGCGTATAGTAGGTATACTGGCTGTATCCGGAATGGGCACCTCCACCTTTAGCTCGACGGACACTGGGGTATTCTAATCCCTCACCTCCTCCTGGAGTGGATCTCTCCCTTCTTCCTTGGCATAAACACAGGATATCCTTTACTGGTTTCTGCTTTCCATTTTCATTACAAACCTTATTTTAGACAGCTTTATAGCCAGGTGCTTCCAAGGAGTTTTCTGTAATATGTGTTTATTCCATATGTTTTAATTATTGTAGGTCTGGTTACTTATTTTCATTTCCATGTGAAACAGTATACTGTATTCCAATGTGAGTGTATTTGTGCTGTTGGCTTATGTTTGGCTGGTGGTACTCACTGGGAGGCAAGGCTTAACACTACTGGCCAGGTTTTTCTGCGCTTTTTGGGGGAAGTACCACTCTCTGCCAGAGCAAACATATAAAAAGGGGAGGGAACCACCTCTCGGGGGCATCGTAGTTAATAAGATCGCCAAAAGTTTGGTTCCAGGTCTCCCCACTGAAAGCAGTAAGATGTGAACTGTTTGCAAGAAAACTCCTCCTGTGGGAGCCCAGTTAGGGTTCCAGGGGTATGGACTCTTGCTTACCAAGGACTAATGGACTTTAAAGGACTTTCTCACCTACTTAAGGTATGAAGAAGTGCTAGTGGACTGTACTGTATGTTGAAGACATTTTTTGTTGCCTGTTCATTTGTTACATTTAAATTTCTTCATTAAAGAATTTTCTATTCTATTTAAGTAACTTGACCTGGTCTGAAGTTACTTATGGACAACCTTAAATGGGTACAATGCATGCATGACATATTACAAGAACAGGGCTGCATAAGTGAACAAGATGAGATAGAGAAGATACAGGAAAATGTCTAATGTGCAGTGAAGCTATTCGGAGGAAGCAATTGTGCCATTGCTAATGACTACCATACCTGTGACTATGTGCATAAGCAGCCAGCCGATCGGGAAGTGGTGATGTGGGGAAGGTGATAGAGACCCTGGTGGTGACCCTTGGTCTGACACCCTGACACAGCAAGTACTAGGTAGAGAGTGGCCTCAAAAGAAGAATAAGCATGGGTGTTGTACAAGAAGTCAAGTGAGGTGACAGGTTACTGGACTGGTGGAGTCTGGGACAGGCTCAGTATTACCGGCTCAGAAATGCTGCACAATTCAGAGAGAAGAGTTATAAAGTTTATTGGTGAATTGCTATACATAGTGCATAGAAAATGGAATAAAAGACTGATGTCCATACAGAACAATGTAAAGAGTACAGAAGCCATGGATTACAATGAGCTAACAATGTTCCAAAGGAGAAGCACCAACTTTAAGTTGGCGTCCTTCCTTGATGCCAACCTTGCATTATATGGCAGCCTAAGCCTGTCTCTGGGTACCCACTTGGGCACAGTAAGCCCCAACCACAACTGCACTGGAGTTCCACAGATGCCTGGATCTCACCACAAGCCTGCCATTAGTTGCATCCAAAGTATCCCAACTTTGACCTCAATCCCACCATGTTCACTACCTGGAAAGTCCTGAAAACATATATTTGGAATATGGGACCAACAAAATTCAGCAGCCCTAACAGGAGTTCTATCTTCAGCCACCAGTGCCAAATTTAATGGTTCACTGACAAAATCAAAACTAATCCTCTTCAAAGATATGTAACCCTGCTCCCAGTTTATCACCTGTCCTATTTAACTGCCAATCAAGGTTTTTCTTTGCAAGTCATTCTTAAAAGCACAAGACCAGCACCTGTGTTCAGAGAGCTGAACTTATTACTCAGACAGCAGCTCTATAAGAAGGTGTCTAATTCATAGGTGAAAGCGCAGTCGTTTTTTTTTTTTTGTAAAGGCCTTTCTTGTTCAAATCTTTATAGATCCATCAGATGTGTCTTGGAAGAGATAGACATCTAATTTGAGCAGGATGGACACATTTTGGGGTGTTATAGCAAGTAAACACAGTAATTATATGGTCTTCCTCGTTGTTATGTTATTCACTACTAGTGAACAATTAACGTAGCAACCTGTCAGTGGAACCACATTGCAGACCAAAGAGACAAGGGCATCAGACACACCCGGACGTGCCAGATGATGAAGATTCTACCGCCAGCTGTAGGTAAGTATTATACTTTTAAGTGCTGCCATTTTTAACCACTTGCTGACCGCGCTGTAGCCGTGGCCTCCCGTGGCCGTGCACGCTGAGGACACTTGCTGATCACAGATCGGGGTAAAGAGCCAATCAAACGACTTCTATTTACATCCGTGATCCGCTGTGACTGAACACAGCTATTTACAGATGTAAATAGAAGTTGGTTATCGCCACTCTTTTCCTCATGCTGACAGCATGAGAAGAGAGCCGATAACCGGCTTCTCAAAAAGGGACATGTACACTTATAGTCAGTGTCCTGATTATCAGTGCAGCCTCTACAGTGCCTTCCCACCAGTGCTGCCAATATGTTCCCACTAGTGCTGCCAATAAGTGCTCATCAGTGCTGCCAATCAGTACCCATTAGTGCCTCCTCATCAGTGTCACCTTGCAGTGTCGCCTACCAGTGCCCATCTGTGCCGCCTATCAGTGCCCATCAGTGCCGCCTATCAGTGCAACCTCATAAGTTCCCACCAGTGCCTCCTAATCAATGCCCACCAGTGCCCATTAGTGCAGCCTATCAGTGCCCATCAGTGCAGCCTCATCAGTGCACATCAGTGAAGGACAAAAATGACCTCCTAAAATTTTATAACAAATTATGAAAACATTTTTTTTTCACAATTTTTGGTCTTTATTTGTTTATTTAGCAAAAAATAAAAAACCCAGTGGCGATTAAATACCACCATAAGAAAGCTCCAGGGCCGGTACTAGGGGTGGGCAGGAGGGGCATCTGGGTGGGATGATTTAATGCGAGAAGAGGGTGCAGTTTGCCGGGTACAACCCTTCCCATTCTGCAGCATATAACACAGGCAGAGAGCGGCTCTGTCCCTGCATGTAGATCGTAGCACTACATCTGCCCCCTGCCTGCACAGCACACTGTACTAGTCTTTCAGCAACAGTAGAGTGGAGCAGGCAGGGCACGTGAGGTTGGGAAGGTATCAGCGCTTTCCTGATTCATTCTACATGCATACAACTTTCCCTCTCCTTGACAGCAGCTTCTCACCCCCCTCTCCAGTCATTTCTATCACTCCTACTTTATCTCTCACACTGTCCCATGTCTGTGGGAGATCACCACCTCCACCCCACTCCACTGTTATCTCTCCCTGCTCTAGACCATCTCAGAGCCTATTCCTCCTCTGTATAGTGACCCATTTCCCTCCTGTGCCCTTCTCTCAGACCTCCTCCTCTCTACCACCTGCACAGCCAAACTGAGTGGTGTTCTCTCCTCTGTTCTCTTCTCTGTCTCTGTACTGCTAAGACTGCCTCTACTCAGCTAACAGGTAACAGTAAAATACTTTCAGGCTTCATTACAATGCTAATTGTTGTGAAGACAACTGTTATTTCAGATTCTATTTTTAGTAAGGGCCCATTCACAAGGGGTGCAAACATGCATCTCCCATGCAGGGCTGGTGTTTATCAGCAGGGGGTACATAGGTGTTGTGTGCATCCCAGTGTCAGCACCCCATTCATATCCACTGGGACATGAGGCTGCATGGACACAGCCTCTGTATCCTAATATGACATTCAGGTGCGGGTTCCAATAGAAGTGAATGGGACGCTGGCACAGTGATATGCACACAATGCCCCTACATCCCTGTACTGATAAGAGAGCCCTGCACAGGACACACATGTCTGCACCACATGTGAATGGGCCCTAAAGAACTTCTGTACATGGAGGCTTAGTGAGCTCCCCAGGCATAATAAAACAACAGGAACTACTAAACCTGGCCATAGATGGATGGAAATTTAAATGGTCCAGCAAGGACCGGACCAGTTTCAATCCTTCTGTAGACATTCTTGCTAAAGAGACATCAATTTGTCCCGCCACTGGAAAGCTCTATTTGTGTGAAAAAAATGATAAAAATGTAGTTTATGTACAGTGTTGCATGACCACGCAATTGTCATTTGAAATGTTACAGCGCTGAAAGCTGAAAATTGGCCTGGGAGGGAAGGGGGTAAAAGTGCCCATTAGGCAAGTGGTTAAATAGTTGTTTTTTTACCCTCTCTCATGATCTCTTATTTTGATTTTGTTTTGCTTGCGTCTATGTAGCAAGGTTACTCTGTGGAATAAGCAAGGAAGCTGAGATTTCTGCAGTGTGTAAATGTGCTTTTACTATACAAAGATGCTGTACATACAAAACTATTACAATGTTAAGAACACAATACAAGACTGACAGATATCTATAGCAAGCAAAATGCCTAGCAAACTGAACAGCCTATGGTCTATAATAGTACAAATACACTTAAAGGTTACTTATCTTCTGTTACTGTATGTTTGTGATCTCCATTGGCAATGATTTTTTTTTGGGAGCATCAGCCACTGCTCTTCTATCATGGGTGGCTTCTGATGTTACAGAATGATGGTGTGTGTGTGTGTGTCTGTCCCTACTCACCCCTTTTATGTGTCAGGCTGTTTACCATAGTTACCAAACAACAGAAAACATACCTGTTTACTGTAGCTGTAGAAACAATGGACTGTTGCAAACTGTCATTTGAATACAAAAATGGTATCTACATACCATTGTCTAATCAAGCCAGCACCTGACAGTAATCTAACAGTCATTCTTTCAGTTTGAGAGCTGAAAGAACCTCAGACAAGTACATTTCTTACTTGTTTACTGTAGCTATACAGACAATAGCCTGTTAAGGGAACTGTCAATTGAATACAACAATGATATTTACCCCCATTGTATAAACAGCATTTGTTTGAGAAATCTACTCAAGCCAAAAAACTGACAATATCTCTATGACCAACCACTATTGTGTAATGTTATGTCCCATGTATCGTAAGTCTGATTAATAAAAAAAAAAATCATATTTTTAACAAATGCAACACATTCTGCCCTAGATTTTTTTTTTTTCTTTCAGACTCCATACGGAAAATGACTTCATTACCATAAAAACTCATTTTAAACATTAATTTTCCTTGAATTCAACACCTCCCATATTTCTGTTATTGAGAAGGTGTTTCAGTCTTTAAAAGTTCATTAGAAAGTCCATTCTAAAGTTCTTTAGAAACAAGTCCAGGCTTTTAATACATCAAAGGCGTTGCTCTCCACAGCTCTCGCGATCTTCCGTCATTCTTTCCATTATGTCCTATGGATCAAATTGTAGTCAACCCCTGAGTGGAAAACAAAGCGGATTATCTGCTCCTAATAATACATAAACAGTAGATCCAGGCCCTTCAGCTAAAATCTGTCCTCTAAGTGGCTTCTTGCCTGGATATCTGACTAACACTTTGCCCCCTGCCTGTACCCACTTCTGACCCTCCCAAAGAACATCAATAGGGAGAAGAGGAAATATACTGATATTTCCCAGAAGATTACTGCTGTTTATTTTGGAAGGTTTGCTGTTATGTAGCCTCACTTTCTGAGAAGTATCCACTAACCAGTCAGAGTCCCAGCCACTGTCTTGAAGCTCATCTGTCAATGCAAATGTAACTTCAAACCTTCCTGCCAGATCCCCTCTCATTCCTAGATAGGCTTCAGCTTCAGATACGTCACTCTTGGTTTCTATGTCATGGGAAGCAGTAACATGGTATCTGTTAAGCCCTGTTCTTACAGGAACCTTACATAAATACTGAACTCTGCACTCCAGCTGTGCCCTGGCCCCTACCATCCTCTCATGAGGTGTGCTTTTGGCTATTGGCCTAGAATTTAACAACATGACTGCCTGTGTGAGGACCCAATCCCACCCCCTTAGTGTATGTGTGGGTGACCCCTTAGTGTATGTGTGGGTGTAAGTTTGCGTATCTGGCCCTTCAATTGCCTGTTGTATCTTTCAATCAAACCAGCTGCCTGTGGATGGTATGGGATGTGGCACAACCAGTACACACCAGAATCTTTGGCCCACTGCTGTACTGTTGATTCAGTGAAGTGTGAGCCGTTATAACTTTGGACTTGTTTGGGACAACCATAAGAAACGGCAAGTTTCTGGAGCAGTTGAAGCATTGCGGCTTGATCTGCACGTTTGCAGGGATGAACAAACATAAGTCCTGAATAGGTGTCCACTGCAGTGCAACAATATCTCAGTCCATCATTTCCCCGGGGCAGCGGACCGATGAAATCGATCTGCCAGATCTCTGCAGACCTCTCATCCCTCTTAATCGACCCGGTGGAGTACTTTTGCAATGGCCATTGTCGCACTTCTCCACACACTGTACAGTTCCCTATTACAGTCTTTATCAGGTCCATGGATATAGGCAATCCTCTCTGCTGTGCCCATTCATATGTTGCTTTCTTCCCCAAATGTCCAGATTGCTTGTGGGCCCAGTTGGCCAAGTTCATCAAGACAGGATCAATTGGCACAACTGCCTTCACTTTGGCAATTTGATCTGCAACTCTGTTATAGTTCTCAAAGTCTGGGACTAGGGGAACATGTGCATCAACATGCCCCACTTTTATGGTGCGGGAGTGAGCTTCCTTCCAGATGTAGTCCCAGACTTACTTGCCTCCCCACACCACTTTTCCATGGATCATCCATTCATTGGACTTCCACGTGGGCATCCAAGTTGTCAGTCCTTTAAAAACCGCCCAGCTGTCAGTGTAGATAGTGACATGGGAAGAAGGATCCTACTGAAGAGTCATCACCACAGCTTTCAACTCTGCATACTGACTGGGCCCTCCAGTTCCGGGCTCCTGCAGGACTGTGTCTGTACTTGGGTTGTAGGCTGCTGCTGTCCATTTACGTCCAGACGAGGTGACTATGGCTGATCCATCAGTGAACCACGCTGACTCCTTCATGTCTTCTGACAGAGACTCAAAGGGTGGAGCCTCTTGAATGGGGGATGACTGCAGCACAGAAATTTCTTCTTCTGGCTGGTAAAAGTGACAAGCCCAGCCAACTATTTTGAAATGTCTCTAACATCCCCAGCTGCAATACCCCCTCTTTCTTGAAGGTACCACTTCCATTTCATCAGTGTCTGGTTCTGGGCTACAGCTGCCCTAGTGGTCAGTCCATTATCTCTCACCCATCCTGCTATTGGCAATGCAGTATGGATGGTGACAGTGTCCTTTCCAGTAATGGTCTCTACATGTTGAAGTGCTGTGTAGGCCCCACACAGGTACTTCTCTAGGGGCGTGTATCTCTTCTGTGCCCCTATCAGTTGTTTGGACCAAAATCCAATGGGTATTGCTCTCAGTCCTTTCTTTTCATTTGGCTGCCATAGACTCCAATATATGGTATCATTCTGCTCCACTACATCCAGCTGAAATGGTACTCCTTGTCTCACGGGTCCTAATCCCTGATGCTGCAAAATAGCTTCTTTAGCAGCCAGGAATGCAGTCCGCTGCTCTGAACCCCATGAGAACTCAGTCTTTTTTTTCTGGTGACATTATATATAGGCCTCAGAATCAGTCCAAGATGTGGGATGAACGATCTCCAGAACCTCACAACTCCAATGAACTTCTGTGCCTCCTCTTTGGTAGTAGGGGGCGACAGAGCATGGATAGTTTGCACAACTGTCTCTGGAATTTTCCTCTGTGGCCCAGCCCAGATCATTCCCAGGAATTTCACTTCTGTGGCAGGTCCTTGGACTTTGTCTCTATTGATAGCCCACCTTCTGTTCTCCAAGTACTCTATCAGCAGGTGCAGTGCTTCAGTTACATCTTCTTTTGTTCCAGAGATCATGATGTCATCAATGTAGTGGAACACAGCGACTTTCAAATTCAGGGTACTTAAATCTCGGGCAATCAGTCCATGAAAAATTGTTGGAGAATGAAGATAGCCTTGCGGAAGGACAGTGAAAGAGTACTGGCGGCCGTCCCACACCATAGCAAACTGGTCTTGACACTCTGGGTCTATTAAAATTGAAAAGAAAGCATTAGCCAGGTCTATCACAGCATGATATTCTCCTGCATTTATAGCAATTTTCTGAACAATTGAGATCATATCTGGTACAGCTGACTTCAATGGAGGTGCCACTTTGTTTAGACCTCTGTAATCCACAGTCATTCTATATGTCCCATCAGGTTTTTTTACTGGGAACACCAGAGACGAGAAAGGACTTACAGCAGGTCTAAGGATCCCTACTCTCAACAGTTCTTGAATAGTCTCCCCAATTTCTTTGTGGCCTCCAGGAAGTCTGTACTGCTTGAGAAAGACTGGCTTCTCTGGTGGAGGAATGTAGACAGGGGTCCATTTCGCATGACCTCTGACCACAGCCTTCACCACCCTAACCAGATGCGCTTTATCAGGATACCCGAATGTGAATGTACCTCTTTCAGTCTGAATTGACTGACCTTGAAGTACATCCATCCCAAGAATATTTTCGGGTAACTCTGATACCAAAACATTTGCCATAAATCCTGATCCCTTGCCAATAGCCAATTTCACCCGCATCCTAACTGCTGGTGTAGTTTGCCCTCACAAAGGATTTCCTTGTAAAAGTGTAACTTCGGCTCCGCTATCAACTAAAGCCATTACATGTGCAGGAGAAGATGACTTCCCCCACCATACAGTGACAGGTGCATATGGGAGTCGGTCTCCTGTGACTGCCCTCACGGCTATTATAGGAGACTCACCTTTCCTTCATAAAGGATAAGGAACCTTCCAATCCCCTTTTCTGATTCTCTCTAACTCCTCCCCAGGATAAAGGGATTTGGGTTCATGTTCAGTTTTGGGAATTGGTTTGGGGCTAACAGGAGGGGTCTGTTCTGTTTTCTCTAAGTCCAGGCTGGTGTTATCTTCACTAGGAGTAGTGTTTCTAACCCTGACAGTTTTCCCTACTAAATGTTTCCACCTCTTCAGCATTTCTGCAGTAGAAATCCCATCTATCTCATCTTTAGGTACTCCTGCCTTTAATAGGTCCACCCACATTTCTTTCCTAGAAATAACTAGCCTGGTTTTCTTTTCACCTCCTGTCTTCTCTACCCCATTCCCTTTCTTCTCTGTTCTTTTCTGCTTGTATTCTTCCTGTCTGGCCTTGACCTTATCTACTGCACTGACAGGTTTTGTTTTAGTCTCCTCTAGCTCCCCCAACTGGCTTAAAAGGACTGTGGCTTCATGAATCTTGCTGTTTAATCCCAGGCCTCCCAATAAGGACAATATTGGAGCCCTGAGATTAAATGGCACAGACTTCATCAGCTTAGAGCGCAGAGCAGACGTAAAGGGTTCCATATCTGGACCCATCCATTCTGGAAATGTATTCAATCCGGTTATACAACCCATCTCACGTAACCTGGAAAAGGCGTGGGTGATTTGTCGAGCAAATGGCTGGTGTTGAAAAATATATGCTAAATATATATACTCGCGCTAATGGTGAATGATGCCCTGTGGGAGTGCGAAACGTTGACGATATTTCCGGGATTTCTGCCATCAGTTCCGGTCGTTTGGAACGCACGTTTGGAACGCTCGCCTGAAACGCCTGTTTTATACGATCTGCTCCATGCTTGATGCTTGTTTTTATCCCATGTTTTGTAAGTACCCATCTTTTGTTCAAATAAACCCCTTTTTGATGGTACTTCACTATCAGTTTGTTTTTTTACTTCTGGGTACGTGTTTTGTCTGGCTAAAACCCTTCACCAAGCAAGCCTGGATCTGATGACCTGATCTCCTATCCACCATCCTAAAGACATCCATATTAAGCCTTAAATGACCCACCAGACTGAAAAGCTGGGGGTCATGTGGATCTGGTGAGTGGGGACACATAATGGGGTGTTGTGCTCCTGAATTTTTTGAAGCACCTTTCTTCTCTTCATTTTGGATTGGAGTACCTTGAGTCACTTGTTTTGGACTTTGTGTTGTTTTATTATTTTTCATTCCATATTTGTTTATTGTTTGCGAGCGCTATATTTATATCAACTTTTTCAAATGGCTGGTGTAAGCACTTAAAACCATCCTGACACCATGCTTGATATGGTGTCAGGATGATCAAATTCCATTATTTCTATTACTACATTGTAATATATAGTGAAATAGTTCAACTCACCATAATGCAGAATCAGTGGGAACCTCAGCTTGTCACTTGCCACCAGATGTAGCTTGTTACTTGCCACCGTCGCTTGCCACCAGATGCAGCATGTCATTTTCCAGTTGCCACCCATAGCCTGCCACCAGATGCAGCATATCACTTTCCACAGTTGCCTGCCGCCAGATGCAGCGTGTCACATGCCACCAGCAGCCTGTCACCAGATACAGTGTGCCACTTGCTACCAGCATCCTGCCACCAGATAGTGTGCCACTTGCCACCAGCAGCCTGCCACCAAATACAGTGTGCCACTTGCCACCAGCAGCCTGCCACCAGATACAGTGTGCCACTTGCCACCAGCAGTCTGCCACCTGATACAGTGTGACAATTGTCACCAGCAGTCTGTCACCAGATACAGTGTGCTACTTGCCACCAACAGTGTGCCACTTGCCACCATATATTGTGCCAGATACAGTGTGCCACTTTCCACCAGCAGCCTGCCTCGAGATACAGTGTGCCACTTGACACCCACAGCCTGCCACCAGATACAGTGTGCCATTTGCGACCAGCAGACTGCCACCAAATACAGTGTGCCACTTTCCACCAGGAGCCTGCCACCAGATACAGTGTGTCACTTGCCACCATACAGTGTGCCACTTGCCACCAGCAGCCTGCCACCAGATACAGTGTGCCACTTGCCATCAGCAGCCTGCCACCAGATACAGTGTGCCATTTGCCACCAGCAGCCTGACACCAGATACAGTGTTCCACTTGCCACCAGCAGCCTGCCACTAGATACAGTGTGCCTCTTGCCACCCACAGCCTGCCACCAGATACTGTGTGCCACTTGCCACCAGCAGCCTGCCACCAGATACAGTGTGCCACTTTCCACCAGAAGCCTGCCACCAGATACAGTGTTTCCCTTGCCACCAGCAGCCTGCCACCAGATAGTGTGCCACTTGCCACCAGAAGCCTGCCACCAGATACAGTGGGCAACTTGCCACCCACAGCCTGCCACCAGATACAGTGTGCAACTTTCCACCAGCAGCCTGCCACCAGATAGCCACTTGCCACCAGCAGCCTGCCACCAGATACAGTGTGCAACTTGCCACCAGCAGTCTGCCACCTGATACAGTGTGACAATTGTCACCAGCAGCCTGTCACCAGATACAGTGTGCCACTTGCCACCAGCAGCCTGTCACCAGATACAGTGTGCCACTTGCCACCGTACAGTGTGCCATTTGCCACCAGCAGCCTGCCACCAGATACAATGTGCCACTTTCCACCAGATACAGTGTGCCACTTGCCACCATATAGTGTACAACTTGCCACCAGCAGCCTGCCACCAGATACAGTGTGCCACTTGCCACCATATAGTGTGCCACTTGCCACCAGGAGCCTGCCACCAGATACAGTGTGCCACTTGCCACCAGCAGCCTGCCACCAGATACAGTGTGCCACTTGCCACCATCTAGTGTGTCACTTGCCACCAGCAGCTTGCCACGAGATACAGTGTGCAACTTGCCACCCACAGCCTGCCACCAGATACAGTGTGCCACTTGCCACCAGCAGCCTGCCACCAGATACAGTGTGCCACTTGCCAACAGTAGCCTGCCACTAGATACAGTGTGCCACTTGCCTCCAGCAGCCGGCCACCAGATACAGTGTGCCACTTGCCACCATATAGTGTGCCACGTGCCACCAGCAGCCTGCCACCAGATACAATGTGCCACTTGCCACCAGCAGTCTGCCACTCCCTCCAGGACTCTGTCCGGATGGGTAGAAAGGACAGGGCCTGCATAGTCAAACAAATCCCTGGAGCCCCCACCCCTCCTGAGCTGGGATGGTATGACTGTGTGTAAAATGAATGCCAGGAGTATTGATCAGACCAAGTTCTACAGAGGGGGGGTGTGTACAAGCCTTTGGGCTCACACTGGTATGTTGCAGTTTGGGCGCACTGCTTGTGTATCTGCAGTTTTAGCTGCAGTCCTATTGATTTATATTAGGTTGCAGGTTTTTGACGCATATTCTGACAGTGCACCAAAGATAAGATGCAGCATGCAGGAATTTTGGTGCGTTTTCAGAAAAAACACGCAACCTAATGGAAATCAATAGGACTGTGGGTAAAACGCAGGAAAACTGCGGGTACACCAGCAATGGGCCAAAACATAGCAAACCAGTGTGAACCCACCTAAAAGCACAAGGAACCAAATCTAAACATATTGGCTGCAGTTATAACAGCTATTGCTGAAGGAAAAAGTTAAAAAAAGAGGGGGAGGGAAGGGAAATAAGAGTCCAGTCACTGAGCTCACACTTGGATGGTCGGAAGCTTATCACTCAGATGTCGTGTTCACCTTATCTGCCAGCTGGTCTGTACAGATTTTCGCACCCACACGGCTCCTTCACTGTATGGACTTCACAGGGGGAGAGGGGAGAGAGAGGGGAGGGGGAAGGCAGAGCAGACCCAGCCTTTCTCCTCTCCCATTTGTGCAGGGGGAACTGTACACTGTGACATTGTAATAACCACAGTGAGCCAACACAGATGCAGCCAGACACCCCTACATTTACACACAGCTTCTTCTGTCCCATAGACATTTATGGACAGGAGAAAATCAGGCTTGTACTGCTGTCTGGGCGGCCGATTTTAAGGGAGGGGCCTGGAGCTGCAGCTCCAATAGCCCCTCTGTCAGTGATGGCAAACCTTGACACCCCAGATGCTTTGGAACTACATTTCCCATGATGCTCATGCACTCTGCAGTGCAGTTGTAGTTGAGCATCATGGGAAATGTAGTGCTATGTTAATCTGGCCCTGCCGCATATCACACTTCCAGGTCCCCCTCACCTATCACACTTCCAGTTCCCCCTCTCCTATCACACTTCCAGGTCCCCCTCTCCTATCACACTTCCAGGTCCCCTTCTCCTATCACACTTCCAGGTCCCCCTCACCTATCACACTTCCAGGTCCCCCTCACCTATAACACTTCCAGGTCCTCCTCACCTATCACACTTCCAGGTCCCCTTCTCCTATCACACTTCCAGGTCCCCCTCACCCATCACACATCCAGGTCCCCCTCTCCTATCACACTTCCAGGTCCCCCTCACCTATCACACTTCCAGGTCCCCCTCTCCTATCACACTTCCAGGTCCCCTTCTCCTATCACACTTCCAGGTCCCCCTCACCTATCACACTTCCAGGTCCCCCTCACCTATCACACGTCCAGGTCCCCCTCACCTATCACACTTCCAGGTCCCCCTCACCTATCACACTTCCAGGTCCCCTTCTCCTATCACACTTCCAGGTCCCCCTCACCTACCACATATCCAGGTCCCCCTCACCTATCACACTTCCAGGTCCCCCTCACCTATCACACTTCCAGGTCCCCCTCACCTATCACACTTCCAGGTCCCCCTCACCTATCACACTTCCAGGTCCTCCTCACCTATCACACTTCCAGGTCCCCTTCTCCTATCACACTTCCAGGTCCCCTTCTCCTATCACACTTCCAGGTCCCCCTCACCTATCACACTTCCAGGTCTCCATCACCTATCACACTTCCAGGTCCCCTTCACCTATCACACTTCCAGGTCCCCTTCTCCTATCACACTTCCAGGTCCCCCTCACCTATCACACTTCCAGGTCCCCCTCACCTATCACACTTCCAGGTCCCCTTCTCCTATCACACTTCCAGGTCCCCCTCACTTATCACACTTCCAGATCCCCCTTTCCTATGACCCCCTCTCCTATGAATGCCAATAAAAATGTTATTATAACTGTCAAAATCTACCACTATGGGTCATATTTTTAAAAACTGTAATGTGAAAGGAGGGGACTCCTGATGTGAAAGGGTGCTCTCATATGAAGCGGATTCATGATATGATAAGGGGACTGGTATAAAGGGTGACTAACTATACTTAATATTGGAAACAAATAATTCCTCAGCCACTAACTGTATCTGTGTGTATATGGCAGGATTTTTTTAGTGTAGGTTTAGGTAAGTTAGTTTATCACTTATAGCACAGTAGACTGTGTACAGTGTATTCCATATGTGGGCTTAAACTCTATTTACCCATGCTCTTTTAAGCCATCCCAATATTACGCATATTTTAACCACACCCATTTTCACTGTGGTGCGGTCTTCTTCGTCCCTAAGTGTCCCTCATTCTCAAGTTCCAAAATTGTGAGGTATGCACTTATACTGTGGCATTTGCTACAGCACAAGCCAATCAGCGGGTCCCAGACAATGATTTATGGCCAGAATCTGCTGATCGACTGCGCGAATGACAAAAGAGAACCCTGCTTTGCAGGAAGAAAAAAATGTATTGGTAAACAACACAGAGCTCTTTACAGACAGCAGCGGTGTGTCATTTTTTTTTATTTCTGCAAAAGCAGGGAGTAAAAGCTGGCACATTGCTTAGTAAAAACAGCACACAGTAAACCCCTTGATTGCCTCTAAATGTTAACCCCTTTCCAGTCACTGTCATTAGTACAGTGACAGTATATAATTAGCACTGATCACTGAATTAGTGTCACTGGAGATGTCAGCATCAGTTAGTGTCAGATTTCCACTGCACTATCACAGTCCCTCTATAAGTCACTGATCACAGCCATTACTAGTATAAAAAAGAAAAATTACAGTATATATATGTAGCAAGGGCCCCGACCCCTAGAGGCCTAATGGTGACCTCCAGAGTCAGGGAGAGTTGACATTCTTTCCTTGAAGAGTGGGTTACCAGGCATGGTGGGTGAGATGCAAGAAGAAATGCTGGGCACCAGTCACCTTTTGAATGCAAACAAGAGATTTATTGTCTCTTAACAGAACTGTGGGAGAGAGGGTTAGGGCCAGGACACCCTTGAGTAGATGTAATGCTAATTGGCAGACTCCGAGACTTCTATAGGTAGACAGCTATACAGTGGAAGACCTCCAGCTGGATAACACATCTGTATAGTTAGGACCGCTAATCCTATGGCAACTGATCTTGCAACAGTCAATAAAAAGTGGTTGTGCTTAAGTTTTGGTAACACAGAACAGTCCATTTCTTATCTCTCAGTATCTCACTGTAAATCTTCACTCAATGAGCTCCAGGGGCGGATCCAGAGTCTAGTCTCGGGAGGGGTACTGCCAGAAAATACATTTTTTGGGGGGAATTTATTAGGGAAATGGCTGGTGTTGGTGCTTCAATCATCACAGCACCATGGTTGTTATGGTGTCAGGATGATTGAAGCGCATTTTTTCTTTTATTACATTGTTATATAAAATGAAATAGTTCAACTCACCATAATGCAGAATCAGTGGGAGCCCCAAGCGTGTCACTTACCACGTTGCCTGCCACCAGATGCAGATTGTTACTTGCCACTTTACCTGCCACACGTTGCAGATTGTTACTTGCCATGTCACCTGCCACCAGATGCAGTTTGTCACTTGCCACGTCACCTGCCACCAGATGCGGATTGTCACTTGCCACATCACCTGCCCCCAGACGCGGATTGTCACGTCACCTGCCCCCAGATGCGGATTGTCACGTCACCTGCCACACATTGCGGATTGTCACTTGCCATGTCGCCTGCCACCAGATGCAGAGTGTCACTTGCCACGTCACCTGCCACCAGATGAAGATTGTCACTTGCCACGTCACCTGCCACCAGATGCGGATTGTCACGTCACATGCCACACATTGCGGATTGTCACTTGCCATGTCGCCTGCCACCAGTTGCAGATTGTCACTTGCCACGTCGCCTGCCACCAGATGCAGATTGTCACTCGCCACATCATCTGCCACACGTTGCGGATTGTCACTTGCCTGCTACAGCTTCAATTGTAACTTTCTGCTTCCCAGAGGGTGAGGCAGCAGATTACCAGTCAGGCAGCAGAGAGATGATGTAATCTCTCTGCTGCCCGTAGCTACCTGCACAGTGAGGGCGGAACTGCAGGGATGCAGGGCGGGAGGTGAGAGATGATGTCACCTCTCTGCTCCCTGGCCCGCCGACTCCCTGATTGGCCAGCAGCCCAGCCGCTCTCTAGATGTCACCCGCCCACTCTCTGACTGTCACCAGCGGCCGCTGGTGTCCGCTCTCACCTGCCCACCCCACTGTCAGGCTTAGACTGTCACCAGCCCCCCCGGCTGTCCGCTCTTACCCACCCACCCCACTGTCAGTCTCAGACTGTCACCAGACCCCCCGGCCGTCCGCTCTCTCACCCGCCCACTGTCAGTGACTGACAGTGGGCGGGTGAGAGAGAGCGGATGGCCGGGCTGGTAATAGTCTGAGACTGACAGTCAGTCTCAAACTATCACCAGCCCGGCCGTCCGCTCTCGCACCCGCCCACTGTCAGTCTCAGACTGTCACCCGCCTGGCCATTCGCTCTCTCTCTCCCACGGACCCAGCTGCCTGCCCTCTCACCAGCATTCTCGGAGGGGGCAATTGCCCCGTTGCCCCCCCTGGATCCGCCCCTGCTGAGCTCCCAGTCTCTCACTAGACTTCCAGATCCCAGTCGTCACTGGATCCCCCTGAGCTCTTCCACAACTATCCCACTGTATACTCCTCAAGCGTCACCCCCGCTATCCTGCTGGGTCCTTGGCTTGGCACTTGCTGAAGCTTTCCCACTTCTTCACCATCCCCGGTTGGTGAGAAGACTGCTCCGGTACTTGCTCAGACTTACTCACTGTAGTATCTGGTAGGAAAATGGATGGTCCCTTAGTGGCGACAGCTTCCCTTCTACCTCCAACCACAACTGGTTCCCTGAACCTTCTCAGCTTAGTTGGTCTCCAATTCTGCAGTCCCAACCCTACGCTGCTTCTCCTGCTCCTGGATAGGACTCAGGCAGCCTAGCAGCCAGGTGTCCCCGGGATAGGCCTCAGGCTTCCAGCCTTGCAGCCTGGGGCGACATAACACACATCCACCTACACAGCCCTCCAGGTGGCACAGAACCCTGATCACCTGACTCCACCCAAATAAATAGGCTCTCCCAGCAGGCCAAGGGACTAAAGAAACACCTGCCAATTGGCTGTGACAGCCCATCCATTCATACTCTGACCTTGCGAAGCCCCTGTAATTCTAATGTCACCGGCTGGTAACCTGTGTTAAGTGGAGATGTAGATTACATTTGGATGCCTGTAATGATCAAAGTTCGAGGCAGAAGGATCCAAGCCATATTGGTCAGAGACCAACCACCTCTCTCTCCAACGCTGTGGTAGTAGCAACTTGTTGTGCCTTATATCCAAACAAGAAGACTCGCTGCTCCAGGTGAGGTTTTGAAAACCTGATGATCTGGACAGGTGCCCACCTCGGCTCACCTCCGCATATAATCAAAAGAAGAAATGGCCTCACTCTGTACTCGATCAAAATTCTTTCATTCAGAACATCCCAAAGTGTTGGCAGAAAGCTGGTAGATGCATTTCACACACTCCAAGTGCACTTAATCATTACACAGAGAGAGCAACATAGATTTCCACATAAAGCCCAACCTAGTTGCATAGCAGCTGACATTAATCATTGAATTGCATGCCTCCTGTTATATGAGACACGTAGAAACCAAGAAAACAGAAAAACCTACAGCAACCTATAGAAACTCACAAACACATAAATATGTATCGCATCACATATAGATTAATGTAAAATAGAACAATCGTATATAGTGAAAAGATATTTATAAAAATGTGTACATATATTAGTAAATAGAGATAAACATACTCAAGAACATATACCATAAAACCATTGTAATCACCATATTGGATTAAAACAAATCTATGTAACTTCATATACCATCCCTTAACAGAAGTATGCACACGCACATCACACACACACATATATATGTATTTGTGTAAACGCATAGACAGTGACACCCACCCATAGAATATCTCCCTTCATTATAAAAACATTAAACAACATATATCACTATATGGTACAGTACTCTATGGAGATAATTCAAGGAATCTTTCTCCAAGCCCCCAAAAGGAACAATGGAGAAAGGGTGGGCAATAGAGGGCAGAGTACAGAGGAAAAACAAACAGACAAAAAAGACAAAGAAACAAAACAGGTTGAGCAGCAAGAGATATGAGACTGTATTAAAATTATCAATGATTATGTATCAATCTATACATAGTCAGTAAAAACCGACATATGTCAACCCATAACTCTTTAAGCTCATAAAACACCAAATATGGCAAGCACATCAAGAGAACTGTGCGGAGGGAAAGACCAGGGCAGTAAATATAAGGCCAAATTTTCAGCCATGTGATTGTTTTATGAGCACCTATATAGTGTAACGAAAAATCTATCAACAAGCTAAACACTTTAATTTATGCCATAATGGCAATATTACAGCCATACATATACAGATCATTGAGAAGGTCAGGGCTCCACCCAGAGAGGGGTGATATATTTTGATTACTTTGTCGTAGAGAGGTATTCTGGATATTCCAGCTCCAGACCCGCATCTCACATGGGTTAAATTTTGAGTGGCATGTGACCCATTATTATGACTAAACATGATGAATACACTCTCTCAGACAAAGTATTAACATTAACATTCAAAAATAACCACATAATGATCTAATCATCCTTCATTGCTCATTAGTGGTAATGCTTCAGCAGTCCCACTATTGTTATTAGTTTTTTTATTTATTAATTTTAATTTTATTCCGTACGTTTTTTGGCTCTGCGTAACTTCTGCATATTTTCAGCTATTAAAACCATTCAACTTTTAAAATGTTCAGCTCTTTCAGTTGATGATGTGACTTTTTCAACTTTTTTCTACTATTTATACTTTTTAAAATATTAAAATATTAAGCTTTTTAACACTTTTTTTTAACATTGAAGTGAATGAGAGCATGCTTCAAATCCTTAAAATCCGCTCCCAAAAGTTTCAGCACCTTCATACTATCACCTACAGATGCCAAACAAACTTTAAAATGTTCACAAAATATTCAGCTATCTGGCTATATCTTTTCAGTTTGATATCTTTTACAGTTTTTGTGAAAAAGCGGTTTGTTTAGTGGTCATTTCAGGAAATTTTATCAATTAAACTGAGTGCCAGTTCACACAGGGGAGACTTGTCAGGCGACCTAGCCGCCTGACAAGTCGCCTCCCGTTCTGTACAATGGAACCGTTCTAATAGGAGCGATGCAAGTCGCTCCGACTTAGAAAAAGGTTCCTGTACTACTTTGGGGGCGACTTGCATAGACTTGCATAGACTTCTATACAGAAGTCGTTTTGCAAGTCGCCGTGGCAGTCGTGTGCAGGTCGCCTCGGTGAGTCGACCTGCAAGTCATGCCGCCCCTGTGTGAACCGGGGCTGAGTGTCTATTGGGGTGCTTAGAGTGGATGATGTCATACCTAGAGCACAGAGCCTTACAAAAATTATCTTAGTTCCTTCTCTATAAATTGCTCTCACGCCCACAAGATCTACTTGTCATACACAATTTATACACCAAAACGTAGGTATTTTGTCTAGTTTCAGGCAATGCACTCAGTTTTGTACACCTTTTACTTTTGGCTGGTTGAGCTTCCAAATGACAAGAGTTCTACACTTTCTTCCATTGACTGTCCTGTATAAAATTCTTCTCATTTCCCAGCGAAACGCATAGCCAACTTCTTTTTTAAATCACTGACATGGCCACATTTTTAAGTTTATCAACATAAATTTTATACTGATACGTTCACAAAGGCCGTGTGTCTCTAACGGTGAAGTCGCTGTTTCCATAGCATGTACTGTTGTGGATTTATTAAGGCTTGTTTGAAGGATTCTCTCACTCAGGCAGATAGTGAGGAGATGTTTTTTAGTGTGTTCAGGGGACAGGCAGCTAGCAGATAGGGGGATGCTATTCAGCATTCCCAAGTATTTTCTCCAGGAAATGCATTTTCTAGTTATTACTATTTTTTGTTTTATATATATATATATATATATATATATATATATATATATTCAAAAAAATGTATATATACATTGAGTTGATGGAGGGCGGCTGAAAATTTGGCCTTATATTTACTACCCTGGTCTTTCCCTCCACACAGTTCTCTTGATGTGTCTTGCCATATTATTTGGTGTTTTATGAGCTTAAAGAGGTATGGGTTGATATATGTCGGTTTTTACTGAATATATATTGATTGATACATAATCATTGATAATTTTAATACAGTCTCGTATCTCTTGCTGCTCAACCTGTTTTTTTTCTTTGTCTTTTTTGTCTGTTTGTTTTTCCTCTTTACTCTGCCCTCTATTGCCCACCCTTTCTCCGTTGTTCCTTTTGGGGGCTATGGAGAAAGATTCCTTGAATTATCTCCATAGAGTACTGTACCATATATAGTGATATATGTTGTTTAATGTTTTTATAATGAAGGGAGATATTCTATGGGTGGGTGTCTATGAGTTTACACATATACATATATATGCGTGTGTATGATGCGCATGTGCATACTTCTGTTAATGGATGGTATATGATGGGTTACATAGATTTGTTTTAATCCAATATGGTGATTACAATGGTTTTATGGTGTATGTTCTTGAGTATGTTTATCTCTATTTACTAATATATGTACACATTTTTAGGAATATCTTTTCACTATATACGATTGTTCTATTTTACATTAATCTATATGCGATGCGATGCATATTTATATGTGTTTGCGTTGCTATAGGTTGCTGTAGGTTTTTCTGTTTCCTTGGTTTCTATGTGTCCCATATAACAGGAAACATGCAATTCAGTGATTAGTGTCACCTGCTATGCAACTAGGTTGGGCTTTATATGGAAATCTATGCTGCTCTCTCTGTGTAATGATTAAGTGTGCTTGGAGTGTGTGAAATGCATCTACCAGCTTTCTGTCAACACTTTGGGATGTTATGAATGAAAGAATTTTGATTGAGTACAGAGTGCGACCATTTCTTCTTTTGAACTTGTTGTACCTTGACTGCCTTAATGGCAGAGATGTAATGACCTCTGGTATACGCCTTGAAGGTATCCAAAACTCAGGAGAGGATGACCCCATGTTTGAGTCCCAGTAACCACATAAGGCTAGGGGTCTGCTCCGCAATGTCTGGTTGTGAGATCAATTGAGCACCGAGATGCCACATGGAGGCGGTACGGGAGGAGGAAGTACGGAGAGTAACCGCTAGGGCACTGTGATCTGAGAGGCTGCTGGGTAAATAAGCAGAACCTAAAACATCTGTCAACATAGAGGGGTTAGCAAAGGCATAGTCAATTCTGGAGGCGGTTTTGTAAGAGGTAGAAAAGCATGAGAAGGTTTTGGTGGATGGATATTTCCACCTCCGTTACCCCAACTAACAACGCCCAGTTTGGTAAGTTCCCAGTAAAGGACTTAGGTGGTGTGGGCCTATCCAAGTCTGGTGAGAGAATAGCATTAAAATCACCTAGAAGTAACATTTTTGCAGGACAGTAGGGGGTGATCCTCTCCAGTAGGGATGAGCCGAACACCCCCCTGTTCAGTTCGCACCAGAACATGCGAACAGGAAAAAAGTTCGTTCGAACACGCGAACACCGTTAAAGTCTATGGGACACGAACATGAATAATCAAAAGTGCTAATTTTAAAGGCTTATATGCAATTTATTGTCATAAAAAGTGTTTGGGAACCTGGGTCCTGCCCCAGGGGACATGGATCAATGCAAAAAAAAGTTTTAAAAACGGACGTTTTTTCGGGAGCAGTGATTTTAATAATGCTTAAAGTGAAACAATAAAAGTGTAATATCCCTTTAAATTTCATACCTGGGGGGTGTCTATAGTATGCCTGTAAAGGGGCGCATGTTTTCCGCATTTAGAACAGTCTGACAGCAAAATGACATTTCGAAGGAAAAAAAGTCTTTTAAAACTACTCGCGGCTATTGCATTGCTGGTCCGACAATACACATAGAAGTTCATTGATAAAAACGGCATGGGAATTCCCCACAGAGGAACCCCAAACCAAAATTTAAAAAAAAAATGACGTGAGGGGTCCCCCTTCAGGTCTGGTATGGATATTAAGGGGAACCCCGGCCAAAATTTAAAAAAAAAATGATGTGGGGGGTCCCCTAAATTCCATACCAGACCCTTGAGGTCTGGTATGGATTTTAAGGGGAACCCCGTGCCAAAATAAAAAAAAAACGGCATGGGGTCCCCCCAAAAATCCATAACAGACCCTTTTCCAAGCACGCAACCTGGCAGGCCGCAGGAATAGAGGGGGGGACGAGAGAGCGCCCCCTCTCCCTCCTGAACCGTACCAGGCCACATGCCCTCAACATTGGGAGGGTGCTTTGGGGTAGCCCCCAAAACACCTTGTCCCCATGTTGATGAGGACAAGGGCCTCATTCCCACAACCCTGGCCAGTGGTTGTGGGGGTCTGCGGGCGGGGGGCTTATCGGAATCTGGAAGCCCCCTTTAACAAGGGGACCCCCAGATCCCGCCCCCCCCCCTGTGTGAAATGGTAAGGGGGTACAAAACTAAAAAACTGTCAAAAATGTTAAAAATGACAAGAGACAGTTTTTGACAATTCCTTTATTTAAATGCTCGGATAAGGGTCTGGTATGGATTTTTGGGGGGACCCCATGCCGTTTTTTTTTTAATTTTGGCATGGGGTTCCCCTTAATATCCATACCAGACCTGAAGGGTCTGGTATGGAATTTAGGGGGACCCCCCACGTCATTTTTTTTTAAAATTTTGGCCGGGGTTCCCCTTAATATCCATACCAGACCTGAAGGGCCTGGTATGCAATTTAGGGGGAACCCCCACTTCATTTTTTTTTTTTAATTTTGGCCGGGGTACCCCTTAATATCCATACCAGACCTGAAGGGCCTGGTATAGAATTTAGGGGAACCCCCCACGTCCTTTTTTTTTTAAATTTTGGTTCGGGGTTCCCCTGTGGGGAATTCCCATGCCGTTTTTATCAATGAACTTCTATGTGTATTGTCGGACTGGCAATGCAATAGCCACGAGTAGTTTTAAATGACTTTTTTTCCTTTGAAATGTCATTTTGCTGTCAGACTGTTCTAAACACGGGAAACATGCGCCCCTTTACAGGCATACTATAGACACCCCCCAGGTACAAAATTTAAAGGGATATTACACTTTTATTGTTTCACTTTAAGTATTATTAAAATCACTGCTCCCGAAAAAACATCCGTTTTTAAAACTTTTTTTTGCATTGATCCATGTCCCCTGGGGCAGAACCCAGGTCCCCAAAAACTTTTTATGACAATAACTTGCATATAAGCCTTTAAAATTAGCACTTTTGATTTCTCCCATAGACTTGTTCCGTGGCATTCGAATTTGCCGCGAACACCCCAAATTGTTCGCTGTTCGGCGAACTTGCGAACGGCCGTGTTCGAGTCGAACATGAGTTCGACTCGAAGCTTATCCCTACTCTCCAGTACTGTGTATAAGATCTCAGCCCTAAAGGGTGGAGACACATATATACCAGCAAAGACGTATCTCTGCTGCCATATCAGAAGTACCAACAACACTACAAATCTGCCCTGTGAATCAATGTGGACCACCTTATTGACGCACGAGAGGGATATATGTACTAATATGGAGACTGCCCTTGCATAGGTCAAGTAATAAGTGGGAAAAGCTTTCTGTACCCAGGGTTTTTTCAGAGTCATTAGTTTACTGCCCACCAGGTGTGTCTCCTGCAGGACCAGAACAGAGGGACTATACTTTTTGACATATTGCAAAGGGAGCGACCTTTTAAATTTGGAATTAAGGCACTGCACATTCCAAGATACCACAGAGAAGGTATCCCGGTCATGTGATACCATACTCTCATTGTTAAAAATGCATAGAGGAGAATACTGTTCTTCGAATAGGTGACACCTGGTAGGCAGCAGTAGAGCATGAGCCACTGTACGTTAAACACAAACTATGCATACATAAAAACACAACAACGAAATTAGAACATCCCAAGCACAATATGCTTATCCTACCATTACCCAGCACCCCCCGAAACCTCATGGGGAGGGCCAGGAAATGGTCTATACCCAAAACAACAAAGAAATGGAAAAGCCTAGAGCATACAGTGGGGACAGAAAGTAATCAAACCCCTTAAATTTTTCACTCTTTGTTATAGTGCAGTAATTTGCTAAAATCATTTAAGTTCATTTTTTTTCCTCATTAATGTACCCCATATTGACAGAAAAATACAGAATTGTTGACATTTTTGCATATTAAAAAAGAAAAGCTGAAACATCACATGGTCCTAAGTATTCAGACCCTTTGCTGTGACACTCATATATTTAACTCTGGTGCTGTCCATTTCTTCTGATCATCCTTGAGATGGTTCTACACCTTCATTTGAGTCCAGCTGTGTTTGATTATACTGATTTGACTATATTAGGAAAGCCACACGCCTGTCTATATAAGACCTTACAGCTCACAGTGTATGTCAGAGCAAATGAGAATCATGAGGTCAAAGGAACTGTCTGAAGAGCTCAGAGACAGAATTGTGGCAAGGCACAGATCTGGCCAAGGTTACAAAAAAAGTCTGCTGCACTTAAGGTTCCTAAGAGCACTGTGGCCTCCATAATCCTTAAATGGAAGATGTTTGGGATGACCAGAACCCTTCCTAGAGCTGGCCGTCCAGCCAAACTGAGCTATTGGGAGAGAAGAGCCTTGGTGAGAGAGGTAAAGAAGAACCCAAAGATCACTGTGGCTGAGCTCAGAGATGCAGTCAGGAGATGGGAGAAAGTTGTAGAAAGTCAACCATCACTGCAGCCCTCCACCAGTCATTTGAGTCCAGCTGTGTTTGATTATACTGATTTGACTATATTAGGAAAGCCACACGCCTGTCTATATAAGACCTTACAGCTCACAGTGTATGTCAGAGCAAATGAGAATCATGAGGTCAAAGGAACTGTCTGAAGAGCTCAAAGACAGAATTGTGGCAAGGCACAGATCTGGCCAAGGTTACAAAAAAAGTCTGCTGCACTTAAGGTTCCTAAGAGCACTGTGGCCTCCATAATCCTTAAATGGAAGATGTTTGGGATGACCAGAACCCTTCCTAGAGCTGGCCGTCCAGCCAAACTGAGCTATTGGGAGAGAAGAGCCTTGGTGAGAGAGGTAAAGAAGAACCCAAAGAACCCAGAGTGGATGAAAAGGTGATGCCGGGGAGGAAGAAAGGTGCCCGGATAGCTGGCAGGATTACTGTAGGAGCGGAGCTCAGTTACTGCACGTCCACTCCGTATCACATCCCGGTCACGCCCCCACATTACTATTTTATAGTAGCAAACTCCACTAGATTTCTAGGTGCTGCGGATGTAAGAGTAACTTCTACTACTGGCAGTTAAGGGCTCTGGTTGCACCACGCCACCTCCTCACTGCATGCCATTCAAAAAAAGCCTGTGATTGGGGATGAGAAATCCCTCCTCTCTCTTTTTATCCGATCACAGAACACCTTACCTCCTGTGAAAAATAAACACAATATTATATGTGTATGGGCATGAGATTACAGGAGCCCTGCACTGTTAGCTGCTGTTCTCATGCATTTTTTATATTATTATTATTATTATAGATGATTTATATAGCGCCAACAGTTTACGCAGCTCTTTGCAATGTAGAGGGGGACAGCACAATTACAGTGCAGTTCAATACAGAAGGGACAGGAGGGCCCTGCTCGTAGAGCTTACATTCTAAAGGGAGGGGGTGGTGGTACAAAAGGTAATAGATGCAGGGAATGATTGGATGGGGGTGGCTTGGGGACAGTTGTTAGGTGGGTGTGGGATAGACTTCCCTGAATAAGTGAGTTTTCAGGGATCTCCTAAAGGTGGACAGGTTAGGGGCTGATCGGATATACCGGGGCAGGGAGTTCCAAAGGATGGGAGAGGCTCTGTAGAAGTCCTGAAGGCGAGCATGAGAGGAGGTAACAAGGGAGCTAGAGAGCAGGAGGTCCTGGGAGTAGCGGAGGGGATGATTAGGGCAATATCTGCAAATGAGGTTGGTGATGTAGCTGGGGGCGATGTTGTGGATGGCCTTGTATGTTGTGGTTAGCATTTTGAATTTTATACGGTGGGGTAGGGGAAGCCAGGGAAGGGATTGACAGAGAGAGGCAGCAGTCACGGATCGGTTAGTGAGGTATTTTAGTCTAGCAGCATTCATAATAGACTGAAGGGGGTATAGCTTGCATAAGGGTAGGCCATTAAGGAGAGAGTTGCAGTAGTCAAGGCGGGAAATAATCAAGGAGTGAATAAGTTGCTTTGTAGTGTCATTAGTCAGGAAGGGTCGAATTCTGGAGATGTTGCGGAGGTTAAGGCGGATTTAGTCAGTGATTGGATGTGGGGGCTGAAGGAAAGGTCAGAGTCAAGGATTACACTCAGCACCCTGACATGTGCGGAGGGACCAATGGTTGTGCTTTTAGAAAGATTGAGTTTGAGAAAGGGGTGTGACATCCATACCAATATGTCATTCAGTAAGTTTAAGATCCGTGAAGAGATCGAGGGGGTGAGTTGAGGAGTGGAGAGATAGATCTGGGTGTCATCGGCGTAGAGGTGTTATTGGAAGCCATGGGAGGTTATCAACTGGCCCAGGGAAGAGGTATAGAGTAAGAATAGGAGGGGCCCAAGGACAGACCTTGAGGATCCTCTGATGAAGTCACGTGACGTGACGATACGCGACAGGATTGGAGCACAGGAACTGTCACAGACTGACGATAGGATACGGCGCTCGTGGATGTTTTTTACTATAGCCTTCTGGTAAATGTAAGTGTACCATGTTGTTTTTAACCTAATAAACTGATTTATATACGGGATCATGCTATGTGCACTCTCTTCCAATACTCCACATATATTCATCCCATTGTGACGAGCATTGAGGAAACTGGGACAGTTTGAAGACACCCTTTTAAGGTATACGAACTTGGCGTTCATTGGATTAACGCCCCCGCACTCATTTTACAAAAGTGAGTGCATCCCCCTTCTGTGTCCTGTCCCCTTTTTCCACTGTGGCTGCCACGGAGTTATACTATATACTGTCTGCTTATGTTTTTTATATACCATCCTGCACACCCACCACCCGAATCGCCTGAACTACTGGATGGGACCCTTGCCTGCTGGTGATTTGTTACTGGATTACAAGCGGTTGTCTTGCAGCAGTAAGGTGAGCTGCTTGCGAGCACAGTGGTGTCCCCACTGAAGACCTTTTTCCCTTCCCTGTGGCTTGTGGACTTGCCTTTTTGGAACTGATGACTCATTGTTTGAGCACTTTGTACTACAAGGTGGTGGGACTGTTCACCATTTATTTTCTTGGAGTCACTATTAAGAATTTGCTTCTTTTGTTTCAGTATTTACAATATTTTTTATGTGCTAGTATGATACTAGCCCTCATGCACATGGACTTTGTTTGATTTATATATTTTTATTTGGTTCAATTATTTTTTTGTACCCACACTGTATTTGTCACCCATTTCATAGTTTTTTATACGTTTTAGGCAATTTTGTTTCTTCAGTTTATTCGGATTTAGTGTTCATGAGATTGCACTTTATTTATACTTTTATATTTTGTATAAATTTTTCATTTTTCCTTTTGGAATTGATGACTCATCGTTTGAGCACTTTGTACTACAAGGCGGTGGGACTGTTCACCATTTATTTATTTACTTGGAGTCACCATTAAGTATTTGCTGAGTTACCACATATGTGCTAGTATGATACTAGCCCTTTTGCACTGAGATTTTTTCTTTTCTTTTGTTTCAGTATTTACAATATTATTTATGTGCTAGTATGATACTAGCCCTCATGCACATGGACTTTGTTTGATTTATATATTTTTATTTGGTTCAATTATTTTTTTGTACCCACACTGTATTTGTCACTCATTTCATAGTTTTTTATAAGTTTTAGGCAATTTTGTTTCTTCAGTTTATTCGGATTTAGTGTTCATGAGATTGCACTTTATTTATACTTTTATATTTTGTATAATTTTTTCATTTTGCCTTTTGGAATTGATGACTCATTGTTTGAGCACTTTGTACTACAAGGCGGTGTAACTGTTCACCATTTATTTTTTTACTTGGAGTCACCATTAAGTATTTGCTGAGTTACCACATATGTGCTAGTATGATACTAGCCCTTTTGCACTGAGATTTTTCTTTTGATATGTATTTGCTGAGTTACCACATATGTGCTAGTATGATACTAGCCCTTTTGCACTGAGATTTTTCTTTTCTTCTGTTCAGTATTTACAGTAATTTTTATGTGCTAGTATGATACTAGCCCTCATGCTCATTATACCTTTATATTTTGTATAATTTTTTCATTTTTCATTCACCTCTCTATACATTTGAGATAGCCCCTTCCCCTTCCTCTTCCTTCCTTCCCCTTTTTATCACAGCGCAATCACCACTTACTTTATTCAATGGGAGAATACAAGGTCGAGACTATTATCGTTGGAGTCAGGGGTGGTTTGTGTCCATTGTGTTAGGTTAATAAAGAAGGTTAGGTTGAGTAGTTGGGAAGTGGTTGCAGTATTAACGTTGATGGCAGGTACTTCAGAAGAGAGAAAGTAGGGTAGCCAGGCAGAGAAGTCATCCGGAAAGCGTGACACTGGTCCAGGAGGCCGATAAATGACTGCAACCCTCAGACAAACTGGAGAGAAAAGACAAATTCAGTGCACTTCGAAAGAGAAAGGGGAAAGAGAGGGAGGTGTGGGAAGAAACTGGAAGGTGCATTGTGGGGAGAGAAGTCCGACACCACCTCCTTTTCGTCCACTGGGTCTGGTGGAGTGAGTCCAGAGGATGCCACTGTGGGAGAGGGCAGCTGGAGAGGTAGTGTCAAATTCCTGGAGCCAGGTTTCGGTAATAGCAAATCGATTAAGGGATTTGGAGAGGAAAAGGTCATTGACAGAAACTAGTTTGTTGAAGATTGAACGGGCATTCCAGAGGGCACATGAAAGAGGGGGGCTGACTTGTGGAATCAGGGGATATGGAATGAGAAGGTGGGAGTTATGACTACTGTTGGAGGAGGTAGACAGACAATTTTGGGGGTGGGAATTGGGTGTGGGAGGGCCGGGGTTTGGTGCGATGTCCCAAGACATTAGGAGTAGTGGGAGGGTGAGGGTGGTAAGGCGGGAGTGGGATTTATAGGAGGTCAGTGGAGTGGAAGTTGTGATACTGTGTGGGCTTAGAATGAGCAGGAGGTGATAAGTGCATTATATTATATAAGTGCATTATATTCTATAGTGTTTCTGTCTATAGAATCCTTAAATGCTCAGTCTATAAAATCCGTAAAGGCTAAGTTCACTTTTTTTTCTAAATTCCAGCTCCCCTATGTATCAATATAGCATTAACCACTTGCTGACCGTATACTGAACATATACAGCAGCAAGGCGCACCCCCTGTGCAAAATAACGTACCTGTATGTGATCCTGCACCTCCAGGTCGGAGGCGGGCATGTGCGCCCGCTCCCACTGTGATTGGACATAGCAGGAGCCAATCAGTGGGTCTGGCAGACTCGATGTCTGCTGGGACATGCCAATCATTCCGCAGAGAGATGCCGATGTAAACAAGGCAGATCGGCGTTCTGTTAGTAGGGAAGGTAAAGATCCTGTATTTCTGCTAAGCAGGAACATGGATCTCTGCCTTCCCACAGTAAAAACACATCCCCCACAGTTAGCAAGCACTCCCTAGATACATATTTAACCTTTTGATGGCCCCTGATGTTAACCCCTTCCCTGCCAGTGTCATTAGTACAGTGACAGTGCATACTTTTTAGCAATGATCACTGCATTAGTGTCACTGGTCCCCAAAAATGTGTCACTTAGGGGGTCATTTACTATGGCGCGAATATGTGATTGCACTATAATTAGCTCTAAAAATGCCAAATAGCGCTAATTAGCGCCCAAACAGAATTCACAATATTGCTGGCGAACAAATACTCCCAAAATCAAATTCACTATAGCGCCCAGACAACAGATAGCGCCCAAACCCTTACTCTTGTTAGGAGAATTGTAGAATTGCACATGGAAATAATGTTTAGAGCATAATATGATTGCCTAAATGGTACTGAAATATGTATTAAAAATGTTTTCTTCTTCCCCCGCTTCTTCCTCCTCATCCCCCCGGCTCCTCCTTCCCCGCTTCTTCTTCCAGACTTTTTCTTCTTCTTCCTTCACTGCCGCTCTGGCCACCAACCTGCTGAAGATCCAAAAATGACCCTCCTCTAACGCTGCGGCCCGCCGATCTGTCTGCTTCTATGACACACATGTAAGATTTAACTATTGGGCGTGGCCACCGGATGGCAAACAAATACTCCCAAAATCAAATTCACTATAGCGCCCCGACAACAGGTAACACCCAAACCCTTACTCTTGTTAGAACCTGGAGAGTTGCACATGGAAATAATGTTTAGGGCATAATATGCTTGCCTAAATGGTACTGAAATATGTGGTGTATTGTTTAAAAATAATCTGCTTTTAAAGTGTGTGAAAAACACTGAAATATCTTTAAATGTCTGAGAAGAGATACATTCCCCGTCTACTTACAACTAGGTGCCAGCACAACTGAGCATGCTCAGACATGCAAACTACTCTCATTTTAACTCCCATGGCTTTTTTACAGTTAGCTATAGTACATACCAAAATTAGTGCTGGGTTAAAAAGCATTTTTGGGAGTGAAAATGAGAGTTATGTAGCCCAATGCAAGTTTCAGCCAATGATTCTAATGGTAGAATTGTAACTTCCCCAAATAAATACTTTTCATGTTGGGATGAATGTGTCTTTCTCTCAAAAACATTATCCTTGCAACAATGTTGCTTCTTCATCATCTATTTTGTTTTTAAGAATGCTAGAATGTGGAATGTTTTGATGTTTTCATAAAATATACTTTTCTCTGTCACTTTCACTTGTTGCTGTCCATCTCACAAAAATCTTTACCCACACTAATGCCCCGTACACACGGTCGGACTTTGTTCGGACATTCCGACAACAAAATTCTAGGATTTTTTCCGACGGATGTTGGCTCAAACTTGTTTTGCCTACACACGGTCGCACAAAGTTGTCGGAATTTCCGATCGCCAAGAACGCGGTGACGTCAAGCATGTACGACGAGACTAGAAAAGGCCGGTTCAGAACCAAGCGCGGCACCCTTTGGGCTCCTTTTGCTAATCTCATGTTAGTAAAAGTTTGGTGAGAGACGATTCGCGCTTTTTTCAGACTCGTGGCTTTCAGATCGCTTTCTGACGTTCAGTTTGTGCTTGTGGGTTTGTATCTGCTCTTCAGTGCGTGCAAGCAAGTTCCGCGTGACTTAGTCATTGTATTCTTGTTCGTTCGTTACTGTTTTTCAGGTCGCTCTTCACAGGCCTTGCTGTTCTTCAGTGCGTTCTGTTACTTCGTTCTGAGCAGCCGACCGTTTTCTAGCCATGTTGCGTATGCGTACTCCTCGTAGAGTTCGTGCTGTGCGGGGGCTTGGTGTTGGGGTCCTGACCTTGACACAAGTCCAGTCCATGAACAGGGTGGGGAGGAGTTCATGGACCAAGAATTGGTTGCTTCAGCGTGACCAGTTCTGTCATATGCCTTTGCTCCGTGAGATCCGTGAGAATAATCCTGATGATTTCAGGAACTTTCTCAGGATGACGGACCCCGTGTTTCACCGTTTGTTGGCTTCGCTGACCCCCTATATCAGCAGGCAGGATACCTGCATGAGGCAAGCCATCACTCCGGAGCAGAGGTTGGTCGCTACCTTGCGATATTTGGCCACAGGGAGAAGCCTGCAGGACTTGAAGTTCTCGACAGGCATCTCCCCCCAGGCTCTGGGGATCATTATCCCAGAGACCTGTTCTGCCATCATCCAGGTCCTGCAGAAGGAGTATATGAAGGTAAGATTTTTATCCTTTTATATCACATTTTATTGTATTGAATGTTTGATAATATATTGTATTTCTTTCCTCATTCCCTAATTACCATGATTGTAATATGCTGGGAATGTCCCCTTTGTCCTCATGCATGCTGGATTTTTATGTAATTATTATTTTAGGTCCTTCATACATATTTGCCCTTCAATAACCTCCCCAGCATGGTGTCTCCTGCCCTATATTCACCTCATGTAGTCACTTAACAATGTATTTTATCAGCTCCATAGTAGTGCTTTACCCCAAACACCCCCTAAAATGTTTTGAAATGTTATTTTTTATTTAAATTCAGGCAGAGGGCCAGAGGCTTTTTTTTGTGGTGTCCCCAAATTTTTGGTAACCCTCCCTCCCCCAACTGCTAAGTCAGCTGATCCCAATTCTCTATCCTCAATCATCTATCTGCTGACTTTGCCAAACCCATTCACACTATACCCACCTCTTTAGTGCTCAGATTTATGGATGAATTCCCCAAAGCATGTAGTGCAAGGGCCTGCCTGTATACTTTCCAATGGTACTGTTTAAAGTTCTTGTATCCTATTATGATCTTGATAGGTAATAGCAGAATGTTCAAATGTCCTCAAATGTGTACAGTGTGTATTTATATCTTTGTATTATGACACTTCTTACCTGTCCAGTGGTCTGCCAATAGTGTAACTAAGGAGGGGCTGTTCCAAGTAATACCCTGTATTTAGGCATTCATCTCTCAATGAAGTGAAGAGGGTTACCTGTCCAAGAGTTCCCCCTCCCTATAATGTTAGAAATGGCCCATGAGAGGGGGGGGGGTGGAATATGATAGTTGTACCTTATACTTTGTTGTTGTTAAATTCCCCTTAATAAATGCTATCTGGAGGTTGCCCCATAATGTTTGTGTCTAATCTGCTTGCCAGGTTTCTGTGAAAAATAGTAATGTTTATTGTTTTTTCCTCAACAGTTTCCTTCCACGCCACAGGAATGGCAGACTGTGGCCTCCCACTTTGCCCAGCGGTGGGACTTTCCTAACTGCGGAGGGGCAATTGATGGGAAACACGTCCACATCGTCCCACCACACAACTCGGGGTCGTACTATTATAATTACAAAGGGTTTAATAGTATAGTGATGTTGGCGGTGGTGTCGGCTAATTACGACTTCTTGTATGTGGACGTGGGGAAGAATGGCCGGATGTCCGATGGTGGAGTGATCGCCCAGACGGAGTTCTACAGGCGTCTCCAGAATGGCAGCTTGGACTTGCCACCTCCAGAGGACAATGTTGAAGGTCTCCCATTTGTGTTCGTTGCTGATGAAGCATTTGCGCTGGGCGACCACCTGATGCGGCCATTCCCGATGAGGACCCTCACCCCGGAACAGAGGGTTTTTAATTACCGGCTGGCCAGAGCCCAAAGAGTGGTGGAGAACACATTTGGAATCCTGGCCAGCCGGTTCCGATTATTTATGACACCCATCCATATGGCGGAGTATAAACTGAACCATATAATACTTGCCTGCTGTGTTCTCCATAATTTTCTACGAAAACATTCAGCCAACTATGCTGGCTCAGTTGGGCCTGAGGCTGGAATCCCAAATACATCAACAATGACGGCACTTGAAAGTGGCCGTCCTGGCTTGCCCTCCCTGAATGCCCGTGATGTCCGGTTACGATACCTGGAGTTCTTTGCGGGTAGGGGGGCTATCAATATGCCAGACAATATGTGACACCTTTTTCAAATAAAAAACAACCTAAAGAAATTCTTGGTGGACATTTACTGCTTGTGTTTTTTTTTGCTGACCCTGACAGAAATGTGTTGAGTGCATAAAATGTCGTGATTGGGTAACCTTATAAAAAACAGTGTTGGCTGGTACTTCCTAAATGCAAAAACACATTTCACTACAAGTGCACTTGCAACTGCACTGAACCTGCACTTGTAGTGCAAAGAGGATTTGCCCTTAGGAAATAACCCCCATTTGTGCATAAAACAACAATTACATCACCCCAAAAAAGTTTTGTAGTGTTGAGACAATAATCCACACATTCTTGAGTAAGGCACTTTTTTATACCTGCACAATCACATGCGCATTTACCAAAGGTTTTTAAAACAAACCAACATGTTTGTTGTATAACAATGTTTGCAGTAGCATTATGAAAAATCAAAATATCCATTTCAGATAAAACAGGCCTGTGTAAAACCAACAAGAAAGCCAAAAAACTTGAACTTACAAAGTTCACATATGGTAAAACCTGAAGGCTATATCAGACATCAGTATTTAGGAACTGGGTTTGATATAGCGTTCAGATGGGGGGAAATCACCCCTGGAAAAGCCAAATTTGGAAGATGCACACCAATTTACAAATGTCCACATGTGCTATCTGCCATCATGGGGGATCAAAGGACGTGTTTGGGGGGAGCAAGCCCTTCCTCAACGCTACTTTATAATTGAGGAAGGGGTTGCCCCCCCAAAACGCGTCCATTGATCTCCCGTGATGGCAGATAGCACATGTTGGCACACTGTGTGCATCCTCCAAATTTGGCTTTTCTAAACATAGAAAAAAATTTTGAATGCTAAAACAGGTGATTTTGTGGGGTTTAAATTCGCCCCAAAACATCAATGATGTTATTATTTTTTTTAATAACATCATTGATTTGTTGCTGTATGTTGTGCAATTCGAGATTACACCCCATGATCTCCCCGATGAGTATCTGGGCACTTTCAGATGTAAAGCGTTCTGGATCCTTCACATCACGATCACCTAAAAAGAGATAAAGAACAAAAAAAAAAGGTCTCAAAAATCTGCCACCATCCATCTCTTTTACCTGAGCCTGTGGTCGCAGACACTCACCTGTTGTGGTGCCAATCTCCACCACGTCTTCTTCTTCCTCCTGCTCAGCTTCTTGGGTTGGGGGTATTTCCCCTTCTTCCAGAGGTGGGGGGTCTGTGGTCTCCTGGGATGAGGAGTGTCCTCCGAGTCTTTTCTCCCCTATGTAAAACAAAAATGGTATACTTAGCACACAGATATTTGATGGCAGAACTATAGAAATAGGAAACATTGCTTGGAAGTGGGGTACAATTGTCTATTTTAGCCGAGTTCCAAGATGTATATTTTTTATTGGCCTTTGTCAAGCTGCAATACTTTACCTGTTTGGTACAAGCTTCACAGATGGAGACCCCCCTATAGTATACACTGGAGCACCTGTGTGGCCCCCCCTAATAAAAATGTTGTTCTTGTGTCCCACACTAGTGCTCCAGTGTCCAGATGTGAAAACAGCTGCTCAGTGTCCTCTCCTTACACACAATCTAGTTTGCATTTCATTCTAGTAACAAAACCATCTACACAAACAAATATTTGGCATCCAAGTAGGCCCCCAAAAATGTGTGAAAATGCTTATGGCCTAAACAATGGTGTTCTAGAGGCCGAAAGAAAAATGTTTGATACGAACGAATAATGTGCCCATGAACATTAAAGTTGACCTTTGGAAACGTTACAACTAATGAAAGCATATGGAGCAGAACGAACGTAATAAAGACAGAAAGAATAGGAACACAGCACAACTACTTATGTTTTTGCAGCACTCTCCGGATCTTTCGGTACTGCTCTGGCTCTCTCAACTTCAGGTCCGACCACCGCTTCCTGAGCTGATCTTTAGACCTTCGTACCCCGAAATTCCGCTCTAGACTACTGACCACTTTCGCCATGATCTTGGCCTTTCGGATGTTGGGGTTGGGGTAAGGCCCATATTTTCCGTCATAGTCGGACTTCCTCATGATGTCGACCATCTCCAACATCTCCCCAAACGACATATTTGTGGCCTTAAAACGTCTCCTTCTGGATCGGGACGTGCCTGGATCCGCCCTTTCCTCCTCCTCGTTGCTACAATTAGCCCGCACCTGCTGTATGTCCGCCATCATGCTCTTCCCCCACTGCGCCGAACGAAAAGGGGCGGGGAATAAACTAGAAAGAACGTCAGGGGCGGGCGGAGTTACACGCATGCGCAGTGTATATAAAGCGTAACACGCGTGCGTATTACGTTGGATCTGTGAGCGGAGGAAGGAGCATTGAACGCGGCGATCGTAAGAACGAAGGTAAGAGACAAACTTGGGCCTATACTGCTTCTATAGATTGAGGCCTATATTGTAACAAGATTAGGAGAGTTTGGTGTGACATTAGGCTTTGTCTTGTGTTGTGTCTTGCAGTGAACATGGATATGGCACTCCAAGATCAGGACTTCATTTCAGTCTTCATAGACATGCTAAGGGAGCTGCCCCGTCTGTGGGAGAGGAAACACCCCCATTACAAGAACCAAACAAAGAGGAAGGCAGCACTGGAGCAATTGTGTGAATTGGTGAAGCAGGCGATCCCCACAGCAGACATCACTTATTTAAAGTTTATCATTGGTGGCCTGAGGAGCACATATCTGAGGGAGCGCTATAAAGTCCTGGATTCGCAGAGATCCGGAGCAGCAGGTGACATCTATGTCCCCAGGATGTGGTACTACGACAAGCTGCACTTTCTGGCAGGCCAGACTGAACCCAGGCCATCCCTCTCCCGTCTTCCTTCCACGCTTCCTTCCCCCCCGGCTGAGGCTTCTGACGCCCAACCTGGGCCTTCCAGGCCACATGTGGAGGAGCCCAGATTGAGCCAGGTATAGCATTCCTCTAAATATTTCTGCTTGTCCAATCAATGATGTTAACTAGATGTTAGTTTGGAGTACTAATTTATGATTGTGATTGATGATGCAAAAACTAAAACCATGTCCCTTTTTCATACACAGGGAAGTCTCAGCCAGGAGGTGGCCGGGCCGAGCCAGCTGGCTGATATCAAGGTCCCTCCACCCCCCCTGGAAACAGAAAGTGGCGGTAGGAGGAGTACCCTAGAGGAGGCGGCTATCAGATTTTTTTGTAGGGCTACAGAGGTCCTGGGAGCACCACACACCAGGCAGGAGAACTTTGCTGCATTCATAGCCTATAAAATGCAGAGGATGGAGGAGGGCCAAAAAGCCATGTGTGAGGCCCTCATATCGGAGGCTCTGGCTAAAGGTATGAGGGGCCAAATTACACCTCACACACAGCTTTGGGATGGTCCTCCTCCTCCTCCTGCAGGTCCTACTCCTCCTCCAGGTCCTACTCCTCCTCCTGCCACATCTACAACTGCACAGCCACAGCCCGGAAGGAAGTGTGAAAGGAAGACCAGACAGTGAGGACCCTGGATCCAGTCTGGTCGGCCAAAAGATGCAGCCTCTTGTGGTACCACAGCCTGGGGACACTGATGTCATCTGCTGCTATCCAAGTCTCTGTGAATCCCGGACCAGACTGCCCTCCCTTACATATGGACTCCTCAGGCCACCAAGTTTGATGTTGAAGAATTGATGTCTGCCGTGGGGGTCCCAGGCTTCACTAATTTCTGCTGTTGATCCAGTGTTGCCTTCCTCTTTGTTTGGTTCTGATCCCTTAATAAAGGATTTTTGTTTTGAATTATACTCTCCTATGTGTTTTACTTCAAAAATGATGGTTTGTTTGTGAGGATTCAGGTACATTTCTAATATACAATGTGAAATGAACAAGGGTCACCAACAACAAAAAATCTCATGGAGATTAAATAATAAAAGATATCAATGGTGTTGGGGTAACTTGCCACACAAAACACACCCAAAAATATTCTGGAGTAAAAATAAAAATAACATTGAACAAAGATCAGCCTTGGAAAAAATCCAAACATTAAAGAAAAAAAAAGGCTTAAAAACCAAAAAAAAAAAAAATAAAAAATATAAAACTGTCAGATGTGACAACTAATAACAATATGTTGAGGGAATGCCACTAAAAAAACACAAATAAAACTTTGTGAGAAGTGTGTGTGAATATGAGCATCAAAACGACTTAATTCTTGTCACATTATAAAGAAGAAGAGAGTGCACTGTATTAAACCATTTTTGACATTGCAGCGTGACGAAAGTGCTGTATCCATTGCGAACGCTAAGTTTACCAGAACGAGCTGTCCCGTGTCGGAATTTCTTCTGAGCATGCGTGGCACTTTGTGCGTCGGAACAGGCCACACACGGTCGGAATTGACGCGATCAGATTTTGTTGTGGGAAAATTTTATCTCCTGCTGTCCAACTTTGTGTGTCGGAAAATCCGATGGAAAATGTCCGATGGCGCCCACACACGGTCGGAATTTCCGACAACACGCTCCGATCGGACATTGTCCATCGGAAAATCCGACCGTGTGTACGGGGCATAACACAGGTGTCTTTAAAAACCACAAACAATACCATTGCTGATGCAAATTTAAAATGAGTCACAATTTTGTGTGCTTTTTATTATTTCCAACTGATCATAATTTGAGCCCAAAAAATGTGATATGTGTACCAACATCAGAAAAAAAATGTAATTCCCAAAAATCAGAGGGTAACATGAGTATTCTACACTCACACACCAAGAACCACCAAATATCACAGAGTAAATCAAGAAGAATAACTCCTGACTGAATGTAATTCCACCACCTGTGTGTTCAAAGAAATGCAGTATATGTGTATTTATGTGTAGGAGGACTCCACATGTAGCAGCACGGTGGCTCACAGGTTAGCACTTCTGCCTACCAGCACTGAGGTTCTGGGTTTGAATGCCAAACATGCCACTCCATGTAGAGAAGTTGTCTGTTTTCCCTATGTTGTTAAACATAACTCCCGACTCAGGGCCTTAAATAAATCATGTCTAAATGAAGTTTTTATGTGTAGGAGGGTTCCACCACCATTGCACATTTTGTCATTTGTTTTCCATGGGCAAGGATTCTAATCAGCCTTAACATTTCCCCACCACCACTAATTGCAGCCTCTTTCCAAGCCAAAACCCACAAAATGACAGCTGTTTAGCTCTCAGCATGCTGACAGTAATCAGCCACAACCAGCCTTCAAAACAGATGGTATATGCCAGAAACAGGTTTTTGGCTCCCTGGCCTTCCATGGTACATCTGCATTGATTAACTTCTTGCACCCCTGGGACTTAGGACTGTTTTACACCACAGAGATGCAGCCTAAAAACATGTGGCAGCACAGTGGCTCACAGGCTAGCACTTCTGCCTAGCAGCACTAAGTTTCTGAATTTGAATCCTGGCTAGAGGTTTGTATGTTGTGGTGTTAAAGTTTCTATTTCCCCAGTGCTAACATTTTTTATGGGTTTCACATAATGGAACCCCAAGAAATCACATTATAAATCAAGCAAGTGTGGGTTTGCACCAAATCTAGAACTGGGGTGTTTTGGCCCAGATATGGAAGTCTGGTGTGATGCTTCACACATATTTTAATTTTGTATGCTTATGATGAATGACAAATGCGCTTTATCACCAATTTGTGTGAAGTACCCCTCGCAAAGTTCTCATTTCCTGTTTTGGACCCTCCACATGCCTAACAATGTACAAGTTTGATTTGGAGATTTCTGGGATCACTGATCATGGGTAGAGCCTTGAACATGTGTTATTTTGAGCTTTACCCTGCACAGATATCAATGCTGAGGCATTTCATTCCTAATTCCTAACTCCTAATGAACAGGTGTGAGCCTTAAGGCCTACATGAAGGGACAGAATCAATTACACCGGTGGGTATGTCCTTTACGGGGTGGGTGAGAAATCCTAGCAAGGTTAATTAAAGGCCTGCATTTGTGGCGGGTGTTTGGCCTAAGAACAGTCCTAAATTCTTCTTTGCAGTGTGTATATTGGGTTATAAATAGATATGGTTTTTGTGGGTTTTGGGGGGGGTGCAGGATTCCTGACCCATACCCCAATAAAGCTGTTGTTTGATGATTGCTTCTAAATATCAAATGTTAGACTTACAACTGCTATGTAATGGTTGAGATGAAAAGGAAGGTTCATGCTAATTCATTCCTGCTGTGTAGGGATGAGCTTCCTGTTCGAGTCGAACCCATTTTTGACTCGAACATCGTCTGTTCGACCGTTCGTCGAATTGCGAACGATATGGGCCATTTGCGCCAAATTCGTGTGGTGCGTCACGGCCCATAATTCACTGCGGCATCGCAGTGCATTGCTGGCTGATGATTGGCCAAGCATGCACTATGAACCGCATGCTTGGCCAATCACAGTGCTGTCAGTAGAGAGAGCTGTAATTGGCCAAAGCCAGGGTAGCTTTGGCCAATTATGGCTCAGGGGGTTTAGAACAAGCCCCACGCTATATAAGGCTGCCTGCACGGCGGCCCTGTGTAGTGTGTTCCGGCATGCTGAGAGATAGAGAGAGAGAGACAGTGTCATTTCATTTGAGTTAGATAGATTAGGCAGGACAGTCAGTCAGTTAGCTGCACTTACAGTGTATTGTGTATATATATGCATCCCAGGTGTTGTATATATATATATATATATATATATATATATATATATATATACACTGTATTCAGTTTAGCTAGATCCATTCCTGTTATCTTCCTACTGACAGGCAGGCTTGTCTTGTTACAGTATTTACAGCTACGTGATGAAAATTGCTGGTGTTCTTTTGATCCTATTAGTACCACTGTCAGGCAGCTACACTATTTACAGTTAGTGTAGTGCATCCTCCTCACAGTGTTCAGCTAAAGCTACAAGTTAGTTTAGTGCGTCCTCCTCACAGTGTTCAACTAAAGCTACAGGTTAGTTTAGTGTGACCTCTGCACAGTGTTCAGCTAAAGCTACAAGTTAGTGTAGTGTGTCCTCCTCACAGTGTTCAGCTAAAGCTACAAGTTAGTGTAGTGTGTCCTCCTCACAGTGTTCAGCTAAAACTACAAGTTAGTGTAGTGCGACCTCTGCACAGTGTTCAGCTAAAGCTACAAGTTATTTTAGTACGACCTCTGCACAGTGTTCAGCTAAAGCTACAAGTTAGTGTAGTGCATACTCTGAACAGTGTTCAGCTAAAGCTACAAGTTAGTGTAGTGCATCCTCTGTACAGTGTTCATCTAAATCTACAAGTTAGTGTAGTGCGTCCTCTGAACAGTGTTCAGCTAAAACTACAAGTTAGTGTAGTGCGTCCTCCTCACAGTGTTCAGCTAAAGCTACAAGTTATTTTAGTGCAACCTCTGCACAGTGTTGAGCTAAAGCTACAAGTTAGTGTAGTGCATGATCTGAACAGTGTTCATCTAAAGCTACAAGTTAGTGTAGTGTGTCCTCCTCACAGTGTTCAGCTAAAGCTACAGGTTAGTTTAGTGTGACCTCTGCACAGTGTTCAGCTAAAGCTACAAGTTAGTGTAGTGCGTCCTCCTCACAGCGTTCACCTAAAACTACAAGTTAGTGTAGTGCGACCTCTGCACAGTGTTCAGCTAAAGCTACAAGTTAGTGTAGTGCGTCCTCTGAACAGTGTTCATCTAAAGCTACAAGTTAGTGTAGTGCGTCCTCTGAACAGTGTTCAGTTAAAGCTACAAGTTAGTGTAGTGCGACCTTTGCACAGTGTTCAGCTAAAGCTACCTGTAGAAAGTTGGTGGTGTTTTCCTGATCCTATCACTACTGCAGGCAGCTAAAGTATTTACACATTAGTGTAGTGCGACCTCTGCACAGTGTTCAGCTAAAGCTACCTGTAGAAGGTTGGTGGTGTTTTCCTGATCCTATCACTACCGCAGGCAGCTAAAGTATTTACACGTTAGTGTAGTGTGACCTCTGCACAGTTTTCAGCTAAAGCTACCTGTAGAAGGTTGGTGATGTTTTCTTGATCCTATCACTACCGCAGGCAGCTAAAGTATTTACACGTTAGTGTAGTGCGACCTCTGCACAGTGTTCAGCTAAAGCTACCTGTAGAAGGTTGGTGGTGTTTTCCTGATCCTATCACTACTGCAGGCAGCTAAAGTATTTACACGTTAGTGTAGTGCGACCTCTGCACTGTTCAGCTAAAGCTACCTGTAGAAGGTTGGTGGTGTTTTCCTGATCCTATCACTACCGCAGGCAGCTAAAGTATTTACACATTAGTGTAGTGCAACCTCTGCACAGTGTTCAGCTAAAGCTACCTGTAAAAGGTTGGTGGTGTTTTCCTGATCCTATCACTACCGCAGGCAGCTAAAGTATTTACACGTTAGTGTAGTGCGACCTCTGCACAGTGTTCAGCTAAAGCTACCTGTAAAAGGTTGGTGGTGTTTTCCTGATCCTTTCACTACCGCAGGCAGCTAAATAATTTACATGTTAGTGTAGTGCGACCTCTGCACTGTTCAGCTAAAGCTACCTGTAGAAGGTTGGTGGTGTTTTCCTGATCCTTTCACGACCGCAGGCAGCTAAATAATTTACACGTTAGTGTAGTGCGACCTCTGCACTGTTCAGCTAAAGCTACCTGTAGAAGGTTGGTGGTGTTTTCCTGATCCTATCACTACCGCAGGCAGCTAAAGTATTTACACGTTAGTGTAGTGCGACCTCTGCACAGTGTTCAGCTAAAGCTACCTGTAGAAGGTTGGTGGTGTTTTCCTGATCCTATCACTACCGCAGGCAGCTAAAGTATTTACACGTTAGTGTAGTGCGACCTCTGCACAGTGTTCAGCTAAAGCTACCTGTAGACGGTTGGTGGTGTTTTCCTGATCCTACCACTACCGCAGGCAGCTAAAGTATTTACACGTTAGTGTAGTGCGACCTCTGCACTGTTCAGCTAAAGCTACCTGTAGAAGGTTGGTGGTGTTTTCCTGATCCTATCACTACCGCAGGCAGCTAAATTATTTACACGTTAGTGTAGTGCGACCTCTGCACAGTGTTCAGCTAAAGCTACCTGTAGAAGGTTGGTGGTGTTTTCCTAAACCTATCACTACCGCAGGCAGCTAAAGTATTTACACGTTAGTGTAGTGCGACCTCTGCACTGTTCAGCTAAAGCTACCTGTAGAAGGTTGGTGGTGTTTTCCTGATCCTATCACTACCGCAGGCAGCTAAAGTATTTACACATTAGTGTAGTGCGACCTCTGCACAGTGTTCAGCTAAAGCTACCTGTAGAAGGTTGGTGGTGTTTTCCTGATCCTATCACTACCGCAGGCAGCCAAAGTATTTACACGTTAGTGTAGTGCGACCTCTGCACAGTGTTCAGCTAAAGCTACCTGTAGAAGGTTGGTGGTGTTTTCCTGATCCTTTCACTACCGCAGGCAGCTAAATAATTTACACGTTAGTGTAGTGCGACCTCTGCACTGTTCAGCTAAAGCTACCTGTAGAAGGTTGGTGGTGTTTTCCTGATCCTATCACTACCGCAGGCAGCTAAAGTATTTACACGTTAGTGTAGTGCGACCTCTGCACAGTGTTCAGCTAAAGCTACCTGTAGAAGGTTGGTGGTGTTTTCCTGATCCTATCACTACCGCAGGCAGCTAAAGTATTTACACGTTAGTGTAGTGCGACCTCTGCACAGTGTTCAGCTAAAGCTACCTGTAGACGGTTGGTGGTGTTTTCCTGATCCTATCACTACCGCAGGCAGCTAAAGTATTTACACATTAGTGTAGTGCGACCTCTGCACTGTTCAGCTAAAGCTACCTGTAGAAGGTTGGTGGTGTTTTCCTGATCCTATCACTACCGCAGGCAGCTAAATTATTTACACATTAGTGTAGTGCGACCTCTGCACAGTGTTCAGCTGAAGCTACCTGTAGAAGGTTGGTGGTGTTCTCATACTGTAGGCAGGCAGTTGATTTTTCTAGCTGCAGTATCAATATATATATATATATATATATATATATATATATATATATATATATATATATATATATATATCCCAGCTTAGTGCAGCTACAGGCCTTTAGTATGTCTGGAAGGCCAACAAGGAGAGGCAGACAGTCACAAGCCAATAAAAGAGGGCAAGCAGGCTCTGTGTCTAGAGGCAACGGTGCTGGTCGTGGAGACGGTTTATCCTCATCAGCATGTGGCCATGGGACACGCTTGGCCTAATTTTCGGCAGCTGGCCGTGTTGAGCCACAACATGCGAAAGACTTGGTCGAGTGGATGACCAGGCCATCCTCATCCTCCTCATCCTTCCTCACCCAGGGTACTTTGTCTGGCAAAGCAGCTGCCAACGCGGCCTCTTACCTTGGCTCAATGGCATCAGTGACTCCTTCCCTAGCCCCAACATATCCTCCTGAGGAGTCCTTCGAACTGTTTGACCAAAGTGTTGGGTACATGCTCCAGGAGGATGCCCAGCGTTTAGCAGGCTCTGATGATGATACTGATCTAGATGAAGGCAGTAATGTGAGCACGGACAGAGGGGGTGCCCAAGAAGGACAGCAATCTGGCAGTCATGCTCCCCCTGCTGCAGCATACTGCCAGGTTTGCTCCAGTGATGAGGAGGGAGGGGATGATGAGGTCACTGACTCAACGTGGGTGCCTGATAGGAGAGAGGAGGAGGAGAAGGAAGCACATCACCAACGAGGCAGGATGCCCTCCAGGGGCCAACCTAAGGGCAGCACACTGACTGCATCACACCGCAAAGCTCCGCATGTGTAGGGCGCTGCTGTCTCTGCGCGTTATTCCAAAAGTTCTTTGGTGTGGGCCTTTTTTGAGATGAGTGCATCAGATCGCACCGCTGCTATTTGCAACATATGTCTCAAGCGTATCTCGCGGGGCCGAAACATCTCCCGCTTGGGCACCACATGCTTGATCAGACATATGTTGATCTTTCATGCAGTTCGTTGGCAAGCATAGCTAAAAGACCCACACCAAAGAACAAAGAGGACCTCTCCTTGCTCCTCATCAGCTGAGATCTCCAACCCCACTATACCTTCAGTCCTCTCTGAGATCTGCACTGAGAGGAATGAAGGTGTAGAATTAGGTGTGTCACAGCCAAGTACTTGTGGGCAATCTGCCTTTGGTACACCGAGGTCAGATTGTACCAGGCAAATTTCCCTGCCCCAGCTGCTGCACCACCGTAAGAAGTTCGCTCCCAGCCATCCACATGCCCAGCGGTTGAATGCAAGCTTGGCAAAATTGCTAGCACTTCAACTGCTACCTTTTTAGCCTTCCGTGAGTTTGTGGAATGTGCGGTTCCTCAGTGGCAGGGACCCAAACGCCCCTTTTTCTCATGGAAGGTGATTCCGGCTCTCAACCGGCATGTGGAAGGCAATGTCTTGGCCTCGCTGGACAGGGCGGTCAGCGGTAGGGTGCATATTACCGCTGACTCATGGTCCAGCAGGCATGGACAGGGACGTTACCTAAGTTTCATGATGCATTGGGTCACTCTGCTGGCAGCTGGGAAGGATGCAGGACAAGGTGCAGTAGTGTTGGAGGTTGTTCCACCACCACACCTCCAAAATGCCACTTCTAATGATTGTGACACACCTCTCTCCTCCACCCCCTCCTCTTCGTCTTCCTCCATGGCCTCTTCCTGTGCGGTGCTCCGTAGGCATTAAAGGTGCTACGCAAGAACGCAGGCCAAAAGATACCATGCGGTGCTTGAGCTGGTGTGCTTGGGGGACAGGAGCCACACTGGGGCAGAGGTTCTGTCAGCTCTGCAGGGGCAGGTTCAGAGGTGGTTGACGCCACGCCAACTTAAGGCAGGAATGGTGGTTTGCGACAATGGCACCAACCTCCTCTCCGCCCTCCAACAGGGACAACTGACCCATGTGCCCTGTTTGCCTCACGTCCTTAACTTGGTGGTGCAGCAGTTCTTGGGCAGGTACCCGGGCTTACAGGATGTCCTGAGGCAGGCCAGGAAAGTCTGTGTGCATTTCCGCCAGTCATATAATGCCAGTGCTCGGCTGGCAGACCTCCAAAAGGAGTTTAACCTGCCCAAGAACCGCCTAATCTGTGACATGCCCACCAGGTGGAACTCAACGTTGGCCATGCAGCAGCAGCTGCACACGCAGCAGAGGGCCATCAATGTGTACCTGTGCGACTATGGCACCAGGACAGGGTCAGAGGAGCTTGTTTTTTTTTCCCCACGCCAGTGGGCCATGATTAGGGATGCATGCACTGTCCTGTCACCATTTGAGGAGGCAACGAGGATGGTGAGCAGTGACAGTGCATGCATCAGTGACACTGTCCCCCTTGTCCACCTGTTGGAGCACACGCTGCGTGGAATAATGGACAGGGCACTTGAGGCAGAACAGAGGCAGGAAGAGGAGGACTTCCTTAGCTCTCAAGGCCCCCTTTATGCAGACAGTGTTCCTGCGTGCCCGCCGATCACACAGGAAGAGGAGGAGGAGGAGGAAAATGAGGAGGATTGTTTCAGTATGGAGGTGAAGCCTGGCACTCAGCATCAGCAGCAGTCTTTAAAGGATCAGTCCCAAGAAACACATAGACTTGTACGTGGCTGGGAGGAGGTGGCTGCGGATCATGTCGTCCTTAGTGACCCAGAGGACTTCGGACTGAATGCCTCAGCAAACCTACGCTGCATGGCCTCCCTGATCCTGCAAAGCCTGTGTAAGGATCCTCGTATTCGTGGTATCAAGGAGAAGGACCAATACTGGCTGGCAACCCTCCTTGATCCACGTTACAAGGGTAAGGTTGCGGACCTTATCTTGCCGTCGCAGAGGGAGCAGAGGATGAAACATCTTCGGGAGGCCTTGCAGAAAGGTCTGTGCAACGCGTTCCCAGAGACTGGGCGGTTCAAAACTCCTGTTTCTGGACAACGTGTTGCTGAGGCTTCGGTTAGTCAAAGAAGGAGTGGTGGAGAAGGTGGTCGTCTGACCAATGCGTTCAGACAATTTTTTAGTCCGCAGCCCCAAGGTATGATCGGTTCCAGCAACCATCGTCAGCGTCTGTTTTACACGGTGCAGGAATACCTAGGGGCAAGATCTGACTTGGACACCTTTCCCACCGAAAATCCTCTGGGTTACTGGGTCTTGAGGATGGATCACTGGCCAGAGCTTGCACAGTATGCAATTGAGCTACTGGTCTGTCCTGCATCCAGCGCTCTTTTGGAATGCACATTCAGTGCTGCTGGAGGCTTTGTAACCGATCACAGGGTGCGTCTGTCCACCGACTCGGTTGATCGACTGACCTTCATAAAAATGAATCAGTCTTGGATGACCACCAGCTACCAAACACCTGATGCTGATGTAACCAAATATTTTTTTTTTAAATGTCAGATCCCTTCAAAGACTACCTATGCTGATGCTTAGTGACTATCCTGTTATGCTGAGTAATTATCCTCTTCCTCCTCAATGATAATGCTGATAGCTTGTAAGAACATTTTTGGTTCTGGGCGCCGTCACCAGTGCCTAAGGCCCAATTTTTAAGCCCATGTTTAACAAGGGCATGTAATTACAATTTTTGATGCAATTCTTTGCAGCAGGGCTCGTTCCTGCGCTCCAACTAGAGTATCTGTGAGGGGTTGCAGTGTTGTGGCACCAGCACCAGTGACTAAGGCCCAATTTTTCAGCCCCTGTTTAACAGGGGCGTGTAATTACAATTTTTGATGCAATTCTTTGCAGCAGGGCTCGTTCCTGCGCTCCAACTAGAGTATCTGTGAGGGGTTGCAGTGTTGTGGCACCAGCACCAGTGACTAAGGCCCAATTTTTCAGCCCCTGTTTAACAGGGGCGTGTAATTACAATTTTTGATGCAATTCTTTTGCAGCAGGGCTCGTTCCTGCGTTCCAACTAAAGTATCTGTGAGGGGTTGCAGTGTTGTGGCACCAGCACCAGTGCGTAAGGCCCAATTTTTCAGCCCCTGTTTAACCACTTGCCGACCGCCTAACGTAGATATACGTCGGCAGAATGGCACGGGCAGGCAGAATCACGTATATATACGTGATCTGCCTCCCGCGGGCGGGGGGTCCGATCGGACCCCCCCCCGGTGCCATCGGCGGTCGGCATCTGACTGGGAGCGTCGGGAGGCGAGGGGGAGACCATCCGATCGTGGCCCCCCCCTCGCGATCGCTCCCAGCCAATAGGAATCCTCCCCTGCCTGTGTGTAGTTTCACACAGGCAGAGGATGTGATGTCATCTCTCCTCGGCTCGGCAGTTTCCGTCCAGCGCCGAGGAGAGAAGACATGTAAGTGCACACAACACACACACACACACAGTAGAACATGCCAGGCATACCTTACACCCCCGATCCCCCCCCGATCGCCCCCCGATCCCCCCCCAATCACCCCCCCCCCCCGTCACAAACTGACATTAGCAGTATTTTTTTTTTTTTTTTTTTTTTTTTTTCTGATTACTGCATAGTGTCAGTTTGTGACAGTTACAGTGTTAGGGCAGGTAGTATTACCCCCCTTTAGGTCTAGGATACCCCCCTAACCCCCCCTAATAAAGTTTTAACCCCTTGATCACCCCCTGTCACCAGTGTCACTAAGCGATCATTTTTCTGATCGCTGTATTAGTGTCGCTGGTGACGCTAGTTAGGAACGTAAATATTTAGGTTCGCCGTCAGCGTTTTATAGCGACAGGGACCCCCATATACTACCTAATAAATGTTTTAACCCCTTGATTGCCCCCTAGTTAACCCTTTCACCACTGATCACCGTATAACTGTTACGGTGACGCTGGTTAGTTTGTTTATTTTTTATAGTGTCAGGGCACCCGCCGTTTATTACCGAATAAAGGTTTAGCCCCCCGGTCGCCCGGCGGTGATATGCGTCGCCCCAGGCAGCGTCAGATTAGCGCCAGTACCGCTAACACCCACGCACGCAGCATACGCCTCCCTTAGTGGTATAGTATCTGTACGGATCAATATCTGATCCAATCAGATCTATACTAGCGTCCCCAGCAGTTTAGGGTTCCCGAAAACGCAGTGTTAGCGGGATCAGCCCAGATACCCGCTAGCACCTGCGTTTTGCCCCTCTGCCCGGCCCACCCAAGTGCAGTATCGATCGATCACTGTCACTTACAAAACACTAAACGCATAACTGCAGCGTTCGCATAGTCAGGCCTGATCCCTGCGATCGCTAACAGTTTTTTTGGTAGCGTTTTGGTGAACTGGCAAGCACCAGCCCCAGGCAGCGTCAGATTAGCGCCAGTACCGCTAACACCCACGCACGCAGCATACGCCTCCCTTAGTGGTATAGTATCTGATCGGATCAATATCTGATCTGATCAGATCTATACTAGCGTCCCCAGCAGTTTAGGGTTCCCACAAACGCAGTGTTAGCGGGATCAGCCCAGATACCTGCTAGCACCTGCGTTTTGCCCCTCCACCCGGCCCAGCCCAGCCCACCCAAGTGCAGTATCGATCGATCACTGACACTTACAAAACACTAAACGCATAACTGCAGCGTTCGCAGAGTCAGGCCTGATCCTTGCGATCGCTAACAGTTTTTTTGGTAGCGTTTTGGTGAACTGGCAAGCCCCAGCGGCCTAGTACACCCCGGTTGTAGTCAAACCAGCACTGCAGTAACACTTGGTGACGTGGCGAGTCCCATAAGTGCAGTTCAAGCTGGTGAGGTGACAAGCACAAGTAGTGTCCCGCTGCCACCAAGAAGACAAACACAGGCCCGTCGTGTCCATAGTGCCCTTCCTGCTGCATTCGCCAATCCTAATTGGGAACCCACCACTTCTGCAGCGCCCGTACTTCCCCCATTCACATCCCCAACCAAATGCAGTCGGCTGCATGAGAGGCATTTTCTTTATGTCCTCCCGAGTACCCCTACCCAACGAACCCCCCCAAAAAAGATGTCGTGTCTGCAGCAAGCGCAGATATAGGCGTGACACCCGCTATTATTGTCCCTCCTGTCCTGACAATCCTGGTCTTTGCATTGGTGAATGTTTTGAACACTACCATTCACTAGTTGAGTATTAGCGTAGGGTACAGCATTGCACAGACTAGGCACACTTTCACAGGGTCTCCCAAGATGCCATCGCATTTTGAGAGACCCGAACCTGGAACCGGTTACAGTTATAAAAGTTAGTTACAAAAAAAAGTGTAAAAAAAAAAAAAAACACATACAAAAATATAAAATAAAAAAAAAAAATAGTTGTCGTTTTATTGTTCTTTCTCTCTCTCTATTGTTCTGTTCTTTTTTACTGTATTCTATTCTGCAATGTTTTATTGTTGTTATGTTTTATCATGTTTGCTTTTCAGGTATGCAATTTTTTATACCTTACCGTTTACTGTGCTTTATTGTTAACCATTTTTTTGTCTTCAGGTACGCCATTCACGACTTTGAGTGGTTATACCAGAATGATGCCTGCAGGTTTAGGTATCATCTTGGTATCATTCTTTTCAGCCAGCGGTCGGCTTTCATGTAAAAGCAATCCTAGCGGCTAATTAGCCTCTAGACTGCTTTTACAAGCAGTGGGAGGGAATGCCCCTCCCCCCCCAACGTCTTCCGTGTTTTTCTCTGGCTCTCCTGTCTCAACAGGGAACCTGAAAATGCAGCCGGTGATTCAGCCAGCTGACCATAGAGCTGATCAGAGACCAGAGTGGCTCCAAACATCTCTATGGCCTAAGAAACCGGAAGCTACGAGCATTTTATGACTTAGATTTCGCCGGATGTAAACAGCGCCATTGGGAAATTGGGAAAGCATTTTATCACACCGATCTTGGTGTGGTCAGATGCTTTGAGGGCAGAGGAGAAATCTAGGGTCTAATAGACCCCAATTTTTGCAAAAAAGAGTACCTGTCACTACCTATTGCTATGATAGGGGATATTTACATTCCCTGAGATAACAATAAAAATGATTAAAAAAAAAAAAATGAAAGGAACAGTTTAAAAATAAGATAAAAAAATAATAATAATAAAGGAAAAAAAAAAAAAAAAAAAAAAAGCACCCCTGTCCCCCCTGCTCTCGCGCTAAGGCGAACGCAAGCGTCGGTCTGGCGTCAAATGTAAACAGCAATTGCACCATGCATGTGAGGTATCGCCGCGAAGGTCAGATCGAGGGCAGTATTTTTAGCAGTAGACCTCCTCTGTAAATCTAAAGTGGTAACCTGTAAAGGCTTTTAAAGGCTTTTAAAAATGTATTTAGTTTGTCGCCACTGCACGTTTGTGCGCAATTTTAAAGCATGTCATGTTTGGTATCCATGTACTCGGCCTAAGATCATCTTTTTTATTCCATCAAACATTTGGGCAATATAGTGTGTTTTAGTGCATTAAAATGTAAAAAAGTGTGTTTTTTCCCCAAAAAATGCGTTTGAAAAATCGCTGCGCAAATACTGTGTGAAAAAAAAAAATGAAACACCCACCATTTTAATCTGTAGGGCATTTGCTTTAAAAAAAATATATAATGTTTGGGGGTTCAAAGTAATTTTCTTGCAAAAAAAAATTATTTTTTTATGTAAACAATAAGTGTCAGAAAGGGCTTTGTCTTCAAGTGGTTAGAAGTGTGGGTGATGTGTGACATAAGCTTCTAGATGTTGTGCATAAAATGCCAGGACAGTTCAAAACCCCCCCAAATGACCCCATTTTGGAAAGTAGACACCCCAAGCTATTTGCTGAGAGTCATGTTGAGTCCATGGAATAATTTATATTGTGACACAAGTTGCGGGAAAGAGACAATTTTTTATTTTTTTAATTTTTTTTTGCGCAAAGTTGTCACTAAATGATATATTGCTCAAACATGCCATGGGAATATGTGAAATTACACCCCAAAATACATTCTGCTGCTTCTCCTGAGTACGGGGATACCACATGTGTGAGACTTTTTGGGAGCCTAGCCGCGTACGGGACCCCGAAAACCAATCACTGCCTTCAGGCTTTCTAAGGCCGTAAATTTTTGATTTCACTCTTCACTGCCTATCACAGTTTCGGAGGCCATGGAATGCCCAGGTGGCAAAAAAAACCCCCAAATGACCCCATTTTGGAAAGTAGACACCCCAAGCTATTTGACGAGAGGTATAGTGAGTATTTTGCAGACCTCACTTTTTGTCACAAAGTTTTGAAAATTGAAAAAAGAAAAAAAAAAAAATGTTTTTTCTCGTCTTTCTTTATTTTCAAAAACAAATGAGAGCTGCAAAATACTCACCATGCCTCTCAGCAAATAGCTTGGGGTGTCTACTTTCCAAAATGGGGTCATTTGGGGGGGGTTTGTGCCACCTGGGCATTCCATGGCCTCCGAAACTGTGATAGGCAGTGAGGAGTAAAATTAAAAATGTACGCCCTTAGAAATCCTGAAGGCAGTGATTGGTTTTCGGGGCCCCGTACGCGGCTAGGCTCCCAAAAAGTCCCACACATGTGGTATCCCCATACTCAGGAGAAGCAGCTAAATGTATTTTGGGGTGCAATTCCACATATGCCCATGGCCTGTGTGAGCAATATATCATTTAGTGACAACTTTGTGCAAAAAAAAAAAAAAAAAAAAAAAATTTGTCACTTTCCCGCAACTTGTGTCAAAATATAAAATATTCCATGGACTCAACATGCCTCAAAGCAAATAGCTTGGGGTGTCTACTTTCCAAAATGGGGTCATTTGGGGGGGTTTTATGTCATCTGGGCATTTTATGGCCTTCAAAACTGTGATAGGTAGTGAGGAGTAAAATCAAAAATGTACGCCCTTGGAAATCCTGAAGGCAGTGATTGGTTTTCGGGGCCCCGTACGCGGCTAGGCTCCCAAAAAGTCCCACACATGTGGTATCCCCATACTCAGGAGAAGCAGCTAAATGTATTTTGGGGTGCAATTCCACATATGCCCATGGCCTGTGTGAGCAATATATCATTTAGTGACAACTTTTTGTAATTTTTTTTTTTTTTTTGTCATTGTTCAATCACTTGGGACAAAAAAAATGAATATTCAATGGGCTCAACATGCCTCTCAGCAAATTCCTTGGGGTGTCTACTTTCCAAAATGGGGTCATTTGTGGGGGTTTTGTACTGCCCTGCCATTTTAGCACCTCAAGAAACGACATAGGCAGTCATAAATTAAAGGCTGTGTAAATTCCAGAAAATGTACCCTAGTTTGTAGACGCTATAACTTTTGCGCAAACCAATAAATATACACTTATTGACATTTTTTTTACCAAAGACATGTGGCCGAATACATTTTGGCCTAAATGTATGACTAAAATTGAGTTTATTGGATTTTTTTTAGAACAAAAAGTAGAAAATATCATTTTTTTTCAAAATTTTCGGTCTTTTTCCGTGTATAGCGCAAAAAATAAAAACGGCAGAGGTGATCAAATACTATCAAAAGAAAGCTCTATTTGTGGGAAGAAAAGGACGCAAATTTCGTTTGGGTACAGCATTGCATGACCGCGCAATTAGCAGTTAAAGCGACGCAGTGCCGAATTGTAAAAAGTGCTCTGGTCAGGAAGGGGGTAAATCCTTCCGGGGCTGAAGTGGTTAACAGGGGCGTGTGATTATGATTTTTAATGCAATTCTTTTGCAGCAGGGCTCGTTCCTGCGTTCCAACTAGAGTATCTGTGAGGGGTTGCAGTGTTGTGGCACCAGCACCAGTGCCTAAGGCCCAATTTTTCAGCCCCTGTTCAACAGGGACATGTAATTAGAATTCTTGATCTAATATTTCACAGCAGGGCCCGTTTCTGCGCCCACCAAGATTAACTGTGAGGACTTACAGTGTTGTGGCACCAACACCACCACCACCACCACCAAAGGCCCAATTTTTCAGTCCCTGTTCAACAGAGGCATGTAATTACAATTTTTTATTGAATATTTCACAGCAGGGCCCGTTTCTGCGCCCACCAAGATTAACTGTGAGGACTTACAGTGTTGTGCCACCAGCACCACCACCACCAAAGGCCCAATTTTTCTGGCCCAGTTCAACAGGGGCATGTAATTACAATTCTTGATTGAATATTTCACAGCAGGGCACGTTTCTGCACCCACCAAGATTAAGTGTGAGGACTTACAGTGTTGTGGCACCAGCACCAACACCACCACCAAAGGCCCAATTTTTCAGCCCCTGTTTAACAGGGGCGTGTAATTACAATTTTTGATGCAATTCTTTTGCAGCAGGGCTCGTTCCTGCGTTCCAACTAAAGTATCTGTGAGGGGTTGCAGTGTTGTGGCACCAGCACCAGTGCGTAAGGCCCAATTTTTCAGCCCCTGTTTAACAGGGGCGTGTGATTATGATTTTTAATGCAATTCTTTTGCAGCAGGGCTCGTTCCTGCGTTCCAACTAGAGTATCTGTGAGGGGTTGCAGTGTTGTGGCACCAGCACCAGTGCCTAAGGCCCAATTTTTCAGCCCCTGTTCAACAGGGACATGTAATTAGAATTCTTGATCTAATATTTCACAGCAGGGCCCGTTTCTGCGCCCACCAAGATTAACTGTGAGGACTTACAGTGTTGTGGCACCAACACCACCACCACCACCACCAAAGGCCCAATTTTTCAGTCCCTGTTCAACAGAGGCATGTAATTACAATTTTTTATTGAATATTTCACAGCAGGGCCCGTTTCTGCGCCCACCAAGATTAACTGTGAGGACTTACAGTGTTGTGCCACCAGCACCACCACCACCAAAGGCCCAATTTTTCTGGCCCAGTTCAACAGGGACATGTAATTACAATTCTTGATTGAATATTTCACAGCAGGGCACGTTTCTGCACCCACCAAGATTAAGTGTGAGGACTTACAGTGTTGTGGCACCAGCACCAACACCACCACCAAAGGCCCAATTTTTCAGCCCCTGTTCAACAGGGGCATGTAAATACAATTCTTGATCTAATATTTCACAGCAGGGCCCGTTCCAGCACCCACTAAGAGTAACTGTGAGGACTTACAGTGTTGTGGCACCAGCACCACCACCACCATCACCAAAGGCCCAATTTTTCTTTCCCTGTTCAACAGGGGCATGTAATTACAATTCTTGATCTAATATTTCACAGCAGGGCCCTCTGAGGGCTTACAGTGTTGGGGCCACAACAACACCTAAGGCCCAAATTTCTGCTGAGTATATAGGGCAGGCCCCTACTTTCAAACAACCAACTTACAAACGACTCCTACTTGCAAACGGAAGGAGACAACAGGAAGTGAGATGAAATCTACCCCATAGGAAGGGAAATTCTCTCCTTTAAGAGTTAATATGGGAAAAACTTTTCTCCTTTCCACTGATGCTTTATCACCAATCCTTGTTTCACTAAAAAAACAAATTTTCAAAAAACATTTGTCATTGGGACAAAAAGTGAGGTGAAATCTTCTGAAGAGGAGCTCAGACAGCAAAACAAATGTCACAGGGGTAACAACCCTTCCCTATGTTTTCCAAAAAGCTTAAAAACAGATTTTTTAGCTGGAGCTACACTTTAAAAATGTACCAGTTCAAAATTACAAACAGATTCTACTTAACAACAAACCTACAGTCCCTGTCTTGTTTGCACCGCCTGTATACTGCTGTTCAGAGTATAAAGGGCCTGGGGGCCCCACGCCTTTCCTTTTCTTAATTTGGGTGCGGGGTTCCCCTTAATATCCATACAGGACCCAAAGGGCCTGGTAATGGACTGGAGGGTACCCATGTCATTTGTCTCACTGATTTTCATCCATATCCATCCAGGACCCGACATTACATTAAAGCAGTAAGCAGTTTTAAATGACTTTTTTTCCTTTAAAAATGTCATTTTGTGCAGGGACTGTTCTAAGCACGGGAAACATGCGCCACTTTACAGGCATACTATAGACACCCCCAGGTATGACATTTAAAGGAATATTTCACTTTTTTTTTTTTTTTTTTTACTTTAAGCATCATTAAAATCACTGCTCCCGAAAAAACGGCCATTTTTAAACGTTTTTTTTGCATTGATACATATCCCCTGGGGCAGGATCCGGGTCCCCAAACCCTTTTTAGGACAATACCATGCAAATTAGCCTTTAAAATTTGCACTTTTGATTTGGAACGTTCGAGTCCCATAGACGTCAATGGGGTTCTAACGTTCGTGCAAATTTTCGGTCCGTTCGCAGGTTCTGGTACGAACCGAACCGGGGGGTGTTCGGCTCATCCCTACTGCTGTGTGTGTCAATGTAGTTTATGCACTGCCTTTTTGGCTTTTGTATTCATTTTGCCTGTTTTGGATTATGATAATTCTGCCATGTAACTTTTTGGGGGTTTGGGGCGAGGACTTCTGATCACAAAAAAGGTTAGTCATGCTTGTTATTAGCTTGATTTGTATCCCTGCTTTTCTAATGTGATTTGTTTAATATGTCTAATTTGTAGTGTCTTACCCTTGTAGATTGTAAGCTCTTTTTAGCAGGGCCCTTCTAACTATATTGTAAAATGCTGGAACATCATTTCCATGCCTTTTTTTGTACCAAATGTTGAAATAAAAAGTTGATTGTTTTTTGCTTTAGGGATTGATTTTTGCAGACTCTAAATACATATTTTATAATTCATACCTCTTCAAATCTGTATCAAATCTAGTTGCATACAAAAGTATTTCTTGAGTAGAAAGTGTAATGTGCGGAGGGGGAAGAAAACCCCATGAAAAAAATTAAAATAACCCCATGCCAAAATGCAAAATGTAAAAGAATTGACATGGGGTTCCCCCCAAAATCCATACCAGACCCTTATCCGAACATGCAGCCTGAAGGTAATTGTAAGGTTATGTACAAAGAAATAGTAAACCAGTGTGTGTTATCCCACACTCCCTTTCTTTTAGGTGTTCCTAAATATTAAGTGCTAACAGATGGCAGTAAGCCAAATTATTGTGTTCCCACAACTACTAAGTGAAAAATGTATATATATATATATATATATATATATTGGCTGCGCCTTTCATAATTGAAATTAACAAACCAAACTTCACCGTATGTGCATAAACAATTCAAATAAATCACAATAAATTATTCAGTGACATGATTCCTTCATGTGGTAAAACTAAACATACACAGTTTACATTTCCCCTGCTGGGGTATATATCCAGGCTTCTCAGCTGATTTATCTCCTTCTGTCCTTCTCTTGCCTCACTGGATTGCACTCTTCTGTTTACACCTCGTATAGACTTTTAATCTGTAATTCTCTTTCCTCCACCATTAAACTCTTTTCACACTGGGGTGGTTTTCAGGTGCTTTAGAGCTGGAAATAGCCTCTGCTAAGTGCCTGAAAACTGCCTCACATTCATTCAAGTGTGACTTTTCACACCCGGGCGGTGCGCTTGTGGGACATTATGAAAAGTCCTGCAAGCAGCATCTTTGGGGCAGTTTGGGAGCACTGTATTTAGCACTCCCAAAACGCCCTTCCCATTGGAATGAATGGGCAGCGCTTTCGAAGCAGCTGAAAAGTGCTTCGGAAGTGCCGCAACACGGGAGTTATTAACCCCTTCTTTGGAGTTAAAAGCACCCCGCTAAAAACGAGTGCCGCTTTAGCGCTAACGCGGCCGCGGTCCCAGTGTGAAAGGGATCTTAACCTCAGTTAAAACAAATGCACTTCCATGGTGTAGTATTTAAAAACATCCACGTTTCTTAAAATATTGTACACTGACATTTAAAACAGACAATGTGCTTGTTAGGGTTGCCACCTCATCCCTTTAAAACCAAACACATATTACTTACACAGGTTTTGTGGCTGATTAAGATGGTAATTAAATTCACTTGGTGCCTTATCTGCACTAAATTAGCCTCAGAACCTGTGTAATTCATATGTGTTCAGGTTTAAAGGGGATGAGGTGGCAACCCTCGCGTGACTCATGATCCACAATGCTACATCACCCGACTCTGCCCTAGACAATGGAAGTGCATTTGTTTTAACTGAGGTTAACAGTGGAGGAAAGAGGATTACAAATTAAAAGTCTATACAAGGTTTAACCAGGAAAGTGCAACCCCGTGAGGCAAGAGGAGGAAGGAGATTGATCAGCTGAGAAGACTGGATATATACCCCAGCAGGGGAAAGCAGTTTTAGACCTAGAAACAGGTCTATATTGGAGGTGGGCGCAGGGGTAAAAGGTGGTGGGAGTCACTGTATATTAATGTTATAGAAGACCCACAAGGGTGAAGGATTAAGAAAGTTGGGCACAAGGTGCTAGAAGGAATATTATTATTTGAGTGGAAGAAGAATGTGCCCATTTGAACTGTGTATATTTAGTTTTAACGCATAAAGGAATCATGTAGCTGAATTATTTATTTTTATTTATTTGAATTGTTTATGCACATAAGGTGAAGTTTGATTTGTTCATTTCAATTATGAAAGGCATGGCCAATATATATAGCTTGTATTTTGTTTTGTTTTTGTTTTGTTTTTTTGTTTTTTTAATTTTGCATTTATGTAATATAACACCAACAAATGATAAAAAAAAATGAAAATAATAAAATGTTTAAATTTTGTTGTAAGAAAATATAGTAACAACAAAAAACAGCAGAAACATAATAGGCAAGGCGAGAAGAGTAATGCCGCATACACACGGTCGGAATTTCCAATAACAAATGTTCGATGTGAGCTTGTTGTCAGAAATTCCGACCGTGTTTAGACTCCATTGCACATTTGTTGTTGGAATTTGAGAACTGGTTCTGGAATTTCCGATCATGTGTGCACAATTCCAACGCACAAAATTCCACGCATGCTCGGAAACAAGCAGAAGAGCCGCACTGGCTATTGAACTTCATTTTTCTCAGCTCGTCGTACGTGTTGTACATCACCGTGTTCTTGACATTCGGAATTTCCGACAACATTTGTGCGACCGTGTGCATGCAAGACAAGTTTGAGCCAACATCCGTCGGAAATAAATCCAGGATTTTGTTGTCGGAATGTCCGATTGTGTGTACGCGGCAGAAGAAGTAGCTAATTAGTGCTGATTTGGACTTTCTTTTACCATTTTGGATAGAGTAAGGCATGCTTATAACCCCTTTGTGTCCCATTGGGGAGATGTTCCTTCACTTTCTATCGCATATCCAAAAAAGGATGTGAGAGGAATGCGCTGACAGGCACTTCCATCGTCACTTGGTTTTCCTTCCAGGTTCACATCCTCTGGCCGTCTAATTGGCCGCGCCATGATGACGTCACACCCTCACATGCACGTGGGAGTCACAGACCGCAGCACGGAGCTCTGGAGGAATGCACGGGTATTGCTTTTAATTATTTGTAATTTGTACTTATTTTATGCTCCTATAGGTATTATCGAGCTCACAGCTGCAGCAGCAGTTGTAAGCTTGCTTTAACCCATTGTCTACCATGCCATTTATAAATGTACCTTGGTAGACAAGTGGTTAATAAAGTTTAAAGTTTTATTGGAAACTGTTTCTGAAGTTGAACTTTTCTGTACAGTTTCATAAGTGCATATCCTCAAATATGTGTAGAATGAGGTCATTGTGGTCAATTTGATACTACAACTAAATATGATTTTTCTTTTACATGTTATTTGTTTTTGTTCTTTCTAAATGTATTCTTTACATTGCCATACTAATTATTTAACAACATATTTAAGTTATATGTTATAACAGATTTGAATAACCGCCATAATGCTAGATATAAATAAGCAGTATTTGTAGCTGCAGACTTTTAATTTTTTCTGCAGGAGCCTGGAGCTCCTCTTTAACGTGAAAAATTAATGATGCAAAATTCCTTTACATAGCATCCTTGGGGCATGCCTGTGAAGTGGCACACCTAGTTGGATATAAACTGACATTTTGTAAAAACAAAACCGTGGTAAATAATATTTTGCTGCTAGCTTTTTAATACAGCAAGCCCCCCTTACCTACAATAAACCCACCATCATCAAGGTCTGGTATAGATTTTGGGAGGTTTCCAAGTTGTTCATAACAGCTGTCAGAAAGTCCTTGACCCCATGTAAAGTACAAATTAAACTTGATGCTTACACAATGCTTTTTCTCCTTAGTCATGACATCCATCTAGAGCAGTAAAGAAGTCAAGGAAGAGTACAGCATGTGCCGCTGGTGTAGGCAGCATAAAAGTGTATGTGTTACTTAGGTGTGCATGGGCAAAGACTGCTGACCAATAAGGTCACAGCTTACAACTACAAAAATTCCTTTTCCAAACAGCATTCTCACTACTACAGAATGACATAAAACAGAAAATAAGATATATATATATATATATATATATATATATATATATATATATATATATATATATATATTAAAATTAGTCCAAAAAGTGTATAGAACAATAATGCTGCAATATAACAGCACTCCCCAAAGGCCTTATGGACCCTTAAAACGTATTTCATCAAAGAAAAATAGGTACATAATTTTAAAAACTATACACACAGAAAAACCACAGATCTCTAGATGTTTAACAACTTGAAAGATTCATTTTCTTTGGCGCAGTGGAGTAAGAGAGATTCAGGGGCGGTTTATTTGTATATCTCTTGCTACAAACCATTGTCTATTTATTTACCACCTGCAGCCTTAGATGCCATTAATTGTAAACAAAAAGTTAAAACTTGGTGGAATGTTTTCATGTTTGAGGTGGTTTTATTCATTGACCACTGATGATATATCATTATTATTCTCCTTTTTTTAGACTCGTCTACAGTCATCCATATTTTTTATTAATAGGATCAGATTGTGTTTCAGTCATTGTTTGTCCTATGCAGCTGTATGATAGTATCATGACTAATTTATATAGCTTGTATTTTAAACTAGACAAATTCATGATCTCCTGTTGAAATGTTTATTTTAATTTATTAATATTCATTTTTATTGGTTACTTTTCCACATTAGCACTGTAACTAGTGGTGAATTATAAGTTAGGATATGTCATATGTCATATATGGTAATGCTGGACGCAGCATTCTAACTACACACCGTAAAAATGTTTGGGATCCACTAATGCATTCAGTCTTTGTTCCTGTGCTTCACGGTCATGGGGACATGAAGTGTGAGCATGTGCAGAGCAGGAGGTCACATGACTGATGGTGATCACATGACTGATGGTAATCACATGACTAATCATAGATAGTATATAAGGATTGATGAACCATCCGTGTAGCCAATCCCATTTGAAAAAGTCTATTCGACGAAACATGTCTTGGGCATGGTTACACGGCATTCCATCGCACTGACATTAGATGCTGCTGTTTGAGGAGGACTATACCGATCGGATGGCTGGGCCTTAGAAGGTTGGGTGAGAGATACACCAGTTTACACTTCAGGTCCGCTGTGACCGCGGTGCACCGTTGGATCACTGATCCTGTTGCTTGCTGTGCTTGCTGTGGATTTCTTTTTAAAGGCTTTTATGTTTCAGTTTAAAAGTGAGTGTAACCATTGAAGTGTTTTTGAAGTGATTTTAATAAATCTGTCAAAATGGTATCACGCTATGTGGAGCACTTTATTCATTTTTTCACATATGGAGCTGGCTTGATTGGAGTCACGGTTCATCACATGCAACCCAGGTGTGGTTCAATTGCTGTTTTGCCAAACACGAGAGTGGGAGGCTATACAATCTGGTCAGTGCGCTCTTCAGAGGGAGTGGTGTCACTATCACGGTGGTGTGGTGGAAGAGTAGAAGATTTTTCACAAGAAGATTGAAAAACAACTGTTGAACTTGATCATTCATTTCTTGTAATTTATTATTTATAGTGACACTTTTCACTGGGTGTTAAAGAAATTTCTTTTCATGATAAAATTAATATTTTTCATGACACTATTATTATTAATATTTTTATGCATAAGTAGAGGGTCTTAGGCATTATACTGCTCTGACCCATTATTTTACACAATTTATATTAGCGCCGCTATCTCTATCTGTACACGTGTGAGTGGTATAGTTTTGGGATTTTGATCAGTTTAGAGATAAACATTGTCTGCCAACTTAGTCATCTTGAATCTTTGCCCTAATTCAGAGACTTATACAGCAAAATGTATTTTAATCTGATAAAATGGAGGCTGTTCTGTATTTATCATTGATGTGCAATTATTACATCTGCTCAAAGATGATATTTCAATCTTCTGTGATTTCCTGTGATGGTGCAGAGTAAGTAAATACTTCATGGTTTGTTACTGTTCATGTCTCTGTGTGTTTCTGTCATTTCCAATAAAGCAAGAAGGGCTCTCACCATGTGTCCAGCAACATCTGAGTAGTAAGAGACATATCTGCAGCAGCCGTCCAACAAGTTACGGGAGCATCTACAGACAGAAGACTAAACACTGCAGGTACTACAGGTACAGCTGAGTTCAATTCAATGAATTATGAATGATCAAAATCATATCTTCAAACTGGTGTCAAAAGCAAGCTGTATTTGAATAGCTACACAATTCCATAGCCCAGTTGACACAGATCCTTAAAATGTAACTCAATGCAAACTTTATTCACTTGCCCTACAAAAAATGACTGCTGGAACAACAGCCAGCCAGCCTAATGTGTTTTTTTTTTATTGGTGTTATTGGTCACTCATCTTTACATAGGCTTGCAGTAGGCATGAGGGAAATTGGCCAAGTTAGTCAGAAAATCATAAATTATGGCCAAATGCATCAGTGTTTGTGGCAAAGGTGAAATTATTGCGTTTGAAGGTGGTTAAGTGAAGGTGCTGCTCATCCCATCCTGATACTGATCATAAAAATCTTGAATATCTCAGAACTGCCAACTGATTAAGACCATGACAGGCCCGTTGGGCTTTGTTCTTTTCAAAATTCAATTTTCATCTTACTATCGCCCAGGGTCCAAGAACGGAAAAGCGGATGCTCTTTCCTGTATGTTCCCAGAGACTCCCGAAATAGCTGCTCCCAGTACCATCTTGTCACCACATAACTTTTTACTAATTCCACCTGATCTAGGTACATCAATCAAGCAAGCTTCTGCTCTATGTCCTGAATCCAAAACCCTCTCATTGAGGAAACATGAGGGACTCTTATGGCATGAGGACAAGATCTTCATCCCTCAGGAAGTAAGAACTCAAGTCCTTAAAGCCTGTCATGATCGTCTGCTTGCAGGTCACTTTTAAGTTCGGAAAACATGCGAACTTATTTAAAGATCCCTCTGGTGGTCCAAACTACGACAAGATTGTAAGGACTATGTAAACTCTTGTGTAACGTGTCTTCGCAACAAAGGTAGTAATACCAAAGCCTGGGGCCTGCTGAGACCTCTTCCCATACCAGAACAACCCTGGAGATAGCTGTCAATGAATTTTGTTGTGGACTTACCTCCCTCAGAGAGATTCACCACCATCCTGGTGGTTGTTGACAGATTGTCCAAGATGGCCCACTTTTTACCCATGATAAGTACTCTCTCAGCCCCAGATACGGCACACCTGTTTATCAAAGAGATTGTGCAGTTGCATGGATTGCCCAGAGGGGTTCAGTTTACTTCCAGATTCTGGAAAGCTCTGTGCAAAGCCCTGAAATTTGAAGTTTGTCTGTCCTCTGCATACCAGCCACAAAGTAATGAACAGACAGAAAGAACTAATCAAACCTTGGAGCAGTAACTGAGATGTTTCTCTTCTTTTACCCAGGACAATTGGGCATCCCTCCTCCCATGTGCCGAATTTGCTTATAACAACTCAGTCCACTAACCAATCACCATTTTGGGCAAACTACAGCTTCCACCCGTCCTTTCTGCCAGATGTTATCCCAGAAGCCTCAGTACCCGCAGTCCAGGATAGGCTTACCTTTATTCAAACCAACTATCAAACACGTCAACAAGCCATGCAGAAAGCCCAGGAGGATTATACAAATCACTTTGATAAAAGGAGAAGAGATAATCCAATACTGAAGGTTGGAGACAAAGTTTGGCTTTCCACAGCAAACCTCTGACTCACGTGTCCCTCTCAGAAATTGGGTCCAAGGTTTATTGGACCTTTCAAGATTAAGAGAGAAATCAACTCTGTAGCATTTAAACTGGGTCTACCAAACTCCTATAAAATTCATCCAGTCTTCCACATCTCCTTACTCAAACCAGCAGTGTTCTGCTCATTTCCTGAAAGAGAAGAGCCACCTCCACCACCAATTACTATAGGGGAGGACACAGATTTTGAGGTGGAGGCCATTATGGATGCTCGAAGGAGGGGGAGGCAGTTGCAATATCTCATTAAATGGAAAGGATATCCACCTGAAGAAAACTCATGGGAACCAGCAAATAACGTGCACGTTCCTAAACTTCTTCAGGAGTTCTTCAACAGATTCCCAGAAAAACGGGCATGTCTGGACATCCAGAGGCTGCCCCTCGGGGGGGGCGGAGGCACTGTCAGGGAAGAAACCGAAGAAGAACTGGCATATAAGGCTGCGCTAATCCGTGCATGCGCATTAGCAACTGGCACACAACGGCGAATGCACGTTCGAGACAACAAACGTGCGTATGCAAGACGTGCTAATTACCAGTGTTTGCTGGCCTATATAAGGACTCCAGTTGCTCTCTTAAATCGCTGGATTATCGTCTGCTCTATATTCTGTGTCCCTGTGTTCCTTGCTCCTGTATGATTACCTGTTACCGACCCGGCTTACCCTGACCTACTCTGGCTTCTCTCCTGGCTCTGAACCCAGCTTATTTCACAAACCTGCTCTTGCCTGTTCCAGATTGACTTCCTGTGTTTGACCCAGTCTTGATCACAACTACACTTCTTGCCTCTTCTTCTGACTGCCTTCCTGTGTTTGACCCCCTGCCTGGCTTCTGACGTTGTCTCTGCTTTTCCATCTGTCAAGATCTGTCAGTACCCCTAGAGAATCATTGGCTGTAAACCACCTTCTCTGCTCCTGGGTGTCCACTTCTGGAACCATCAGACAGCTTCACCGGCAGACAACCCATGCATCTCTGGGCATAGTACCCTCTGTCTCCAACTCCAGGGGTACTCTGCACTTAGCAGTAAGTGGAGCCCTCTCGTCACCTCAGCATCCAGCCTGGTATCTTACAGCCCTGCCCCCCCCCCCCTCCTCGTTGGCTCACTGGGTGTGATAGACAGAAGATGGAGCCATTGCTGTCTCAGCCAATGAGGAGAGAGAGTCCAGGAGAGCCGAGGTTCTTGTGCAGGTCACTATATCGCGATGGGGCTCAGGTAAGTGTTCAGAGGGCTGCTGCACACAGAAGGTTTTCTTACCTTTATACATAGAATGCATGAAGGTAAAGAACCTTGAGCCTTTAGGACCCCTTTAACATCAACCCCTTTAAACACTGTGTTTTTCTATAAATATTTATGGCAACATATGAGGTAGGTGAACCCTTCTCCTTTTGGACTGCATTTGTATATGGGACTATATGGAATTTTTATACCATATTGGAATTCATGAACTTTAATATTCATTTCATGCATTAGTATCACTTAATTGGGATGTCCTTACATGGTTTTTCCCCAAGATGGTTTTAGTAATATATACAGTATATCATTATATTATATATATAATTATTGATTTTTTTGTTCAATTAAAGAAACACATTTTAGTGTTTTAGTTTTAATAGGAGTATTCAAGAGATGTTCACATATAATCATGACCAGATCTGCCCAGAAGATAACGGATACCTGTGGTGTATGCTATGATCTACAGCCCACAACCTTGTCTTGACAAATACATTTATAGCAATTGGCCATATGAGCACCACATAAGAAACAGCCATTGGCTTTTCTTCTTCTCCCACCTGGTGAAAAAGCAGTTTATTTTCAGATATCTCAGCATTGCTACTGATTATGTGCATCGCCAGTAACAATAAACTCCAGAAATTAAAAATTCCATGCTACAGACCAGCAGCATCATGACAGTGAAGTGAGCTAGACGCAGTCACTATATCTAACTTCATACAAACATCACTGGGTGAGATGAAACTATGGCACATATTAAATGAGGTATATATATATGCCATGATCCAATGTAAAAATGACTTGTGCCATGCTGATTCCATGTTCATCAACTGTAAATCCAGGATATTCTAAGATCTAAAATCAGAGATGAGGTTAAATACACATACAGTATTTATACATTTAATTGAAAGTTGTTTTTTGATAACTCAATCAGTTAGGCCTCATTCACATGGGGGAACTTAAGTGTACACCCATGTGGGGGCATTGTTTTGTTATATTTCCACAGTCCTATTCATGTCAATTGGGATGTAGCATGTCCCCAAATACACACTGCCTGCATTCAGGCGCTGGTAGCCACATCGATGTCAAATTGTGAGCAGCGGCTGTGTCCGTGCAACCTCATCCCAGTTGACTTGAATGGGACTGCCTGCAGACATAACATGGCTCTCACACGTGTACGCTTAACTAGGCCTGTGTGTATGAGGCCCAAGTAGCAGTTAAACTAGTGTTAAACCAAACAAAAAAAAGTGTTGCTATATGTATATATTTACTTTAAAGGGTTTATGTATGTATTAGACCAATATAGATTTTTTTCGGTGCCGATAGGATACCGATATTTCGGCCTCCTCTCAGGCCGATAGCCAATAATATGTGCTGATATTCTGTACATTTAAAATTTTTATTTTTACACTTTATTTTTATTTTTATCACTGTTATTGCTGTCACAAGGAATGTAAACATCCCTTGTGACAGTAATAGACAGTGACAGGTACTCTTTATGGAGGAATCGGGGGTCTATAAGACCCCAAACCCCTCCTCTGCACTTGAAAGTATTCAAAACATCAAGATTGGCATTTTTGAATACTTTCTTTTTTTTAAAACTAGCGCCTTTAAGATGCCAGTAATCCCGGAAGTGATGTCATGACATTGCTTCCGCGTTACTAGATCTGAGACCTGAATGAAGCATTGGCTTTGTTCGGGTCTTCGGCCAGCCGGCGGAAGTGCCGGCTGGTTGCTTGGGCCTCCCGGAAAGGAGAGGAGAACCCTGGCGAGTGGCGGAAGGCAGGGGGGGGGGATTTCCCCGCCTGCTGCTTGTAATAACAGCCAAGCGGCTGCTGAGCCGCATCGGTTGTTATTACAATGAAGCCGACCATCCGCTCTAAAGACCGCAGCTGAGGGCATCAGCCCGGTAAAACCCCTTGAAGCAATATCGGTAATATCAGTCTAGTTTTTGACCGATTCAGATTTTTCGGAAAATGCTGATATAATAATAATCGGCCTTACCAATAATCGGTCGATCCCTAGTATGTATGTATCCCCTATTAGGTATATATTTACCTTTTGACCCCTTTCACCTTAACCTGTTGTTATAAGGGAAGAAACTGAGGCGAAATCTCATAATAACTAATGAACATGTGGTGAGGGAAAGCTTTGAATTGGAATACTTGTCTTGGTGACAGCTATCAAAGGTGCAATTTTATCAAACTGTGGGGAGATTTCCTAAGGTTGTCTATTATGTCATCAGGGCAGGGAACAAGGAGAAATCTCTTCTAACCAACAAAAATGTTTTCTTTGAAGTTTCGCTAAAATACACTAAACTAGGTACCATATAAAAATGCAATGACTGAAACAGTCAATGCCGATATGGTCTGAAGCCCCTGTACACTATTCCTAAACATCAGGAGGCTTCTAATGATTGCAGTCCTTTTGTAGTGATCATCTGTCCTTTTCTTGCTGCTGAACTTCCAGTGTCGTGGGGGTTAACAGCTTCGGGTCTCCAGGTTCAGATGCACTAAAGATAATCCAACAGGGGAATGCCCCTTCCTGCCCTCTTTTCCGTTGAGAAAAATTCTTTCACTGATTACACTGCCTGTAACATGAATGGTGGAAATTTAAGCGCCACCCCACTGCTAAGTGGTCCAGATACAACTTTATGCCATTAAAGGTCAGGGGTACAATTCAAGAAATAGCCAACGTGTTTCAGGGGTCTGCCAAACAAGCTGCTGATTAGAAAAAAATAAAAATAAAACCGCGTTATAAAATTGTAAATACCACCTGAACAATCCCTATAAGAACAGCAATTCAAAATATATGACACACATACATCAAATAATTGACTCGGTTACGTCCCGGGTGGGCAAGTATATAGACCATTATTTGCAGCCCTTGGTTCAAAAGGTCCCCTCATTTATCAAGGACACCAAACAGAATATCAATATGCTGTCCACTATCACTCCCAAGAAAGGAGTTTGGTTGGTCACAGCTGATGTGACCTCCCTTTATACGATCATCCCTCATGACCTAGGATTGGAGGCGGTCAAATTGCATCTGACCAGAGGATCCGGTTTGGTTCCAACCCAGATCAACTTTATTATGGAACTCCTGGAATATGCAGCCAGTCACAACTATTTTTGGTTCGACAATCAATTTTATCGCCAGGATAGGGGTGTGGCCATGGGGGCTAAGTATGCCCCAAGCTTGGCCAACCTTTTTATGGCCAAGTGGGAGGAGGACGTCGTCAATGCCCAGGCTAGACCGGAATTGGTCCTCTGGGCAAGGTAAATTGATGACATCCTCCTCCTATGGGATGGCAGTGAAGCTGCACTTCGGGATTTTATGTTGTACCTGAATGATAATAATAGGGGGATCAGATTGAATTTTGAGGCTAGCCGTGAAGAAATACACTTTTTGGACTTGAAAATTACGGTTAAAGGTGATAGATTCATAATGTCCACTTATTTTAAGCCGACTGACAAGAACTCCTACATTCCCCTTGAAAGTTGTCACTATGAGCCTTGGTTAAGGGTGGTTCCCCATGGTCAGTATGCACGTCTAAGACGGAATTGTACTGAGGTGGATACTTTTAACAGCCAGGCAGCTGTCCTTACCAAAAGGTTCTTGGATAAGGGGTACAATAGTGGGGTTCTATCAAAAACACTTCAATCTATATGAGCTAAAGACAGATCGTTACTGTTGAAAGACAATATGATAATGTCCAATTTTCGCTGCCCTTTGTTACGACGTTCTCAGTGCAACATAAAATTATTAAGGGTTTGATTCAAAAACACTGGCATATCCTGACCAGTGATCAGGTTCTTGGAACCATGTCCAAGCAATCCCCAAGTTGTGTTTAAAGGAGTTTCCTCGCTTGGTAATAGGATTGCTTCCACGGTCCAAGATCCACCAAGTCAGGATAGAAATTTTTTTCACAATCTTACTGGGTACTATAGGTGTAAGAAGTGCCAGGTTTGCATTGTAAATAGATGCAGAGACAGGAAAATCAGTCAGTTTACCTCTACCAGTACTTCACGTACATATGAGGTGGAACCATTCATTACTTGCTCATCTGAAGGGGTGGTCTACCTTATACAGTGCCCTTGCGGTCTACAATATGTGGGGAGGACCAAAAGGGCACTGAAGGTTAGACTGACTGAGCATATAAACAATATTAGAAGGGGTTTCAACAAACACCCTCAAGACATTTTGATGAGGTACATGGTAGAAACCCCTCTAATACACTTTATATAGGCATTGATAAATATAGACCCCATTGGAGGGGTGGATCATTGGTCAGGGAGATTTCAAAGTGTGAAATGTCCTGGATCCATAGACTCAGGTCCTATGTCTCTTTTGGGCTCAATGTCGATACTGACGTTAATGCGTTTATCAATAACTCTTAAGCACAAATCGGACTTACGACCTCGAGATACTGGGCAGTTGATGTTTTTGTTCCTGTACCTACATCCATCTGACCCCTGTTAATCTTAATTTTATTATTTTTAGTTTGGGTCTCCATGTATAGGTTGGGAGTGCGCTATTCATTTTGAATTTCATTAGGAAATAAACAATTTTTCAAACTGGTGGATTTATCCCACACACAGCGTTAGTTTCACTGTGCATTCTGTGATTTCACCAGAAGATGGCAGTGAGTCCTGTTGTGTTTGTGTCCCCACCAGTCTTAATTTTTCTACTTCCTGTTCAGTTTATAATTTTTAGGATAAAGTGGTTGGTACATATCTATCAATTTTTGGATTAGTGACAGCCACTGGTTATTTGCAAGCCCATATATTGGATATAAGTTAGCTAATGTTAATATGTATGACACATAGTATGTGGTTTTTACCGCTTTCTATGCCAATGACACCCCGTTCAGGATTGCGATTGACAAATATATGTATTTTCCAATATCCTCTGGTAGTTTGTTATGTCTTTGTATATATACCAGAGCTCTTTTGTATTTGTTTAATATTTTAATTTAAAGTTTATTAATTTTATTATGATCGTAGACATTGTTAGGTTTATGACCAATAAGAGATGCCTTTGGTCTATTTGTGCTTGTTTAATAAGTATGGGGGTCTTTAGTTCCTATTTTAACTTTGTGGGATCGACAGTTCACCGGAGGTTGGGGGGATACTTATTGCATCAAACCGTACTTCCTTTGATGTACTGTTATGCCAAGTAGTGTGTGACACTATCCATATATTTACACCTGCCATCCCGATCTGGTTCCGCGTTCCGTACCTAACTACTCGGCAGCTCATTGGCGGTCCGCAGCCCAGAACGAGGCTTGGTATTAGGTTCCTGTATTTAGGGAGGTGACGCAGCGCGCCGTCCGTGCCCCTGGATGACGTGACCTATCACAAAACGCGTAGGGCGGAGCAGGACGACGCGCTGACGTCACCTGCAGTCTGTGTGTGTTCTCCAGAGAGACGGGTCTGTCCGTATGTGTTCAGCCGACACAGCGGACTTAAGGCTTTACTATCGATTGCTCATGTAAGTGTGTTTTTGTCATATTTTTTAATAAAAGTTAAAAGGTTTTTACACGATTGGAGTTTTTCCCTTATGTTCATGTTAATACAAACCTGGCACTGATCTGGCCCCTATGATGCTTTGAGGTACAGACGGAGTTCAGCAGTCCAGCACGAGTTTTCCATGTACCAATACAGCTGACATGCCTTCTATGATCCTCTGTAATGGGGGATCATATATGTCTGAAAAGAAGTAACCCCTTCCGTACTGGTGGTGGATCACAATCTGCTTTGTCATTTAACAACAGAAGATTTTTTTTCTGTGTGGACTTTATTCAGTCTCTGTTGTTTGCACGGGTGGATTTTTACATATAACCAATGAGAGATCTTTTTTATACATATATTTTCTATATTATTATGGATTTTTTATAATGTTTTTTACGTTCACATGTATGAAATTTTGTCGATTTTACTAGTGTTTGTGCAGAGATGTATTCACATGAATCAGTGTATTGATGGGATTTCTTACCCCATCAACTTGATGTAGTTCACTAGATATTTATTCACCATTTATTCATATATAGCGCGATTCAGGTTTTTTCTAAGCTGCTGATTAGGCCTGTGCTTTCAAATCACACTGGAATAAACACCACTGTGGGTCCAGTTCCCTACTGGTTTATTCATTTTATTGCCAGTCAAGCCCTGATGAAGGGGGCATTTAGACCCCCAAAATGCAATGAACATTTCTTGAATTGTACCCTGAACTTTAATGGAATAAAGTTGTATCTGGACCTCTTAACAGTGGTGTGGCTCTTAAAGTTCAACCCTTCTCACATTACACTACAAGCCAAGGAGACTGTGGAGATCCTCTGGGGTGTAGAAGCCATATATTTACACCAGACCTTTTACACCAACATTAACCACTTAGCAACCGCCCTATAGCAGTTTTACTGTGTGTGCAGGATCACGTATATATATACGCGATCCTGCACTTCTGGGTTGCAGGCGCGAGTTATTATTCACTCGAGTGCCTGCCGGCACCCGCTGATCACTCAGGCAGAACGGCAGGCTGACCATGTAAACAAGGCAAATTGCCATTCTGTCAGGTGGGAAGGCACGGATTCTGTGTTCCTGCAAAGCAGGGACATGGATCTATGCCTTACCTTAGTAAAAGCACCTCCCCCACCGTAAGAAAACACCAGCTTGGCACACATTTAACCCTTTGATCGCCCCTGATGTTTAACCCATTCCCAGCCAGTGTTATTAGCAAAGTGACAATACATTTTTAGCACTGATCAGTGTATTAGTGTCACTGGTTCCCCCAAAAAAGTCAAAAGTGTCAGTGAGTATCCAATTGTCTGCTGCAATATCGCTATAAACCGATATAAGTCGCAGATCACTGCCATTACTAGTACAATAAATAAAAATATCCCATAGTTTGTAGACGCTATAACTATTGCGCAAACCAATCAATATACGCTTTTTGGGATTTGTTTACCAAAAATATGTAGCAGAATACATATTGACCTAAATTTATAAAGAAATTGTATTTTTTACATTTTTTTATTGGATATGTTTTATAGCAGAAAGTAAAAAATATTGTGTTTTTTTTTTTTTTTTTTTTTCAATAGTCTGTCTTTTTTTGTTTATAGCGCAAAAAATAAAAACCGGAGAGGTGATCAAATACCACCAAAAGAAAGCTCTATTTGTGGGAAAAAGGGATATACATTGTATTTGGGTACAGCGTCGCACGACCGCGCAGTTGTCAGTTAAAGTAACACAGTGCCCCATCACAAAAAAATGGCCTGGTCAGGAAGGGGGGTAAATCTTCTGCAGGTCAAGTGGTTAATACCTTCAGATAAAAATACCAGTAAAATAAACCTACAGGTCCAGCGCTATCTTTCCACTTTCTTCAATTGTAACATGAATGGGGGAGAGACTGATCAGTCACAGGATTCTCTCCCCTGTTCAAAGATCATGTGAATGAAAGAACTTTTCTAACAGGAAGAGAGGGCAAGACCTAACACGTACACCCTTCCTTGTTTTCTTTTTAAAGCGGAGTTCCACCCAAAAACGGAACTTCTGCTGATCCAGTCCCCCCCCCCCCACCCCCGTGTCACATTTGGCACCCTTTAGGGGGGAATGGGGAGCAGATACCTGTCTAATACAGGTATTTGTTCCCACTTCCGGTGATAGATCGCGGCGATCTTCACCATGTCCGACCTCTCCCCGTCCCCCCCCACTGTCTTCTGGGAGACATACAGGTCCCAGAAGACAGCAGGGACCAGTCAGGACGTGCAGCGTGACTTGCACATGCGCAGTAGGGAACTAGGCTGTGAAGCCGCAAGGCTTCACTTCCTGATTCCCTTACTGAAGATGCCGACACCTGCACCCGGGAGCAGAGGGACGGGTCAGCTTTGGGTGAAGACATCGAGGGCTCCCTGGACAGGTAAGTGTCCTTTTTTTAAAAGTCAGCAGCTGCAGTATTTTTAGCTGCTGACTTTTATTTATTTATTTTTTCTGCAGAACTCCGCTTTAAGTTTAGGACCACTTGCTGGTTTTCAGTTGGTGAAGTCTTTTTTAAATTTATTGAGCTATAATAAGAAGCTTCAACAGATTTGTACCCATTCAAGCTTTGTGAGTATTCCTATTGCTTGTTGCTGGGTTTCTTATATAATGCAACTTGGTTGTTGTCTCTAAATTTCAATTTTTCAAAGATCTTTTCTACTATCCTACATTGATAATGAAGTGGAAGTGGAAGACTACAAACCTTGTTTATTTAATGTGCAGCATTTTTGACAGTTCGATAATACATGCATGCAAACACCGCCAGTAAGCACAAAACGATAAGGATGACAGGAATTATAATTGCCCAGGGTTCTGTAAAATATAATATTAACATTTATGAAGAAAAATAAGAAAAATGTTTGTACCACCCTTGAGAAATCTTTTTTTGAATTATAAAAATCTAACATTCTCTTATTTAAACATTGTATACACTAGCATTTCACTTCTATTAAATACCTAACCCTAAAGATTAAGAAAGACATTGCTGGCAAAATAATCCAAATCTGCTGCCTTACAAAATATATAAATACATGTAAAATCCCTGAAACCCTTTTTTATATTTTATATAAAGTTTACAGACTTCTGTAAAAAAGATAATAGAAATCTGATATACTGCTATATATTTACTTGCAATATTTAAATTAAAACTAAAGGAAAAACTTTTTTTTTTCATTTTGGATAGAGCAAAGGAGAGTTATAACCCCCGTCATAATTTTTCACCATCTATGTCCCATTACAAAGATTTACCTTCACTTCCTGTCCCATAGCCAAACAGGAAGTGAGAGGAGATTCCGGCAAATTAAGGGAATTCATTGGGGACCGCCAGGTAACCAGAACTAGTGTCCCCATTGGAAGATTTCCCTTCTATTATTATATTTTCTGGGGACAATACAACATTTGGGATTGTCTTTTACTTTCACTTTCAATGAGAATGGTAAACAGGACAAATAGAGAGGGGGAACGGGGCACAGACAGTAATAAAAACTGACAGGTGTTCTAATCCCTCTGCGCTCTATCCAAAACCAAAAAAAAAAAAAAGTTTTGCCTTTAGTTATACTTTGGCAGAAACTATGTGAATAAAGCAGCGCTGGTGACAATAAACCAAAATAGTAAATAAGTTACCGCTGCTGTAGGGAAGTACTAGTACTTGAAAATTATGAAACAAACACATACAGCGCTGGTAAGAATGTGCTATACCATGAATGTCCTAAATAAAAAGTGCTCTATTCAATAATAATAAGCTTAAATCAATAAATGACATAGGTGGTGAATACACCGAGTGCAATATACAAATCAACTATTAGTTCTCCATGAACCTCATGCATAAAGTGCAAATTCCAATGAGTCCGCAATCAGTATTATCCAATTGCTATTGAAATAATAAATATATATTATGTGCTGACAAAGTAAATATAGTGCTGATAAATCATCCTGAATAAATACCAGCTGGGCTACTAGACAGTCTCACTAGAAGCAGACAGCATATCTTCAGCATGCGCTGTCAATCAATCCCCATAGATGTTATACAGTGATGCCTCTAATAGGAGCCGATATAAAAATTCCTGCAGATAGATCATGTGAAATATTGTAAAACTGGGAACCCACTTGCGCATCACAGCGTTACTCACATACTCCCCAGTTGCAATCAGGCATATCAGAATACTTCCTCGATCGCCGCTTACAGCGTGCGTTCCACGGAAACAGGAAATGACACCCTGGGGGAGGGGCGAAACGCGTCGACGAAACATCCGGCTCATGTCCAACCAGTGACTCATTTCCTGTTTCCGTGGAACGCACGCGATCGAGGAAGTATTCTGATATGCCTGATTGCAACCAGGGAGTATGTGAGTAGCACTGTGATGCGCAAGTGGGTTCCCAGTTTCACAATATTTCACCATATTACCTTTCCTTTTTTTTGGGGTCAACATCCGCAAGTACATGATCTATCTGCAAGAATTTTTATATCGGCTCCTATTAGAGGCATCACTGTATAACATCTATGGGGATTGATTGACAGCGCATGCTGAAGATATGCTGTCTGCTTCTAGTGAGACTGTCTAGTAGCCCAGCTGGTATTTATTCAGGATGATTTATCAGCACTATATTTACTTTGTCAGCACATAATATATATTTATTATTTCACTAGCAATTGGATAATACTGATTGCGGACTCATTGGAATTTGCACTTTATGCATGAGGTTTATGGAGAACTAATAGTTGATTTGTATATTGCACTCGGTGTATTCACCACCTATGTCATTTATTGATTTAAGCACTTTTTATTTAGGACATTCATGGTATAGCACATTCTTACCAGCGCTGTATGTGTTTGTTTCATAATTTTCAAATACTAGTACTTCCCTACAGCAGCGGTAACTTATTTACTAGTTTGTTTCATAATTTAGTTATACTTTAACCACTTCTCGCCCGGCCTATAGCAGAATGATGGGCGGGCGGTGGTTGCGTTATCCTGACCAGGTCTGGTGCAAGGATTTTTGACACCCTAGGTGAAATCGCATTTTGCCGCCCCCCAGGGCTGGACTGGGACAAAAATTTGGTCCTGAACTTCACCCAGAGCGGCCCACTTTAATTTTGCAAACATGCACAAAAACAGTATATAAAACTATACGTAGTTGCGCAATATGGATACTTATTGAGTTTGGGATGGATCTGAGGGAGGCGGTGCGGCCATTGTATGGGCCATCAGAGCGACCCGGGGGAAAATTGACACCTTGCCCCTTAGTAGGGTGACCACATATCCAGACTGCCATTCAGGAACAATTTTGCCAAGGACCAGGGGGGAAGGTAGTCTCAGGGTTGACGGGGAATTCAGCGGTGGGAATGATTTGTCGGGTGAATGGCTGGTGCTAGCAGTGAAAACATCCTGACACCATGCTTAATATGGTGCCAGGATGATCAAATCACATTATTTCTATTACTACATTGTAATACATAATGAAATAATTCAACTCACCAGAATGCAGGATCAGTCGGAACCATTGCTTGTTACCAGATGAAGCATGTCATTTGCCACCGCCACCTGCCACCAGATGCAGCGTGTCACTTTCCACCATTGCCTGCCACCAGATGCTGCATATTACTTGCCACCACATGCAGTGTGTCACATGCCACGTCGTCTGCTGCCAGAGAGAGGGCATGGAGAGAGGGAGCAGAGAGAAAGAGAAAGAGAGAGAGGAGGGGGCCGAGAGAGAGAAGGGGGGGCAGGGATAGAGAAGGGGGACACAGGGAGAGAGAGTGGGGGGGACAAGGAGAGAGAGAAAGGGGGAGAGAGAGCGAGAGAAAGTGGAAGGGGCAGAGTGAGAGAGAGAGAGAGAGAGAGAGAGAGAGAGAGAGAGAGAAAGTGGAGGGGGCAGAGAGGGGGTAAGGGAGACAGGCAGAAAGAGAGGGGGGCAGAGAGAGAGGGGGGGGAGAGAGAGGGGGGGACAGGGAGAGAGAGGGGGGGCAGGGAGAGAGGGGGGGGACAGGGAGAGAGAGAGGGGGAGGGGGACAGGCAGAGAGAGAGGGGGACATGGGAGAGAGAGAGAGAGAGGGGGAGAGAGAGAGAGAGAGAGAGGGGGGCAGGGAGAGAGGGGGCAGGCAGAGAGAGAGGGGGACATGGGAGAGAGAGAGAGAGGGGGGGCAGGGAGAGGGTGAGGGAGAGAGAGAGAGGGGGGCAGGGAGAGTGAGTGAGGGGGAACAGGGAGAGAGAGAGAGAGAGAGAGAGAGAGAGAGGGGGGGGGAACAGGGAGAGAGAGAAGGGGGGACAGGGAGAGAGAGAGAGGGGGGACAGGGAGAGAGAGAGAGAGAGGGGGGACAGGGAGAGAGAGAGAGAGAACGGGGACAGGGAGAAAGGGGGATGGGGAGAGAGAGAGGGAGGGGAACGGGGAGAGAGAGAGAGAGGGGGACAGGGAGAGAGAGAGAGGGGGACAGGGAGAGAGAGGGGGGACATGGAGAGAGAGAGATAGGGGGGCAGGGAGAGAGAGAGGGAGGGGGGACAGGGAGAGGGAGGGAGGGAGACAGAGAGAGAGAGGGGGAACAGGGAGAGAGAGAGAGAGAGAGGGGGACAGGGAGAGAGAAAGAGGAGGGGGACAGGGAGAGAGAGAGGGGGGACAGGGAGAGAGAGAGAGAGAAAGAGAGAGAGAGAGAGAGGGGGGGGCAGGGAGGGAGAGAGAGAGAGAGGGGGGGACAGGGAAAGAGAGAGAGAGGGGGGGACAGGGAGAGAGAGAGGGGGGAACAGGGAGAGAGAGAGGGGGGACAGGGAGAGAGAGAGGGGGAGGACAGGGAGAGAGAGAGTGGGGGACGGGGAGAGAGAGAGTGGGGGACGGGGAGAGAGAGAGAGGGGGGACAGGGAGAGAGAGGGAGGGGGGACAGGGAGAGAGAGGGAGGGGGGGACAGGGAGAGAGAGAGATAGGGGGGCAGGGAGAGAGAGGGAGGGGGGACAGGGAGAGAGAGGGAGGGAGACAGAGAGAGAGGGGGAACAGGGAGAGAGAGGGAGGGAGACAGAGAGAGGGGGGGGAACAGGGAGAGAGAGAGAGAGAGAGAGGGGGACAGGGAGAGAGAAAGAGGAGGGGGACAGGGAGAGAAAGAGGGGGGGACAGGGAGAGAGAGAGAGAGAGAGAGAGGGGGGGGCAGGGAGAGAGAGAGAGAGGGGGGACAGAGAGAGAGGGGGGGGGAACAGGGAGAGAGAGAGAGAGGGGGGACAGGGAGAGAGAGAGAGGGGGGACATTGAGGGAGAGAGAGGGGGACAGGGGGAGAGAGAGGGGGAGGACAGGGAGAGAGAGAGTGGGGGACGGGGAGAGAGAGAGAGAGGGGGACGGGGAGAAAGAGAGAGAGGGGGGGACAGAGAGAGAGAGGGGGGACAGGGAGAGAGAGGGAGGGGGGACAGGGAGAGAGAGAGATAGGGGGGCAGGGAGAGAGAGAGAGGGAGGGGGGACAGGGAGAGAGAGGGAGGGAGACAGAGAGAGAGAGGGGGAACAGGGAGAGAGAGAGAGGGGGACAGGGAGAGAGAAAGAGGAGGGGGACAGGGAGAGAGAGAGGGGGGGCAGGGAGAGAGAGAGAGAGGGGGGCAGGGAGAGAGAGGGAGGGGGACAGAGAGAGAGAGTGGGAACAGGGAGAGAGAGAGGGGGACAGGGAGAGAGAGAGGGGGGGGACAGGAAGTGAGAGAAGGGAGGGGACAGAGAGAGTGGTCCGGGTCTGGTTAGTGACAGTGCTCAGCTCACACACTTGAATGGTGCAGGAGGGGCTTTAATGTGGCTGTCGACTACTTGCTTAATCTTCCCGCTCCTCTTGCTCTTCATCGATGTAACGCACAGGCAGGGAGAGAGGGGCGGGAAGCGGTGTGTCACAAGCTGGCTCATTTACAGCTGAACCCCCTCTTCTAGGGCAGCTGTACCGAGCCGCTGCCCACACACTGGCACCAGGGATGTTCCGGAGGATGCAGCGGCCGTCGGAGGACTTCTGTCCCCGCCCACCAGCGTGACCTTTCAGACGCCTATTGTAGCAGCAGAGCCCTCGGCTCTGTGCAACAGGTGGTGGGCGGGCTGGAAACAGAAGCAGCGATACACTGAAGCACCATCCCGACCCAGTCCACTCCTGAATTGCCGCCATGGTAGGGCCGGCCCTAGGCAGTGCAGCAGTGCTCAAAATAATGGCTGCGCGGGCCGCGCATTCCATTATTTTGACAGGCTGTCACTGATACTGGCCCACTATGCCATCGGCCCACCGGGAAACTCCCGGTAGTCCCGATGGCCAGTACAGGCCTGCCGCCCCCCTTGGCTCCACCCCAGACTCCACCTCCTTTCTCCTGCCCATGTATAACCCCCTTTTTAATGAAGTGCCCATCAAATGCAGCCTCACCAGCACCCATCAAATGCAGCCTACCAGTGCCCATCAAATGCAGCCTCACCAGTGCCAAGAAAAGGATGCCTACCAGCACCCATTAATTAATGTTTGCTTGCTTCCATTCATTCAGAGGGAGGTCTGCGCTGCTAATCAGCGCATTGATTATCAGCTCAGCCCCCATCAGAGATGCCCATCACATCTGCCAATCACTGCCCATCAGCTGCCAGTCAGTGCCCCCAAAAGTGCCAGTCAGTGCCCAAAGTGCCAATTAGTGCCCATTAAAGTGCAAATCAGTGCCCTTCACAGATGCCAATCAGTGCCCATCAGTAAAGGCTGTCAGCACCTCATCATCAGTGCTGCCCATCAGTGCCGCCTGTCAGTGCCCATCAGTGCCGCCTGTCAGTGCCCATCAGTGCTGCATATCAGTGCCGCCTATCGGTGCCCATCAGTGCTGCATATCAGTGCCACCTATCGGTGCCCATAAGTGCTGCATATTAGTGCCAACTCATCAGTACCCATGAGTGCCTCCTCATCATTGCCCATCAGTGCAGCCTCATCAGTGCCCGTCAGTGAAGGAGAAAACAAAATTTTATAACAGAAACAAAAAAAACTTTTTTTTTTCAAACATTTTGTTTTTTTCAGTTTTAGCAAAAAATAAAGTCCAGTGGTGATCAAATATCACCAAAAGAAAGCTCTTTTTGTGGGAAGAAAATGATAGAAAAAAAATTTGAGTACAGTGTTGCATGACCGCGCAATTGTCATTCAAAGTGTGACAGCTCTGAAAGCTGAAAAGTAACCTTTAAAGCAAGCAATATTCCATTTATTAGGGAGAACAACGTTTTTGTTTTATCTTAGCCTCATGCACACGGACGTTTTTACAGCTGCTTTTTTTGAGCTTTTTTTTCAGCTTAAAAAGGCCTGTCTATGTTAGTCTATGGCTTCATGCCCACCTAGGCGTTTTTGAGCTGCAAATGGCATAGGCGTTTTTAAGCTGTAAAAAAAAACCCAGGACCAGTGGGTTCTGAGAGACGTTTTTCAGCTGTAAAAACGCTCTAACGCTGATAAACGCTCAAAAACGCTCAAAAACGTCATTCACCAACGTTTTTTAACGTTTTTGATCCATTGAAAAAAAAATTTTTGAAAAAAAAAAGCGCTAAAAACGCTAAAAAAGGCTAAAAAACGCTAACACGGAAAAACGCTCAAAAACGCTAAAAAATGCAATTGCAAAAACGTTGAAAAAAGTTAAAAAAAATCACTGCAAAGATACTGGAGTTTTCATAACATTATTTTAACAGCCTGTGTGCATGATGCCTAACCCACACTCAATTAAGCCCGGTGGGCAGTCACACAGTCTGATCAGAATACATTCAATGGTACACAAACCTGTTGTCAATGAGGTGAAATAGAGAGTTGATATGTCATTTCCACTTCCAGTCTGCAATATACAAGTGATGGGAACGTTGTAAAATTCTGCAGTAACTTTGCATAAATGAAGGACTAAGCTTATGTAAGTGAAATTTCCTTTTTTGGTTACACTGTGGAGTGAAATATAAGAGAATTATAATAATAAATAGCACTTTAGATGGGTAATTTTACAAGGCTTACATGGTTAATTCTAATGTATTTATATCTTGTTTTATTTATTTCCAAGATGCTTCTTTAGTATAGCAAAAATTATTAAAACTGCTAAAATATTATTGTTATTAGTTTTAATATTTTTTCTATCAATATTAATACTATTATTTTTTATATATCACAAAAATCTTAGATTCCATTCACACTGAAACTGAGCATTTTCGGTCATTTTTCAGCTTTTTTTTTTTTGGTGTTTGTACAGGAGGTTTTTCTTATTTTGGTATGTGTTTCAGACTTTTCTAGCATTTTTCTTTTTTCTTTTTACCCAATGGAAAGCCGGTTACTATGCAAAGAAAACGTGTGAAAAATGCACAATTTTCGTGTGTTTTTCAGGTGCTCCCTTTAAAGTCTATTGAAGCCAAAATGCTCTCCCCTAAAAATGCTTAGATGCCAAAGCAAAGTTAGAACTCCTTATTAGCATAAATGTTCCAAGTCAGTGGCTCTGAAAGTATTGAAATCATGAGATTAGCATCATTTGATCGATTGGCATTTTCATAAGAGGCATCTATGGGACTGTTAGGAGTGTCAGTTGCATGGTCCTACCTCCACCACCCCTGTCCAGCCAGCCACTCTCAATGGTGTTTGTGTCCTTAATGACTTTTTTAATTTATGGAAACCTGAGTGAAGTTCCTATTCAAAGTGGCCTTCTACAACACAGAGATGAAAGGATTTTTTCTCAGCGCAGAAAGCAGGGAGCAGGGATCTTGCATCACACACGCTGCAGAGCTAGAGCACAGAGCTGAGTGTAATCTGAGAGCTGGCTGGAGAAAAGTGACACACAGGCTCAGAGAAACATAGAGCTGAGGGTATGAGTCATCTGCTGCGTGCTGGACGGTGGGGAAGGCCATCTTCCAGGAGGGTGAGGTGTCGGTTTAATCCATTAGGAGTGAGTCATGCAGACAGCAGAGAGAGGAGAAATCAGAGAGGGACCAGACTCAGTGCTTTGGATTCAGGTTGGTACACGTTATAGTGTATAGTGCTTTGTTTATTTTTCATGTCTGAGGTTTACAACCACTTTAAAAGAACAGTGGCTGCTATAGGTTGAAGAAACACATAATAGCTATAGTTCCTGGCATAGGCATTGGGCTGTACAATACAGGAATAGTCTACATATTTCTCTTTGTATAGGTTTTACCTTTAAGGTAGAAAATCTAAAATCAATATAATATGCTGTATGTGTGCATTATCATTTCAAAAGCAGAATAGGTATTATGACCGTATTATACTGCACAGATGTGCACAAAGCCAAGCCTTTTGCTGAACAGAGTTGTTTTTAAGGGACATAGACATACCAGTCTGTCATACTAGCTCTAAACCTTTTGTCTCGCCCATATAGACAGGATATGTCACATAAGATATACTGGCCAAGGCAGCAGAAATATAAAAATAAACTGTAGTAAGCAGCATTCAATGTATGCTTCCTTCTCCTTTAGGCCAACTGTCTCATCCCTTCCCCCTTCCTCTATAATTACAGGCTAGGCTTAGTACCACACTAATATGATCAGATGTTATAGCCAAACAAGGAAGGCTGGGGAGTTTGAAAGAGGCACTATTCCCACCCTACGCCTTTATACCTAGTACCAAAAAGGCTAATTGACAGAAGTACTTACATAGGGCCGCTTACTTTAGCTTTTTGATAATATTCTGAGAAATTTCCATTAATAATCCAGTAAATTGTTGTAAGTTCTCCAGCAATCATATCTCCAAGATCAGCAGAACAATTGACATCAATGTCTGAACCTTAACATGTTTTAAAAAAATGAAAATTATAGCATGAATCCGATTTTATACCATGGGAAATATCTTCATTAAAATACTCACTATTATTTTGAAGGAGCAAGAGCAAAACTCTAGACACTCTATCTGAACTGTACATGTCCTGCTGTGTAGTATGGTGAACAACAGCAGCACAACCCATAGTGCAATTTAGTTCTGACTTTACTGCCTTTATTTCGTCAAATAGCAGGACATGAAGTGCATAATTAAATAAAAAAACATCAGCTTATGCATGTCGGCAACCTGGCCGAAATTATAGCCATATCGTATCTAATCAAATCCTACAGCTTTAAGTTGTGAAAGAGAATTCCATTAGGTATAAACTATAGTTAGGTATTGGATTTACACATATAGTCATGCCAATGTCTTTTTATAGTATATATTGGATTACCTTGAAAAGAGAGAGAAACTTAGAGAATTGAGAGAGAAACTTAGGGAAGCACGTTATAATTTGTAGTGTTTGATATTTCTAATGTATCAATTGTTTTTTATTAAATTTTATAATACATACAAAATCTTCCATATCATGCCAAATACATAAATACAAAAAATTCAGAAAAAAATACATACAGATATAACAAATACAAAACAAAAACAAAGAAAATGGATCTATCCTTTAACATCACCTCTTAAATGGCCATGTTTCTAAATATTCATAATCAATTTTTAAGCAAATAAATAGAGATACTGCACCCTTAGCTCCCGATCCCTCCTACAACCCCCCCCCCCAAAAAAAAATATATTTCCCCTCCCCACTCCCCCTTCCTTCCCTTCCCTCTCCATCCTCACCCTCCCCCCTTCCCCTCTCCTTTAAATTTATAATATGTATACACTCCACTTTATCCCCCCCCAAACTCCTTATTCCTTACCGTGAAGTGCATCTCCCCCATTTCTCACTCTGTTTTACTCTAATCAAATTTTTAATTCAGTAAATACACTCCCAAACTCCTTCCGCATTAAATGTTCTTGGCAAATATCTCATTTATTGATATACATAAGTGAATTTGTGATCCTCCGATACCCTTTTCTTTATTTATTTATGAGGTGGAGAGAGTATTATCTTTCAACCACCACTATATACCCCTAATACAGTGTACTCTTCATGATGGGTAGAGAGAGAGAGAGAGAGAGAGAGAGAGAGAGAGAGAGAGAGAGAGAGAGAGAACCTCTAAATACCACCTTCGCTTACCATATATCTCACGTATACCGGAGACTGTTTAAATTCATCCTTTCCAAATACTAGCAAATCTTAATTCAAAGTCATTTTGCAAGTGAATTACTTTTTCCATAAGCCTAATCTTATCTACCTCCCTAAGCCACTCCTTCATTGTTGGTGCATTCTTTGACCCCCATTGTTTGGGGATTAATGCCTTCGCTGCATTCAGCAAATAGGGAGTGATTGCTGCTCTATTTCTTCCTTGTAGAATCCATCGCATGGAACAAACATTGCCACGGATCCAGCCCAATCTTGTTTCCACTTATTTTTTTAATTAAATCTAATATTTCCACCCAGTATGATTGGATCAGGTGGCACTGCCACCATATATGGGCATGGGTCCCAACCTCCCCACATTCCCTCCAGCATAAAGGAGAGATGTGAGGGTTCATTTTATGTATTTTTGATGGCACATAGTACCATTTAACCAATAATTTATAATTCATTTCTTTTGTGTCCATTGAAGTAGAGTGGACATCTAAGACTTCGATTTTCATTGCTTCAGGTAATACCTGATTCAATTCCATTTCCCAGCTTCCAATTGGACCCACGGATCCGTCATCCGAAGGAGATATTAACAACCTATAAATATTCAAAATCCCCTGTCTGTTTATTCCCCCTTGATCAACCAATCTTTCCCATGAGTTTAACTTGAAAGGCGCGTGGAGAGGTTTTGGGAGAGACTTCACAAAATGTTGGAGCTGTCTATATCTCCACACATCCCATGGAGTCGTACCATACCTCTCTCGCAGCTCCATTAGTGAACACAAGGCGTTCCCCTTTAAAACATCTTTAAGCCTCAACTGGTCCGATAGTGTGCATTTTAAATATTGATTATTATCTTTTCCCGGTGGGAAAAAGTCTATGCCTGTAAGGGGGGGTCAGAGGACTATTATGCTGCCATGATATACTCTTAAGTAGTTTATCCCATACTCTAAATGTTTCTATAGTAATTGGTGCTGTTTCTCCCGAGAGACCTCTAATTTACCTTAGAATCCAAATAATCTGGCCCAGAGCAGCTTTTCTCACACTTTCCTCTAAGGACATCCACTTTTTATACAGTGAGCCATGGACCCAGTCCAAGATCCTCCCTAATACTGCTGCCTCATGATAGTTTCCAAAATCTGGAAGGAACACTCCCCCCTTCTCACTTGGTCTACTCATAATTTTATAGGCAATACGATTGCCTCTATTATTCCATACAAATTTCAGCAGAATCAATCTAAAAAATTTTAAGTATGCTCCAGGGATATTAATCGGAAGGCTTTGGAAGATGTACAAAGCTTTCGGAAGGATCATCATCTTAATCACCTTTATCCTACCAAACCATGATAGTCTATGTGCAGGGAACCCTTTCAAATCTTGTTTAATTGTATTCAATAAGGGAACATAATTATCTTGGTATAAAAGTCTGTTGTTGATACTGCCAGGTATATTCCCAGATATTTTAATCCCTTTCTTTTCCACACAAAGGGAAAAAGAGCTCTGAGGAGCCTACCTTCAATTGGGGAAACAGAGATATTTAATATCTCTGTTTTCTCCAAGTTAATCCTTAAGTTCGAAACAACACCATAGCTACTCAATTCTCCCAAGATCTTTGGGAGTGTTTGTGAGGGATATGTTATATAGAACATAATATCATCCGCGAAAGCAGATATCTTATATTTTTGTCCCGCAGTTTCTATACCTTTAAATTTCATAGTTGGCTCTTATAGGAGTTAAAAAGGGTTCCAAAGAAAACACAAAAAGTAAAAGGGAGAGTGGACAGCCCTGACGTGTACCATTATAGAGTCTAAAGGGTTCTGATAAAGTTCCATTTACCTGAATTTGGGCCGTGGGTTTAAAGTACAAGCCTCTATACACCAAAGCATACATGGTCCTATGCAATATTTATGCAGTGTCCCAAGCATGAAGTCCCAATCTAGCCTATCAAAAGCCTTTCCGGCATCTTTTGATAGAAAAAGAACGTGTTTCTTGCTTTTTTTTTGCTTCATGCATTAAAAGAATTGTTTTTAGAATATTTTCCCTTGTTTCTCTCCCAGGGACAAACCCTGCTTCATCCTTTCCTATACATTCTGGCATATATAGCTTCAGTCTCTTAGCCAATATCCTTGCGTAAAATTTCATATCTTCATTAATAAGGGATGTTGGCCTAAATTTGGAGCAGAGTGTTGGATCCTTCCCTTCCTTTACCAAAAGTGTTTTACAGGCCCCCAAGGCTTCTTCACGTATATTTAAGCCCGCCCCAATGGAATTCATGTATAAATGAAAATAAGGAGTCAGGATTCCCATAAACTTTTTAAAATATAATGATGTGTACCCATCTGGGCCCAGGCTCTTCCCAAACTTACTTTTTTTAATTGCCTGCTCTATTTCTTAGAAATTTCTCTGTCCAACCTGTTTGAGTCCTCCTCCAATAAAACAGGTAGCTTTATATTCTGCAAATACTGTTCTATTTTATTTCTTCTGTTTTGAGCCTCATCCGGGTTTTGGATATCATTTACTTTATAAAGTGCTTGATAGTATTCCATAAAGATTTTACGAATATCCCTAGTAGAATGTTTCATCCCTCCTTTTTTATCTTTCATTTTCTGAATAAAATTCAGCTTCCTTCTAGGTTTAATCACCTCTGCCAGTAGTCGCCCTGCTCTATTACCAAATTCATACTGCCTTTTAGCTGTTCTAATAAACACTCTTTTGGTGTCCTGTTCCAATAAATCCCTCAATGCCTCCCTGTTTCCTGTTAATTTTATCATTACTTTATTATCCCTTGTCCTTTTATGTGTCGGTTCCAACTCCTGGTTCTCTTGTATAAGGGACTTTTTTTGTGCGGTCCAGATTTTTTTTCTCTTGGCCCCCTCTGCTATAATCTCCCTCTCATGAATACTTTATGAGTCTCCCACAGAATAGTTGGCGCGATAGTCTCTATGTTATTCTCCTTAAAAAATAGGTTCAAATCTTTTTCCAAATCTTCCAAAACATCATGATCATGTAAAAGTGATTCATCCACCCTCCAGGACCTCTGCCTTTCCGGTATATCCTCTAAATCCAAGCTTACAAGTACCGGGGCATGGTCCTAGAAGGTGATCGATTCCACCTCCGCCTTTAATAGGCCTTCTAAAAGCTGGTGATCTAGGAAGACATAATCAATTCTCGAGTATGAAGAATGAACTTGAGAATAATAAGTAAAGTCCCTCCCCCTAGGATGCATAATTCTCCACACCTCTATTAATTGCTGCTGATATAAGTTTTGCTTGACAGCTTTTAGGTTTTTCCCCTCTGAGCGCAAGGAGATAGGTTGAGTATCCAGGGTCAGGTCCAACACAAAATTAAAGTCTCCAGCCATAATAACTTTCCCCTCCTTAAAATTTTCTAACTTGTTCAATATCTTTCTTAAAAAAAGACAAGGCTGAATATTGGGGCAGTAGATATTAGCAAATGTGTACTCTTTATTAAACAGGGATTCCTTAATAAATAGGTACCTTCCTTCGGAGTCAGACTCCATCGCTTTTAAAATAAATGTTGTATTTCTGTCAAAACCTATTGCTATTCCTTTGGATCTCTTATTAGGAGAGTAACCATGGAACCAAACGGGAAAACCCACTGAGCTCAATCCAACCCTAGAAGACCACTTAAGATGAGTCTCCTGCAAAAAAAAATGTTTGATGACCAACTTTTCAGTTCCTGCATTATTTGATATCTTTTATTAGGGCTGTTTAAACCTCTCAGGTTATAGGTATCTTTAAGGGCATCCTCTTTAAGATATACGAATCAAAAAGAATCAAGAGGTAATTAACCATAAGAGAAAAATGTAATTCTTCCCCTTTGTTTAGGATGATCCATTTAACTAACAGCAAAAAACATAAAGCCCACCAACACCCCCCCCCCCATCTTTTTTACCCCATTCAGACTTTCTTATACCATGCCCCCCTCCTCCCTCCCAACCTCTACATTAAATATCAATAAAATAACCCTCTGGTCTGTCGCCTAGATTATAGGCACCCAGCCCTAATGGCCTCCCTTGGGGGGTTTTATATGCCCGCGTGGGCCCCCAGTCCTCATTCCCTAGCGAAAAATGGTTCTGAGGGCACAGGTAGGCATCGCCAAACCCCCGGGTACCCCTGAGTGAATCTCCCTTCCTTGCCAACCCTTACCCACCTAACCACAAGCTGCATTGCTTAACTGTTGCTACCCGTTTTGTTTCTATTATTAGGGCTCTATACTTTATTCCATGACTGATCCTTTAACTTCCCCCATTCTGGGATTTTTTTTCCCAGTTTTCCAAGTTGACCAGTGGCAAATCTAGTTTGCTGCAAAATTCTTTCAAATCTTCTGGGAAGCGCAATGTAGCTGAAATCCCTTTAATTTTTTGCAATTAAAAAAGCGGGAAAGCCCCATCTATAGGAGATATTTTTCTCCTGTAGCTGGATTATCAAGGGTTTCAACGCCCTCCTTCGAGCTACAAAGAAGAAAACTAATGCGCAAAACCAAGGCGAGCAAAAGGAGCTAAAAAGGACTAAGGAGCCGCCACACATACCACAGTGTTCCCACACAGAAAAACAATAATGTAAATAGAGATATGTGGCGCTAACTCAAAGTGCATAAATGTGATGAAATAAATATAATCCAATTCTTCAAGTAAAGTGCATATGCGTAAAGAGCAAAATCACATAAATAAAGTGACTAAACATCCATTAAATTCATAAGAAGTGACATTGGATAAATAACAGTGAAAATTCATGAAATATGACATCAAATAAATAAATAAACAAATCCAATTGAAGGTGAATAAATCCAAAAATAGTCTAAAAGTGCATCAAGATGAAAAAAATTCACAAATTTAGAAAAAATTGAAAAAAATCGCATGAGATAAAAAAAGTCGCATGCAATAACAAAAATCGCATACAGTGCAAAAAAGTGCAGAAACGCTATAAAAATAGACGCAAGTCAATACAATTAATGTAGTACAGTTCCAACGTGAACAAAGTGAGTCTTCATAAAACAGTTTGTGCAAAAAATGAAATTGAGATGAGATGAAAAAAGTGCAAGTGCAAACGATGATAGGTCACAGATTCTTCTTAATAACCGTACTCCGTGGTGGGCCACACATTTCTCCCAGCCTCTCACCTCTAGCAAAGACCCCTAGGGTCAAGTCGAGCCTGCAATCAGGAAGTGGATGAAACACCATCAATCGATCAGTCTCCTCCGATCGTCACAGGTCTGGCAAATCTCCAAATGGAAGGCCTCAAGTTCAGCAAGTTGGGTGGAGGCATGCAATAGAAAGGAGTATCCCCATTGTGCAGTATTCAAAACAGGTTTATTCAAAACAACATAGTAACTTACATGTACAGCATAAAATGAACAGCACAGATCCCAGTACTTCCGGTCTCGGCCGGAAATGATGACACCGAGACCAGAAGTACTGGGATCTGTGCTGTTCATTTTGTGGCTATGCGACTGTGCAAGTGTAGCGCTTACCCCTGAAGGAGCGGCTGATTAATTGTTATATCCGTAATTCACGTTTACCACCTAACCCATTGCAGCCCATAAAATCAGAAACAGTCCATGTTGCATTTTTCTCTTGCTTTATTAAGTAACATGAACTGGGATAGGAGAAGGGTTTCTTTTGAGATGCTCTTTTGTTTCTTTATCAACTTTTCACTGTCTCTCATACAAGAACCTAGAATCATTGCGGATAATAAGAAATCACTTTATGCGATTTCTTCATTCAGGGAAGATGGAAGTAGATTTGATAGAGAATAATCGATAAAGAGTCACTCTGCATAACTTCTTCATCTGCAGAACTTTTCAAGAACAGTCTGTATCTCTATATGTGTGCTTGCAGCTTTACTGCTTCCTTTTTACCACTACTTCCCATCTGCATGGTACTTCCAAGTTGAGCTAAAGAAAAGTCACTCTGAATAACTCCTCCCGCTTGACTGATTGGAATCCTGGGGCATTGCTGAACCCAAAGTCACAGGCCATCACCGCCTGTCTCACTGACTTGCATACCAACATCCCTCAGCCTCTGGCAGTACCCTTCCCTTGGACTTTCACTCACGTGATCAATAGTCCATGTACCACTCATAAACGATCGATCGCCCAGTTTCCTTACACTTTGTTGCTACTTCTTCCGCAATGATTCTTTGTTCCCTTTTCTCCTTCCTGGCACGCTCCCTTCCCCGCAGGGGCGGCCAACGACACCAGCGACTACATGCTGTACGGTGTAATCTACTCCTCTACGGATGCCGGTTCCCCACCCTCCTCGCAGGGGGGGAGCTCCGTTGGCTCCCTGGAGGGGGAACCTCTCCCCTCCGGGAACCAGGCTGGCTTCTCCACGCTCGACAGGAAACTAACTCCCGGACCATGTGACCAGGCTTTTATATGAGAGTCCCGGGGCATTGCCAAACAAATTAATGATTGGCCGCGACTCGCACACAAACTACCTGCCACTCAAATCCCAAATAAACAAACAGGCCTGCTATAATGGCACAAGCCTGCCTAAATTTACCTGAAACTATAACCTAGCAAAAAGGTCACATACTTAAAAGTAAGTGCCCGTGGGGGGCGCTCGTGAGCAGCGAACGAAGATGGCCGCATCCTAGCCTCGCTTCTCACCGCCAGGACACATCGGCCCCATAAAAAGCCAAGTAAGAGGGAATCCCCGTCCCCCACTACCTCCCGCTGACTCCCGCAGCTGCCGTGCATCCAGCGACACGAACGGCGATGCTCACGCGAGCATCCAGCTCACGATCTGCGGACCGCACACTGCCTGGGGCCTCCCCGCCGGACGCCATGTTTGAAGCCCCGGCCTCAAGTCTGGACCCCTTCTCCCAGCTTACAGCCGAGGATTTGGATCGGTCTCCCGCTGTCGGCGGGGACCCGCTCCAGCTGCCGTCACTGCGGGATGCTGATCTGCTCTCCCGCTTCAAGACCATGTTGCAGGCAGAACTGTCAGCCGCAACCACCAAGCTGGCCACCCACCTCACTAAAGAAATCAGGGAGCTCGGCTCCCGCACCAATGACCTAGAGGACAAGATGGATGCCGCTGCTACTGTCCTAGAAAACCACGAGCAGGACATTTCTGACATTAAGAAAGAACTGGATGTAGCCCTACTACGCCTGGAGGATTTTGAGAACAGGGCCCGCAGAGGTAATCTGCGCCTGCGGGGCATCCCCGAAACGGTCATGGACCTCACCTCCACTGCCACGGCCCTGTTCCAGGAGCTTGTCCCAGCCATCCCCATTGACAGGCTGGAATTTGACCGCATCCATCGGTCACTCGGCCCCAAGAAATCAGAGGGACCACCCCGCGACATCATCATAAAGTTCACTTATTACCGCACTAAGGAAACCCTCCTTCGCGCGGCCCGGGACAAGCCCAACCTCACGTTCCAGGGATACCACTACCAACTTTTTACAGATCTCTCCCAGTCCACGATTGTGAAAAGGAGACAGATGAAGCCTTACACCTCAGCTCTTCAATCGCACCAAATTCGGTACCGCTGGGGCTTCCCCTTCAAGCTATCCTTTTCATACAATGGTCGCAGTCACACGCTGACCTCGCCAGACGAAGCACAGTCCGTCCTGGACTCTCTCCATCTGCTACCATCTGGTAAAAACACCCGAAGCCCAACTGGATCAACCCCCCCTCAGCTTTCCACTAACCTCCCGAGTCGCACATGGGAAAAGGTCAAAGGGCCGAGACGCCCTCCCCCTCCCGCTCCATCTATGGCTGGCTCTCAACGATCTGATCCAGATTGACCCTTGAAACCGTGAGTCCTGTTTTCCCCTTTGGTCCTCAGGACCCTTCTGTATTTCACCAACCATCTCCCGTAGATGATGGTTGGATTGGATCCCCCCTCGATGACTTTCCCCATTCACACATACCCAATGATGGCCGTGCTTGGATTGGGTCATATGCCTTCCTCCCCACCCCCAGCCCGCCTTGACCCAACCGGTTGGTGCATGTTGTGATGTCGCCCCCTCACCACCCTTCTATATGACTGCCCTATATCTCTCCCACACACCCTGGCTGGAAGTCTCTAAACCATTTCACCTGCTTTGGCACCCTGTCAGACTCAATTGTGCCGCTCCAGGATTTTCCGAGCGTATTGGTATATTCCAAACCATACAACACCTGACTCTTACTACTTCTCACCACCTCCTCAAGAGCTCCACTCTGGACTTCCATGTTGCATTAACATCATAGGCTCCATCGCATCCAGAACCCCACTGTCTTATTTGAACTTATAAATTTTTTTTTTTTTTTTTTTTTCTCCATCCCTGCCCTTCTCTCCTCCCTCCCCCGCTCCTTTTACCCCTCCCCCTCTCTCCCTCCCCTCTCCCCTCACCCTCCCTCTTCCCTTCCCTTCCCTTTCCCTGCCCCTCATGGTCCTGACCCTCCCTTCCCTACCTCTTGTACGCTCCTGTCTGATCTTTAACCAATGATGCCTAGGTCCCTATTTATCCTATCGGGGGTCTCCGGGGGCCCTCCCTCCGCTAGCGATAGTGGTTGGTGACCGGCCCTGGGAGGCTTTCCGGTGGACCCTATAACTGAGCCCCCTGGCCAGGAGGCTGGGGGTTAGCCAGTCTGTATGATATGCACCGCTAATGTTATTTGCGAGTTATGTTTAACACTGTTTTCGAGTAATACTGGATTATATGTTTAAGTACTGCTAAATTGCTGTGACTCATCTCCAGGTTGCTAATTAATGTCCAGCCTCTTTTATTAGTTTACTTGGGCCCTCTGGGGCCCGCTTCCTGGTGGTGCTTGCGCCTGGTGGCGAGATTCAGGGGGCCCCTTGATGGACTTTGTACCTGACAGTCCGGGCTGGCTAGCTGGAGTTCGGTCTGACTAAATGGTCCGAGCATCAGAAGTTACACATCCCATTTGTGTTCTTTATTGTTATATAATAATTCTGTGTTTAAAGCTCTCTTGGCAACCCCTCATTGCAATTTATCCTTGGGTTGGTTGTTAGCACCAGTAATCTTGCCCTAACCCTTAGTTACACCCTCCCCCCCTTTCCTTTTTAAGGGAAATTTATTTATTTATTTATTTATTTTCTTTTTTTCTCCCCTTCCTGAGGCTGACTCGGCCAGTGTTCCCCTCCCCCCCCCCCCCCTCTTCCCGGCACCCCCCTCTTCTTGCTAAACTTTGAGCTGCCGAGACTTAAAATGGCCATGTGTCCGGCGGTCGAGCCCCCCCGCCTTACACGTCTCGCCGAAGACGTGGTTTACGCCCAACGTGGCGCATCTAGTACGTTTGTACTGTTTTTGTATTTTTGTTTTTATGTTTCTTTTTTCCTTCCCCCATCCTACCCTTTCTCTCTTGTCTTGCACCTTTCCCTGTCTCTCTTTTCTCTTCTTCCCCCAGGCTGGAAATCTGCAAATGTCGCTGGCAGGGATCCCTACCGACCTGATCTGCAGCTGCTGGACACCACCACGTAAGCTAACCTTCATCTCCTCACAATGACCCAATCTCCGTTGAAGTTTTATTCACATAATATCCATGGTTTTAATTCTCCAATAAAACGATCCAAGGTATTTCACCACCTAAAATCTAGTGGCATTGACGTAGTATGCTTGCAAGAGACCAGGTTTTCCTCCTCTTCTGCCCCGAAATTTATCTCCTCTCACTTCCCTACATTCTATCTGGCTTCTGCCCCCGAAAAGCAGAGGGGGGTTCTCATTGCCTTCAGACGCAATCTCCTATTCTCATGCTCCAAGGAAATTGCGGACCCAACTGGTAGATACCTATTACTCCAGGGCACGTTAAATGGCCAAAATGTAACCTTGGTTGGGTACTATGCCCCGAACCGATTCCAACATAAATTTTTCTCCCACCTTCTCAAGGTCGTGTCCCAGCACAGCTCCGGGACCCTCATCTTGATGGGTGACACGAACGTAACCCTGGACTCCTCGATGGACAGGAAATACCCATCAGGATCCCCCCCCTCTCATGATTTAGTTGTAGAGGAGCAGATGAGATCCCTTATACAATCCCATGGCTTAATAGATGCATGGCGGGAGCTCCACCCCCGTGACCGCGATTTCACTTACTACTCTAGCCCGCACGACAGCTTTTGTAGGATCGACCACGTCTTCATTCCTCTACACCACATCTCCAATGTCCATAAAATTACGATCCCCCCTTCTGTGTGGTCGGATCATGACCCTATCATTTTTTTGTTCACTTTCTCAGGCCTGACACGCCCTACCTTCCAATGGCGATTAAACGACTCACTCCTTACATCACAAGACGCCCTTCTTGAAATCCATACGCGACTCCAAACTTTCTTCAAAGAAAATGTGGGCTCTGTGTCTTCGCCCATCTCTCTTTGGGAGGCCCACAAGGCTACCATGAGAGGCCATTGTATACAACTGGCATCCTCCCGCAAACGCCATAGGGAAAAGCGGACCCGGGAACTTACAGTTCTTTTGGCCTCCGCTGATGCAGAGTGGAAATCCCACCCCACGCTAGCAAATAAGAAAGCTAGGGACACCCTTGCAACCGAATTAGACTTGTTGGCCTCCGACCAAACCGAGAAGGCCCTACGGTGGGCTAAACATAAATTTTATTCTTGCGCGAATAAACCGGGCGCAATGCTGGCTAAGAAACTCAATGCTACATCTCGCAGCCATAAACCTATCCGCCTCCGTACTGCTAACGGAGACCTCACTTCAGATCCGAGCAAAGTCACTGCAGCCCTGGCAGATTTCCTAGCCTCACTTTATAGCAAACCCACCCCCTTTCCTCTTAACCTCGCGGACGATTTCTTCCGCGATCTTCATCTTCCGCCTCTCTCCTCAGAAGCCTGCGCGACTCTTAATGCTGACATTACCGAACTGGAGGTGGCTCAGGCCATCAAGGGTATTCGTGTTTCGAAGGCCCCGGGCCCAGATGGCTTCACCGGACTATATTACCGTAAGCTTTCTCCCCTCTTGCTCCCCCATCTGACGGCCTATTTCAACTGCATGAAGCAAGGAGCGCTGCCCTCCCCGGACACATTACGAGCTCACATTTCCATGATTCCTAAGACCACAGAGGAGGCGCACGAACCCCAGGCGTTTCGCCCAATCTCTCTGTTGAATGAGGATGTGAAGCTCTTGGGGAAAATCCTAAGCTTTCGCATTAACAAATACTTGCGCTCCTTGGTTCATAGAGACCAAGTGGGCTTTGTACCTGGCCGTCAGGCGGGGGACAATGTCCGGAAAGTTGTTCACCTGATCACCTTATTGCAGCAACGCAAAATCCCCGGCTTTCTCCTCTCTCTTGACCTTTATAAAGCTTTCGATACCCTCTCATGGGACTATCTCCGTTACGTGCTACAACGTTGGGGCTTTGGTGACTCAATCCTATCGTGGCTGACGGCCCTTTACTCAACCCCCTCTGCCTCGGTCCGCTACGCTGGTTGCCTCTCGCCCTCTTTTCCTATCTCTAGAGGAACGAGGCAGGGCTGCCCTCTATCTCCGGTCCTTTTTGTCCTTGCCCTTGAGCCGCTAGCTATTGCCCTTAGGGCAGACCCTAATATCACGGGCATCCCTTATGCAGGTGACAATTATAAACTGAATATGTTCGCTGACGATGCCCTCCTAACTCTCACCAACCCCATCGTCACCCTACCAAATCTCCAGGCCCTTCTAACCCGATTTTCATCTATCTCTGGCCTCCGTATTAACCCACACAAAACTACCGCCCTGAACGTCACTCTCCCAGGCCCCCTAGTCTTACATCTCCAATCCTCCTTCCCTTACCGATGGGCAAGTTCCTCCCTGGACTACTTGGGCGTTAAGTTGACCCCTTCTTACGCCTCCCTTTTCTCCGCCAACTATTACCCACTCTTGCGTACCATCACGGCCCTCATGGCTTCGTGGCGATTTCCCACCTTATCCTGGATCGGTCGTATCCATGCGGTCAAGATGACCATTCTCCCAAAGATTCTTTACTTCTTTCGAACCCTTCCTGTCCGAGTCCCTGCCTTCTTTCTGCGGCTACTACAGAACAGACTTCTCTCCTTTATCTGGGCACACAAACGCCCCAGAGTTTCCCGCTCCACTCTCTATGCTCATAGGTTACGGGGTGGACTAGGCGTTCCGGACGTTGCAAAGTACTACCAAGCAGCCCAAATTTCCCAACTCACCATGCTCCACGCGACCTCTGATATCCCCCTATGGGTTCTCCTGGAGGTACCCAATTGCGCGCCTGTCCCTATCTCGGCCTTATTGTGGCTACCCCCTAAAATGCGACCGCCTTCTGCTAGCCCTCTCATGACGCACAGTCTGAAATTGTGGGACTCGATTCGATACTCAGGCAAACTTATGTCCCCATTCGTACCGCTGCTCCCCCTCTTGAATAACCCTATGTTCCCACCGGGCCTAGAACAACCCTATATTTTTTCGTGGTGGCCTGCACATGGGTTCTCCCTGGTTCGTCACTTTCTTCGTACCCGCGCCTTCCCTGCGTGGTCCTCGTTTCAAGAGACCCATGATGCTCCACCTGCTGAACTTTTCCGCTACATCCAACTGCGACACTGGATAACTTCCCTCCGGCGCCTAGGCTCCTTCCCATATCAAATGACTGCCTTTGAGCAATTCTGCCAACAATGCCCGGGTGCTCGCGGCACCATTTCCATGATATACTCCTTACTAACTGCTGGCAACACTTCCACTACCCTTTCCTATGTGCTTAAATGGGAACGCGATTTATCCCCCATAGATCTAGCAGATTGGAGTAAAGCCTGGTCCAGTATAGCAAAATGCTCATTTAACACTGCCACGTTGGAGGCGGCCTATAAGGTCCTCCTGCGCTGGTACTGGGTTCCAGCCCGCATCGCCAAATCAAACCCATCTTGCAATGATAGATGCTTCCGAGGTTGTGGTCAAAGAGGAGATGAACTGCACACATGGTGGTCTTGCCCTCGTCTTGTAGGCTTCTGGTCAAGGGTCTTTGGTCTACTTTCCTCCCTATTTCATGTCCACTTCCGCAAAGACCCCAAATTTGCATTACTTCATTGCCCGCTCCCGGGCCTTTTCTCCCATCAACAGAAACTAGCTACATACTTATTTATCGCCGCCAAACGAACAATAGCGAGGGCTTGGAAAAAACCCTCTGTCTCATTCGCAGAGGTGAAGACTTCATTGACGACCCTCATGATTCACGAGAAAATGTCCAGCATCCTTCACGACTCCCATGCAAAATTTATTAAGGTATGGGCCCCGTGGTGGTCCTACACACTCCCCAACCTAAATCCAACTAGCCTAGGTTTGTAAATTCATTTTGAACTAACCTCCAGCCTGGGGGACCCCCTTCCCCCCTCCTCCCATTTCCTCTCTTCCTGGGCCCTTCGCCCGACGTTCTACCCTACACTTACCCAGGCCCCCTCCCCCCCGTAATAGTATACGTGTTCTTCCCTTCTTCTCCTTCCCCCTTCTTTCCCCCTTCTCTTTTCTCCTTTTTTTTTTTTTTTCTTTTTTTTTTTTTTTTTCTTTTCTCTCCTCGTGTTTGTCTGTCACCCTCTTCCCTGATTTGCAGACAACTCTGCTCACCCTTGTCTGCCTCAGCCCCTGGGCCCCATGGCCTGGACAGAGCGCACTGACCTCCGGCCCTGACTGGTAGGTCAACGTCAGTTGATATAATACACCCTTAAAATATGTTTCATTATGTACCGTTATGTAAACCTCTTCTTTATGTTTTTGTACATATCCCCTGCGTGGGAATTCGTTATCTGGGGTTTTTCCCTTCTTTTTTTTTCAATAAAAACATTGTACCAGAAAAGTAAGTGCCCGCTACACAAGTAAAAGCGGAGAAATATATGCAAACAGGTTTAAATAAATAAATAAATAAAGGGGGGGGGAGCAAACATTCCACAGATGCAAACTTATAAGCCCAGGCAAGCTGAAGCAGGCTAAAGCAGCTGAAACAATCCTCCAATGAACTATAGAGAGCATTTCCCTCTCGCTTCCTCAGCCAGAGAAAAAAAAGATTGCAAGCTCCTCTCCAAACAATTTCCATAGTCAAAAACAGTCCTTGTTGATTAGTAATTATTTTTCCTCATTTGCTTCCTCATTAGATCATACAGGTAATAAAAAAGAATGCATGTACAAACAGCCGATAAATGCACAGGTAGGAATACAGGCAGACAGATATTTAATTTTTACTACTTTTATAGTAGTTATCCCGGGAGACACATTTAGTGTATATGTTCTTAAACATATATGTCCTCCACTTTATCCTTGAGGGACACCGCTCTCACTACTCCTTATGGACCCCCGTTTTCCGGAACCACCTCAATAGCCTTCAGGGTAGTGTTCGGTAGTCTTCGTGAGGTGTCACGGAACAAACTGTCACACCGAGCTTACTCGTTCGTTGATCACTCCCCCACTGATCGTCAACGTCCCAGCATCTCCTCCGGCCGTCCTACTCTCTCCGCTCACCGCTCAGACATTTTCTTCCTCACCTCTCACGCTGTGGACAAGCAGCTGCAGCCTCCAGACCCTTTTCCACCTTACTCCTCACGCCAGCTCAGCCATACGAAGGCACGCTACGAGTCGCTCTGCTCAGGAACCAGGTGGAAATCATCAAGCGGCAGGGGTCCGGAATTCCAGCGGTAAGCAGGCACTCAGCGGGGGATAATAAGTTGCCACAAACAGGATGCAAATCCAGGGGTAAAAGCCGGCTTCACCAAGAAAGTTTTACCTCTCCTAACATGTTTGCTAAGGGGAACACCTGGAGCTCGCAGCTACACGCTGCTACTTGGCGCCATGTTGTAACTCCGCCCCCATCGATATTTCTAATGTAACCCACTCCAGAATATGTGTCTCTAGTGGAGAAGATATTTAAGATACACTCACCTTTTGTTAGGTACAGCTATGACTAAAGTCAACCTATGCCCAGATCATGCACACTCATTTATTTACAAATTCTTTTCAAGTGGAAAAAGCATTTTAAAATAAGAGCTTATCATCTCTGTATCCAAAAGCATTGTGGAAAAATGAATTTTCAAAGTTAACAAAACAGTATTGAAATCTTCGATTTTTTTTTTTTATGGAGAGTAGATCTTGGCAGGCTACCATACCTTTAATGTAAGCAACCAAGGTGTGTTTTTACACTATTAAAAATGGATGGAAACCAACTTTAGAGTCTTGGCTGTGATCTTTTAGGATCTTTGAGAACAAATAACTTCACATTAAAAGCAGCTACAAAGGTAAACAAGGTCTTGTTTTCAAGGTTCTTTCCTGGTGCCTCCATGGCAGCATACTGATGATAGAGCTCCTCCTCGACTCCTCCCTCAGGACTAGTGAATAGCATAAATTAAAGGCATAGTTCCTCCCCCGATATCCTCACGACTGTTGAATTCGTAAGGAGGGCAGTTCAGGCTGCAATGTCCTTTTCTTATTAAACTTTTATTGTTAAGCATTATCCCACCCATGTCAGCTAGTTATTTATCACCAGTATTCTGCCATGGAGGCACCAGGAAAACAGAAAATTGTATCATACTTACCGTAATTTTCCTTTCCTGGTGCCTATTCATGGTAGCATATGCTCCCACCCTCGGTATTCTATTTTACGGAGAATATTGGGGGAGGAACTATGCCTTTAATTTATGCTATTCACTAGTCCTGAGGGAGGAGTCGAGGCGGAGCTCTATCACCAGTATGCTGCCATGGATAGGCACCAGGAAAGGAAAATTATGGTAAGTATGATACAATTTTCCGTTTTACTGCTTGTTACGAATATATAAGAATCAATAGTCTAGACACAGGTGCACTTTTGGGCTGAGTTTAGATGAAATGTGTAAGTTGAATATTTTTAAACTAAATACTGTACTTCATGTTCTACTTTTTTATGAAATAAAGGAAGAGTTGATGGACAATTATTGTCAGCACATTTTTTTAATTTAGTAGGCAGCTAATGCAAGTTATATTTTAAGATATTAAGATATTTTACAATATTGATACCGAAATACATGGAAATGTGCATAGGCGTGCGCAGCCTATTGCATAAGCTCCAACACATATGCGTTTGACATATTTACCGGCCTCTTCCTCGCTCTCCATCCTGAAACAATGGGAAGAAGGGGGAGCAAGGGAGCACATGGGAGACCCAGGCAACAGAAGGAAGAGGATCAGGGAAATGAGGGGTGGCGGGGGTGGCATATATTAGTACCAATCCCCTATATTTTCCTCCTGTGGCAGCTGAATGTTGACAAAAGGGAGAGGAGAAGTCTACTTTCAGCTGCTGCAGGAGGAAAATACAGATCGGTTCCACTAAATTCCACCCACGCCACTTCTCCTGTCCAGGTTCTGAGGGTCAGCAAGGAAGGGTTGTGGTTTACCTGTCACCTGCCACCATTGACAGGTTGCCAACCCCAAGATTAGGGTGTGCCCAGGCACACCTGGCACACCCCTTGCGCACGCCTATGTAAATGTGTATTATATGCAATTACTGCCAAAATACAAAATATACAAAAAATAAAAAAAGACACAACAGGTAAGGGGGCAGGGGGCAATACTGGGTGTACACCTTCAGTGTTGAAGCTTTTTTATCAGGAGCGTTCACACAGGCAAGACACTTCTTTACCAGTTTGGTAATAGATATAATTTTCAGTGCAGAAGACTTTTTTAGTGGATCTTACCTAGTAGCACTGGAAGCGTTATATTTTTCTTTGGCTCCGTAATCATGGGAAACATGTTTGTACTGGCTGGAATAAAAATGGCATTTCTGGTTTTATTACACTGTAAAATAAGTATTTTAGTATATTTAAAAGGCAGACAGTGAGGTATATGCATGATATGTCTACAGTAACCTTTATAAACTGTAACCAAGTGTACCATTTGTTGAAAGAAAAGCATCTATTGTTTTTTAAGTCCATGTGCTGTTTTAAAACAGTGCTGGTTTAGCAAATTTTTGTCTCATATTATAAATGAATACAAATACAAATAATTGACACCCAGCCTTATCATCACTGATGGGTTATGACAGGATTTAGTGATGGAACCAATGGCTGTCAGCATTTGGACTTGTAATGCTGCTATAAAGCACTTAATATGAGAGCTCCTTAGCTGCAAACTGCAACACACATGTGTTTTTTGTGTTTATTAGGTGAATACATATAATATATATAATATATATATATAACTGTGACAGTACAGTGAGCGGTGAGCTGGGATGTCGTCCAGGATTGTCAACCAGGCAGGTTGAGGGGCTCCAGGACGATAAATAGTTTTGGAGGAAACTGTGGGGGTTATTTACTAAAGGCAAAGCGACTTTGCACTACAAGTGCACTTGAAAGTGCAATCGCTGTAGATCCCAGTAGATCTGAGGGGAAGCTCTGGAATGAAGGGAAGCTCTGCAGAATTTATCATCCAATCATGTACAAGCAAAAATGCTGTTTTTTATTTTCCTTGCATGTCCCCCTTAGATCTACATGATTGCACTTCCAAGTGCACTTGCTGTGCACTTGACCAGTAAAGTGGATTTACCTTCAGTAAATAACCCCCTGTGTGTCAGTTTTCTCTGAGGTTTGTAAAGTCCAGTTGGGGACCTGGAGCCTGGAGATTTTGCAGCTATCTGTGTGGGAGGAAATCTCCAATCCTGGGACCAGGATTTAGGACTAGCCGGCACACTGATTGTTCAGGTGTGTGTGGGCCAGATAGTAGAGTCATGACTAGTGTAGTCCAAATGTTACCTTCATTGCATTTCCATAATTCCCCCTTATATACTCCACCTCTTAACTCAAAACCCCACCTTAAATGATGAGACCACACCTTTTATTTTGGAGTAATATGGCCACAACAGCCCTTTATTATAAAACAACAACTCCAAAATAAATCACTACAATAAATAACCAATAAATAACCAATAACAAAAACAATAACATATTAATAACGTAAACGGTTAACCTCAGTCTGATGGTCTCTGACGGTGACCCCCCTTTCCAATATATATATATATAAATATATATAACTATGTATAACCATGGATAACCAACGCACTGCGGGACTTTTCAAACTAATAGGCCTCCAGCTGTAGCCGCTCGGAGACAACCGTTTTCCCGCAGTGCCACCAAAACCAGTATTCCCTCCACCGTTCAGGAATACACCGGAGGGGAACATGCTAATGATGAGCCCCCCACCCGTTTAAATCCATCCGTTTTACCGCCCCCGTCAAAGACCACCAGAAGAAAATACCGCCCCACCCCAATCGTAGTCACCTCAGCTGTCATGACGACCTGTTCATTCCTGAAAACAGAAAATACACACAAACAACTACACACAACACATTACATTTCTTCCCTGTCAATTAAAGGGAGGGAGGGTGGGAAAACTGCCTCCTCTGTTAAATTCTTCCTCACACTGACCTCTCTACTCCTCCCCCCCCTTAGCTACCAAGTTAACTTTCTTACCTCCCCTTTCTCCCATAATACCTTTCTACCTACTCTTTTAACCCCTTCAGTGTCTCCATTAGACACACTGTCATGTCCGGCCCTACACTACCCCTCCTTCTAGTCAGTTTCATTCCGGGCCTCACTTGACTAGTGTAGTCCAAATGATACCTTCATTGCATTTCCATAATTCCCCCTTATATACTCCACCTCTTAACTCAAAACCCCACCTTAAATGATGAGACCACACCTTTTATTTTGGAGTAATATGGCCACAACAGCCCTTTTTTATAAAACAACAACTCCAAAATAAATCACTCCAATAAATAACCAATAAATAACCAATAACAAAAACAATAACATATTAATAATGTAAACGATTAACCTCAGTCTGATGGTCTCTGACGGTGACCCCCCTTTCCAAAATATATATATATAAATATATATAACTATGTATAACCATGGATAACCAACGCACTGCAGGACTTTTCAAACTAATAGGCCTCCAGCTGTAGCCGCTCGGAGACAACCGTTTTCCCGCAGCGCCACCAAAACCAGTATTCCCTCCACCGTTCAGGAATACACCGGAGGGGAAAATGCTAATGATGAGCCCCCCACCCCTTTAAATCCATCTGTTTTACCGCCCCGTCAAAGACCACCAGAAGAAAATACCGCCACAGCCCGAAAGCGTGACCACCTTACGTTTGAGGGCACCTCCACACCCTCAGGGCCTGCTGTATCCCCTCCTGCAAACCCAGGGACCATAGATCAATCCCCACGTCGGAGAGATGAACCCCATCCCTCCTAAGGTACAAACCCACATTCGTCTCCAGCTCTCGATGCCGAATGACAATACCACCTTGCTGTCTGACGAATCGCCCCAACCACTTTATTAATTATGATGCGCGTTTTATTAATGCTCGCCACTGATCTAGCCCAACGCCTATTTGTTCTGGCCACTATGTCAGACCAAAATATGAGGGTGGCTGGAAATGTTTCCCGCAACTGCATAAAGTCTGCTTTGATGTCCGCCATCAGATCCCTGACCGACCGGACACCCAAGTCATTCCCTCCTGCGTGAATCACCAAAACGTCAGGGGGCCTATCCAACCTCACATACCTCTCCACCTCTCCCATTACTCTACCCCATAACATTCCTGGTCTACCTAACCAGCGTATGTACGCCACCTTTCTGGAAATCCCCAGCTGTCTGCCGTCCGGACGCATGTCACCTCTCCTGGCCCCCCAGCAAACATAGGAGTGACCTACGATCCAGACCAGGCGCACAGGGTTTCCATCTGTAATGCAAACAAAACACAAGAAAGCGGCACCCACTGACTCTGAACCTTACCCACTAACCAACTATACAAAACAACACCAACCCCTTGAACAACAGTACGCTATTATATGTATTAAGTTATTCCGTCACCAAGTTAGGTCTTACATAAGACCGAAATCTCTTAGACTCCCACCTCCCGAGTCTGCGCACCGCCACCTCGTCCAAACAGCATCTGGCGGCTTCTGTAGCTGCCCCTATGCGGAAGGAATGTGAAGCATAGTCCGACCCCACTAAACCAGCCCTTGTTAGACATTTTCGAAAAATCGTTATAAATTGAAAACGAGACAGATAAGACCCATCCTCATGTCTCAGGAACGGACCCGCCCCCTTACACCTGATTGACCTAAATGCCCTTACCGCCTCAACTGGGCATACCCTGGATCCAGGCAACTCAAACAGGGACACATCCACCCCTTTACCTTGCTGGTCAGTTTTGGACCTCCGCAAACGTAAACATACCCTATCCACCTTCAATCTCACATCTTGATCCAACAACCCGCCCCCAACCTGTTTTGACGGGCTAACCAATTCCCCTACACGAAAAGCCCCATAAAAAGCCAGTGAAAACGCCACCGTGAACAATCTGATTTCATAATGCGATAAACAAATAAACCTCAACATGTCACATATGGAAACCAGGTTCGAGAAAGTGACAGGCCGTCTCACATCACATTTTTTATGTTGTTTCCTATAGCCTTTTAAAGCCTGCCGAACCCAAAAATCCTTGGACCAATCATCACCCCCCATTTAATTTAAACAAAAACGACAATCCTGCCAATTTTCGGTCAATCGAAGACGCTGCGCACCCCCTTTCCATATTCCTAGGTACACAAAAGGCCTATTTCTCTGTTCACAAATCTGTCTAAATCTGTGTAAGACCCCTTTCACACTGGGGCGCTTTGCAAGTGCTATAACGCTAAAAATAGCGCCTGCAAAGCGCCCTGAAAGAGCCGCTGCTGTCTCTCCAATGTGAAAGCCCCGAGGGCATGACGCTAAAAAAAGTCCTGCTAGCAGCATCTTTGGAGCGGTGAAATCAATGGGGCAGCACGGCTATACCGCCGGCATAGCGCTGCTGCAACAGCGCTTTGCGGTGGTTTTAACCCTTTCTCGGCCGCTAGCGGGGGGGGTAAATGCGCCCCGCTAGCGGCCGCATAGCGCCACGAAATTGACGATAAAGGGCCGCTAAAAATAGTGTGAAAGGGGCCTTAGTGAGCACTTCTCCTTTGCCAAGATCATCCACCTCACAGGTGTGGCATATCAAGATGCTGAATAGACAGCATGATTATTGCACAGGTGTGCCTTAGGCTGGCCACAATAAAAGGCCACTCTACAGTAAAATGTACAGTTTTATCACACAGCACAATGCCACAGATGTCACAATTTCTGAGGGAACGTGCAATTGGCATGCTGACTGCAGGAATGTCCACCAGAGCTGTTGCCCTTGAGTTGAATGTTCATTTCTCTACCATAAGCCGTCTCCAAAGGTGTTTCAGAGAATTTGGCAGTACATCCAACCGGCCTCACAACCGCAGACCACTTGTAACCACCCCAGCCCAGAACCTCCACATCCAGCATCTTCACCTCCAAGATCTAGAAGGAACCTCATGTAAATGGGATTTTAAGGGCAAAATTACTAGCAGAAAATTATACTAAAAAATATAAATTTTATTTTACAAAAATAAAATTGGAAATTTTCTAAGTTTTCAATGTATTTCAGCACAGGCTTCATATGCATGTTATGAGATATATGTATACCTATATCATATTTTGTACCTTTCAGAAATGGCAAAAAATTATCCCCGAAGAAGATTGCATAGATTAACAGTTTCGAAACGCGTTGGATTTGATTTTTTGTCATCACTGTAATACACTACATATTGTGTTGTTTATACACATGTTTCTTGTATCAAATTGTTTTTAACCTTTTTTGTAAAATAACATTTATATTTTTTAGTATAATTTTCTGCTAGTAATTTTGCCCTTAAAATCCCATTTACATGAGGTTCCTTCTATATTATTTAGGGATGGTGGCAATTTTTCACACCAACTTCTACGAGTCCGTTTATTTTCTTCACCTCCAAGATCATCTGAGACCAGCCACCCGGACAGCTGCTGCAACAATCGGTTTGCATAACCAAAGAATTTCTGCACAAACTGTCAGAAACCATCTCAGGGAAGCTCATCTGCATGCTCGTCATCCTGATCGGGGTTTCGACTTGACTAGAGTTCGTTGTAACGTAACCGACTTGAGTGGGCAAATGCTCACATTTGATGGCATTTGACACTTTGGAGAGGTGTTCTCTTCATGGATGAATCCTAATTTTCACTGTACAGGGCAGATGGTAGACAGCGTGTATGGCGTCGTGTGGTTGAGCGGTTTGCTGATGTCAATGTGGTGGATCGAGTGGCCCATGGTGGCGGTGGGGTTATGGTATGGGCAGGCGTATGCTATGGACAACGAACATAGGTGCATTTTATTGATGGAATTTTGAATGCACAGAGATACCGTGACAAGGTCCTGAGGCCCATTGTTGTGCCATTTATCCATGACCATCACTTCATGTTGCAGCATGATAATGCACGGCCCCATGTTGCAAGGATCTGTACACAATACCTGGAAGCTGAAAACATCCCAGTTCTTGCAAGGCCAGCATGCTTCCTGGACATGTCACCTATTGAGAATGTTTGGAATGCTCTGCATCGGCGTTTACGACAGCGTGTTCCAGTTCCTGCCAATATCCAGCAACTTCGCACAGCCATTGAAGAGGAATGGACCAACATTCCACAGGCCACAATCAACAACCTGATCAACTCTATGCGAAGGAGATGTGCTGCAGTGCGTGAGGCAAATGGTGGTCACACCAGATACTGAGTGGTTTTCGAACCCCCCAATGTAAGCAGTAGGCAGGGAAACAGCAATACATTGATCTTTTTAGTGATTAAGTGTACATAGGGATGTGTCAGCACAAATCTGACCATTCGAGGACAAGCAGACTGTGCTCCAATCACAGCTAGAAAACCGACCACACTAGGGTGAATGAGCTTCCATGCCTGGCACATTGAATTGAAATAGGAAAGCAGGGGGACTGGCAGGATCACCGGGTATTTCATATAAAGTAAGCAATGCAAAGAGAACAGGATACTTTTTTTTTGTATTTAGTACCACAGGTACTTATCAGAAATAAATAAATAAATTAATCATTTTAAAACCTTCATTCAAATGGGTATTTGTTGTTTACATAAAATAAACAGAAAATATAGTGTTTATTTATAGCTCAAACTTTCTCCTCTACATGTATCTACATTTATATGCTTTTAGACACATTTACATCTAATCTGCCTCACTGACTGGACCTGGACCAGTTCACACTGCTGCGAATTCTATTGCGAATTTGAGCCGTTGCGAACGCTCAAATTCATTTAAATAACATAGTTTTCCATTAGTGCCGTTCACATCAATGCATTGCGAAACTAAGCTGCGTACAAAAAGGGTCCTGTGTGAGTTTGATCCGTGTGAGATGCGAATTCAATGCAATATTTGCCATAGAATTGCAGTAGATTCACCAGAACACATAAAGGATTTGCAGCAAAAATTTGCAACGCAATCGGATCAAATTCGCACAAAATTTGCACCGCAGCAGTGTGAACCAGCCCTTAATGCAATTTAACTGAATGCACTTAAAGCGGAGCTCCAGCCCCCCTACCAAAAAATTTTAAGTCAGCAACTACAAATACTGTGGCTGTTGACTTTTAATATTAGGACACTTACCTGTCCAGGGATCCCATGATGTCAGCAAACTAGACGATTTTTCAATTGGCTCTCGGGTGCTGCCACCACATTACATGTAGGGAAACCGGCAGTAAAGCCTTGCGGCTTCACAGCCGGTTCACTACTGCACATGCGCGAATCGAACTGTGCTTTCTGAATGGCCCAGCGCTGGTGGAAGGAGGGGGGGGCCAACTTCCGGGGGACCTCACCGTGGCGAGGTCTCCTGGAAGTGGGGACGGGTACCTGTCAAAAACAGGTATCCCCCCCCAAAAAAAGAGGCGCCAAATATGGCAACGGTGGGGGGGGGAGCAAACAAGCAGAGCTTCTCCTTTTGGATGGAACTCTGCTTTAAATGCAAGTTAACATGCAGAGTGAATTAAACTATTTAAAATTATTACCTTAATTAATATGTATTTAGAAATGTCCTATAAACACAAATAAACACATTTATGTAGTTGCCCATTTCAGTGAGGCCTAAATCAGTCAATGGATAAATATTAAACTAAAAATCTCTCATCCTTCTTCAATATCCAGTTCCCAGCAAAACATTGGATGCTTTGGATGACAGTTGCATTTTAGAATTTTAGCAATTGCAAGCCTGTAATAATATAGCCGTGGTGCTAATTTGTGTTCACCCAAATCCAGCCTAATCTTATCTTATTGTTCTGCTAATGATTTATGCAAACAGATTTGTTTTTCCTGTGCACACTGCAATTAATTCTGTAAAGGGGAACAAAGTTCTCCTAAATGAAAGGGTCCATATTAGGGATGTGCCCGATGTTCGAGTCGAACTTACATTTTTTTAAACGGACGTTTTTTCGGTAGCAGTGATTTTTTTAATGCTTAAAATGAAACGATAAAAATGAAATATTCCTTTAAACATTGTGCCTGGGGGTGTCTATAGTATGCCTGTAAAGTGGCACATTTTTTCTGTATTTAGAACAATACCACAGCAAAATTACATTTCTAAAGGAAAAATTGTCATTTAAAACTGATTGTGGCTGTAATGAATTGTCGGGTCTCGGCAATATAGATACAGATAATTGAAAAAAAGAGCATGGGATCCCCCATCCATTACCAGGCCCTTTGGGTCTGGTGTGAATATTAAGGGGAACCCCGAATCAAAATTAGAAAAAAAATTGCATGGGGGTCCCCCTAAAATTCATACCAGGCCCTTCAGGTCTGATATGGAAATTAAGGGGAACCCTGCGCCAATTTTTTTTAAAAAATGGCGTGGGGTCCCCCCCAAAATCCATACAAGACCCTTATCTGAGCACACAACCTGGCAGGCCTCAGGAAGAGAGGGGGGACGAGAGAGCATGCCCCCTCCTGAACCATACCAGGCCACATGCCCTCAACATGGGGGGGGTGCTTTGGGGTAGCCCGAAGCACCTTGTCCCCATGTTGATGGGGACAAGGGCATCATCCCCACAACCCTTGCCTAGTGGTTGTGGGGGTCTGCAGGCGGGGGCTTATCGGAATCTGGAAGCCCCCTTTAACAAGGGGACCCCCATATCCCGGCCTCCCCCTTTGTGAATTGGTAACGAGGTACAAATGTACCCCTATCATTTCACAAAAAAGTGTCAAAATGGTAAAAAAGACAAGAGACAGCTTGGGACAAGTCCTTTATTAAAAAAATTAAAAAATAAAAATGTCCCACAGTGTAAGTTCACGCCGCCCGACGGACCGAAAAAGAAAAAAAAAAGCCGCAACCGACCCGCCTCCATGGGAGGCTCCCGCTGTCTGACGCATCTTCGCTGTGACAGCTCTTATATAACTGAGGGTGGGGCCACCCGGTGATGTAACCAGGTGACCCCGCCCCCCAGGGCACCACGGGGCACCACGGGGGACAGGCCCCTCAGTGATGTAAACGGGTGACCCCGTCCCCTTTAGTGCCACAGGGAAGCCCCGCCCTCAGTTATATAAGAGCTGTCACAGCGAAGACACGGCAGAGGCGGATCGATTGTGGCTTTTTTTTTTTTTTTTTCCGGTCCGTTGGGCGGCGTGAACTTACAACGTGAGACATTTTTATTTTTTAATAAAGGACTTGTCCTAGGCTGTCTCTTGTCTTTTTTACCATTTTAAAACTTTTCTTGTGAAATGGTAGGGGTACGTTTGTACCCCGTTACCAATTCACACAGGGGGGAGGCCAGAATCTGGGGGTCCTCTTGTTAAAGTGGGCTTCCAGATTCCAATAAGCCCTCCTCCCACAGACCCCCACAACCACCTGGCAAGGGTTTTGGGGATGAGGCCCTTGTCCCCATTAACATGGGGACAAGGTGCTTTGGGGGGCTACCCCAAAGCACCCTCCCCATGTTGACAGGATGTGGCCTGGTATCGTTCAGGAGGGGGGGCACTCTCTTGTCCCCTCCTCTTTTCCTGCGGCCTGCCAGGTTGCGTGCTCAGATTGGCGCAGGGTTCCCCTTAATTTCCATATCAGACCCGAAGGGCCTTGGTGTGGATTTTAGGGGGACCCCCACGCAATTTTTTTTTACATTTTGGTTCGGGGTTCCCCTTAATATTCATACCAGACCCAAAGACCCTGGTAATGGACTGGGGGGATCCCATGCATTTTTTTTTTCAATTAGTTTTATCCATAGGCCCCTGGATGATGTGACTCTATCACGAAACGCCACATAGGGCAGAGCGACATGTTCTCGTCACCTCCCATTGCTGCTGTTGTTTCCAGTAGGACGTGCTGTCTGTGAGCTTCCGGCCGGCGTTTCAGACTACACTACATGCCTACTATTGTCTACTAACATGTGAGTTTAACCTTTTACTTATCCAATAAAGTCAATGATTTTACACTATATGGAGCCTTTTTTCCTTCTATGACCATATCTGCAATGCTGTGGGCCGATGTCTGAGTACCTGTCAGTGTGAACATCTTTAGCCTGACCCCACAGTCTTTGATGTCCCATCTCAGTATAAGGTCTCTGATCCATTGGTCATAGGATGCATTAAGGTGAAAAAACACGAAGGTTTACAACCCCTTTATCAGTTTCCCACCCAGTCTATAGCAGAATGACAGCCGGGAGCTGGCTTTACCATTCTAAGTGGATGTCATTTGATGTCCTCTCAGAAGGCATCACTTGAGGGGCCGCGCAGCTGCGCAATCTGTGTACTGACTCGCTTCTGGTACCATGTGACCAATCACAGCAGGTCACATGACAGTTGTAAACAATGGATGGCTTCCTTTCATGCCATCTATTGTGTACAATTATGTTGCTAGCTGTGATTGGTCAATTTGATCACATGATACAGACAGGGCCAATTACAGCCCATCCGTACCATGTGATTAGCGTTGATCAATCACAGCTAATCACAACAAAACAAACTGAATGAATCAGTTTCATTCAGTGAAAGGTTTGCTTCTAAAAATGCAATTCACTGCTATAAGCAATCATAATGTGTAAAAAAAAAACCTGATCACTTCCCCAGAGTAGTACCATGTTGCTGATTTGGGTTATTTTCACCAAAGAAATGTAGAAGAATACATTTTGGCCTAAATTTATGAAGAACAATTCTTTATTTGCAAAATTTTATAACAGAAACGAAAAATATGTGTTTTCTTTATTTTTTATTTAGTCTTTTTTTGTTTGTTTAGCAAAAATAAAAAACCCAGTGGTGATTAACTACCACAAAAAGGAAGCTCTAGTGGTGTGAACAAAATGATAAAAAATGTAATATGGTACAGTATTGTATGACCGTGCATTCAAAGGGCAACAGGGCTGAAAGCTGAAAACTGGCCTAGGCAGGAAGGGGGTTATAGTGCCCAGTATTGAAGTGGTCAAAAAAATGTATAAATAATATTATACATTAGGGTGGACCTCAAAAGCTAAATGTTTCACAATGTAGGTATCTCAGATGATTGCCCTAGGAATCAGAATTTATAAACCGGGAAAATAAATTGCTTACTTAGACCCTTTTCACACTGGGGTGCTTTGCATGCGCTACAGCGGTAAAAATAGCGCCTGCAAAGCGCCCTGAAAGTGCCGCTCCTGTCTCTCCAATGTGAAAGCCCGAGGGCTTTCACACTGGATCGGTGCGCTGGCAGGATGCTAAAAAAAGTCCTGCTAGCAGCATCTTTGGAGCGGTGAAGGAGCTCAGCGGTGTGTATACCGCTCCTCCACTGCTCCTGCCCCTTGAAATCAATGGGCTTCACGGCTATACCGCAGGCAAATCGCTGCTGCAGCAGTGCCCGGTATTGAAGTGGTCAAAAAAAATTATAAATAATGTTATACATTAGGGTGGACCTCAAAAGCTAAATGTTTCACAATGTAGGTATCTCAGATTATTGCCCTAGGAATCAGAATTTATAAACCGGGAAAATAAATTACTTACTTAGACCCCTTTCACACTGGGGTGCATTGCAGGCACTACAGCACTAAAAATAGCGCCTGCAAAGTGCCCTGAAAGAGACGCTCCTGTGTCTCCAATGTGAAAGCCCGCGGGCTTTCACACTGGAGTGGTGAGCTGGCAGGACGCTAAAAAAAGTCCTGCTAGCAGCATCTTTAGGGCGGCGAAGGAGCGGTGTGTATACCGCTCCTCCACCGCTCCTGCCCATTGAAATCAATGAGCAGCGTGGCTATACCGCCGGCAAAGCGCTGCTGCAGCAGTGCCCGGTATTGAAGTGGTCAAAAAAATGTATAAATAATATTATACATTAGTTTGGACCTCAAAAGCTAAATGTTTCACAATGTAGGTATCTCAGATTATTGCCCTAGGAATCAGAATTTATTAACCGGGAAAATAAATTGCCTACTTAGACCCTTTTCACACTGGGGCACTTTGCAGGCGCTACAGCGCTAAAAATAGCGCCTGCAAAGCGCCCTGAAAGAGACGCTCCTGTGTCTCCAATGTGAAAGCCCGAGGACTTTCACACTGGATTGGTGCGCTGGCAGGACGCTAAAAAAAAGTCCTGCTAGCAGCATCTTTAGGGCGGTGAAGGAGCGGTGTGTATACCGCTCCTCCACTGCTCCTACCCATTGAAATCAATGGGCAGCACGGCTATACCGCCGGCTTTGCGGGTGGTTTTATCCCTTTCTCGGCTGCTAGCGGGGGGTAAAAGCCCCCCGCTAGTGGCAAAATAGCTCCGCGAAATTGATGGTAAATCGCTAGAAATAGCAGCGCTTTACTGCCAACGCACCCACCACCCCAGTGTGAAAGAGGCCTTAGGAACTTCCTGTATCACCTTTCTGGCTAAGCAGTGCAGAAAATATCACAAAACTGACTGTACGAATACCTTGTCAGGCAGATATTTCAATATTGAAAGACTGAATTAAAGAAGAGATGTATTGTTTTTGTATTTTTGTTATTTCAAATGATCAGTGTAGATGCAGATTTTCTTGAAGAGAATTTTCAAAGTTTCAAAACTATACCTATAAAAGTGTCATATTATACATCTTACTTACCAGATTCCCCAATATTTAGAATAAGCCAGGTGAAAAAAATGCAAAATATACACTTCATATCCATGCTGTGTCTTTAATCTACAAAAAACAAAGTGAACATGAGGACATTTGTATGCAGCACTCTTATACATGGCTTTCATAACATACACTGTGAATTTAAAATTAATAAGTAGTAATTCAGTACAAACATCATGGACAGTGCATCTGTCCAAACCGCTGGGTTGAATGCAAGGAAAATTACAGCTCTGGTAGGAACCGCTGTACTAACAATCTCATGCCCCCTGCTATTCTATTGTGTTCTGACAGGGGGATGGCTCCCCCATCGGAACACTTCAGCGCTCTCCACCATTGGCTAAAAGCGCTGATTGGGAGCCTGTCGGCTGTTGGTTGTCTAGCATGCTCGTTCAACAGAAGCCAGACGAAGGGCCGGCTTCTGTTGGTCCGGCTGCCATACACATGGGCCAAATGTTGGACGTTTTTTATTGAACTGGCCGATGTCGTCTGACATTCGACCCATGTGTACTAGGCTTCATTTTCCACTTTCCTTATACTTACAAAGCAGCATAAAAATGGTACAAAACTCACTGTGCTGAAGAGTTACATGCAAGTTACCGTAATTTTTTTTTTATTTCGTATATTGAAAACAAAGTAACATCACAGTATACAGGAAGTACATGTATAAAGTATAGATCTCGTAAACATTTTCTGTGTATCAATGAAGCAATAAAAGGCAAAACAATAGCATAACCAATGCCTCATTTGTTAACATTTACATACTGAAATCTCTTCAAAGGTTTTGGAGAGGTAACATTGAGGTTGCTTTACTAAAGCTAAATAGACTGTGCACTTTGCAAGTGCAATTGTTCCAGAGATGAATGAGATGAAAGCTTTACTTTGCAAAGAATACCCAATCACGTGTAAGGCAGATTTAAAAAAAAAAACAAAAAAAAAACATTTTGCCTGCACATGATTGGGAAATGGAGGTCAGCAGAGCTTTTCCTCATTTACTAAGCTCTGGAGCAATTCTACTTGCAGAGTGCAACCGCACATGCAAAGTGCACAGTCTACTTGCCTTTAGTAATTATTAGTATTATTATTATTATACAGGATTTATATAGCGCCAACAGTTTACGCAGCACTTTACAATATAAAAGAGAGACAATACAGTTACAATACAATAAAATACAAGAGGGTTAAAGTGATTGTAAAGGTTCGTTTTAAAAAAAAAAAAAAAATAACAAACATTTCATACTTACTTGTTCTGTGCAAGGATTTTGCACAGAGCGGCCCTGATTTTCCTCTTATCCCCCATCGGTGCTCCTGGCTCCTCCTCTTCGGCGAGTGCCCTTGCGGAGAGCCGATTTCCATTGGGGCACCCGTGCAGGTGCGTTCCCGAGTCCTGCTGCTGCATTAATTGACACAGACAGCTGGACTCAGCCCCACCCCCAGCTCCGGTTTCATTGTTCAATGAAAATGTGGTAAGAAGACCAGCTGGCTGCCTTTTATAGATGATCTCCAGGCTTCTGGTAAAGTGCTCAGTTATGGTCTAAGGTCTAAGATTATGCCCGCTAACTCTGAATGTTTGCCAAACTATTATCACTAGCCAGCCCACAATGGGGTTTTTTATAGTTTTTTTTCCCTTTTCTGCTTTCCTATGAAACAGTGAGCAGCTTTTCAGAATCTCTGAAAAAAATATATTTAGATACACAGAGAAAGTCCCGGCCACTTCCAGCTTCTAGAGAACAACATTCTCTAATGTTTGTTCAACAGAACAAAAAGGTTGGTTATTACTCTCAGGGTTGATTCTTGTTACCACACTCAGGAATTGTTCTACAAGAAAAAACGTAACTAGTCTAACTTCATTTAGGGCTAATATAGCAAACATCTATGCCTTTAAAGTGGTTGTAAACCCTTTACAACCACTTTATACTACAGGCAAGCCTATAATAAGGCTTACCTGTAACTACACTGGATATCTCCTAAACCTGCACGGTTTAGGAGATATCCCTGTATTTGCATGTGCCCACGTCATCGGCACATGCGCACTTAAGCAAACTGAAGCAACAGCACGTACGTTGCTTCAGTTGCACTGCGCGGTTACCGGCGTCTCCCGTGCGCATCCACGGGAGTGACGTCATCACGGTTCCAGCGCTGAGATACTCAGAAGTAACCCCCCGGGAAGATGTTGGCCACCAGAGCGGTATAACAATTTTGAAAGAAAAACAATTTTACTTTCTGGTATAATACACATCCAAAAAAATCTTAAAAATCTAATTTCTTCATCAGTTTAGACCAATGTGTATTCAGCTACACATTTTTGATAAAAAAAAATCACAATAAGCTTATATTGATTGGTTTGCACAAAAGTTATAGCGTCTACAAAATAGGGGATAGATTTAGGGACTTTAATTTTTTTTTATTGTTTTTACTGGTAATGGCGGCGATCTGCGATTTTTAGCAGGACTCCGACATTGCGGCGGACAAATCTCACACTAAGTGACACTTTATGGGGACCAGTCACACCAATAAAGTGATCAGTGCTAAAAAAAATGCACTGATCAATGTATAAATTACACTGTCAGGAAAGGGGTTAACACTAGGGGTGATAAAGGGGTTAACTGTGTTCCCGGGTGTGTTCTAACTGTGTGGGGGATGGGCTCACTGGGACAACACACAGATCTCTGTTCCTGATTACTAGGAACAGCCGATCTCAGAGTTGCCCCTGTCAGAACGGGGATCCGCCTTGTTTACATAGGAAGATCCCCGTTCTGCCTCTCTGTACTGCGATCAGAGGTGGCCATCAAACATCGAGTCCGCCATGCCCGCGAGCACGCTCCCCCCGGCACAAACTGACATACAGGTATGTTGGTTTGCGCAGCCAAGCCGCTGAGCCACAGTATATCTGCAGAAGGCGATTGGCAAGTGGTTAAGGTGACCATACACATTACAATCTTATTGAAAACTCTCCTTTAGATTTACCATAAGCTATGTAGTGCAAGGGCCTGTCTGATTTGATACAAATTAAATGGATTGTTCAGGTGGGTCCTCCATAGTTCTAGTAAATCTAAAGGAAATTGTACAGAGATTATACAATCAGATTGCATAGTGTATGGTCATCTTTATACAAATACATAGGAGGGAGTGGACAGAGACACTCAGCTGTCAGACCCCTTCACATCTTCACATAGCAGGAACTGACATTCCCGCATCTGTTGTTTTCATGTCAATTCACTTGAATGGGCTGCCCTATGAAAAGAGCCCCAAAGAAGCTCCAGAACTTTTTTCAGAACAAAGTGTGGTACATTTTTTATTGTGCTCTTTGGTGCACTTGCAGCACGTCTGTCACATGGCAGACGTACACCTACTACCCACGCTTGGTGCCATTAACATTTAAGTGCTCTGCAAGTGCAATGCATGTTTTCAGCACATTTCTAAAAAGCACAGCAAAGCATGTGTTTTCTGTGCAGGTTGTCCTGCATTCGGAAGGATTGCCAAACGTCAGTAAATTTACTGACAGTTTGTAAAAATCAGTGATTTTTTACAACTGTCTGTAAATGTCAGGGGCTAATATTTGGTCTCGCTGAGTTGACTTTTTAAATGTAAACCAGGCAAATTACTTGCTATGGGTATTGTCAGTGTTTCCATATAATGTTTATACTGTTTAACTATCAGTTGGTTAATTTTTAAAAGGCACTCTTCCATTGTTCAGGTCGCCAGTAAAAAATGTGCTCTGTCAGTAAATTGTCCATGTTTTGTCAGTAAAAATGCTGCGGGAGGTTGGCAAACCTGGGCCATTCGGATACCTCATTGTTCTTGTGTATACACACCAATTTCACTTTCAGGCCCAATTCACACTTATGGTAGTGGGAACGTACATTTTTTGGCAAATTTTTCATTGATTTCAATAGGCTGTCCTACACATGGCAAAGTAGCTCATAAGACATTTTAGTGTGTTGCAGCTTGTACTGTGCTTTTTACTGCATTTGTCACTTTTGTTTTTGTTTCTGCGTATAGGGTGCCATTAACAGTTAATGGCTGAAAGTGTGACTAGTTGATTTTAGGTGTATAAAGGTGGTCATACACTACACAATCTGATTGTATCTCTGTGCAATCTCCAATCAGGTAGGCCCCTGCACTGCATAGTTGATGGTAGATCTAAAGGAGATTGTATAATCAGATTGTTTATTGTATGGTGAGCTCTACAGACTTCCAGGGACACACTTCTCCTGTTTTCAGTACTACAGCTCTGCTCCACATAGACTGTTATCTGATCGCTAAGCTCCTGCACACTCTGCAAAATGAATGATCTATGCAAGAAGGTAAGGTAGAAAAAAAATGATGGCTGTGTATTTAGTGAGAACGGTGATTGCATTGGATAAGCATGAACCTGCAGAGATGGGTGGGAGTGGTCTTCCAGAGCAGGAGGGCAGGTGCAGGGTGTGTGTTAATGAGGTCAGCTTTTTTTAAAAAACAAACTGGAGTCTGGTCTAGGACAAATAGATTTTCTGCAAAAAAGAGGTACAATAATGCTATATTGGTACAAAGGGAAGCTGAAATTTAGAAAAAAAAAGTTAACTTAGTCTTTAAATTTTTATGCCCAGACCAAGATAGGCCTGACTGTAAAAATGATAGGAGATAAGTGAGATAAGGTTGCAGAAGATCAAATTATTTGGATGAAGCAATTGTAATAAATGTTTCCCACACTCAACGGTATGCAGCATTAATGAATAGTCTACAAGAATCTACTGCTGCAGGAGAGCATCAAAGTCTTTGTAATTTCCTATTCCCACATTCTCAACTTCGAAGCCCTCAACGATAGCCCCTCTGGACATGAATGAAGTTTTCCATTGCATGGCAAGAGCAGAGGCGACATTGGAATTTGAAACAGTGGATAAACACTCGTTGGAATGAGAAAATAGCCTGAGGGTCCTTCTAAGTAAACACTAAAGCACTGTAAATTTGATTTTTCTTAGTAGCTTGCAATGAGCCTGCATAGAATATAAAAGAACCAGTAAAGGTGTATTTTCATAATTTTCATTAAAAAGAATGAGTGCAATTATTACTCAAGGAATCCAGGAATCAGTATAGAAAAACAAAGCACATTTTTGTATTGGGTACTCCACAACATATTTAAGGTGCTGTATAATATACAGCATACCATATAGATGAAAATACACCATAGTTTGTTAGATAGTACCGGTAATACTATATTTACAATGTCGGACCTCCATACACAGCTTTATGTACATAATAATTGCTTCAAACTTTATTATAATATAACATTTGTTATACTGCTGACAAAACATAATACACTGCAATATAATATACCAAAAAAGAGAGACATGCAATAATACATGGAATAAAAATATTCATTAGGGCTGCATCTAATGAAATGCTCCAATTTGCCAATCCAGGTCTCACTTACTGTACTTAAAGGTCACAGTTGTATTTTTTTCTGTCTTGTTGGTCCTGACATTGAGATGTGGTTTATGTTTTTCCTCCAGTATGACTGGCTTTTGCCTTGAAAGCCATATATTTTATGGAAGGACTTCAAAAAAGCACTGTGGGGGCACTATGTTTATGTAGGCAATACACAATAGCATACCACTTAAAATGGAGTTCCACCCATAATATAATTGTTACATCAATCAGCAGCTTTCAACAACAACATTTGAAACAAATTTTTTTTTTTTTACTGCATTGTTGCCCTGGGGTCCCTTCTAATCTGCCACCTCGGCAATTTACATCATATCCCGCGGCGCCTGTGCTCCTGGAAGATGTGTGTCATCATTTCTCAGCAGTCAGTGGGCAGCGCCGAAGAATTAGCCAGCAGTAGCCAGCCAGCAGCTTATTCCGAAAGAGCGTCCTAGTGGGCTTCACATGCCCACAATCAAGATGGAATCACTCAGGAACAGGAAATATGAGGTAAGTAAATTATAAAAAACATGTACTTGGAACGGGATTGAAATTTAGACATGCTTTAATGTAATGTAGACAAGCAGAGGGGATGCTGAAAAGAAAGAACTTCGCTTTAAGACCCATTTCACACTGGGGCGTTTTCAGACATTTTTGGGCTAAAAATAGCGCCTGTAAAGCACCAGAAAAAAGCCTCCCCTGCAGTCCTAGCATGAGAGCCCGAGTGCTTTCACACTGGGACGGTGAGCTTGCAGGACGTTAGAAAAAGTCCTGCAAGCAGCGTCTTTGGGGCTGTGAAGGAGAGGTGTATACACCATTACTCCAACACCCCTGCCCATTGAAATGAATGGGCAGCGCAGCCGAAGCGCCTGAAAAGCAATTCGGCAGCGGCACTTTGCGGGCGCATTTAACCCTTTTTTTGGCCGCTAGTGGGGATTAAAAGTGCCCCGCTAGCGGCCAAAAAGTGCCACTAAATTGACAGTAAAGCGGAGCTAAAACTAGTAGCGCTTTACCGCTAACGCCCCACGCAGCTCAGTGTGAAAGGGCTCTTAGTAGCAGGTGATAGTTGTTCTCTGGAAGCAGCTTGTGACTGGTTACATGCACTGTGTATATGCAGATGCATTGTTCAGCACTTGGATTGAGCATTACCACTCCTAACAGACAAAATCTCCAGTCTTATCTGTCCAGTTAGGTCAACCACTCAGCAAACCGCAATAATCCAACTTAATCTTAGTGCAAGTATGCTAGTGAAATCACCAGCATAAATAACCTATAAATACTCCTGCCACCCTTTGAACAACTAAAAGCCCAGTTCATTGCTCCAACAGCACCCCAGGCATCTATCCAGGCGCTAATTACACCCTGCAATAATACTTGACTGACAATTTTAAAAAACATTATTTTATAGAGTAAAATAATTTTAATTATTCAAATGGGAGTCTGTAATTCATTCCTGTTCTGCTTTAATACAAAATCTTTGTGAAAATTAAGCTTCATATATCAAGGTAGAAGTATATGTGAAGCTAAACACATTAACCACAGCAATCTAGATCCAACAACTAAACACACAATTTTATGTTATGCTAAATGCTAAGTATATTTAAAATAAACTTACTGTTTGGCTACATGTGTGCATCCATCTAATAGTAATTTCCATCAACTGATATTTAGATCACTGCTTGTAGAGAGCGCGGTTATGAAAGTTACATGGTAGTGAGGATACTGAATTTTGCTGGTACAGAAAAAAGTATTCTGGCCTTTTACATTGATTTTGTGCCCTATGCTTGTCACATGTCCTCACTTTTAGGAAGAAGATAAATATGCTGAATACATTTTTACTTAAGAAAGCAGAAGTAGCATAACTTGCAGAGTACAAACACTTAAGAGTGTATTTAAACATATGACCAGTTCTAGGAGGGGAAGATTACATTTTCAAGATTCAAATTGCCCATGAAATAATGAGAAAGATAAAATTTGACTTTTGGCTACTTTTGGAAAAAACTTCCTGGCCATTTTCCAATTAATTTTCAAGAGGACCTGCCTTAAGCTATCGCACCCTATGCGACGGTTGTAATCTGTGGGTCCCTTAATGTGGGGCCCCCCCACACCCGCCGGAGCTGACCTGTTTTATGGGATCGTGCACTTGATCATGTTCTAGGAGAGTTTTGATGTTTGTTCTATAACAATGTATTTAAAAATCTCCTGAAGAAGCGGTGACATATCTGCGAAATATGTCGAGCACTCCACACACAGATGGTTTATGCTAAGTTGACAATGGTCTGTTCCCCTATGTCACTTCATCTGTTTTTTTTAGAGCTTACTGTGTCTTTTTTTAAGATGATATGTATGTTTTAATATGTTTGGAATAAAATTAAAAACTTTTATATCTACTATGTGTATTTCAAGCCTTTATATGGTACCATGAAAGTCCATTCATAGCATATCCACATAGCCACATATACATACCTATGCCTGAAGGCAAAGGCCTCACTAATAACATCTTACATCACATACAGAGAAGGTTGGCAGGGGGAGGGGTATGTAATAACAGTCTTCACTGCAGAGAGAAAGGGGGTGGGACCAGGCCACAGCTCCATGTCTGAATGCACACAGGGGGCTGTGGCTCGGCTCAGGTGCCCCCACAGCATGTTACTTGCTGTGGGGGCACTCAATAGGAGGGAGGGGCCAGGAGAGCCAGCGAGGGACCCGAGAAGAGGAAAATCTGGGCTGCTCTGTGCAAAACCATTACACATTACACAGGCCAGGTAAGTATTACAAGTTTGTTATTTTTAACTAAAATAAAAATAGAATTTACAATCACTTTAAGTGTGTTTTACTCATACTAATACCCAATCTGGTATAATAAAGCGGTTTACAAGATACAAGGGCAATATGGTGAACTCTGATAAAGAGTAAATAAGAGACAATAGTATATTTGTGAATGATGTTTCTCCTTTATTGAAATAATAGATTACAATAAGTACAACTGTAGCTGAATGGTATATGTTTATTATAGACAGGTGCCTAATACTGCTTGATTATATCAACAAGTGTACTGTATATCATGTCATAACTGATACTGATCACTATACTGACCAATTGTACCTATACTATGGAACTTGTAAGATTGGTTCTGTACTTTTGTTGTTTTGGTTTTTGTAATTTGTTGTAAAAACACACAATGTGTGTATACAAACCTACAATAGAAACATGAAACAGGTACAGGTTGCTAGGCATGGTGGGTGTAGTGCAAGGTGGAAAGATGGGCGCCAGTCACTTTTAAAAATGAATAAAGAGAGTTTCATTTCTCTTAACAGGAACAGGAGAGAGAGGGGTAGGGACACAGGACAACCTTAGACAAATGAAATGGCAACTTGGCAGACTCCTTGGACAAAAATAGAACTAGGTAGACAGTAATACAGAAAAATGGCCTTTAAGCTGAATGCAGCGTTCTGTATCTTGTATCAACTGCTGTCTCCTATAGCAACAACATTACTCACAGTATCCCACTGTAGATCCTCAAGCTCGGCTCACAGCTACCTGCTGGACTCTTCAAGCTCAACTCACAGCTACCCGCTGTATTCTTCAAGCTTCACCCACAGCTACCTGCTGGGTTCATCGGACTCACAGCTACCCGCTGGAGCCCTCAAGCTTACAGCTCACAGCTGCCAATTGTATTCCTTCAAGCTTTACTCACAGCTACCCGCTGTACTTCTCTTCAGGCTTTACTTACAGCTACCCGCTGTACTACTTCAAGCTTTACTCACAGCTACCTGCTGTACTTCGTGGATGAGTTCTCTCCTGAAGCTTTCCCAGCTACTTCACAGTCCACGGCTGATGAAGTCTCCTCTGGTACTCCTTCAGAACTTCATCCCTTTACACCTGCTTGGGCAACAAGAGTGATTGACCCTCTAGCAACTTCTTCTCCCTCGCCTCCCGGCAGCAATCAGGCTCCCCTCAGGCCGATCCCTTTTACACGTGGTTAGGCCCCAGGCTTCAGGCCTACACTTCGGCTACTGCTCCATACACACCCACCCAGGCTGCAGCCCAGACTCTCTCTGAATAAATAGTCTATCCCAGCAACCTCAGCGGCCAAAGAAACTCCTGCTGATTGGCTGAGAAAAGCATATACACTCATAACCTAATGCCAAAGGTAGCAGGGCCACCTATTGAAAAATCACAGTTAAACCCAAGCTTAGGACAAACCCATTTGATCAAAGACTACAAATTAGCCAGGCTTGGTTACCACCTAGGACAACTCAATTTACTAGCAGCCCTGTTTAGGAAAAGGGTGCTACAAAAAGATCAATTAAACCCTAGATGAGTGCAGGTTTCCTAGAAAGCTGAGTATTGATGGACATGGGCATCATGATATCTCCCTAGAGAGACCCAATACCAACCGTAAAGCATGGGGGTGGAGGAAGCTGACGTTATTGCCAACGTTAACTCTGACAATGCCAACATATTAACTGGCAATACTTGGATGTGGAGGATATCCATTTTGAATGATCGGATCACTCATTAGTTAGCAGCCTTGCCAAGTTAATCCATATTAATGATAATAAAAAACTCTATTTTTAAATGGTTTAAAAGTACAGTCCCATACTGCTATCACTGTTTCCCATACACCTCTGGGATATGCATACCTCAGGTTAAGAACCCCTGAGGTAGATAAACTAAATCTCTATCTAGCAAAGAAATGTACCTTGTGTCTAGAACCCAGTAGTTTTTACTTGCCAAAGCTACCAGCTCACAAGGTCTCTCAGCTCACAAGGTCTCTCTGAAAACAGCAAGCTCTGGCTTGCCCTTGCCCAAGGTTTGCAGGTGTTCCAACAGACCCTTAGGATGGCAGGCTCTCTTATATATAGCACAGTCTCAGCAGTACCCCAATTGCCCCTCATTATTACAGTTTCTCAGGAATACACCATACCACTTTCCAGCAATACTGACTTACTCAGAATCCAGGAAAAATCCACCCTAGTGATTTTTTTGCTATCTCTAACCAATATGAAGTTTCCATCCTGTACAGTGTAGTCCTATATTGCGCATGTTCTCAGGGAAAACAGTTTGGGGAATTATGGTACGTCAAGATCTAGTTGGCTAACCAAAGTTACATACAGCCCATTTCCATGTACAGGTATGTAAATTCTCCCACTGTTGGTCATCTGTACAAAATATCTCAGAGAAAAATGTAATTACAAACTGGGATTAACAGCCTCCAGCTCAGCACAGGCTTGCAGAGAAAAGAGTAGTGAAGCACTGTTATTGTATAGAATGCCTATGCAATGAGCAAAATATGTCTGCCCTCTAGAAATAAACTGAAATGCCCTGGGTTTGGTTTGAGCAGGGTTAGGAGAACTTCAAAGAAGCCCTCGCTGCTTCCTTAGCAAACTTTTACAGCCAAAGGGTGTCAAGTTCATCCACGCCTAATGCCATAAAATACTGCTTTCATGTACATATATGTTGTATTTACCAATTATACACAGAAACAAGATTTACTGAAAAACAAAATTTACAACTGAAAAAAAATTAAATTCCAGAAATTGAGTAACTATTAGAAATATAGTGGAGACTGTATCATCTTACCTCTGACTAAAATCTTGAAAGCTGAAAATGCCCAGCCTCATTAATGTCTTGACATGATATTCCCCTATTCACTACCAGTTATTTGTTGAGCAGAGGCATGTCGTCTACAGGTTCATACATGTATCTGTAAGCCTATTTTTGTTTCACACTTTCATTTTTGATAGCCATTAGCAATTTTTAACTATATACAAGATTTTAGTAATAAGAACGATATCATTAGCAGTAATCAGCATGGATTCATGAAGAATCGTTCTTGCCAAACCAATCTATTAACCTTCTATGAGGAGGTGAGTTGCCATCTAGATAGAGGAAGGCCCGTAGACGTGGTGTATCTGGATTTAGCAAAAGCATTTGACACAGTTCCCCATAAACGTTTACTGTACAAAATAGGGTCCGTTGGCATGGACCATAGGGTGAGTACATGGATTGAAAACTGGCTACAAGGGTGTGTTCAGAGGGTGGTGATAAATGGGGAGTACTCAGAATGGTCAGGGGTGGGTAGTGGGGTTCCCCAGGGTTCTGTGCTGGGACCAATCCTATTTAATTTGTTCATAAACGACCTGGAGGATGGGATAAACAGTTCAATCTCTGTATTTGCGGACAATACTAAGCTAAGCAGGGCAATAACTTCTCCGCAGGATGTGGAAACCTTGCAAAAAGATCTGAACAAATTAATGGGGTGGGCGACTACATGGCAAATGAGGTTCAATGTAGAAAAATGTAAAATAATGCATTTGGGTGGCAAAAATATGAATGTAATCTATACACTGGGGGGAGAACCTCTGGGGGAATCTAGAATGGAAAAGGACCTGGGGGTCCTAGTAGATGATAGGCTCAGCAATGGCATGCAATGCCAAGCTGCTGCTAACAAAGCAAACAGAATATTGGCATGCATTAAAAGGGGGATCAACTCCAGAGATAAAACGATAATTCTCCCGCTCTACAAGACTCTGGTCCGGCCGCACCTGGAGTATGCTGTCCAGTTCTGGGCACCAGTCCTCAGGAAGGATGTACTGGAAATGGAGCGAGTACAGAGAATGGCAACAAAGCTAATAAAGAGTCTGGAGGATCTTAGTTATGAGGAAAGGTTGCGAGCGTTGAACTTATTCTCTCTGGAGAAGAGACGCTTGAGAGGGAATATGATTTCAATTTACAAATACTGTACTGGTGATCCCACAATAGGGATAAAACTTTTTCGCAGAAGAGAGTTTAATAAGACTCGGGGCCACTCATTACAATTAGAAGAAAAGAGGTTTAACCTTAAACTACGTAGAGGGTTCTTTACTGTAAGAGCGGTAAGGATGTGGAATTCCCTTCCACAGGCGGTGGTCTCAGCGGGGAGCATTGATAGCTTCAAGAAACTATTAGATAATCACCTGAATGACCGCAACATACAGGGATATATAATGTAATACTGACACATAATCACACTCATAGGTTGGACTTGATGGACGTGTGTCTTTTTTCAACCTCACCTACTATGTAACTATATGTATGTAATACTCCCATCTTGTGCAACATCTCTCATTCTTTCTGCTTCCTGATCAGTCTGCTAATTTTAATCCCTGATCTTTCTATCACTTCTCTATCTTTCTTTTTCTTTATAAATAATTTCTATTTTAATCATTTAACAAACTCATACTGAAATGTGCTTTATTTAACATACCTTAAAAGCATACTCAGATAATCCCAACATGGATCAGAACAGATAGATAGATATAGATAGATAGATTAGGGTTGCCACCTTTTCTTCAAGTTAAACCCGAACTCTTTAGTGGCGCACAGCAATCTTTTTTTATAGTATAAACTATACATATATTTTGCAATTAAATAACATTTCTAATCAAATGAAGTTAATCACAAGAGTCCCCCTTTACATCAGAGTCCACAGAGTTCCCCTTTTACATCTAAACTCACGGAGTTCCCTTACACTGTAAGGGGGGGGGGGGGATTCTGCAGACTCTGATGTAAAGAAGAACCCTGGGGACTCTGACATAAGGGATGCTCTGGGAACCCTGATTTAAGAGGGAACAGTGAGAACTGTGATGTACGGAGAGGACTCTGATGTAAGGGGGAACACTGTGGCCTCTAATGTAAAGTTGAACTTCGATGTAAGGGGTGCTCTGAGAACCCTGATTTACCTTTGTGTACTCACTCAGAGGCAGGGGAGAGAAGGGGGGAGACTTCAGTCACAGATAGGGATGGATGGTGAGCTCACTCATCCAGATGTATCTGAGGCTGCTGGACTTCAAATTTCTGGCCCCCATTTTCCTTTTCTGAGGCACAGCACCAGGGATTGAAGTGTGAGCAGACAAAGAGGGGTAGGGGCGGAAGGAAGAAGAGCAGATCAAGCCCTCTCTCCTCTCCCGTCTGTGTGGGGGGAGGGGTAATTGTTAATGCTGGCTTTGGGCAGTGTGAAAGAGAGTGTAACAGACACTCTCGGCTTACACAACTGCAGCCAGCAACCCTGCTGGGAAGCCATAGTCTGGTCTGAACAATGTGTCAGGGTTGCAAGTGGTCAGAAACCCAAACGCATGACTCCAAACCCGAACTGTCTGGGTGAATCCCGGACAGGTGGCAACCCTAAGATAGATAGATAGATAGATAGATAGATAGATAGATAGATAGATAGATAGATAGATAGATGTTTTCTTAACCGCTAAGCCACCACCCACCATCATATGACGGCTGGACGAGGCTTCTATTGTTCTGGGAGGACGTCATATGACGTCCTCGCCTTCCGAGCCACTAGGGGGCGCGCGCGCGCCGCCGGCGGCGCGCGCGTGTGCCCGCTGCGTCGCTCGGGACCCGGTGCGCGTGCCCGGCGGCCGCGATGTCCGCCGGGCACCCGCGATTGCCGGGTAACAGAGCAGGAGCGTGGATCTGTGCATGTAAACACAGATCCACGTCCTGTCAGAGAGGAGAGGAGACCGATGGCGTGTCCCTTGTACATAGGGACAGCGATCGGTCACCTCCCCCAGTCAGTCCCCTCCCCCCACAGTTAGAATCACCTCCTTAGGTAATACATTAACCCCTCGAGCGCCCCCTAGTGTTAACCCCTTCCCTGCCAGTCATATTTACACAGTAATCAATGCAATTTTATAGCATTGATCGCTGTATAAATGTGAATGGTCCCAAAAATGTGTCAAAAGTGTCCGATATGTCCGCCGCAATATCGCAGTCACAATAAAAATTGCAGATCGCCGCCATTACTAGTAAAAAATAAATAAATAATAAAAATGCTATAAATCTATCCCCTATTTTGTAGACGCTATAACTTTTGCGCAAACCAATCAATATACGCTTAGCGCAATTTTTTTTTACCAAAAATATGTAGAAGAATACGTATCGGCCTAAACTGAGGAAAAAATTTGTTAAAAAAAAAAAAAAAATTGGATATTTATTATAGCAAAAAGTAAAAAATATTGTGTTTTTTTCAAAATTGTCCCTCTTCTTTTGTTTATAGCGCAATAAATAAAAACCGCAGAGGTGATCAAATACCACCAAAAGAAAGCTCTATTTGTGGGGAAAAAATGATAAAAATTTCATTAGGGTACAGTGTAACATGACCGCGCAATTGTCATTCAAAGTGCGACAGCGCTGAAAACTGAAAAATGGCTTGGGCAGGAAGGGGGTGAAAGTGCCCTGTATTGAGGTGGTTAAAGTGATTCTAAAGGCTCATTTTTTTTTCTTTTTAAATAGCAAACATGTAGACAGGTGCATACAGGAGGGTTAACATGTCTTCCTGTATAAGTTCTTGTTTTTCCTGTCTGGGCTAGTGGCCTCATGTTAATGGCCCCAGCCAGGTTACAATGTCTTGATGTTGCACTGTATCCTTAGGTTGACCTGTGAGCTGGAGGTAACCAAGCTGCAAGGGTTAACATATTTCCCACCATTTTCAACAAGGTTAACAGCCCCCTACAGGTAAACCGACATAAAAGTGGTTGACTGCCTAGCATTGCGCTTTTTATTGCAGCACACTAGCCTGAATTGAACTGCAATGTCAGGCAGCGCAGCGCTAGGGATGAGCCGAACACCCCCAGGGTAGGTTCAAAGCAGAACATGCGAACAGGCAAAAAATGTGTGTGAACACCGTTAAAGTCTATGGGACGTGAACGCTAAAAATCAAGAGTGCTCATTTTAAAGGCTGACTGCCGTTTTTTTGGGAGCAGTGATTTTAAAAATGCTTAAAGTGAAACAATAAAAATGAAATATTCCTTTAAAAATCGTGCCTGGGGGTTCTCCTTAGTCTGCCTGTAAAGTAGCATATCTTTTCCATGTTTATAACAGTACCACAGAAAAATGACATGTCTAAAGGAAAACATTTCATTCATAACTGCTTGTGGCTGTAATGTATTGTTGGATCCCGGCAATTTAGATCAAAATTATTGAAAAAAAGAAATGGAGTGCATGTCCCCCCCAAAATCCATACCAGGCCCTTCAGGTCTGGTATGGATATTAAGGAGAACCCCGCACCAAAAAAAAATTTAAAAAATGGCGTGGGGGTCCCTCAGGCACTATATACTCTGAACAGCAGTATACAGTGGGGACAGAAAGTATTCAGACCCCCTTAAATTTTTCACTCTGTTATATTGCAGCCATTTGCTAAAATTATTTAAGTTCTTTTTTTTTGCTCATTAATGTACACACAGCACCCCATATTGGCAGAAAAACACAGAATTGTTGACATTTTTGCAGATTTATTAAAAAAGAAAAACTGAAATATCACATGGTCCTAAGTATTCAGACCCTTTGTTCAGTATTTAGTAGAAGCACCCTTTTGATCTAATACAGCCATGAGTCTTTTTGGGAAAGATGCAACAAGTTTTTCACACCTGGATTTGGGGATCCTCTGCCATTCCTCCTTGCAGATCCTCTCCAGTTCTGTCAGGTTGGATGGTAAACGTTGGTGGACAGCCATTTTTAGGTGTCTCCAGAGATGCTCTATTGGGTTTAAGTCAGGGCTCTGGCTGGGCCATTTAAGAACAGTCACGGAGTTGTTGTGAAGCCACTCCTTCATTATTTTAGCTGTGTGCTTAGGGTCATTGTCTTGTTGGAAGGTAAACCTTCGGCCCAGTCTGAGGTCCTCAGTACTCTGGAGAAGGTTTTCATCCAGGATATCCCTGTACTTGGCCGCATTAATCTTTCCCTCAATTGCAACCAGTCGTCCTGTCCCTGCAGCTGAAAAACACCCCCACAGCATGATGCCGCCACCACCATGCTTCACTGTTGGGACTGTATTGAACAGGTGATGAGCAGTGCCTGGTTTTCTCCACACATACCGCTTAGAATTAAGGCCAAAAAGTTATATCTTGGTCTCATCAGACCAGAGAATCTTATTTCTCACCATCTTGGAGTCCTTCAGGTGTTTTTTAGAAAACTCCATACGGGCTTTCATGTGTCTTGCACCGAGGAGCGGCTTCCGTCGGGCCACTCAGGACACCGGGGAGGAGATGCCGGAGAGACCCCCGAAGTCGGAAGAAGACCCCCGGAGTCGAAAGAAGACCCCCAAAGTCGGAAGAAGACCCCGAAGCTGCCTAATAAATTACCTTAAAAACCTATGTACTGTGTTTTTTCATTGACACTTTTTTCCCTAGGTGAATGGGTAGGGGTACGATGTACCCCATACTCATTCACAAAGGGTGGGGGGCGGGATCTGGGGGCCCCCTTATTAAAGGGGGCTCCCAGATTCCGATAAGCCCCCTGCCCGCAGACCCCGACAACCAACGGCCAGGGTTGTCAGGAAGAGGCCCTTGTTCTCATCAACATGGGGACAAGGTGCTTTGGGTTGGGGGGCCCACAGGGCGCCCCCCTGCCCCAAAGCACCCACCCCCCATTTTGAGGGCATGCGGCCCGGTACGGTTCAGGAGGGGGGCCCTCGCACGTCCCCACCCCCATTCCTGACCGGCCGGGCTGCGTGCTCGGATAAGGGTCTGGTATGAAAAATTGGGCCTTTGGTTTTGGTTGTGCAAGAACACTAAGCCCTCACAGTTACTCTTGTTGGGTGCAGGAACGGGCCCTGCTACGAAATATGATATCACAATTTGTAATTACATGCCCCTGTTAAACAGGGGCATGTAAAATTGAGCCTTGAGTGGTGGTGGTGATGTCACAACACTGTAAACCCTCACAGATACTCTTGTTGGGCACAGGAACGGGCCCTGCTGTGAAATATTATATACAAAATTTAATTACATACCCCTGTTAAACAGGGGCAGAAAAATTGGGCCTTGGGTGGTGGTGGTGGTGGTGCAATAACACTATAACCCCTCACAGATACTCTTGTTGGGTGCAGGAACGGGCCCTGCTTAGCTATTATTTCAAAAATAGTAATTACATGCCCCTGTTAAACAGGGGCAAAAAAATGGGCCTTTAGTTTTGGTGGTGCCAGAACACTGTAAGCCCTCACAGATACTCTTGTTTGGTGCAGGACCCAACGGACCCTGCTGTGAAATATTATATCAAAAATTGTAATTACATGCCCCTGTTAAACAGGGGCAGAAAAATTGGGCCTTGGGTGGTGGTGGTGGTGCCCTAAACCAAAAATATTGCTGGAAGCTAGAATTATCAAAATCGAGGAGGAATAAGATAGTCAGCATTAGGGATGAGCTTCATGTTCGAGTCGAACCCATGTTCGACTCGAACATCGTCTGTTCGCCCGTTCGCCGAATTGCGAACGATATGGGCCGGTGCATTGCTGGCTGATGATTGGCCAAGCATGCACTATGACCCGCATGCTTGGCCAACCACAGCGCCGTCTGTAGAATGAGCTGTAATTGCCCAAAGCCAAGATGGCTTTGGCCAATTATAGTTCAGGGGGTTTAGTACACGCCACACACTATATAAGGCCGCCTGCACGGCGGCCCTGTGTTAGTGTGTTCCAGCCTTGAGAAACAGAGACAGAGCGACAGTGTCATTTGATTTAAGCTAGATAGATTAGGCAGGACAGTCAGTCAGTTAGCTGCACTTACAGTGTATTGTATATATATATATATATATATATATATATATATATATGCATCCCAGGTGTTTTATATATATATATATATATATATATATATATATATATATATATATATATATATACACACTGTATTCAGTTTAGCTAGATCCGTTCCTGTTATTATCTTCCTACTGACAGGCAGGCTTGTGTTGTTACAGTATTTACAGCTACCTGAAGAAAATTGCTGGTGTTCTTCTGATCCTATTAGTACCACAGTCAGGCAGCTAGACCATTTACAGTTAGTGTAGTGCGTCCTCCTCACAGTGTTCAGCTAAAGCTATAAGTTAGTTTAGCGTGACCTTTGCACAGTGTTCAGCTAAAGCTACAAGTTAGTGTAGTGCGACCTCTGCACAGTGTTAAGCTAAAGCTACAAGTTAGTGTAGTGCGTCCTCTGAACAGTGTTCAGCTAAAGCTACAAGTTAGTGTAGTGCACAGTGTTCAGCTAAAGCTACAAGTTAGTGTAGTGCGTCCTCCTCACAGTGTTCAACTAAAGCTACAAGTTAGTGTAGTGCAACCTCTGCACAGTGTTCAGCTAAAGCTACAAGTTAGTGTAGTGCGTCCTCCTCACAGTGTTCAGCTAAAGCTACTAGTTAGTGTAGTGCGTCCTCCTCACAGTGTTTAGCCAAAGCTACAAGTTAGTGTAGTGCGTCCTCTGAACAGTGTTCAGCTAAAGCTACAAGTTAGTGTAGTGCGACCTCTGCACAGTGTTCAGCTAAAGCTACAAGTTAGTGGGGTGCGTCCTCTGAACAGTGTTCAGCTAAAGATACAAGTTAGTGTAGTGCGTCCCCTGAACAGTGTTCAGCTAAAGCTAATAGTTAGTGTAGTGCACAGTGTTCAGCTAAAGCTACAAGTTAGTGTAGTGCGTCCTCCTCACAGTGTTCAGCTAAAGCTACCTGTAGAAGGTTGGTGGTGTTTTCCTGATCCTATCACTACCACAGGCAGCTACATTATTTTAAAGTTAGTGTAGTGCGTCCTCAGCACAGTGTTCAGCTAAAGCTACCTGTAGAAGGTTGGTGGTGTTTTCCTGATCCTATCACTACCGCAGGCAGCTACATTATTTACACGTTAGTGTAGTGCAACCTCTGCACAGTGTTCAGCTAAAGCTATAAGTTAGTTTAGTGTGACCTTTGCACAGTGTTCAGCTAAAGCTACAAGTTAGTGTAGTGCGACCTCTGCATAGTGTTCAGCTAAAGCTACAAGTTAGTGTAGTGCGCCCTCTGAACAGTGTTCAGCTAAAACTACAAGTTAGTGTAGTGTGTCCTCTGAACAGTGTTCAGCTAAAGCTACAAGTTAGTGTAGTGCGTCCTCCTCACAGTGTTCAGGTAAAGCTACAAGTTAGTGTAGTGCAACCTCTGCACAGTGTTCAGCTAAAGCTACAAGTTAGTGTAGTGCATCCTCCTCACAGTGTTCAGCTGAAGCTACAAGTTAGTGTAGTGCGACCTCTGCACAGTGTTCAGCTAAAGCTACAAGTTAGTGTAGTGAGTCCTCTGAACAATGTTCAGCTAAAGCTACAAGTTAGTCTAGTGCACAGTGTTCAGCTAAAGCTACAAGTTAGTGTAGTGCGTCCTCCTCTCAGTGTTCAGCTAAAGCTACAAGTTAGTGTACTGCGTCCTCCTCACAGTGTTCAGCTAAAGTTACAAGTTAGTGTAACTTTAGCGTAGTGCGACCTCTGCACAGTGTTCAGCTAAAGCTACCTGTAGAAGGTTGGTGGTGTTTTCCTGATCCTATCACTACCGCAGGCAGCTACATTATTTACAAGTTAGTGTAGTGCGACCTCTGCATAGTGTTCAGCTAAAGCTACAAGTTAGTGTAGTGTGTCCTCTGAACAGTGTTCAGCTAAAGCTACAAGTTAGTGTAGTGCGTCCTCTGAACAGTGTTCAGTTAAAGCTACAAGTTAGTGTAGTGCATAGTGTTCAGCTAAAACTACAAGTTAGTGTAGGTCGTCCTCCTCACAGTGTTCAGCTAAAGCTACAAGTTAGTGTAGTGTGTCCTCTGAACAGTGTTCAGCTAAAGCTACAAGATAGTGTAGTGCGACCTCTGCACAGTGTTCAGCTAAAGCTACAAGTTAGTGTAGTGCGTCCTCTGAACAGTGTTCAGCTAAAGCTACAAGTTAGTGTAGTGCACAGTGTTCAGCTAAAGCTACAAGTTAGTGTAGTGCGTCCTCCTCACAGTGTTCAGCTAAAGCTACAAGTTAGTTTAGTGTGACCTTTGCACAGTGTTCAGCTAAAGCTACAAGTTAGTGTAGTGCGACCTCTGCACAGTGTTCAGCTAAAGCTACAAGTTAGTGTAGTGTGTCTCTGAACAGTGTTCAGCTAAAGCTACAAGTTAGTGTAGTGCACAGTGTTCAGCTAAAGCTACAAGTTAGTGTAGTGCGTCCTCTGAACAGTGTTCAGCTAAAACTACAAGTTAGTGTAGTGCGACCTCTGCACAGTGTTCAGCTAAAGCTACCTGTAGAAGGTTGGTGGTGTTTTCCTGATCCTATCACTACCGCAGGCAGCTACATTATTTACACATTAGTGTAGTGCGACCTCTGCACAGTGTTCAGCTAAAGCTACCAGTAGAAGGTTGGTGGTGTTTTCTTGATCCTATCACTACCGCAGGCAGCTACATTATTTACATGTTAGTGTAGTGCGACCTCTGCACAGTGTTCAGCTAAAACTATCTGTAGAAGGTTGGTGGTGTTTTCCTGATCCTATCACTACTGCAGCCAGCTACATTATTTTAACGTTAGCGTAGTGCGACCTCTGCACAGTGTTCAGCTAAAGCTACCTGTAGAAGGTTGGTGGTGTTTTCCTGATCCTATCACTACCGCAGGCAGCTACATTATTTACATGTTAGTGTAGTGCAATCTCTGCACAGTGTTCAGCTAAAACTAACTGTAGAAGGTTGGTGGTGTTTTCCTGATCCCATCACTATCACAGGCAGCTACATTATTTTAACGTTAGTGTAGTGAGTCCTCTGCACAGTGTTCAGCTAAAGCTACCTGTAGAAGGTTGGTGGTGTTTTCCTGATTCTATCACTACCGCAGGCAGCTACATTATTTACACCTTAGTGTAGTGCAACCTCTTCACAGTGTTCAGCTAAAGCTACCTGTAGAAGGTTGGTGGTGTTTTCCTGATCCTATCACTACCGCAGGCAGCTACATTATTTACACGTTAGTGTAGTGCGACCTCTGCACAGTGTTCAGCTAAAGCTACCTGTAGAAGGTTGGTGGTGTTTTCCTGATCCTATCACTACCGCAGGCAGCTACATTATTTACACGTTAGTGTAGTGCAACCTCTGCACAGTGTTTAGCTAAAACTACCTGTATAAGGTTGGTGGTGTTTTGCTGATCCTATCACTACCGCAGGAAGCTACATTATTTTAACGTTAGTGTAGTGCGTCCTCTGCATAGTGTTCAGCTAAAGCTATTTGTAGAAGTTGGTAGTGTTTTCCTGATCCTATCACTACCACAGGCAGCTGTGTGTAAATAATGTAGCTACATTATTTACACGTTAGTGTAGTGCGACCTCTGCACAGTGTTCAGCTAAAGCTACCTGTAGAAGGTTGGTGGTGTTTTCCTGATCCTATCACTACCGCAGGCAGCTACATTATTTACATGTTAGTGTAGTGCAATCTCTGCACAGAGTTCAGCTAAAACTACCTGTAGAAGGTTGGTGCTGTTTTCCTGATCCTATCACTACCACAGGCAGCTACATTATTTTAACGTTAGTGTAGTGAGTCCTCTGCACAGTGTTCAGCTAAAGCTACCTGTAGAAGGTTGGTGGTGTTTTCCTGATTCTATCACTACCGCAGGCAGCTACATTATTTACACCTTAGTGTAGTGCAACGTCTGCACAGTGTTCAGCTAAAGCTACCTGTAGAAGGTTGGTGGTGTTTTCCTGATCCTATCACTACCGCAGGCAGCTACATTATTTACACGTTAGTGTAGTGCGACCTCTGCACAGTGTTCAGCTAAAACTACCTGTAGAAGGTTGGTGGTGTTTTTCCTGATCCTATCACTACCACAGGCAGCTACATTATTTACACGTTAGTGTAGTGCAACCTCTGCACAGTGTTTTGCTAAAACTACCTGTAGAAGGTTGGTGGTGTTTTGCTGATCCTATCACTACCGCAGGAAGCTACATTATTTTAACGTTAGTGTAGTGCGTCCTCTGCACAGTGTTCAGCTAAAGCTATTTGTAGAAGTTGGTGGTGTTTTCCTGATCCTATCACTACCACAGGCAGCTGTGTGTAAATAATGTAGCTACATTATTTACACGTTAGTGTAGTGCGACCTCTGCACAGTGTTCACCTAAAGCTACCTGTAGAAGGTTGGTGGTGTTTTCCTGATCCTATCACTACCACAGGCAGCTACATTATTTAACGTTAGTGTAGTGAGTCCTCTGCACAGTGTTCAGCTAAAGCTACCTGTAGAAGGTTGGTGGTGTTTTCCTGATTCTATCACTACCGCAGGCAGCTACATTATTTACACGTTTGTGTTGTGCAATCTCTGCACAGTGTTCAGCTAAAACTACCTGTAGAAGGTTGGTGGTGTTTTCCTGATCCTATCACTACCACAGGCAGCTACATTATTTTAACGTTAGTGTAGTGAGTCCTCTGCACAGTGTTCAGCTAAAGCTACCTGTAGAAGGTTGGCGGTGTTTTCCTGATTCTATCACTACCGCAGGCAGCTACATTATTTACACCTTAGTGTAGTGCAACCTCTGCACAGTGTTCAGCTAAAGCTACCTGTAGAAGGTTGGTGGTGTTTTCCTGATTCTATCACTACCGCAGGCAGCTACATTATTTACACCTTAGTGTAGTGAGTCCTCTGCACAGTGTTCAGCTAAAGCTACCTGTAGAAGGTTGGCGGTGTTTTCCTGATTCTATCACTACCGCAGGCAGCTACATTATTTACACCTTAGTGTAGTGCAACCTCTGCACAGTGTTCAGCTAAAGCTACCTGTAGAAGGTTGGTGGTGTTTTCCTGATCCTATCACTACCACAGGCAGCTACATTATTTTAACGTTAGTGTAGTGAGTCCTCTGCACAGTGTTCAGCTAAAGCTACCTGTAGAAGGTTGGTGGTGTTTTCCTGATTCTATCACTACCGCAGGCAGCTACATTATTTACACCTTAGTGTAGTGCAACGTCTGCACAGTGTTCAGCTAAAGCTACCTGTAGAAGGTTGGTGGTGTTTTCCTGATCCTATCACTACCGCAGGCAGCTACATTATTTACACGTTAGTGTAGTGCGACCTCTGCACAGTGTTCAGCTAAAACTACCTGTAGAAGGTTGGTGGTGTTTTTCCTGATCCTATCACTACCACAGGCAGCTACATTATTTACACGTTAGTGTAGTGCAACCTCTGCACAGTGTTTTGCTAAAACTACCTGTAGAAGGTTGGTGGTGTTTTGCTGATCCTATCACTACCGCAGGAAGCTACATTATTTTAACGTTAGTGTAGTGCGTCCTCTGCACAGTGTTCAGCTAAAGCTATTTGTAGAAGTTGGTGGTGTTTTCCTGATCCTATCACTACCACAGGCAGCTGTGTGTAAATAATGTAGCTACATTATTTACACGTTAGTGTAGTGCGACCTCTGCACAGTGTTCACCTAAAGCTACCTGTAGAAGGTTGGTGGTGTTTTCCTGATCCTATCACTACCACAGGCAGCTACATTATTTAACGTTAGTGTAGTGAGTCCTCTGCACAGTGTTCAGCTAAAGCTACCTGTAGAAGGTTGGTGGTGTTTTCCTGATTCTATCACTACCGCAGGCAGCTACATTATTTACACGTTTGTGTTGTGCAATCTCTGCACAGTGTTCAGCTAAAACTACCTGTAGAAGGTTGGTGGTGTTTTCCTGATCCTATCACTACCACAGGCAGCTACATTATTTTAACGTTAGTGTAGTGAGTCCTCTGCACAGTGTTCAGCTAAAGCTACCTGTAGAAGGTTGGCGGTGTTTTCCTGATTCTATCACTACCGCAGGCAGCTACATTATTTACACCTTAGTGTAGTGCAACCTCTGCACAGTGTTCAGCTAAAGCTACCTGTAGAAGGTTGGTGGTGTTTTCCTGATCCTATCACTACCGCAGGCAGCTACATTATTTACACGTTAGTGTAGTGCGACCTCTGCACAGTGTTCAGCTAAAGCTACCTGTAGAAGGTTGGTGGTGTTTTCCTGATCCTATCATTACCACAGGCAGCTACATTATTTACATGTTAGTGTAGTGCAACCTCTGCACAGTGTTTTGCTAAAACTACCTGTAGAAGGTTGGTGGTGTTTTGCTGATCCTATCACTACCGCAGGAAGCTACATTATTTTAACGTTAGTGTAGTGCGTCCTCTGCACAGTGTTCAGCTAAAGCTATTTGTAGAAGTTGGTGGTGTTTTCCTGATCCTATCACTACCACAGGCAGCTGTGTGTAAATAATGTAGCTACATTATTTACACGTTAGTCTAGTGCGACCTCTGCACAGTGTTCAGCTAAAGCTACAAGTTAGTGTAGTGTGTCCTCTGAACAGTGTTCAGCTAAAGCTACAAATTAGTGTAGTGCACAGTGTTCAGCAAAAGCTACAAGTTAGTGTAGTGCAACCTCTGCACAGTGTTCAGCTAAAGCTACAAGTTAGTGTAGTGCGTCCTCTAAACAGTGTTCAGCTAAAGCTACAAGTTAGTGTAGTGCACAGTGTTCAGCTAAAGCTACAAGTTAGTGTAGTGCATCCTCCTCACAGTGTTCAGCTAAAACTACAAGTTAGTGTAGTGCATCCTCCTCACAGTGTTCAGGTAAAGCTACAAGTTAGTGTAGTGTGACCTCTGCACAGTGTTCAGCTAAAGCTACAAGTTAGTGTAATGCACAGTGTTCAGCTAAAGCTACAAGTTAGTGTAGTGCGTCCTCCTCACAGTGTTCAGCTAAAGCTACAAGTTAGTGTAGTGCACAGTGTTCAGCTAAAGCTACAAGTTAGTGTAGTGCATCCTCCTCACAGTGTTCAGCTAAAACTACAAGTTAGTGTAGTGCGTCCTCCTCACAGTGTTCAGGTAAAGCTACAAGTTAGTGTAGTGTGACCTCTGCACAGTGTTCAGCTAAAGCTACAAGTTAGTGTAATGCACAGTGTTCAGCTAAAGCTACAAGTTAGTGTAGTGCATCCTCCTCACAGTGTTCAGCTAAAGCTACAAGTTAGTGTAGTGCGACCTCTGCACAGTTTTCAGCTAAAGCTACAAGTTAATGTAGTGCGTCCTCTGAACAGTGTTCAGCTAAAGCTACAAGTTATTGTAGTGCATCCTCCTCACAGTGTTCAGCTAAAGCTACAAGTTAGTGTAGTGCGTCCTCTGAACAATGTTCAGCTAAAGCTACCTGTAGAAGGTTGGTGGTGTTTTCCTGATCCTATCACTACCGCAGGCAGCTACATTATTTACACGTTAGTGTAGTGCGACCTCTGCAAAGTGTTCAGCTAAAACTACCTGTAGAAGGTTGGTGGTGTTTTCCTGATCCTTTCACTACCGCAGGCAGCTACATTATTTTAACATTAGTGTAGTGCGACCTCTGCACAGTGTTCAGCTAAAGCTATCTGTAGAAGGGTGGTGGTGTTTTCCTGATCCTATCACTACCGCAGGCAGCTACATTATTTACATGTTATTCTAGTGCGACCTCTGCACAGTGTTCAGCTAAAGCTATCTGTAGATGGTTGGTGGTGTTTTCCTGATCCTATCACTACTGCAGGGAGCTACATTATTTTAACGTTAGTGTAGTGCGACCTCTGCACAGTGTTCAGCTAAAGCTATCTGTAGAAGGTTGGTGGTGTTTTCCTGATCCTATCACTACCGCAGGCAGCTTCATTATTTTAACGTTAGTGTAGTGCATCCTCTTCACAGTGTTCAGCTAAAGCTACCTGTAGAAGGTTGGTTGTGTTTTCCTGATCCTATCACTACCGCAGGCAGCTACATTATTTTAACGTTGGTGTAGTGCGACCTCTGCACAGTGTTCAGCTAAAGCTATCTGTAGAAGGTTGGTGGTGTTTTCCTGATCCTATCACTACTGCAGGCAGCTACATTATTTTAACGTTAGTGTAGTGCGTCCTCTTCACAGTGTTCAGCTAAAGCTACAAGTTAGTGTAGTGCGACCTCTGCACAGTGTTCATCTAAAGCTACCTGTAGAAGATTGGTGGTGTTCTCATACTACAGGCAGGCAGTTAATTTTGCTAGCTGCAGTATCAGTATATATATCCCAGCTTAGTGCAGCTACATCTCACTGCAGGCCAATAGTATGTCTGGAAGGCCAACAAGGAGAGGCAGACAATCACAAGCCAATAAAAGAGGGCAAGCAAGCTCTGTGTCTAGAGGCAACAGTACTGGTCGTGGTGATGGTGCATCCTCATCAGCACGTGGCCGTGGGACACGCTTGGCCTTTTTTTCGGCAGCTGGCCATGTTGAGCCGCAACATGTGGAAGACTTGGTCGAGTGGATGACCAAGCCGTCCTCATCCTCCTCATCCTCTCTCACCCATGCTCATGGTACTTTGTCTGGCAAAGCAGCTGCCAATGCGGCCTCTTCCCTTGGCTCAATGGCATCAGTGACTCCTTCCCTAGCCCCACCATGTCCTCCTGAGGAGTCCCTCGAACTGTTTGAACACAGTGTTGGGTACATGCTCCAGGAGGATGCCCAGAGTTTAGAAGGCTCTGATGATGATACTGAGCTAGATGAAGGCAGTAACGTGAGCATGGACAGAGGGGGTACCCAAGAAGGACAGCAATCTGGCAGTCATGCTCCCCCTGCTGCAGCATACTGCCAGGGAGGGGATGATTAGGTCACTGACTCAACGTGGGTGCCTGATAGAAGAGGGGAGGAGGACTGTCAGGAACGGTGTCATCTCCGGTTTCTCCTGCTGGTGGCACTATTACATTCAGCACCAAAAGGGTGTAATTCCAGTGGCCACCAGCGGGGGTCTCCCTGCCTGGTCTGCAGACTTGCCATCAAGCACACCTGTCATGGTTTTGCTGGACTATATAAACCCGCCCTGAACTAACCTCCAGTGCTTCAGTATTCCTCTGCTAGCCCTTGTCCCTGCCAGTACCTGCTCTTGTTCCAGCCTGTTCCTGTTTGTTCCTGTTTGTTCCTGTTTGTTCCTGTTTGTTCCTGAACCCCGTTTGTGTATCCTGTCCTTGAACCCTGTTTCCTGTTCCCTGTTACCTGCTCCTTGGTCTGCTTCATTATTCCTGGTTTCTGTTCCCTTGTCGCTTTGGCCCATGCCTTATATTTTGCATGTTGGTTTCCTTGCTTGTGTATTATATTAGTTAGATAGATAGTTAGGTTGGTTTGGGGGTTTGCTGTGTTTTCACCATTTTCTTGTTTTTGGTTTGCTGTCTTGTTTTCACGTGTATCGTTATCATTATAATAAACATACTTTCTTTATTTACTCGTTTGTCCCTGATTCCTTGGTGCAGCCCAGCGATCTGATCACCTGCATTGGATGTTGTGTATAACATCCCCTGACAGAATACTGAAGCCATACAATCAGATCGGTTGCACCTGGGAATTGGGGCCTGAGTCCCAGCTATTGTTGAAATATGGATTTTGAAAGTATTTTGTATTTATCACTCCTGGCAACTGATGACAGAGACCTTTGTTATCAGACATTGGCTGCATACACTAGGGAACAGTTGTTAGAAGGCATGCGCCTAGCTCATGTTTTTATTGAGCAAGGCAGTTTTTTGTTTGAAGATGTGCAACCATTAATTTGGATCTGTACTGAGTTGGCCCTGTCTGATGTCGCTGAGGGAGGTGATGACTATACACCCCCTTTTAGTGCAGCTCAGGTAGAATCTTTAGTTTGGCTGTTGGAGGATGACTCAGCATTCTTTTTTGAACAATATTCAGCTTGTCCCCAGCAGGTGCTTGCAAAATGCATTGAATCAGTGCAGTCTCTGGTCAGACAAGCCAAGTGCAAACCTGATGCAGTGCAATCATTAATACAGGCCTGGTCAAGTCTGTTGCATTCAGCTTCTGTTAGCTCCAAATATACTTCTCTACCAATGAAATACCAGTACCCTGTTTCCTCCTGCTGCACCTACCCTGCCTTTAACTCCCCTGATGCTTCTCAACTGCCTCCATCAGCTCCACTAAATCTCCCTTCAAAACCTACTCCCTCTGTCTTGCCATCCTTTCACTCTTCGCTTCTACCAGCTGCATTCCCTACCTACAGCCCTGTACCCACTTATAGATCCCTAGTGGCTAAAAGCAAAAAGAAGCGGAAGTTTTTTCCAACCCATACCATCATGCCAGTATCCAATCCTGCCTCCCCACCAGCTGATCTGTTCCAGCCTGATGTGCCAGCACCTGTGCCCACTGTCCAGTCTGAAGTTCCAGTACCAGCTGCCCAGTTTGAAGTTCCAGTACCTGCTATCCAGTCCGATGTACCTGCTGTTCAGCCTGCTGTGCCAGCACCTGTGCCCACTGTCCAATCTGAAGTTCCAGTACCTGCTATCCAATCCGATGCACCTGCTGTTCAGACTGTTGTGCCAGTACCTGCTGTTCTGCCTGATGTGCCAGCACCTGTGCCCACTGTCCAGTCTGAAGTTCCAGTACCAGCTGTCCGGTTTGGAGTTCCAGTACCTGCTATCCAGTCCGCTGTACCTGCTGTTCAGCCTGTTGTGCCAGTACCTGCTGTTCTGCCTGATGTGCCAGCACCTGTGCCCACTGTCCAGTCTGAAGTTCCAGTACCAGCTGCCCAGTTTGAAGTTCCAGTACCTGCTATCCAGTCTGATGTACCTGCTGTTCAGCCTGCTGTGCCAGTACCTGCTGTTCTGCCTGATGTGCCAGCACCTGTGCCCACTGTCCAGTCTGAAGTTCCAGTACCAGCTGCCCGGTTTGAAGTTCCAGTACCTGCTATCCAGTCCGATGTACCTGCTGTTCAGCCTGTTGTGCCAGTACCTGCTGTTCTGCCTGATGTGCCAGCACCTGTGCCCATTGTCCAGTCTGAAGTTCCAGTACCAGCTGCCCGGTTTGCAGTTCCAGTACCTGCTATCCGGTCCGATGTACCTGCTGTTCTGCCTGATGTGCCAGCACCTGTGCCCACTGTCCAGTCTGCAGTTCCAGTACCAGCTGCCCGGTTTGGAGTTCCAGTACCTGCTATCCAGTCCGATGTACCGGCTGTTCAGCCTGTTGTGCCAGTACCTGCTGTTCAGCCTGCTGTGCCAGCACCTGTGCCCACTGTCCAGTCTGAAGTTCCAGTACCAGCTGCCCGGTTTGAAGTTCCAGTACCTGCTATCCAGTCCGATGTACCTGCTGTTCAGCCTGTTGTGCCAGTACCTGCTGTTCTGCCTGATGTGCCAGCACCTGTGCCCACTGTCCAATCTGGAGTTCCAGTACCAGCTGCCCGGTTTGAAGTTCCAGTACCTGCTATCCAATCCGATGCACCTGCTGTTCAGACTGTTGTGCCAGTACCTGCTGTTCTGCCTGATGTGCCAGCACCTGTGCCCACTGTCCAGTCTGAAGTTCCAGTACCAGCTGTCCGGTTTGGAGTTCCAGTACCTGCTATCCAGTCCGCTGTACCTGCTGTTCAGCCTGTTGTGCCAGTACCTGCTGTTCTGCCTGATGTGCCAGCACCTGTGCCCACTGTCCAGTCTGAAGTTCCAGTACCAGCTGCCCAGTTTGAAGTTCCAGTACCTGCTATCCAGTCCGATGTACCTGCTGTTCAGCCTGTTGTGCCAGTACCTGCTGTTCTGCCTGATGTGCCAGCACCTGTGCCCACTGTCCAATCTGGAGTTCCAGTACCAGCTGCCCGGTTTGAAGTTCCAGTACCTGCTATCCAATCCGATGCACCTGCTGTTCAGACTGTTGTGCCAGTACCTGCTGTTCTGCCTGATGTGCCAGCACCTGTGCCCACTGTCCAGTCTGAAGTTCCAGTACCAGCTGTCCGGTTTGGAGTTCCAGTACCTGCTATCCAGTCCGCTGTACCTGCTGTTCAGCCTGTTGTGCCAGTACCTGCTGTTCTGCCTGATGTGCCAGCACCTGTGCCCACTGTCCAGTCTGAAGTTCCAGTACCAGCTGCCCAGTTTGAAGTTCCAGTACCTGCTATCCAGTCCGATGTACCTGCTGTTCAGCCTGTTGTGCCAGTACCTGCTGTTCTGCCTGATGTGCCAGCACCTGTGCCCATTGTCCAGTCTGAAGTTCCAGTACCAGCTGCCCGGTTTGCAGTTCCAGTACCTGCTATCCGGTCCGATGTACCTGCTGTTCTGCCTGATGTGCCAGCACCTGTGCCCACTGTCCAGTCTGCAGTTCCAGTACCAGCTGCCCGGTTTGAAGTTCCAGTACCTGCTATCCATTCCGATGTACCTGCTGTTCTGCCTATTGTGCCAGTACCTGCTGTTCTGCCTGATGTGCCAGCGCCTGTGCCCATTGTCCAGTCTGAAGTTCCAGTACCAGCTGCCCGGTTTGAAGTTCCAGTACCTGCTGTTCTGCCTGATGTGCCAGCGCCTGTGCCCACGGCCCAGTCTGAAGTTCCAGTACCAGCTGCCCGGTTTGCAGTTCCAGTACCTGCTATCCAGTCTGATGTACCTGCTGTTCTGCCTGATGTGCCAGCACCTGTGCCCACTGTCCAATCTGCAGTTCCAGTACCTGCTATCCAGTCCGATGTACCTGCTGTTCTGCCTGACGTGCCAGCGCCTGTGCCCACGGCCCAGTCTGAAGTTCCAGTACTGACTATCCAGTCCGATTCACCTGCTGTTCTGCCTGTTGTTCCAGCACCTGCTATTCTGCCTGATGTGCCAGTGTCTGTGCTTGCTGCCCAGTCTAAAGTTCCAGTACCGGCTGCCCGGTTTGAAGTTCCAGTACCTGCTATCCAGTCCGATGTGCCTTCTGTTCAGCTTGTTGTGCCAGCACCTGCTGTTCTGCCTGATGGGCCTACTGCCCAGTCTGAAGTTCCAGTACCTGCCGCCTGGTCTGATGTCTCGGTGCCAACCCTCCAGCCTGATGTCTCTGTGCCAGCCCTCCAGCCTGATGTCTCGGTGCCAGTGTTCCAGTCTGAGGTGCCAGTGTTCCAGCCGGAAGTACCAGTGCCTGCTCTCCAGCTTGATGAGTCCACTGCCCAGCTTGAGGTGCCCATGCCTGCTGCCCAGCTCGATATGCTTTTGCCTGCTGCCCAGCTCGATGTGCTTTTGCCTGCTGCCCAGCTCGATGTGCTTTTGCCTGCTGCCCAGCTCGATGTGCTTTTGCCTGCTGCCCAGCTCGATGTGCTTTTGCCTGCTGCCCAGCTCGATGTGCTTTTGCCTGCTGCCCAGCTCGATGTGCTTTTGCCTGCTGCCCAGCTCGATGCGGATGTGTTACTGCCCAGCGTGATGTACCTCTGCTTTCTGCTCAGCCTGATGACATGGTGCCTGCTAAAACTGTTCCTGACTGATGGCCATCTTGCCGCTGGGTCAATCCTGTCTGTCGCCTGGCTTGAATGTAATGCTCCTGTGTGGTCTGCCTCCGATGGTTTCTTTCCCGTTACCCTGCTAATTTTCATCTCCAGATCCAAACTTCCTGACCCGGGTGGTGGGGTACGTGTCCTATTTTCAGACTCTGATGGCACGTCCCCCATTGAACTAAAAGACTCTGACCTTGGAAGTGCGAAGAAGTCCGCAGACTCTGTAGGGAAACATTTTAAGGTGTTTCTGCACCCACTCGGACTGCCGTACCCAGGGCTGAATGGAGTGTCCGGAGGCCACTCCTTTAGGAGGGGGAACTGTCAGGAACGGTGTCATCTCCGGTTTCTCCTGCTGGTGGCACTATTACATTCAGCACCAAAAGGGTGTAATTCCAGTGGCCACCAGCGGGGGTCTCCCTGCCTGGTCTGCAGACTTGCCATCAAGCACACCTGTCATGGTTTTGCTGGACTATATAAACCCGCCCTGAACTAACCTCCAGTGCTTCAGTATTCCTCTGCTAGCCCTTGTCCCTGCCAGTACCTGCTCTTGTTCCAGCCTGTTCCTGTTTGTTCCTGTTTGTTCCTGAACCCTGTTTGTGTATCCTGTCCTTGAACCCTGTTTCCTGTTCCCTGTTACCTGCTCCTTGGTCTGCTTCATTATTCCTGGTTTCTGTTCCCTTGTCGCTTTGGCCCATGCCTTATATTTTGCATGTTGGTTTCCTTGCTTGTGTATTATATTAGTTAGATAGATAGTTAGGTTGGTTTGGGGGTTTGCTGTGTTTTCACCATTTTCTTGTTTTTGGTTTGCTGTCTTGTTTTCACGTGTATCGTTATCATTATAATAAACATACTTTCTTTATTTACTCGTTTGTCCCTGATTCCTTGGTGCAGCCCAGCGATCTGATCACCTGCATTGGATGTTGTGTATAACATCCCCTGACAAGGACGCACATCACCAACAAGGCAGGATGCCCTCCAGGGGCCAGCCTAAGGGCAGCACACTGACTGTATCACACCACAAAGCTCCGCATGTGCAGGGCGCTGCTGTCTCTGTGCGTTATTCAGAAAGTTTCAGATCGCACCGCTGCTATTTGCAACATATGTCTCAAGCGTATCTCGCGTGGCCAAAACATCTCCCGCTTGGGCACCACATGTTTGACCAGACATATGTTGACCTGCCATGCAGTTTGTTGGCAAGCGTATCTAAAAGACCCACACCAAAGAACAAAGAGGACCTCTCCTTACTCCTCTTAAGCTGAGATCTCCAACCCCACTATACCTTCAGTCCTCTCTGAGACCTGCACTGAGAGGAATGAAGGTGTAGAATTAGGTGTGTCACAGCCAAGTACTTGTGGGCAATCTGCTTTCGGTACTCCAACGTCAGATTGTACCAGGCAAATTTCCCTGCCCCAGCTGCTGCACCACCGAAAGAAGTTCGCTCCCAGCTATCCACATGCCCAGCGGTTGAATGCTAGCTTGGCAAAATTGCTAGCACTTCAACTGCTACCTTTTCAGTTGGTAGACTCTGCCCCCTTCCGTGAGTTTGTGGAATGTGCGGTTCCTCAGTGGCGGGTACCCAAACGCCACTTTTTCTCACCGAAGGCGATTCCGGCTCTCTATCGGCATGTGGAAGGCAATGCCCATGCCTCGCTGGACAGGGCGGTCATCGGTAAGGTGCATGTTACCACTGACTCATGGTCCAGCAGGCGTGGACAGGGACGTTACCTAAGTTTCACCGCGCATTGGGTGACTCTGCTGGCAGCCGGGAAATATGCAGGACAAGGTGCAGTAGTGTTGGAGGTTGTTCCGCCACCACGCCTCCAAAATGCCTCTACTAATGATTCTTACACACTTCTCTCCTCCACCCCCTCCTCTTCTTCCTCCATGGCCTCTTCCTGTGCTTTGTCCTCGGAACCAGCAGTGCTCCGTAGGCGTTCAAGGGGCTACTCAAGTATGCAGGCCAAAAGATGCCATGCAGTGCTTGAGCTGGTGTGCTTGGGGGACAGGAGCCACACAGGGGGAGAGGTTCTGTCAGCTCTGAAGGGGCAGGTTCAGAGGTGGTTGACGCCACACCAACTTAAGGCAGGAATGGTGGTTTGCGACAATGGCACCAACCTCCTCTCCACCCTTCGACAGGGACAACTGACCCATGTGCCCTGTTTGTCTCACATCCTTAACTTGGTGGTGCAGCAGTTCTTGGGCAGGTACCCGGGCTTACAGGATGTCCTGAGACAGGCCAGGAAAGTCTGTGTGCATTTCCGCCGGTCATATAATGCCAGTGCTCGGCTGGCAGACCTCCAAAAGGAATTTAACCTGCCCAAGAACTGCCTAATCTGTGACATGCCCACCAGGTGGAACTCAACGTTGGCCATGCTGCAGCAGCGGCACATGCAGAGGGCCATCAATGAGTACCTGTGCGACTATGACACCAGGACAGAGTCAGGGGAGCTTGTTTTTTTCCCCACGCCAGTGGGCCATGGTCAGGGATGCATACACTGTCCTGTCACCATTTGAGGAGGCCACGAGGATGGTGAGCAGTGACAATGCATGCATCAGTGACACTGTCCCCCTTATCCACCTGTTGGAGCACACGCTGCATGGAATAATGGACAGGGCACTTGAGGCAGAACAGAGGCAGGAAGAGGAGGACTTCCTTAGCTCTTAAGGCCCACTTTATCCAGACAATGTTCCTGCGTGCCTGCCGATCATACAGGAAGAGGACGAGAAGGAGGAGGAGGGTTGTGTCAGTATGGAGGTGGAGCCTGGCACTCAGCATCAGCAGCAGTCTTCAAGGGATCATTTACAGTCCCAAGAAACACATGGACTTGTACGTGGCTGGGAGGAGGTGGCTGCGGATCATGTCGTCCTTAGTGACCCAGAGGACTCCGGACCGAATGCCTCAGCAAACCTACGCTGCATGGCCTCCCTAATCCTGCAAAGCCTGCAGAAGGATCCTCGTATTCGTGGTATCAAGGAGAAGGAACAATACTGGCTGGCAACCCTCCTTGATCCACGTTACAAGGGTAAGGTTGTGGACCTTATCTTGCTGTCGCAGAGGGAGCAAAGGATGAAACATCTTCGGGAGGCCTTGCAGAAAGGTCTGTGCAACGCGTTCCCAGAGACTGGGAGGTTGCAAACTCCTGTTTCTGGACAACTTGTTGGTGAGGCTTCGGTCAGTCAAAGAAGGAGCGGTGGAGAAGGTGGCCATCTGACCAATGCGTTCAGACAATTTTTTAATCCGTAGCCCCGAGGTATGATCAGTTCCAGCAATCATCTCCAGCGTCTGTTTTACATGGAGCAGGAATACCTAGGGGCAAGATCTGACTTGGACACCTTTCCCACCGAAAATCCTCTGGGTTACTGGGTCTTGAGGATGGATCATCAGGCTTTGTAACCGATCACAGGGTGCGTCTGTCCACCGACTCAGTCGATCGACTGACCTTCATAAAAATGAATCAGTCTTGGATCACCACCAGCTACCAAGCACCTGATGCTGATGTAACCGAATACATTTTTTTGAAATGTCAGATCCCTTCAAATACTGTCTATGCTGATGCTGAGTGACTATCCTGTTATACTGAATAATTATCCTCTTCCTCCTCAATGATCATGATGATAGCTTGTAAGAACATTTTTGGTTCTGGGCGCCGCCAGTCCCGCTACCAGTGCCTAAGACCCAATTTTTCAGCCCCTGTCTAACAGGGGCATGTAATTACAATTTTTCATGCAATTTTTTGCAGCAGGGCTAGTTCCTATGCTCCAACTAGAGTATCTGTGAGGGTTTGCAGTGTTGTGGCACCAGCACCAGTGCCTAAGGCCCAATTTTTCAGCCCCTATTTAACAGGGGCGTGTAATTACAATTTTTGATGCAATTCTTTGCAGCAGGGCTAGTTCCTGCGCTCCAACTAGAGTATCTGTGAGGGGTTGCAGTGTTGTGGCACCAGCACCTAAGGCCCAATTTTTCAGCCCCTGTTTAACAGGGGCGTGTAATTACAATTTTTGATGCAATTCTTTGCAGCAGGGCTAGTTCCTGCACTCCAACTAGAGTATCTGTGAGGGGTTGCAGTGTTGTGGCACCAGCACCAGTGCCTAAGGCCCAATTTTTCAGCCCCTGTTCAACAGGGACATGTAATTAGAATTCTTGATCTAATATTTCACAGCAGGGCCCGTTTCTGCGCCCACCAAGAGTATCTGTGAGGACTTACAGTGTTGTGGCACCAGCACCACCACCAAAGGCCCAATTTTTCTGCCCCTGTTCAACAGGGGCATGTAATTACAATTCTTGATCTAATATTTCACAGCAGGGCCCTGTGAGGGCTTACAGTGTTTTGGCCACAACAACACCCAAATTTCTGCTGAGTATATAGGGCAGGACCCTACTTTCAAACATCCAACTTACAAACGACTCCTACTTGCAAACGGAAGGAGACAACAGGAAGTGAGATGAAATCTACCCCTAGGACAGAAAATACTATCCTGTAAGAGTTAATATGGGAAAAACTTTTCTCCTTTCCACTAATGCTTTGTCACAAATCCTTGTTTCACAAAAAAACCCAAATTTTAAAAAAACATTTGTCATTGGGACAAAAAGTGAGGTGAAATCTTCTGAAGATGAGCACAGACAGCAAAACAAATGTCACAGGGGTGATAACCCTTCCCTAGATTTTCCAAAAAAGCTTAAAATAGATTTTTTCGCTGGAGCTAAACACGTTAAAAATGTACCAGTTCAAAATTACAAACAGATTCTACGTAACAACAAACCTACAGTCCCTGTCTTGTTTGCACCGCCTGTATACTGCTGTTCAGAGTATATAGGGCCTGGGGGCCCCACAACTTTCCTTTTTTAATTTGGGTGCGGGGTTCCCTTTGATATTCATACAAGACCCAAAGGGCCTGGTAATGGAGTGGGGGGTACCAATGCCGTTTGTCTCACTGATTTTCATCCATATTGCCAAGACCCGACATTACATTAAAGCCGCAAGCAGTTTTAAATGACTTTAAAAAAAATGACATTTTGTGCAGGGACTGTTCTAAGCACGGGAAACATGCGCCACTTTACAGGCATACTATAGACACCCCCCCCAGGTACAATATTTAAAGGAATATTTCACTTTTTTTTTTTTACTTTAAGCATCATTAAAATCACTGCTCCCAAAAAAAGGCCGTTTTTAAAAGTTTTTTTTGCATTGATACATGTCCCCTGGGGCAGGACCCGGTTCCCCAAACCCTTTTTAGGACAATACCATGCAAATTAGCCTTTAAAATAAGCACTTTTGATTTAGAACGTTTGAATCCCATAGACGTCAATGGGGTTCTAACGTTCGTGCGAATTTTCGGGCCGTTCGCAGGTTCTGGTGCGAACCGAACTGGGGGGTGTCCGGCTCATCCCTAGTCAGCATAGGCAGTCTTCAAGGGATCCCACATTCATAGCAAATTCAATCAGTTACATCAGCATCAGGTGCTTGATAGCTGCTGCTCCAAGACTGATTCATTTTTTTTTTTTTTTATGAGCCTATTAACAGAGTCTGTGGACAGGCGCACTCGTTGATCGATCACAAACCCTCCAGCAGCACTGAATGTGCGTTCAGAAAGCACGCTGGATGCAGGGCAGGCCAGTAGCTCTATTGCATATTGAGCAAGTTCTGGCCAGTGGTCCATCCTCAAGACCCAGTAACCCAGTGGATGCTCTGTTAGAAAGGTCTCTAAGTCTGCTCTTGCCCCAAGATATTCCTGCACCATATAATGCAGATGCTGTAGATGGTTGCTTGAACTGATCAGACCTTGGCGCTGCGGACTGAAAAATTGTTTAAAGCCATCGTCACCCGGCCACCTTTTCCACCGCTCTTCCTCTGACTGAACGAAGCCTCAGCAACACGTTGTCCAGCACCAGGAAATGGTAACCTCCCAGGGTCTGGAAATGCGTTACACAAACCTTTCTTCAAGGCCTTCTGAAGATGTTTTATTGAAAAATCCGTATAAAAATCATTGACATGACCTAACAATACATAAATTAAAATGGATGCATATAAGTGAGGAAAAAAACAATATATGAGACAATGACCAATTGTAATGATACAGGTAAACTGAACACCAATAATCATAAGACCCGACGTTTCGAGGTAAGCAAGGGGTTGACCTCTTCTTCAAGGGTAACGACAATTGGTCAAGAAGATTATTTCATCTAAAAAGTTAACAGAAGCAGAACAGGAATAAGTGGACAAGAACATATCTCAGACATTCACAACAAAAACAGCAGAGAGTCTATAGTTTACATTGCATGAATCATTTACAGTGATTACAGCACTTATTCATTTTTAGTATGTGTATATAAAATATACTGACCACTCAAGTTCATATGAAAATTTCCATGGACATTCTCAGCATCCAGTAGGAAGTAGTGCCATCCGTCACGGCCATACAGGGGTCCAAGACCCGAAATCAGAGGGAGAAGGAATAACCGACAACGTCGCAGGGACAAGATGCCAAGGTGGGCTATGGTTACTTCACAAAGGATATCCCCAAAAGGCCAGATACCGTCACCCCTTCGGTAAGAAACTTATCAAGGCCCAAATACTAGGGCTGAATGATAGAGGATTCAATACCACTATAAATAATAAAAAAATAAAAAACGTTGATAAGAAAATTGTATGAAAAGCCTGGTACAATTGAAACATTTCAAAAAGGGGGGGGGGGTTTAAGTTTCGTGATATGAAGCACCAGAAAATATAAATATAAGAACCTAGATACATACCTAAAATAAAGGAGCTTGAATAGAAAAGGATCAAATCACGGAGCCCAATCCTTAAAGCAGGAAGCCAGGGGGGAAAAGGATAGGTCACTGGTATCAGACCCGCAGGATTTCAAGGGAGCATAAAGTTCCCTTGCCAAGTGAAAACCCAGAATTATCTGTAATGGTAGAGCACATAGGGAAAACAATGTATGTCAATAGGAAGCAAACACCCAATGACTCCCAGAAAGTATCCCAACCTGAAAGGTACGTGGGTTTACCTGCCTGTCTTTCCTTTCTCCATGCATGTCTGTGTAGTGTCAGAAACAGCTGAGAGCTTCAGTGCCTGGAGAGTTTAAATGTATCTTGCTGCGGTGGGCGGGAGTGCCATGATTGGATGGGCACAATGGGTCTAGAGGAGGGAGGACGTGAGGCATCTGCATGGACATCCCCCGGGCATAGCGGCGCACGGTGTCATCCCCCCAGCACTCTCCGAGATGGAGAGCATCCTAATGCAGGACTGAAGTGGGCATGTGTAGTGACGCGAGGCTCAGCAGATCTTGTAAGCCTGGGTACCTGCTCAAGAACCGTTGCACCACCAAATTCAGGATGAGTGCCAAACATGGAACATGCGTCAAGTGTCCCTGTCGGAGGGCAGAGAGAAGGTTGGTACCATTGTCGCATACAACCATTCCTGGCTGAAGCTGGCGTGGCGTCAACTTGAGCCTGCCCCTGCAGAGCTGACAGAATCTCTGCCACAGTGTTGCTCCTGTCCCCTAGGCAGACCAACTCAAGCACCGCAGGCCATCTTTTAGCCTGACTGCTTGCATAGTCCCTTGAACACTTACGGAGCACTGCTGGTTCAGAGGACAAATCTGCAGAAGAGACCATAGAGGAATCACCATTAGCATTTTGGAGGCGTGGTGGCAGAACAAGCTCCAACAACACTGAACCCTGTCCTGCATCCTTCCCAGCTGCCAGCAGAGTTACCCAGTGCGCCATGAAGGAAAGGTAATGTCCCTGCCCATGCCTGCTGGACCATGAGTTAGTAGTAATATGACCGACCTGTCGAAGGAGGCCAAAACATTGCCTTCCACATACCGGTAGAGAGCTAGAATGGCCTTCCATGAAAAGAAATGGTGTTTTGGAACCTGCCACTGAAGTACAGCACATTCCACAAATTCATGAAAGGGGGCAGAGTTTACCAGCTGAAAAGGCAGCAGTTTCAGTACTAGCAATTTAGCCAAGCTAGCATTTAGACGCTGAGCATGTGGATGGCTGGGACCGAATTTCTTTTTATGGTTTAGCAACTGGAGTAGGGAAATTTGCCTAGAGGACATCCTGCCTCGTTGGTGTTGTGCCATGTCCTGCCCCTCACTTTCCCCCTCTCTTCTCTCAGGCACCCAAGTGCAGTCAGTGACCTCATCATCCCCTCCCTCCTCCTCACTGGAGCAAACTTGGCAGTATGCTGCAGATGGGGGAACATGACTACCAGTTTCTTGTCCTTCTATGGCACCCCCTCTCTCTAGGCTCACTTTACTCCCTTCCTCAACCTGTGAGCCAACATCGGAGCCTTCAAATCGATGCACATCCTCCAGCAGCATGTAACCGACACTGTGGTCGAATAATTCTGGGGACTCCTCTGTGCATGATGGTGGGGCTACGGAAGGAGTGACTGTGGACAAGGAGCTGTGGAATAGGCCGCTTTGGCAGCTGTGTTGGAAGGCAAACTACTCTGAGCCTAGGTGACAGAGGATGAGGAGGATGAGGGGGATGAGGAGGATGAGGACAGCTTCGTTATTCACTCCACCAACTCTTCTGCATGTTGTGGCTCAATAACACGGCCAGCAGCAAAACAAAAGGACAAGTGTGCCCCATGGCCACCTGCAGAGGATGCACCATGTCCACGATCACGACTGTTGACTGTAGACACAGAGGCAGCTTGCCCTCTTTTTTTTTTTTAACAGAAAATTTTTGCTTGCCCTCTTTTAGTGGCCTGTGGGCGTCTGCCTCTCCTTGGTGGCCTTCCGGACATAATGTATTTTTTGTTTTGCAACACCACGCTACACTGTATTATATACTGTGTACACCGCCTGAAGTGTATTAGAGACTATACACCACCGAATGCACTATATATATATATATATATATATATATATATATATATATATATGCGCTACACTGAATGCAGAGTATATATATATATATATATATATATATATATATATATATATATATATATATATATATATACATATACACATACACATACATACATACAGTATGTATGTATGTATTCAGACCCCCTTAAATTTTTCACTCTTTGTTATATTGCAGCCATTTGCTAAAATCATTTAAGTTCATTTTTTTTCCTCATTAATGTACACACAGCACCCCATATTGACAGAAAAACACAGAATTGTTGACATGTTTGCAGATTATTAAAAAAGAAAAACTGAAATATCACATGGTCCTAAGTATTCAGACCCTTTGCTGTGACACTCATATATGTAACTCAGGTGCTGTGCATTTCTTCTGATCATCCTTGAGATGGTTCTACACCTTCATTTGAGTCCAGCTGTGTTTGATTATACTGGATGGACTTGATTAGGAAAGCCACACACCTGTCTATAATAAGACCTTACAGCTCACAGTGCATGTCAGAGCAAATGAGAATCATGAGGTCAAAGGAACTGCCTGAAGAGCTCAGAGACAGAATTGTGGCAAGGCACAGATCTGGCCAAGGTTACAAAAAATTCTGCTGCACTTAAGGTTCCTAAGAGCACAGTGGCCTCCATAATCCTTAAATGGAAGACGTTTGGGACGACCAGAACCCTTCCTAGAGCTGGCCGTCCGGCCAAACCTTGGTGAGAGAGGTAAAGAAGAACCCAAAGATCGCTGTGGCTGAGCTCCAGAGATGCAGTCGGGAGATGGGAGAAAGTTGTAGAAAGTCAACCATCACTGCAGCCCTCCACCAGTCAGGGCCTTATGGCAGAGTGGCCCGACGGAAGCCTCTCCTCAGTGCAAGACACATGAAAGCCCGCGTGGAGTTTGCTAAAAAAACACCTGAAGGACTCCAAGATGGTGAGAAATAAGATTCTCTGGTCTGATGAGACCAAGATAGAACTTTTTGGCCTTAATTCTAAGCGGTATGTGTGGAGAAAACCAGGCACTGCTCATCACCTGTCCAATACAGTCCCAACAGTGAAGCATGGTGGTGGCAGCATCATGCTGTGGGGGTGTTTTTCAGCTGCAGGGACAGGACGACTGGTTGCAATCGAGGGAAAGATGAATGCGGCCAAGTACAGGGATATCCTGGATGAAAACCTTCTCCAGAGTGCTGAGGACCTCAGACTGGACCGAAGGTTTACCTTCCAACAAGACAATGACCCTAAGCACACAGCTAAAATAATGAAGGAGTGGCTTCACAACAACTCCGTGACTGTTCTTGAATGGCCCAGCCAGAGCCCTGACTTAAACCCATTTGAGCATCTCTGGAGAGACTTAAAAATGGCTGTCCACCAACGTTTACCATCCAACCTGACAGAACTGGAGAGGATCTGCAAGGAGGAACGGCAGAGGATCCCCAAATCCAGGTGTGAAAAAAGTTGCATCTTTCCCAAAAAGACTCATGGCTGTATTAGATCAAAAGGGTGGTTCTACTAAATACTGAGCAAAGAGTCTGAATACTTAGGACCATGTGATATTTCAGTTTTTCTTTTTTAATAAATCCGCAAAAATGTCAACAATTCTGTGTTTTTCTGTCAATATGGGGATTTTAGCAAATGGCTGCAATATAACAAAGAGTGAAAAATTTAAGGGGGTCTGAATACTTTCTGTCCCCACTGTATACTAGACTACTATATATATATATATATATATATATATATATATATATATATATATATACATATATATATATATATATATATATATATATATACTGCCTGAAGTGTAATAGAAACTGTACAACCACTGCACTGTATTGTATACTGTGTACACCACCGGAAGTGTATTAGAAACTGTACACACTGTATTAGATACTGTGTACACCGCCTGCACTGTATTAGAAACTGTACAACGGCTGCACTGTATTGTATACTGTATACACCACCAGAAGTGTAGTAGAAACTGTACACACTGTATTAGATATTGTGTACACCGCCTGAAGTGTATTAGAAACTATACACCACCGAATGCACTGTAGATATAGGCTAGATATGCACTCAGAGGCGTTGCTATGGGGGTGCGGGGGGTGCGGCCCGCACCGGGTGACACCCACCAGAGGGGTGACACCGGGGCCGCCGCTAAACACTACTATAGATTGCCTCGGAGAGGTGCGATCAGGGCATCCAGCAGTGCGGGGGAAGCTGCCTATAACACTCCCCCTTCAGGTTAAGCTGTCACTCGGAGATCTCCAATATCTCCGAGGCAGCCGAAGTTGGTGGGCGGAGCTGGGGGTGTGGCCGCGCCGCCTCCTCCACTCCTCCCACAGACTCCTTCACACTGGCTGATCCCGCAGCTAAAGGAGATAGTGGGCGGAGCTGGGGGTGTGGCCGCGCCGCCTCCTCCACTCCCTCCACTCCTCCCACAGACCCCTTCACACTGGCTGATCCCGCAGCTGAAGGAGATAGTGGGCGGAGCTGTGGGTGTGGCCGCGCCGCGCCGCCTCCTCCACTCCTTCCACAGACCTCTTCATACTGGCTGATCCCGAAGTTCATCTGCAGGAATGAGGCATGCTGTAAGTTACTGCACAGCACACTCTCACTGTATAGAGTCCTAACCTGCCCTGTGACACCCCAACCTGCCCTGCGCCAGTCATCCAAACCTGCTCTATACCACCCCAACCTGACCTGTGTTACCCACACCTGCCCTATACCACCCCAACATGCCCTGTGCCACCCCAACCTGCCCTGTGCTACTCCAACCTGCCCTGTGCCACCCCAACCTGCCCTATAGCACTCCAACCTGCCATGTGCCACCCTAACCTGCCCTGTACCACCCCAACTTGTCCTGTGCCATTTCAACCTGCCCTGTGCCACCCCAACCTGCCCTATACCACTTCAACCTGACCTGTGCCACCCCATCTGCCCTATACCACTTCAACCTGCTCTGTACCACCCCAACCTGCCCTATACCACTCCAACCTGCCCTGTGCCACCCTAACCTGCCCTGTACCACCCCAACTTGTCCTGTGCCACTCCAACCTGCCCTGAGCCACCCCAACCTGCCCTATGCCACTCCAACCTGCCCTGTGCCATCCCAACCTGCCCTGTACCACCCCAACTTGCCTTTTACCACTCCAACCTGCCCTGTACCACCCCAACTTGCCTTTTACCACTCCAACCTGCCCTGTACCACCCCAATCTGCCAATATATCACCCATACCTTCCAATATACCACCACAACCTGCCCTATACCACCCCAACCTGCCACTATACCACCCTATACTACCCTAACCTGCCACTATATCACCCTACACTATAATTTACAGGGGCCGGTTTGGGGTGCGTCCCATGACCGTGCGCTACATGCAGGGTGCTGGGCAGCCTAGACATGAGGGGGGTGACACCATGTTTTACCGCACCAGGTGACACCAAGCCTAGTGACGCCACTGTATGCACTGTAGATATAGGCTACACTGGATGCAGAGTATATATATATATATATATATATACAGTATCTCACAAAAGTGAGTACACCCCTCACATTTAATATTTTATTTTTCTTTTCATGTGACAACACTGAAGAAATTACACTTTTCTACAATAGAAAGCAGTGAGTGTACAGCTTGTATAACAGTGTAAATTTGCTGTCCCCTCAAAATAACTCAACACACAGCCATTAATGTCTAAACCGCTGGAAACAAAAGGGAGTACACCCCTAAGTGAAAATGTCCAAATTGGGCCGAAGTATCAATATATTGTGTGGCCACCATTATTTTCCAGCACTGCTTTAACCCTCTTGGGCATGGAGCTCTCCAGAGTTTCACAGGTTGCCATTGGAGTCCTCTTCCACTCCTCCATGAAGACATCACGTTGCTGGTGGATGTTAGAGACCTTGCGCTCTTCCACCTTCCGTTTGAGGATGCCCCACAGATGTTCAAGGCAGTGGTCATCTTGGAGGTGTGTTTGGGGTTATTATCATGTTGGAATACTGCCCTGTGGCCCAGTCTCCTATGGGGGGGGGGTAATCATGCTCTGCTTCAGTATGTCACAGTACATGTTGGCATTCATGGACTGTAGCTCCCCAGTGCCGGAAACTCTCATGCAGCCCCAGACCATGACACTCCCACCACCATGCTTGACTGTACGCAAGACACACTTGTCTTTGTAATAAAATCTGAAAACACCCTATAGATGAATAGTGGCGCTATACCCCTAATGGTGAGAGTGAAATAACCAATCAATTCACTCTATTTTTAATGAGTGAGTTGCATGTGTTCAAAACTGATCCTAAAGGATCCTAAACACCCATAAAAGTATATATAAGTGAATAATATATATATATGGATGGTGCACTCAACCATTCCTATAAAAAATGTGTATGTGTGAAATCAATCCCCTAGTGCGATATGACACCACACTTAGGAGACTGAGTGAACTTAAATACTGAATATATACAGTGAAAAATATTTCAAAGTGAAAATCATTAAATGATGCACTTCGTGATAATTCCATTAAATGACATGGTAAACAAAAATTAAACTGCCTCAATGATTAGGCTGCAACATATAATGATATAAAACAGTTCTTGAAACGAAAAGCCAGATGAAGCCAGATGATAGTGAATAGTTCACATATATATGTGTAATCGTGCCAAAAAAAGGGAAGACGTTTCCAAAGAGTGAGTGTCTCTATTTCACAATGCTGTGCCGTACTGTCCACCACACCTCAATGAACTCAGCAAACTCACCAGCTGTTGAGGCCTTACACTCTCGTGTTTGGCCGGACAAGGCTTTAACCCACTAACATGGGGGTTACCATGTGAGCACAGAAATCCACTGCTCAGTGCACTGGACACTGTTCTTGGGATGATGATTCCACATAAAGGATAAAAAAAAATGCTCCAGATAGTGTGTTACCGTATACCAATGCACTCACATGATCCATAAAAACAATGGGCATGACACTTCACAGCACTTCACCTCTCCTCCCTCGGATGCTAGTATGGGATTGCCGGGTGGCCACACCCCCATACTAGCATTTGAGGGAGGAGAGAAGGCTAACTGAGCGGAGTATAGCGGGGAGTAGCAAGGAAGCGCCAGCGGTGAACCGGTGAGGTGATCGTTAGACATCCACACTCCACACTTCCTGGGTCCGCCGTGACCATTTGGTGTTTCAAGTTTTCGCTGCATGTGTTTGCTTCATTTATCCTGACTGCTGTGAAGTGCTGTGAAGTGTCATGCCCATTGTTTTTATGGATCATGTGAGTGCATTGGTTTTAGTTTCAGTTTATGATTAAATCTTTTATACGTATAGTAACACACTATCTGGAGCATTTTTTTTATCCTTTATGTGGAATCATCATCCCAAGAACAGTGTCCGGTGCACTGAGCAGTGGATTTCTGTGCTCACATGGTAACCCCCATGTTAGTGGGTTAAAGCCTTGTCCGGCCAAACACGAGCGTGTAAGGCCTCAACAGCTGGTGAGTTTGCCATTCGTAAGGGAGTGGATTCATGTCATTGAGGTGTGGTGGACAGTACGGCACAGCATTGTGAAATAGAGACACTCACTCTTTGGAAACGTCTTCCCTTTTTTTGGCACGATTACACATATATATGTGAACTATTCACTATCATCTGGCTTCATCTGGCTTTTCGTTTCAGGAACTGTTTTATACCATCATTATATGTTGCAGCCTAATCATTGAGGCAGTTTAATTTTTGTTTACCATGTCATTTAATGGAATTATCACGAAGTGCATCATTTAATAATTTTCACTTTGAAATATTTTTCACTGTATATATTCAGTATTTAAGTTCACTCAGTCTCCTAAGTGTGGTGTCATATCGCACTAGGGGATTGATTTCACACATACACATTTATTATAGGAATGGTTGAGTGCACCATCCATATATATATATTATTCACTTATATATACTTTTATGGGTGTTTAGGATCCTTTAGGATCAGTTTTGAACACATGCAACTCACTCATTAAAAATAGAGTGAATTGATTGGTTATTTCACTCTCACCATTAGGGGTATAGCGCCACTATTCATCTATAGGGTGTTTTCAGATTTTATTATTTTTTTTGTTTGTTTTAAGTGGCAGCTCATAAGAGGTTGATTATTTAGGGCGCAGTGGTGGAAGGACAGGTGTGGGCAGTAGTATTTATCCTGGTCATCCACAGCTTTTACATTTGTCTTTGTACTCCTCACCTGGTTGGCGCCACACATGCTTGACACGATCTGAACCACTCCTCAGACCACAGGACATGGTTCCAATAATTCATGTCCTTAGTCTGCTTGTCTTCAGCAAACTGTTTGAGGTTTTTCGTGTGCATCATCTTTAGAAGAGGCTTCTTTCGGGGACGACAGCCATTCAGACCAATTTGATGCAGTGTGCGGCGTATGGTCTGAGCACTGACAGGCTGACCCCCCACCCCTTCAACCTCTGAAGCAATGCTGGAAGCACTCATACGTCTATTTCCCAAAGACAACCTCTGGATATGACTCTGAGCATGTGTACTCAACTGCTTTGGTCGACCATGTTAAGGCCTGTTCTGAGTGAAACCTGTCCTGTTTAAACCACTGTATGGCCTTGGCCACCGTGCTGCAGCTCAGTTTCGGGGTCTTGGCAATTTTCTTTATAGGCTAGGCCATCTTTATAAAGAGCAACAATTCTTTTTTTCAGATCCTCAGAGAGTTCTTTACCATGAGGTGCCATGTTGAACTTCCAGTGACCAGTATGAGAGAATGAGAGCGATAACACCAAATTTAACACACCTGCTCCCCATTCATACCTGAGGCCTTGTAACACTAACGAGTCCCATGACACCCGGGAGGGAAAATGGCTAATTGGGTCCAATTTGGACATTTACACATAGGGGTGTACTCACTTTTGTTGCCAGTGGTTTAGACATTAATGGCTGTGTGTTGAGTTATTTTGAGGGGACAGTAAATTTACACTGTTATACAAGCTGTACACTCACTACTTTACATTGTAGCTATATATCTATATATCTCTATCTCTATCTATCTACACATATACATACATGTATATACATACACACACACACTAGACTATATATATATATATATATATATATATATATATATATATATATATATATATATATTTTAATACACCGCCTGAAGTAGACTAGAAACAGTACACCACCAAATGCACTGTAGATATAGGCTACACTGAATGCAGAGTATATATATATATATATATATATATATATATATATATATATATATATATATATATATATATATATATATATACACAGGGCTTTTTTTCAGCGGGAACGTGGGGGAACGCAGCTCCAGCACCAAATGTATGTAAAAGCAAGGGGTGTGCTGGAGGGTCTATTAATGCTGTCTGCTGGGGGATTTATGGTCACTGGTGAGGATCTGTTTTTGTGTGAGGGTCTATTATTGCTTGTGGGGGATCTGTTGTCGCTGGGGGGTGTTTTATGGTGCTTGTAGGGATCTACTGTTGAGGGAGAGGTCTATTGTTGCTGGCTGCTGGAGGGTCTATTAATGCTGACCGCTGGGAGATCTGTTGATGCTGCTGGAGGGGGGTCTAATGTTGCTGGGGTGGATCTTTTGTTGCTGAGGGTGGTATTTTGTTGTGGATGGTCCACTGTTTCTGTGTGGGGGATCTATTGTTGTGTGGAGAACTATTGTTGCTGGGATGGGGTCTATTGTTGCTGGGGGGAACTATTGTTACTGGGGTGGGGACCATTGTTGCTGGGGGAGTCTATTGTTGCTGGGGGAGTCTATTGTTGTGTGTGTGATCTATTGTTTCTGGGGTGGGGTCTGTTATTGCTGGGAGGGGAATTTTTGTTGCTTGGGAGGACCTATTGTTGTTGGGGGGTGGGGTCTATTATTGGTGGGAGGGGAATCTATTTTTGCTTGGGAGGTTCTATTATTACTGGGGTGGGGTCTATTGTTGCTGGCTCCTGTGCATCTATTTTTACTGCTTTTCTTGTTATTAGACAAGAACAAATTCCATACAAATTATTTAGCAAATGATACTTGGGGCAGTACTGGGAGGAGGGTAGGGGGTGGAATCAAGGGACAGTGCTTGGAGGTTGGTAGGGGGCGGAGACAAGGGGGGGACTCAGAAGGGGGAGTTCCTGCACTTATTCTCCGAGAAAAAAAGCCCTGTATATATATATATATATATATATATATATATATACACACACATATATACACACACACATATACATACACACCACCTGAAGTGCTGAGGTGTATTAGAAACAGTATACCACACAATGCACTGTAGATATAGGCTACATTGGATGCAGAGTGTATATATATATATATATTTATTTATTTTTTTCATACAAATAGAGCTTTCTTTTGGTGGTATTTAACCACTTCAATACCAGGTACTTTCGCCCCTTTCTGCCCAGGACAATTTTGAGCTTTCAGTGTTATCACACTTTGAATGAAAATTGCGGTCATACAACACTGTACCCAAACTAAATTTTTATCATTTTCTTCTCACAAATAGAGCTTTCTTTTGGTGGTATTTGATCACCTATGCGGTTTTTATTTTTTTCTAAACAAACTAAAAAAGACCGACATTTTTGAAAAAAGAAGTTTTTCTTTGTTTCAGTTATAAAATTGTGTTTTCTCCTTCACTGACAGGCACTGATGAGTCGGTACTGATATGTAGAATTCATGGGCACTGATAGGCAGCACTGATATGCAGCACTGATGGGCACCAATAGGTGGCGCTGATATGCAGCACTGATGGGCACTGACAGGCGGCACTGATGGGCACTGACAGGGGGCAGTGATGGGCACTGACAGGGGGCACTGACAGGTGGCATTGATGGGCACTGACCGGCAGCACTGATTGGCACTGATAGGCGACACTGATTGGCACTGACAGGTGGCATTGATGCACACTAATAGATGGCACTGATGGGCAGGACTGATTGGGCAGGTACTGACAGGTGTTAATGCTGGGCACTGATTGGCACTGTAATGGGCACTGATTGGCACTATGGTGGGCACTAATTTGCACTGTGGTGGGCACCGATTGGCACTTTATTGGGCACTGGCAGGGGGTTATGATGGGGCACTGACTGGGCACCGATTGGCAGCTTATGGGTACATTTGATGGGGGCTGTACTGATAATCAGTGTGTTGATTATCAGCACAGACCCCCCCTCTGACAGGGAGAGCCACTCGGCTCTCCCTGTCAGCGCGAACCGAGGAATGCCGTTTACCGGCACTTCCTTGTTCTCGCAATGATCAGCTGTGATTGGTCACAGCTGATCACGTGGTAAGAAGCCTCTGTTAGAGGCTTCTTATCACGATCAGAGATGCGGCGTGTCAGACTGACATGCTGCACTCGCCAACGCCGCGCGCCCCTGCGGGCACGCCCTGGCATGTTATCCTGCTGGACGTCATATGTAAGAGTTAATATGGGAAAAACTTTTCTCCTTTCCACTAATGCTTTGTCACAAATCCTTGTTTCACAAAAAAACCCAAATTTTAAAAAAACATTTGTCATTGGGACAAAAAGTGAGGTGAAATCTTCTGAAGATGAGCACAGACAGCAAAACAAATGTCACAGGGGTGATAACCCTTCCCTAGATTTTCCAAAAAAGCTTAAAATAGATTTTTTCGCTGGAGCTAAACACGTTAAAAATGTACCAGTTCAAAATTACAAACAGATTCTACGTAACAACAAACCTACAGTCCCTGTCTTGTTTGCACCGCCTGTATACTGCTGTTCAGAGTATATAGGGCCTGGGGGCCCCACAACTTTCCTTTTTTAATTTGGGTGCGGGGTTCCCTTTGATATTCATACAAGACCCAAAGGGCCTGGTAATGGAGTGGGGGGTACCAATGCCGTTTGTCTCACTGATTTTCATCCATATTGCCAAGACCCAACATTACATTAAAGCCGCAAGCAGTTTTAAATGACTTTAAAAAAAATGACATTTTGTGCAGGGACTGTTCTAAGCACGGGAAACATGCGCCACTTTACAGGCATACTATAGACACCCCCCCCAGGTACAATATTTAAAGGAATATTTCACTTTTTTTTTTTTTACTTTAAGCATCATTAAAATCACTGCTCCCAAAAAAAGGCCGTTTTTAAAAGTTTTTTTTGCATTGATACATGTCCCCTGGGGCAGGACCCGGTTCCCCAAACCCTTTTTAGGACAATACCATGCAAATTAGCCTTTAAAATAAGCACTTTTGATTTAGAACGTTTGAATCCCATAGACGTCAATGGGGTTCTAACGTTCGTGCGAATTTTCGGGCCGTTCGCAGGTTCTGGTGCGAACCGAACTGGGGGGTGTCCGGCTCATCCCTAGTCAGCATAGGCAGTCTTCAAGGGATCCCACATTCATAGCAAATTCAATCAGTTACATCAGCATCAGGTGCTTGATAGCTGCTGCTCCAAGACTGATTCATTTTTTTTTTTTTTTATGAGCCTATTAACAGAGTCTGTGGACAGGCGCACTCGTTGATCGATCACAAACCCTCCAGCAGCACTGAATGTGCGTTCAGAAAGCACGCTGGATGCAGGGCAGGCCAGTAGCTCTATTGCATATTGAGCAAGTTCTGGCCAGTGGTCCATCCTCAAGACCCAGTAACCCAGTGGATGCTCTGTTAGAAAGGTCTCTAAGTCTGCTCTTGCCCCAAGATATTCCTGCACCATATAATGCAGATGCTGTAGATGGTTGCTTGAACTGATCAGACCTTGGCGCTGCGGACTGAAAAATTGTTTAAAGCCATCGTCACCCGGCCACCTTTTCCACCGCTCTTCCTCTGACTGAACGAAGCCTCAGCAACACGTTGTCCAGCACCAGGAAATGGTAACCTCCCAGGGTCTGGAAATGCGTTACACAAACCTTTCTTCAAGGCCTTCTGAAGATGTTTTATTGAAAAATCCGTATAAAAATCATTGACATGACCTAACAATACATAAATTAAAATGGATGCATATAAGTGAGGAAAAAAACAATATATGAGACAATGACCAATTGTAATGATACAGGTAAACTGAACACCAATAATCATAAGACCCGACGTTTCGAGGTAAGCAAGGGGTTGACCTCTTCTTCAAGGGTAACGACAATTGGTCAAGAAGATTATTTCATCTAAAAAGTTAACAGAAGCAGAACAGGAATAAGTGGACAAGAACATATCTCAGACATTCACAACAAAAACAGCAGAGAGTCTATAGTTTACATTGCATGAATCATTTACAGTGATTACAGCACTTATTCATTTTTAGTATGTGTATATAAAATATACTGACCACTCAAGTTCATATGAAAATTTCCATGGACATTCTCAGCATCCAGTAGGAAGTAGTGCCATCCGTCACGGCCATACAGGGGTCCAAGACCCGAAATCAGAGGGAGAAGGAATAACCGACAACGTCGCAGGGACAAGATGCCAAGGTGGGCTATGGTTACTTCACAAAGGATATCCCCAAAAGGCCAGATACCGTCACCCCTTCGGTAAGAAACTTATCAAGGCCCAAATACTAGGGCTGAATGATAGAGGATTCAATACCACTATAAATAATAAAAAAATAAAAAACGTTGATAAGAAAATTGTATGAAAAGCCTGGTACAATTGAAACATTTCAAAAAGGGGGGGGGGGTTTAAGTTTCGTGATATGAAGCACCAGAAAATATAAATATAAGAACCTAGATACATACCTAAAATAAAGGAGCTTGAATAGAAAAGGATCAAATCACGGAGCCCAATCCTTAAAGCAGGAAGCCAGGGGGGAAAAGGATAGGTCACTGGTATCAGACCCGCAGGATTTCAAGGGAGCATAAAGTTCCCTTGCCAAGTGAAAACCCAGAATTATCTGTAATGGTAGAGCACATAGGGAAAACAATGTATGTCAATAGGAAGCAAACACCCAATGACTCCCAGAAAGTATCCCAACCTGAAAGGTACGTGGGTTTACCTGCCTGTCTTTCCTTTCTCCATGCATGTCTGTGTAGTGTCAGAAACAGCTGAGAGCTTCAGTGCCTGGAGAGTTTAAATGTATCTTGCTGCGGTGGGCGGGAGTGCCATGATTGGATGGGCACAATGGGTCTAGAGGAGGGAGGACGTGAGGCATCTGCATGGACATCCCCCGGGCATAGCGGCGCACGGTGTCATCCCCCCAGCACTCTCCGAGATGGAGAGCATCCTAATGCAGGACTGAAGTGGGCATGTGTAGTGACGCGAGGCTCAGCAGATCTTGTAAGCCTGGGTACCTGCTCAAGAACCGTTGCACCACCAAATTCAGGATGAGTGCCAAACATGGAACATGCGTCAAGTGTCCCTGTCGGAGGGCAGAGAGAAGGTTGGTACCATTGTCGCATACAACCATTCCTGGCTGAAGCTGGCGTGGCGTCAACTTGAGCCTGCCCCTGCAGAGCTGACAGAATCTCTGCCACAGTGTTGCTCCTGTCCCCTAGGCAGACCAACTCAAGCACCGCAGGCCATCTTTTAGCCTGACTGCTTGCATAGTCCCTTGAACACTTACGGAGCACTGCTGGTTCAGAGGACAAATCTGCAGAAGAGACCATAGAGGAATCACCATTAGCATTTTGGAGGCGTGGTGGCAGAACAAGCTCCAACAACACTGAACCCTGTCCTGCATCCTTCCCAGCTGCCAGCAGAGTTACCCAGTGCGCCATGAAGGAAAGGTAATGTCCCTGCCCATGCCTGCTGGACCATGAGTTAGTAGTAATATGACCGACCTGTCGAAGGAGGCCAAAACATTGCCTTCCACATACCGGTAGAGAGCTAGAATGGCCTTCCATGAAAAGAAATGGTGTTTTGGAACCTGCCACTGAAGTACAGCACATTCCACAAATTCATGAAAGGGGGCAGAGTTTACCAGCTGAAAAGGCAGCAGTTTCAGTACTAGCAATTTAGCCAAGCTAGCATTTAGACGCTGAGCATGTGGATGGCTGGGACCGAATTTCTTTTTATGGTTTAGCAACTGGAGTAGGGAAATTTGCCTAGAGGACATCCTGCCTCGTTGGTGTTGTGCCATGTCCTGCCCCTCACTTTCCCCCTCTCTTCTCTCAGGCACCCACGTGCAGTCAGTGACCTCATCATCCCCTCCCTCCTCCTCACTGGAGCAAACTTGGCAGTATGCTGCAGATGGGGGAACATGACTACCAGTTTCTTGTCCTTCTATGGCACCCCCTCTCTCTAGGCTCACTTTACTCCCTTCCTCAACCTGTGAGCCAACATCGGAGCCTTCAAATCGATGCACATCCTCCAGCAGCATGTAACCGACACTGTGGTCGAATAATTCTGGGGACTCCTCTGTGCATGATGGTGGGGCTACGGAAGGAGTGACTGTGGACAAGGAGCTGTGGAATAGGCCGCTTTGGCAGCTGTGTTGGAAGGCAAACTACTCTGAGCCTAGGTGACAGAGGATGAGGAGGATGAGGGGGATGAGGAGGATGAGGACAGCTTCGTTATTCACTCCACCAACTCTTCTGCATGTTGTGGCTCAATAACACGGCCAGCAGCAAAACAAAAGGACAAGTGTGCCCCATGGCCACCTGCAGAGGATGCACCATGTCCACGATCACGACTGTTGACTGTAGACACAGAGGCAGCTTGCCCTCTTTTTTTTTTTTAACAGAAAATTTTTGCTTGCCCTCTTTTAGTGGCCTGTGGGCGTCTGCCTCTCCTTGGTGGCCTTCCGGACATAATGTATTTTTTGTTTTGCAACACCACGCTACACTGTATTATATACTGTGTACACCGCCTGAAGTGTATTAGAGACTATACACCACCGAATGCACTATATATATATATATATATATATATATATATGCGCTACACTGAATGCAGAGTATATATATATATATATATATATATATATATATATATATATATATATATATATATATATACACATACACATACATACATACAGTATGTATGTATGTATTCAGACCCCCTTAAATTTTTCACTCTTTGTTATATTGCAGCCATTTGCTAAAATCATTTAAGTTCATTTTTTTTCCTCATTAATGTACACACAGCACCCCATATTGACAGAAAAACACAGAATTGTTGACATGTTTGCAGATTATTAAAAAAGAAAAACTGAAATATCACATGGTCCTAAGTATTCAGACCCTTTGCTGTGACACTCATATATGTAACTCAGGTGCTGTGCATTTCTTCTGATCATCCTTGAGATGGTTCTACACCTTCATTTGAGTCCAGCTGTGTTTGATTATACTGGATGGACTTGATTAGGAAAGCCACACACCTGTCTATAATAAGACCTTACAGCTCACAGTGCATGTCAGAGCAAATGAGAATCATGAGGTCAAAGGAACTGCCTGAAGAGCTCAGAGACAGAATTGTGGCAAGGCACAGATCTGGCCAAGGTTACAAAAAATTCTGCTGCACTTAAGGTTCCTAAGAGCACAGTGGCCTCCATAATCCTTAAATGGAAGACGTTTGGGACGACCAGAACCCTTCCTAGAGCTGGCCGTCCGGCCAAACCTTGGTGAGAGAGGTAAAGAAGAACCCAAAGATCGCTGTGGCTGAGCTCCAGAGATGCAGTCGGGAGATGGGAGAAAGTTGTAGAAAGTCAACCATCACTGCAGCCCTCCACCAGTCAGGGCCTTATGGCAGAGTGGCCCGACGGAAGCCTCTCCTCAGTGCAAGACACATGAAAGCCCGCGTGGAGTTTGCTAAAAAAACACCTGAAGGACTCCAAGATGGTGAGAAATAAGATTCTCTGGTCTGATGAGACCAAGATAGAACTTTTTGGCCTTAATTCTAAGCGGTGTGTGTGGAGAAAACCAGGCACTGCTCATCACCTGTCCAATACAGTCCCAACAGTGAAGCATGGTGGTGGCAGCATCATGCTGTGGGGGTGTTTTTCAGCTGCAGGGACAGGACGACTGGTTGCAATCGAGGGAAAGATGAATGCGGCCAAGTACAGGGATATCCTGGATGAAAACCTTCTCCAGAGTGCTGAGGACCTCAGACTGGACCGAAGGTTTACCTTCCAACAAGACAATGACCCTAAGCACACAGCTAAAATAATGAAGGAGTGGCTTCACAACAACTCCGTGACTGTTCTTGAATGGCCCAGCCAGAGCCCTGACTTAAACCCATTTGAGCATCTCTGGAGAGACTTAAAAATGGCTGTCCACCAACGTTTACCATCCAACCTGACAGAACTGGAGAGGATCTGCAAGGAGGAACGGCAGAGGATCCCCAAATCCAGGTGTGAAAAAAGTTGCATCTTTCCCAAAAAGACTCATGGCTGTATTAGATCAAAAGGGTGGTTCTACTAAATACTGAGCAAAGAGTCTGAATACTTAGGACCATGTGATATTTCAGTTTTTCTTTTTTAATAAATCCGCAAAAATGTCAACAATTCTGTGTTTTTCTGTCAATATGGGGATTTTAGCAAATGGCTGCAATATAACAAAGAGTGAAAAATTTAAGGGGGTCTGAATACTTTCTGTCCCCACTGTATACTAGACTACTATATATATATATATATATATATATATATATATAGATATATATATATATATACATATATATATATATATCTATATATATATATATATATATATATACTGCCTGAAGTGTAATAGAAACTGTACAACCACTGCACTGTATTGTATACTGTGTACACCACCGGAAGTGTATTAGAAACTGTACACACTGTATTAGATACTGTGTACACCGCCTGCACTGTATTAGAAACTGTACAACGGCTGCACTGTATTGTATACTGTATACACCACCAGAAGTGTAGTAGAAACTGTACACACTGTATTAGATATTGTGTACACCGCCTGAAGTGTATTAGAAACTATACACCACCGAATGCACTGTAGATATAGGCTAGATATGCACTCAGAGGCGTTGCTATGGGGGTGCGGGGGGTGCGGCCCGCACCGGGTGACACCCACCAGAGGGGTGACACCGGGGCCGCCGCTAAACACTACTATAGATTGCCTCGGAGAGGTGCGATCAGGGCATCCAGCAGTGCGGGGGAAGCTGCCTATAACACTCCCCCTTCAGGTTAAGCTGTCACTCGGAGATCTCCAATATCTCCGAGGCAGCCGAAGTTGGTGGGCGGAGCTGGGGGTGTGGCCGCGCCGCCTCCTCCACTCCTCCCACAGACTCCTTCACACTGGCTGATCCCGCAGCTAAAGGAGATAGTGGGCGGAGCTGGGGGTGTGGCCGCGCCGCCTCCTCCACTCCCTCCACTCCTCCCACAGACCCCTTCACACTGGCTGATCCCGCAGCTGAAGGAGATAGTGGGCGGAGCTGTGGGTGTGGCCGCGCCGCGCCGCCTCCTCCACTCCTTCCACAGACCTCTTCATACTGGCTGATCCCGAAGTTCATCTGCAGGAATGAGGCATGCTGTAAGTTACTGCACAGCACACTCTCACTGTATAGAGTCCTAACCTGCCCTGTGACACCCCAACCTGCCCTGCGCCAGTCATCCAAACCTGCTCTATACCACCCCAACCTGACCTGTGTTACCCACACCTGCCCTATACCACCCCAACATGCCCTGTGCCACCCCAACCTGCCCTGTGCTACTCCAACCTGCCCTGTGCCACCCCAACCTGCCCTATAGCACTCCAACCTGCCATGTGCCACCCTAACCTGCCCTGTACCACCCCAACTTGTCCTGTGCCATTTCAACCTGCCCTGTGCCACCCCAACCTGCCCTATACCACTTCAACCTGACCTGTGCCACCCCATCTGCCCTATACCACTTCAACCTGCTCTGTACCACCCCAACCTGCCCTGTACCACTTCAACCTGCTCTGTACCACCCCAACCTGCCCTGTACCACTTCAACCTGCTCTGTACCACCCCAACCTGCCCTATACCACTTCAACCTGCCCTGTACCACCCCAACCTGCCCTGTGCCACCCCAACCTGCCCTATACCACTTCAACCTGCCCTGTACCACCCCAACCTGCCCTGTGCCACTTCAACCTGCCCTATACCACTTCAACCTGCCCTATACCACTCCAACCTGCCCTGTACCACCCCAACTTGTCCTGTGCCACTCCAACCTCCCCTAAACCACCCCAACCTGCCTTGTACCACCCCAACCTGCCCTATACCACCCCAACCTGCCCTGTGCCACCCTAACCTGCCCTGTACCACCCCAACTTGTCCTGTGCCACTCCAACCTGCCCTGAGGATCCCCAACCTGCCCTATACCACTTCAACCTGCTCTGTACCACCCCAACCTGCCCTGTGCCACCCCAACCTGCCCTATACCACTCCAACCTGCCCTGTACCACCCCAACTTGCCTTTTACCACTCCAACCTGCCCTGTACCACCGCAACCTGCCCTGTACCACCCCAATCTGCCAATATACCACTCTAACCTTCCAATATACCACCACAACCTGCCCTATACCACTCCAACCTGCCCTGTGCCACCCTAACCTGCCCTGTACCACCCCAACTTGTCTTGTGCCATTTCAACCTGCCCTGTGCCACCCCAACCTGCCCTATACCACTTCAACCTGCCCTGTGCCACCCCATCTGCCCTATACCACCCCAACCTGCCCTGTACCACCCCAACCTGCCCTGTGCCACCCCAACCTGCCCTATACCACTTCAACCTGCCCTGTGCCACCCCAACCTGCCCTATACCACCCCAACCTGCCTTGTACCACCCCAACCTGCCCTATACCACCCCAACCTGCCCTATACCACTCCAACCTGCCCTGTGCCACCCTAACCTGCCCTGTACCACCCCAACTTGTCCTGTGCCACTCCAACCTGCCCTGAGCCACCCCAACCTGCCCTATGCCACTCCAACCTGCCCTGTGCCATCCCAACCTGCCCTGTACCACCCCAACTTGCCTTTTACCACTCCAACCTGCCCTGTACCACCCCAACTTGCCTTTTACCACTCCAACCTGCCCTGTACCACCCCAATCTGCCAATATATCACCCATACCTTCCAATATACCACCACAACCTGCCCTATACCACCCCAACCTGCCACTATACCACCCTATACTACCCTAACCTGCCACTATATCACCCTACACTATAATTTACAGGGGCCGGTTTGGGGTGCGTCCCATGACCGTGCGCTACATGCAGGGTGCTGGGCAGCCTAGACATGAGGGGGGTGACACCATGTTTTACCGCACCAGGTGACACCAAGCCTAGTGACGCCACTGTATGCACTGTAGATATAGGCTACACTGGATGCAGAGTATATATATATATATATATATATACAGTATCTCACAAAAGTGAGTACACCCCTCACATTTAATATTTTATTTTTCTTTTCATGTGACAACACTGAAGAAATTACACTTTTCTACAATAGAAAGCAGTGAGTGTACAGCTTGTATAACAGTGTAAATTTGCTGTCCCCTCAAAATAACTCAACACACAGCCATTAATGTCTAAACCGCTGGAAACAAAAGGGAGTACACCCCTAAGTGAAAATGTCCAAATTGGGCCGAAGTATCAATATATTGTGTGGCCACCATTATTTTCCAGCACTGCTTTAACCCTCTTGGGCATGGAGCTCTCCAGAGTTTCACAGGTTGCCATTGGAGTCCTCTTCCACTCCTCCATGAAGACATCACGTTGCTGGTGGATGTTAGAGACCTTGCGCTCCTCCACCTTCCGTTTGAGGATGCCCCACAGATGTTCAAGGCAGTGGTCATCTTGGAGGTGTGTTTGGGGTTATTATCATGTTGGAATACTGCCCTGTGGCCCAGTCTCCTATGGGGGGGGGGGTAATCATGCTCTGCTTCAGTATGTCACAGTACATGTTGGCATTCATGGACTGTAGCTCCCCAGTGCCGGAAACTCTCATGCAGCCCCAGACCATGACACTCCCACCACCATGCTTGACTGTACGCAAGACACACTTGTCTTTGTAATAAAATCTGAAAACACCCTATAGATGAATAGTGGCGCTATACCCCTAATGGTGAGAGTGAAATAACCAATCAATTCACTCTATTTTTAATGAGTGAGTTGCATGTGTTCAAAACTGATCCTAAAGGATCCTAAACACCCATAAAAGTATATATAAGTGAATAATATATATATATGGATGGTGCACTCAACCATTCCTATAAAAAATGTGTATGTGTGAAATCAATCCCCTAGTGCGATATGACACCACACTTAGGAGACTGAGTGAACTTAAATACTGAATATATACAGTGAAAAATATTTCAAAGTGAAAATCATTAAATGATGCACTTCGTGATAATTCCATTAAATGACATGGTAAACAAAAATTAAACTGCCTCAATGATTAGGCTGCAACATATAATGATATAAAACAGTTCTTGAAACGAAAAGCCAGATGAAGCCAGATGATAGTGAATAGTCCACATATATATGTGTAATCGTGCCAAAAAAAGGGAAGACGTTTCCAAAGAGTGAGTGTCTCTATTTCACAATGCTGTGCCGTACTGTCCACCACACCTCAATGAACTCAGCAAACTCACCAGCTGTTGAGGCCTTACACTCTCGTGTTTGGCCGGACAAGGCTTTAACCCACTAACATGGGGGTTACCATGTGAGCACAGAAATCCACTGCTCAGTGCACTGGACACTGTTCTTGGGATGATGATTCCACATAAAGGATAAAAAAAAATGCTCCAGATAGTGTGTTACCGTATACCAATGCACTCACATGATCCATAAAAACAATGGGCATGACACTTCACAGCACTTCACCTCTCCTCCCTCGGATGCTAGTATGGGATTGCCGGGTGGCCACACCCCCATACTAGCATTTGAGGGAGGAGAGAAGGCTAACTGAGCGGAGTATAGCGGGGAGTAGCAAGGAAGCGCCAGCGGTGAACCGGTGAGGTGATCGTTAGGCATCCACACTCCACACTTCCTGGGTCCGCCGTGACCATTTGGTGTTTCAAGTTTTCGCTGCATGTGTTTGCTTCATTTATCCTGACTGCTGTGAAGTGCTGTGAAGTGTCATGCCCATTGTTTTTATGGATCATGTGAGTGCATTGGTTTTAGTTTCAGTTTGTGATTAAATCTTTTATACGTATAGTAACACACTATCTGGAGCATTTTTTTTATCCTTTATGTGGAATCATCATCCCAAGAACAGTGTCCGGTGCACTGAGCAGTGGATTTCTGTGCTCACATGGTAACCCCCATGTTAGTGGGTTAAAGCCTTGTCCGGCCAAACACGAGCGTGTAAGGCCTCAACAGCTGGTGAGTTTGCCATTCGTAAGGGAGTGGATTCATGTCATTGAGGTGTGGTGGACAGTGCGGCACAGCATTGTGAAATAGAGACACTCACTCTTTGGAAACGTCTTCCCTTTTTTTGGCACGATTACACATATATATGTGAACTATTCACTATCATCTGGCTTCATCTGGCTTTTCGTTTCAGGAACTGTTTTATACCATCATTATATGTTGCAGCCTAATCATTGAGGCAGTTTAATTTTTGTTTACCATGTCATTTAATGGAATTATCACGAAGTGCATCATTTAATAATTTTCACTTTGAAATATTTTTCACTGTATATATTCAGTATTTAAGTTCACTCAGTCTCCTAAGTGTGGTGTCATATCGCACTAGGGGATTGATTTCACACATACACATTTATTATAGGAATGGTTGAGTGCACCATCCATATATATATATTATTCACTTATATATACTTTTATGGGTGTTTAGGATCCTTTAGGATCAGTTTTGAACACATGCAACTCACTCATTAAAAATAGAGTGAATTGATTGGTTATTTCACTCTCACCATTAGGGGTATAGCGCCACTATTCATCTATAGGGTGTTTTCAGATTTTATTATTTTTTTTGTTTGTTTTAAGTGGCAGCTCATAAGAGGTTGATTATTTAGGGCGCAGTGGTGGAAGGACAGGTGTGGGCAGTAGTATTTATCCTGGTCATCCACAGCTTTTACATTTGTCTTTGTACTCCTCACCTGGTTGGCGCCACACATGCTTGACACGATCTGAACCACTCCTCAGACCACAGGACATGGTTCCAATAATTCATGTCCTTAGTCTGCTTGTCTTCAGCAAACTGTTTGAGGTTTTTCGTGTGCATCATCTTTAGAAGAGGCTTCTTTCGGGGACGACAGCCATTCAGACCAATTTGATGCAGTGTGCGGCGTATGGTCTGAGCACTGACAGGCTGACCCCCCACCCCTTCAACCTCTGAAGCAATGCTGGAAGCACTCATACGTCTATTTCCCAAAGACAACCTCTGGATATGACTCTGAGCATGTGTACTCAACTGCTTTGGTCGACCATGTTAAGGCCTGTTCTGAGTGAAACCTGTCCTGTTTAAACCACTGTATGGCCTTGGCCACCGTGCTGCAGCTCAGTTTCGGGGTCTTGGCAATTTTCTTTATAGGCTAGGCCATCTTTATAAAGAGCAACAATTCTTTTTTTCAGATCCTCAGAGAGTTCTTTACCATGAGGTGCCATGTTGAACTTCCAGTGACCAGTATGAGAGAATGAGAGCGATAACACCAAATTTAACACACCTGCTCCCCATTCATACCTGAGGCCTTGTAACACTAACGAGTCCCATGACACCCGGGAGGGAAAATGGCTAATTGGGTCCAATTTGGACATTTACACATAGGGGTGTACTCACTTTTGTTGCCAGTGGTTTAGACATTAATGGCTGTGTGTTGAGTTATTTTGAGGGGACAGTAAATTTACACTGTTATACAAGCTGTACACTCACTACTTTACATTGTAGCTATATATCTATATATCTCTATCTCTATCTATCTACACATATACATACATGTATATACATACACACACACACTAGACTATATATATATATATATATATATATATATATATATATATATATTTTAATACACCGCCTGAAGTAGACTAGAAACAGTACACCACCAAATGCACTGTAGATATAGGCTACACTGAATGCAGAGTATATATATATATATATATATATATATATATATATATATATATATATATATATATATATATATATACACAGGGCTTTTTTTCAGCGGGAACGTGGGGGAACGCAGCTCCAGCACCTCCAGCACCAAATGTATGTAAAAGCAAGGGGTGTGCTGGAGGGTCTATTAATGCTGTCTGCTGGGGGATTTATGGTCACTGGTGAGGATCTGTTTTTGTGTGAGGGTCTATTATTGCTTGTGGGGGATCTGTTGTCGCTGGGGGGTGTTTTATGGTGCTTGTAGGGATCTACTGTTGAGGGAGAGGTCTATTGTTGCTGGCTGCTGGAGGGTCTATTAATGCTGACCGCTGGGAGATCTGTTGATGCTGCTGGAGGGGGGTCTAATGTTGCTGGGGTGGATCTTTTGTTGCTGAGGGTGGTATTTTGTTGTGGATGGTCCACTGTTTCTGTGTGGGGGATCTATTGTTGTGTGGAGAACTATTGTTGCTGGGATGGGGTCTATTGTTGCTGGGGGGAACTATTGTTACTGGGGTGGGGACCATTGTTGCTGGGGGAGTCTATTGTTGCTGGGGGAGTCTATTGTTGTGTGTGTGATCTATTGTTTCTGGGGTGGGGTCTGTTATTGCTGGGAGGGGAATTTTTGTTGCTTGGGAGGACCTATTGTTGTTGGGGGGTGGGGTCTATTATTGGTGGGAGGGGAATCTATTTTTGCTTGGGAGGTTCTATTATTACTGGGGTGGGGTCTATTGTTGCTGGCTCCTGTGCATCTATTTTTACTGCTTTTCTTGTTATTAGACAAGAACAAATTCCATACAAATTATTTAGCAAATGATACTTGGGGCAGTACTGGGAGGAGGGTAGGGGGTGGAATCAAGGGACAGTGCTTGGAGGTTGGTAGGGGGCGGAGACAAGGGGGGGACTCAGAAGGGGGAGTTCCTGCACTTATTCTCCGAGAAAAAAAGCCCTGTATATATATATATATATATATATACACACATATATACACACACACATATACATACACACCACCTGAAGTGCTGAGGTGTATTAGAAACAGTATACCACACAATGCACTGTAGATATAGGCTACATTGGATGCAGAGTGTATATATATATATATTTATTTATTTTTTTCATACAAATAGAGCTTTCTTTTGGTGGTATTTAACCACTTCAATACCAGGTACTTTCGCCCCTTTCTGCCCAGGACAATTTTGAGCTTTCAGTGTTATCACACTTTGAATGAAAATTGCGGTCATACAACACTGTACCCAAACTAAATTTTTATCATTTTCTTCTCACAAATAGAGCTTTCTTTTGGTGGTATTTGATCACCTATGCGGTTTTTATTTTTTTCTAAACAAACTAAAAAAGACCGACATTTTTGAAAAAAGAAGTTTTTCTTTGTTTCAGTTATAAAATTGTGTTTTCTCCTTCACTGACAGGCACTGATGAGTCGGTACTGATATGTAGAATTCATGGGCACTGATAGGCAGCACTGATATGCAGCACTGATGGGCACCAATAGGTGGCGCTGATATGCAGCACTGATGGGCACTGACAGGCGGCACTGATGGGCACTGACAGGGGGCAGTGATGGGCACTGACAGGGGGCACTGACAGGTGGCATTGATGGGCACTGACCGGCAGCACTGATTGGCACTGATAGGCGACACTGATTGGCACTGACAGGTGGCATTGATGCACACTAATAGATGGCACTGATGGGCAGGACTGATTGGGCAGGTACTGACAGGTGTTAATGCTGGGCACTGATTGGCACTGTAATGGGCACTGATTGGCACTATGGTGGGCACTAATTTGCACTGTGGTGGGCACCGATTGGCACTTTATTGGGCACTGGCAGGGGGTTATGATGGGGCACTGACTGGGCACCGATTGGCAGCTTATGGGTACATTTGATGGGGGCTGTACTGATAATCAGTGTGTTGATTATCAGCACAGACCCCCCCTCTGACAGGGAGAGCCACTCGGCTCTCCCTGTCAGCGCGAACCGAGGAATGCCGTTTACCGGCACTTCCTTGTTCTCGCAATGATCAGCTGTGATTGGTCACAGCTGATCACGTGGTAAGAAGCCTCTGTTAGAGGCTTCTTATCACGATCAGAGATGCGGCGTGTCAGACTGACATGCTGCACTCGCCAACGCCGCGCGCCCCTGCGGGCACGCCCTGGCATGTTATCCTGCTGGACGTCATATGACGCCCAGTCAGCATAACTGAACCACTTCATTCTGTTATAGGCCAGGTGGGAAGTGGTTAATCACCACTGGGTTTTTTGCGACATAAGTGAAAAAAGAGAGAACATTTTGAAATAAAAAATACTTTTTTTTTTTAGTTTCTATAACATTTTGCAAATAAGTCATTTTTGTTCATAAATTTGGGCTAACTTTTATACTGCTACATCTCTTTGGTAAAAATAACCCCAATTAGTGGATATTATTTAGTCTTTGTGAAAGTTATAGAGTCTACAAGCTATGGTATAAGCAGATGGTGCAGCGCTCAATAAGGCCAAATCAAAAATAAACATACAAAATAACATACAATGCGGAGAGTATGTGATGTATATCATGAAATAAATAACATAAAATAAAGTGCTGGGATTGTATCAGTATCCACAGAACACATAAAAGTAGATCTCTCAAAGTTCAAAACAGCACAGAAAGTCTATTGCCCCGTACACACGGTCGGACTTTGTTCGGACATTCCGACAACAAAATCCTAGGATTTTTTCCGACGGATGTTGGCTCAAACTTGTCTTGTATACACACGATCACACAAAGTTGTCGGAAAATCCGATCGTTCTAAACGCGGTGACGTAAAACACGTACGTCGGGACTATAAACGGGGCAGTGGCCAATAGCTTTCATCTCTTTATTTATTCTGAGCATGCGTGGCACTTTGTCCGTCGGATTTGGGTACACACGATCGGAATTTCCGACAACGGATTTTGTTGTCGGAAAATTTTATCTCCTGCTGTCCAACTTTGTGTGTCGGAAAATCCGATGGAAAACGTCCGATGGAGCCCACACACGGTCGGAATTTCCGACAACACGCTCCGATCGGACATTTTCCATCGGAAAATCCGACCGTGTGTACGGGGCATAAGAGTCATCCAGTGAATCCAACCAATCTTGTGTAATCAAACAGCATGCCGGAAAAGGTGACAAATAGACGTGGCCACCATCATTACTCAGGGTGGCCTCTCACCTGATGACGAGGACCCTTTGATTTCTGTGCTGTTTTGAACTTTGAGAGATCTACTTTCATGTGTTCTGTGGACACTGACACAATCCCAGCACTTTATTTTATGTTATTTATTTCATGATATACATCACATACTCTCCGCATTGTATGCTATTTTGTATGTTTATTTTTTATTTGGCCTTATTGAGCGCTGCACCATCTGCTTATACATTTATTCTAGGGATTTGATTGCTGACCCTGGTGTTCAGCTGCTTTTGTTATACGTATTCACGCTGATTTATATTTCTACATACAAGCTATGGTGCAAATCATTGAAAATTGATCACACCTGATCACACCTGATGCACTGACGGCCTATCTCATTTCTTGAGGCTCTGAAATGTCAGGAAAGTACAAATACCCCCCCCCCCCCTCCATGACCCCTTTTTCAAAAGTAGAGTCAAAGGTATGTAGTAAGAGGCATGGTGAAGTTTTTTAAGTTGTAATTTTTCCCACAATTCTTGGGAAAATTAAGAACTTTTTTTTTTTTTCACAAAATTGTCATAACAAGTTATTTCTCACACACAGCATATGCATACTTCCAATTACACCCCAAAATACATTCTGCTACTCCTCCTGAGTATGGCGATACCACATGTGTGTGACTTTTACACGGCCTGGCCACACAGACAGGTCCAACATGCAGGGAGTACCATCAGGGGTTCTAGGAGCATAAATTACACCTCTAATTTCCGAACGACCTATTACATTTGTGAAGGCCCTGGAGCAGCAGGACAATGGAATTACCCACAAAATTACCCCATTTTGGAAAGAAAACACCCCAACGTCTTTTCTTTGAGGCATAATGAGTTTTTGAACAGTTCATTTTTTTCCACAAGTCTTCAGAAAATGTGGAAAGAAAATTAAAATGTATTTTTTTTTTTTTTTTTAACACAAAGTGGTCAGATTATAAAATATTTCTAACACATAGCATATATATAGCAAAAATTACACCCCAAAACACATTCTGCTACTCCTCCTGAGTATGCCGACACCACATGTGTGAGACTTTTACTCAGCCATACAGAGGCCCAACATTGAAGTAGTACCTTCAGGCGTTCTAGGAGAATAAATTACACATCTCATTTCATTCCTACCTATCACACTTTTGAAGGTCCTTGAGCACCAGGACAGTGGAATTACTCCCAAAATGACCCCATTTTGGAAAGCAAACACCCCAACATATATTCTATGAGGGATGGGCTGCAGATATGTACTCAGGTACTCTGATGGGCTGCAGATAGGTACTCAGGTACTCTGATGGGCTGGTGACAAGTACTTGGGTACTCTGATGGCCTGGTGACAAGTACTCGGGTACGCTGATGGCCTGGTGATAGGTACTTGGGTACTCTGATGGCCTGGCGACAGGTACTCAGGTACTCTGATGGCCTGGTGACAAGTACTTGGGTACTCTGATGGGTTGGCGACAGGTACTCAGATGGGCTGTGACAGGTACTCAGGTACTCACAGGTACTCAAATGAACTGTGACAGATACTCAGATGGGCTGTGACAGGTACTCAGATGGACTGACAGGTACACAGGTACTCAGGTGAACTGTGACAGATACTCAGATGGGCTGTGACAGGTGCTCAGGTACTCAGATGAACTGACAGGTACTCAGGTACTCGGGTAGTCAGATGAACTGTGACAGGTACTCAGATGGACTGTGACAGGTACTCAGGTACTTGGGTACTCAGATGGACTGTGACAGGTACTCAGATGAACTGTGACAGGTACTCAGGTACTCGGGTACTCAGATGGACTGTGACAGGTACTCAGGTACTCAGATGAACTGTGACAGGTACTCAGGTACTCGGGTACTCAGATGAGCTGTGACAGGTACTCAGGTACTTTGATGGATGGTGACAGGTACTTTGATGGCTGGTGATAGGTACTTTGATGGCTGGTGACAGGTACTTTGATGGCTGGTGACAGGTTAGGAGGGCAATCGGTGTGTGTTGGTGTACACTGTAAGCGGTAACGAGATGTTACCACAATCTCCTTCTCACACACGATTGGTGTGTGAGGAGGAGAACCCAGTAACATCTCGTTACCGCTTTTTTTGACATTCTGTGACTGGCTGTGATTGGACACAGCCAGTCACGTGATAAAGAGCCAATTTCATTGGCTCTTTACTGCGATCATGGTTGGGCTGTGTCAGGGTGACAAGCCTCATCCCCGATCGCCGCTCTGCGCGCGCCCTAGGGGCGTGCACGAGCGCCGTGCACATGGACAGTACATGTGACCAGTTGTGATTAGACACAGCCGGTCACGTGGTAAAGAGCCAACTTTTACTGGCTCTTTACACGGATCTGGGATGGGCTGTGTCCGAGGGACACACCTCATCCCCGATCGCTGCGCTGCAGGCCCCTGGGAGTGATGAGAAGCCGGGGACAACATATGACGCCCGCCCAGGATGGGAGATCCATCTGCGGATGTCATATGACTATGGCCCAGTATTGAAGTGGTTAATACACTGCACTGACTGAATATAGAGTAAACACTGAATAGATAGATAGATAGATAGATAGATAGATAGATAGATAGATAGATAGATAGATAGATAGATAGATAGATAGATAGAGACAAAAAGCGAGGATTGCTGCACAAGAAGATTTATTTTCAATGAAAAAGTTGCATCAAAAAGTAGTCAAATATCAAAAAAGGACCAGATACAGCTGGCGACGTTTCAGGCTCATTTTAAATGGCTGGAGCGACTATCGGTCACAGGTGTACTTGATTCTAAAGTACACTTCATTTGCCATAAAGCAATGTTCATCGCTGCAAGAAAAAGAAAGGTTTTTTTTGCAGCGATGAACATTGCCTTATGGCAAATGAAGTGTATATTAGATACATTTTCCCTGTAGATGTATTTATTAGTTTTTTCTATCAACTTCTGTTTTCGTCTAGTGAGGAATCAAGAACACCTGTGACCGATAGTCGCTCCAGCCATTTAAAATGATTAAATGAATGATTGAAAATATGGTGTCTTATGTGGAGTAATTGATTCTAGCTTATTTCAGTGATGTAATTAATGATTCAAGGGGTTCTCCCTTGTGAGAGAGCACCAGTCAGATTTGTTGGAATCACAGGAACGATGGCCACAGGCAACTTATTTTCCTATACAGACGGGGATGCAATACGGATATACACAGCCACTACAGGATCGCAGAATTTTCTTTTGGACAGTTCATCCCTACAACTGACACGCAAATTGGAGAAGGTACTACAAAAATCCATATCAATGGAGCTACATGAAGTGACACTTGCGGAATTTTACAGGTCACAGTTAATACCCCGAGGACTGAGGGTTTGTATAGTACCCACTTTGTTTGCCCAGGATGAGGAATACAAAAAACGGTTTACACAAATTATTAACAAATGTTCCTTTGACCTTATTACATTGACATTAGTGTTTCTACAAAAAGAACGTATTACTGTTACTCACGAAATTACTGAGTTAGAACAACAACTGTCTGAGTTATTGGGACAATCAGATTTTCAAAAAACAAAATCAGATCTTGAGAAGAAATTGGCTACACACCAGAAGTCTATTGAAGCACAGAAACGTACTAAAATGGACCAAGATCGAGATGATTATACTAATAATCGGGTCTACAATTGGTCAGAAACCAACCGCTTCCGAGGTAAATTTAGGAATACAAGGTATAATCAACAGTTTTCTACATCTAATTCCTCAATGACATCCACTGGTTCATCAACAAATTCCCTTGGAGGATCTTTTTTGCCCTGTGGCCCCCCAAAGTCAAAGGCAGGAGGCGAGGAGGTCAGAAGCACCAAAGGCGTAACAACAATAGCGAATGCCAACAGGATGCGCAACAGACAGAGGACTTAAATGTGGTACATAATATTTCTATTTTTCCTTTGAATTCAATAGAGATGCAGGTTTTGAATAAAGGATTAAACTTTTGCCCTAAGGAAAAAATGGACATGTTTAGGTTGAAACAGGACTTGTATCGATTCTATAGAAATGTACGTTTAACCACTTGACCACTGGGCACTTAAACCCCCTTAATAACCAGACCAATTTTCAGCGCTTTCACATTTTGAATGACAATTACTCAGTCATGCAACTCTGTACCTATATGAAATTGTTGTCCTTTTTTTCAATTAAATAGAGCTTTCTTTTGGTGGTATTTAATCACTGCTGGGTTCTTTATTTTTTGCGCTATGAAAGAAAAAAGGCAGAAAATTCTGTAAAAAAAATGCATTTTTCTTCATTTCTCTTATAAAATTTTGCAAATTAGTAATTTTTCTTCATATATTTTGGCCAAAATTTATACCGCTACATATCTTTGGAAAATATCACCCAAATCGTTGTATATTATTTGGTCTTTGTGAAAGTTAAATGCTCTGTACACACGGTCGGATTTTCCGACGGAAAATGTGTGATAGGACCTTGTTGTCGGAAATTCTGACCGTGTGTAGGCTCCATCACACATTTTCCATCGGATTTTCCGACACACAAAGTTTGAGAGCAGGCTATAAAATTTTCCGACCACAAAATCCGTTGTCGGAATTTCCGATCGTGTGTACACAAATCAGACGCACAAAGTGCCACGCATGCTCAGAATAAATAAAGAGATGAAAGCTATTGGCTACTGCCCCGTTTATAGTCCCGACGTACATGTTTTACGTCACCGCGCTCAGAGCGATCGGATTTTCCGACAACTTTGTGTGACCGTGTGTATGCAAGACAAGTTTGAGCCAACATCCGTCGGAAAAAATCCTAGGATTTTGTTGTCGGAATGTCCGATCAATGTCCGACCGTGTGTACGGGGCAATAGAGTCCAAAAGCTATGGTGCCAATATCTGAAAATTGATCACACCTGGAGTACTGACGGCAATTTCTGGAGACCCTAACATTCCAGAAAAGTACAAATACCCCCCAAATGACCCCTTTTTGGAAAGAAGACATTTCAAGGTATTTAGAAAGATGCCTGATGAGTTTTTTGAAGTTGTCATTTTTTCCCACAATTCTTTGCAAAATCAAGATTTTTTTTTTCTTTTTTTTTTTTCACAAAATTGTCATATTAGAAGGTTATTTCTCACACACAGCATATGTATACCACAAATTACACCACAAAACACATTCTGCTATTACTCCCGAGTATGGCGATACCACATGTGTGAGACTTTTACACAGCGTGGTCACATACAGAGGCCCAACATGCACGGAGCACCTTAAGGCGTTCTGGAGCACCCAGGCCAATTCTGACATTTTTCTGTGACCACCTCGGCGTTCCGGAAGGCTGGGCTGCCCCGGTTTCTTCCGTCACCTCCGACGTAATAACGTGACATGAGAGGTGATACGCATGCACGGCAGAGGGACCTCTGCTCAATGCGAGTCGGTCATACCGCGCTCGATGTCACCCCCCCCGTCCGATGGCGATCACAGAACACCGCCGGCACGGTATAAGCTCTCCACAGTGGTAGATATTAATATTGCAGGGGCTGAAAAAGGGGGATACTTGAAATACACACATGTCCTTACCATGCCGGGAAGCCTGACAGATTAGAGGTAACGTCCCCAAGGGCGAGAGGCGGACAAAAAAGACAGCGGCTCAAGGGATCTGTGAGGGGGAAAAGAAATGGAAAATTGATTTTTTACTTTGCTTTTGCTTTAGCACATATCTTGCATCCTTTTTTGACATTGCAATAGTATTAGTGTCTATGCACATAATTATATTCATAAGTAGTGATTTGTAATGAGCAGGTAAGCAAGTACATTGCCTACTGAATAACAAAACAATGGATAAAACGGTATAAAGTATAGTTCCCTTTAACCTCATTCAGCAGGAAAGGCCGGTCAGAGATGGATGGACACGGGAGCAAGACTTGTACTCTAGAAAAAGGCTCTGTTTCCACTACTGTGAGTTGCTGTGCGACTTGACACATGTCAAGTCGCATGACAAGTCAAAATCTGTATATTTCAACGGTCCCTGGTCTAACCGGTCAAGTCACAGTGACTACAAAAAAGGTTGTTGCACTATTGTGTCCCCCTAATCATGGCTCCTTCCCTTGTCTCTCCTGCACTCAATGTACTCGTATGATCAAAGGAAAAAGTTTTTGTCACCCACATAAAGGATATAATATTAATATTAAAGATCACTTAACTTGTCAATCGTCCTACGTTATATATATTATCAAATGTCTGTGTGGACTCGTTTACGTAGGAGAAACAAATCAAAAAGTAAAGGACAGGATTTCAAGACATAAATATTCAGTTCGTGACAAATTAGAGAAGTTGCCATTATCTAGTTATTTTGTAGAAAAAAAACATACAGTGTCACAACTAAGATATATGGTTATTGATGGAGTTCCTATAAATAAACGAGGGGGGAACAGAGAATTGGAACCAAAGAAAAGAGAAGTTCATTGGATTAATCGTTTAGACACATTGCAACCTAAGGGGTTAAATACTAATTTTGACCTGTATTGGTTTCTTTGAGAAATTATGTGTATGTGTTTATATGCTTATGCACATATGATTATATTTAAGGGGGATTTTGTGTAGTATTAATAGGTTTTCCAGATTAAAAAGTTTTTTCTTGCAGCGATGAACATTGCCTTTTGGCAAATGAAGTGTACTTTAGATTTTCCCTGTAGATGTATTTATTAGTTTTTTCTATCAACTTCTGTTTTTGTCTAGTGAGGAATCAAACACACCTGTGACCGATAGTCGCTCCAGCTATTTAAAATGATTAACTGAATGACTGAAAATATGGTGTCTTATGTGGAGTAATTGATTCCAGCTTATTTCAATGATGTAATTAATGATCCAAGGGGTTAAACCCTATATATACTGTGTGATGTATTTTACCATTTGCAGATTACCAGTTGCAGATATGTGGTTGTGAGAAAGGGCGTTATCTGTTGGAGCCCGAAACATCGCCAGCTGTATCTGGTACTTTTTTGATATTTGACTACTGATGTAACTTTTTCATGGAAAATAAAATACATCTTCTTGTGCAGCAATCCTCACTTTTTGTCTCTACATATTGGTCCATGGGAAGGACTAGATTGCTGACACTACAGGACCGTTCTGTGCACCCAACATTATTCATATATATATATTAGACTGACTATATATATCAAATACACTGCAACTAACTGAATAACCTGCCTTCTTAATCTAAATCAAGCTTTCCTGTCGCATCATGGCAGCATACACTTTGGGTTGTGACTCCGCCCCCACAACCTGATAGGACCACATAGCTATAAATTGATGAGTAGGCACCTGCCCCAGTATTCTCTTATTTTTCCTCACCTGTCAGGACCGCACGGATCAGCACCCCCTTACCGCTTCGCCCCAGCCAGGTTCTAGCCTCTCCTGGGTGGAAGTCCTTCCTGTACAGCCTCTAAACGAGCTAGATGGAAGGAGCCCCACTCTGGTGATCTCAGGGGCACCTTTTTTTCATTGTCTCTGCTGACCATAATATAAGCCTTAAACAGGCTTGACGTGTCAGCAGCCCATATAAGCCTTAAATAGGCTTGCTGGTGGAATGGCCTCGGAAGACTCATCTTGGCCTCAAAGATATAAGCCTTAAATAGGCTTAGTTGCATGCAGCGGTCCCCCCGCCCCCCACTCTCTCCCACCTACTTGGTTTCTGGGCTCTGTTGTCCTCCCAATAGGCTTCCCTGTGGTCGCCAAGCGTTCTCTGCGTTCTCGCAGTGCACAGTTTCAGGGCATTCTCTGCCTATGCCAGGTTCCAAGATGGGGCCGGATGTCTCGCGACACTACTGCGCATGCACGAGTGCTTGGCGCTAATGGCGGCAGTTTTAAAAAAGCCCCAGTGTCAGTTTTGCACTGCTTTTGCTGTGTGACTGACTTGAGACTTTTTTTTACCTAAAAAACGCTCTGCAAAGGTAGGTACCCTTACTATTGGACTAGCTATCCTCTGCCTTAATCTCTGTTGCATGCCTTAATCTTACTGTATCTGCAGGTTTCACCACTCCTCCACTATGGAGACCGCTGCCCCAGCAGATCACCGCCAGCCTAATAGGTAAGGGGGGGAAGACATGGTAAGTAATGAAGATTGAAAAAGAGAGCACTACTAATGCTACCTAAATTGGTCAGCCCTATCAGGTCCTCAGGAATGTCTGCTTCAAGACAAAGAGAGACCTCGCATAGAAGAAGTCACTCCAGGCACAGACGGAGCCGTTCATACCGCAGGAGAAGCCGCTCGTGACACAGAGGGAGTCGCAGAAGGAGCCGGTCTAGATCATACTCAAGACACAGTCGCTCCCACCATAGAAGATCTCCTTCGTGCAGACCCCGGTCTCCTGAGCGCCACTCCCATCCCTCTGGGAACGCCTGCTGGATTTGTGGTGCGGTGGCCCTCCCGGATAAACTGGCCTGTCAAAAATGCCTAGAGAAGGCCACCAAAGAAAGAGTCTCGGATGCTGGAGAATCCGCTGGAATCTCAACTCTGCAGGCCTTGACGGCGGAAGCAGATTTTTCTACCCACTGCTCAGGCCAGTTCATCAAGAGAGCAAGACTCTCTGTCCGATAATGAGGGATTGGAGGTATCGGCCGGCTTTGACTTCTCTCTAATAGAGCCGTTTGTCAAGTCGGTTAAGGAGGCAATAAACTGGGAGGAACCCCAGGAGGTTCAACAAAAACAAAGAAAATATTTCCCTCACCTTAAGAAGGATCCAGAAGCCTTCCCGTTTATAGAGGAGCTGGATGACCTGATTAAGGAGGAATGGCAAAGACCCGAGAAGAAATCTAGTCTGAATAACAGACTTCTTAAACTGTATCCGCTCAAGGAGCCTAAAGTAACCCCCCTGGTGTCTCCTCCTGTGGTGGATGCATCATTGATGCGCCTAGCCAGGCATGTTACACTTCCTATAGAGGACGCGGTAACATTTAGGGACGTGCTCGATAGGAAAATCGACACTGACCTTTAAGAGGGCCTACCTGTCAGCAGGATGCACCTGCAGGCCGGCGATAGCGCTCGCAGAAGTGGGAAGAGCCATCTCCAGCTGGTCCGCAAACACTGAGAAGCTCATATTGGAGGGTGCAGACCAAGAAAAAATAGTTAAAGCTTTGCAAGAACTAAGCTTGGCGGGCGACTTTGTGGCAGAGGCCTCCATCGATACAATCAGGTCTGCATCGAAGTCTATGTTGGCCTCGGTAACGGCCAGAAGAGCGCTATGGCTGAAGCCCTGGACGGCGGATCCCGCCTCCAAGTCCAATTGGTGTCTCGTCCCGTTTGACAGGGAGAACCTTTTTGGGACAAAATTGGACTCAGCCATTTCTAAGGTGACTGGTGGCAAGTCTGGACTCATCCCCTCGGATAGAAGGCCCAAACAGCAGAGGCCTCCTCCCTTTAAACAAAATCTTCCGGAGAGGTATAGAGACGCAAAAGCGTACAGACCTGGGAAGGAGTACCGAAGGAGCTGGAAAAATCCTCAGTCATCCTTCATGAAATTTCAAAAGCCCAAGACTCCGGCTTCCAGTGACCAGAAGTCCTTTTGAAGGTGCGTCCTTCCAGCCAGCGGTAGTGGGAGCAAGACTCTCCAGATTCAAGCTGGCCTGGGTGGAGACTATAAAGGATACCTGGACTCTGGCCACCATCAGTCAAAAATCGACCCCCAAAGGATCAATTTTGTCCAACCCATCTTCCCCCATCTCGGGAAAAAAGGATATCACTGCTGAATTATGTTCAGGATCTTCTCCAAAAATGGGCGATAGTAAAGGTTCCGCCAGCACAGAGGGGCAAGGGATTTTATTCTCCGCTATTCCTCGTCAAAAAGAAGTCCGGGATCTGCGTCCGGTTCTAGATTACAGAATCTCAATAGATCCATCTGGGTGGAATCATTCAAAATGGAAAGCTTACAGTCTATCCTCCAGGCCATAAACCTGGGAGACTGGATGCTTTCCATAGACCTCCAGGACGCCTACCTGCATATCCCAATTCATGCTGCATTCCAAAGATTCCTGCGATTCTCGGTGGGTCACGGGCACTTTCAATTTCAGAGTCTTCCCTTCGGGATCTCGACAGCCCCCAGAACATTCACAAAGGTCTTATTACCAGCGATAGCCTTCTTAAGAGAAAAAGGTCTAAGGGTCCACCACTACCTGGACGACATCCTCCTCCTCTCAAACAGCCAGGAATCACTCGTGCAACATCGCGAGATCCTAGTCTCCACACTAAAGAGTTTGAGATGGATAATAAATTGGGGAAAAAGCAACACCCAGCCTACTCAAAGGATGGTCTTCTTAGGGGCCAAACTGGATACCTGAGCAAATACAGTGGAGCTCCCACTGGAGAAAATACTTCTGTTAATTCAGAAAGTAAAAAAATCAATCTCGGCACCGTTCTTACCAGCCAGAGCATGCCTCAGTCTTCTAGGCTCTCTATCAGCAACCATTCCAATGGTTCGGTGGGCGCAATGGAATTCCAGACCCCTTCAAACCTCCTTCCTGCGCCAGTGGGACGGTCTGTCCATGTCCCAACCGATTTACATCTCGGAGGAGGCCAGTCTATCTCTGCAGTGGTGGACGCGTCCTTCCAACCTCAAGAGAGATAGTCACCCCCCCACCAGGAAGTAGTGACTTCGGATGCCAGCCTGGAGGGCTGGGGAGCGCACTATCTACATTACGCGGCTCAGGGCCGCTGGCATTTCAAAACACAGGACTCTGTCTCGAATGTACTAGAGATGAAGGCAGCCTTTCAGGCCCTCTTGACATTCAGCACCTTTCTGAGAGGGAAACAAGTTCTCCTAAAGATGGACAACAGAGTGGCAGTAGCCTACATCAACAGGCAGGGGGGTACCAGGAGCATCTCTATGATGCAGGAGGTCTGCCCGGTGATGCAATGGGCTCAACTGAACCTTCTGGATCTGAGAGCAGCCTATATTCCAGGCGTTCAGAATCTCCTAGCGGATTCACTCAGCAGGACCTTCATTTCGAACAACGAGTGATCTCTGAGCTCCCAAGCATTCACCCTCATATCCCAGACCTGGGGCCCTCCAGACTTAGACCTCGCAGCAACGCCAGCGAACACGAAGTGTCGGAGATTTTTGTCGAGGATCCTCTTTCCTTCAGCGGAGGGAACGGATTGTCTCCAACACCCCTGGAACTTCCACCTAGGCTACATTTTTCCACCAACTCCTCTCATAGCCAAGTTCCTTCTGAGGCTCAAGCATTCTGCAGCTCTAGTGCTGGCTGTGATTCCCTTTTGGCCGCGGAGGCCTTGGTTCACTACCCTCCTACAGCTGAACACAGTGGACCAACTTCCCCTCCCAGTATCGGCAGACTTACTGGCTCAGGGCCATCTACTCCACCCGAGCCCGGAGAGGCTACATCTAATGGCCTGGAGGCTGAGAGGTCTAGATTCCTAGACCAAGGGTAGTGGATACTCTACTCCAGGCTAGGAAGTCTACCATGAATAACACCTACAGAAGGATCTGGGAAAAGTTTATTTCCTTCGCTCAGGAGCAAGGTTGGGACTCTTCTTCTCCATCAGTGCCGCAAGTGCTCGAGTTCCTCCAGTCAGGCCTGGAAAAAGGTCTTGGGTCCAGCACCCTAAAGGTGCAAGTGTCAGCCATCTCTGCCTTGACAGAAGTTAAGTGGGCCCTTAATCCACTTGTTCAATTCCAAAGGGCCTGTCTAAAACTAAGGCCTCCTAGAAAGCCTTCATTTCCGGCCTGGGATCTCTCAACTGTCTTGGAAGTCTTATCCAAGGAGCCATTCTTTCCACTTGAAAACATCTCCCTAGCGCATGCGCGGAGAGTCCTGATATGGCCGCTTAGCCACGGAGCTCCGCACCATTCCTGTCCACTCCAGCCCGCTGTAGCCGCCAGAGCCCCCGGACCGGACCCGCTCCAGCGCGGACTGCTCGGGGACATCCCCGGGCATAAACTGATGACTGGGTGCCCCGCTAGAAGAGACCTAGCGAGACAGCTGGAGGAATCGCTGCTGCAGCCAGGCCGATCCAAGATGGCGGCCGCGAGCTCACACAGCTCACACCAAGCAGCAGAGGAGTCCATTGCGGACCAGGAAGAGGAACCTGCCCCCAGCTCAATACAGGGGAGGAACACAGTAAGTGCACCTTACTTAGCCCCTGCTTCACCAGCATCCACAGAATCCCTGATAGAGAGATCCATGGGAGATTTTCATCTCACCCCCCTGAAGGACATACTGAGCACTCCCACCTACTCTGTTACTGACAGACAGGCTCCATTACAAAACCCCACAGATCTACCTGCTTTGATGGAAGCGTTCTCCACAATGCTGGCCAGAGGTCTTGCCCAGACAGCAACACAAATCACCTCAGCTATACAGGCTGACCTCCAGCACTTGGGGATGAGGATTGAGCACATAGAACAGAAAACTGACCAGTCATCAGCCAGAATTAACCAAAATACAGCCAGGATCCAGGACATTCAGGAACAACTTGAAGCGGCCCTCTTTAAAATCGATGACCTCGAAAACAGGTCCCGCCGATACAACTTCAGAATACGAGGTCTTCCGGATTCGGTAAAGGAGGTGCAACCGGCGGTCCCTACCCTTCATAAGAACCTTATCCCTGACATACCAGACCACAAACTGGAGTTAGACAGAGCACACAGAGCACTACAGCCAGTGAGGAAGGACGGACTCCCCAGGGACATTATAGTTAAGCCCCATTATTACTCGGTCAAAGAGGAGGTAATGAGAGTGGCACGATCAAATGAAAAGCTTGCCATAAGGGATCATCAAATACAGATTTTTGCTGACCTGTCTCCCCTCACGGTCCAGAAAAGGCGGTCACTAAAACCTCTTCTACTGATTCTATCACAAAGGGAAATCACATACAGATGGGCCTTCCCCTTTCGCCTGAATTTTTCCTTTCAGAACAAGCCCTATGGTTTTTCGTCCTTCGCTGAAGGTGAGCGGCTGCTGATCCAATTAGGTCTCATTACCCAAGAGATACCACCCCAGGCTACAGGAAAGGGATCTTCTTCAATCAAGAGACCTCCTCCAACCAGCCCAATTACACCGGTATGGCAAAAGCAACAAAGCAAGAGGGCCAAAGACTCCCGTCCCCCTTAACAGACCGATCAATGGGATCTGAGAAGATTTCTCGCACAGCTCCTTCAGGATCTGTTCTGTTGATCTCTAACAGACTCCCTCTGAGCCTTCGGGCACATTTCTCTGGGATTTCACCGGGGATCCTAGAATGGCATTCTTTCTCAATTGTTTAGTTCTAGTAGAAATTTATTTTTTTATTTTTTTATTTTTTTCCTTCCAAAACCTACTCGTTATGTAGCTCAGTTGGATGTTTTTCCCGGAATTCAGTTCATTTACCAGGCACTCAAATGGGTTACCCCGGAATTGTGACACGGGGTAAATTAACGGTGTGTTGTACCTTGTTTAAATTGTTTCATAGGTTATTATAATGTTATATTCCCTATGGCGCTTCCCCCTGGGATTGGAGGGGAGGGAGAGTGTGGGCGAGGGGGCTGGGGGGTTGATGCGGATCCCTGAAGTTAGGGGGTTCCTCGGGAACCCACGGGGCGCCCTCGCAATGACCGTTATAAAGGAATATATCCCCCCTCCACTCCAGGGAGCTCAATTTTATTGTACCTGAGGGTCTGGTCTCCTTACGGGGCTAAATCCATTAACAGTTTCTCTTTTTAGGGCGGGAGGACCGGAACGGTTGCCGTGCGCTTTTTATTGTTTCCGAGAGGAAGTTGCATTTCTGTCGGACACAATCCAAAATTTCCCAGGGAGGTGGAATCGCTGCCTTCCCTGGTCCATGGGGTTGAGGGTGACAACTCTTTATCCCCTAGTTCTACACGATCAAATGTTATTTTTAGGAATTATCTTAACAAACCTTTTTCTTTTTCTTTTCTACCCTGCTCTCTCATACCCTTTTTTCCCTCCCAACTACCAGGTCACCTCGGTTTCATAGACAAAATGGGGCAGTTCCGACTCACAAGCTTGAGACAGAGAGAACTACCTGAGCAAGTTCACACTTCAGATGGCTGGTCCACCCAGGGTAAGCTTCTGTTCTCCTCACAGTGTTTCTACCTCTCTGATCCGTGATGGTGACCACTAATACTCCATGTCAGTTACTGATCCTTTCCCACAATACCCAGGGTTTAAATTCCCCAATTAAAAGACGGAAATTATTTCACCAATACCACAGTTTAAAGGCTGATATCGTCCTCATCCAAGAGACGCACTTCTCCTCCTCATACAATCCCTCATTTCTTCACCAAAATTTTCCCAACTTTTACCTGGCCGCCGAGAACATAACTAGAGGCGTAGCAATAGGCTTTTCTAAGATTAACTATTCAATCTCCGAGGTGGTCAGGGATCCAGACGGCCGATACCTGATGACTGTGGGCACTATAGATGGAGAATCGTTTACTTTTCTCTCCTACTATTCTCCCAACAGGGGACAGGGAAAATTTTTCGAACATATGCTACAGAAATTGTGCCCACTTTTTAAAGGGACGGTGGTCATGGGGGGGGACTCAAACCTCTCCTTTGACCCGATCCTAGACAAATCCAGGGGGCCAAAACCAGTGACCAGACATCCCCCCAGACAAAGTCTCAAAATAGCTCAACAATTAAACACTCTAGGGATGGTGGATATTTGGAGAGAACTCAATCCAAGAGCAAAAGACTACACCCATTATTCAGCCCCGCACCAGACCCATGCCAGGATAGATCACATCTTCTTACCAGCCGTCGCAATTCCTCTAGCTACGAAAGCCCAAATTAGGGACACATCACTTTCGGATCACTCCATTATGTCCTTGACAATGGTTTGCCCACAGAGAGTAGCACAGCCACACAAATGGAGACTTAATGAATCTCTTTTAAGCAACCCAGTACACTGCACTATCCTGGAGGAGTCCATCAGGGAGTATTTTCAGGAAAACGATACTGGTTTGGTATCTCCCTCGACGCACTGGGCGGCACATAAGGCGGTGATGAGGGGGCGTCTGATACAGTTAGCCTCTAAACTAAAGAGAGAGAAAAGAGCAGATGCCCAGAAACTCACAGACGAGTTCCTTGTCGCAAGTAAATCGCACAAACGTAACCCTACAAAGGAAATTCTTTTAAAACTAGAAACGGCTCGAGTCCAACTCAACCTTATTCTAACCACTTCTGCAGAAAAACATCTCCGTTGGACAGGGGCTAGGTTCTATTATCAAGCGAACAAAATAGGGGCCACACTAGCAACTAAACTAAGCCCTAAAACACGAATATTATCTTTTCCCAAAATCCGACTGGGAGGGGGGGACCTAACACAAAATCCTGACAACATCATGAAGGTCTTCCACAACTTCTACCAAAAACTATATACAGATAGCTCCACCCCTCTTGCCCTCCAAAATAGATGCCTTTCTCAAGGACCTCCCTATCCCTCAGCTTAATGAAAATCATAGAGAACTACTAGACGAACCCTTTTCCACGGAAGAAGTATTAGAAGTAATCAAATCGCTTAAACAAGGGTCAACACCAGGCCCCGACGGCTTCTCCAGCGGTTACTATAAAAAATTTGGGACCCTTTTGGCCCCCTATATGGCAAAATTTTTTAACTCTCTACGGGATGGAGCCCCCCTAGACAGGGACCTGAACACAGCTTTTCTATCGGTGATTCCTAAACCGGGGAAAGACACCAGCGAGGTAGGAAACTACCGCCCGATCTCTCTGATAAACAATGATGTCAAAATCATGACAAAAATTCTGGCCACCAGAATGTCTAGCTTCATATCCAGATATATACATAAGGACCAGGTGGGCTTCATCCCGGGGAGGCAGGGGCCTGATCAAGTGAGAAGGGCCATAGATATAATCTCTCTTTTAAATTCCCAATGGGGTGGAGGCCCTAAACAAACGGGCATGCTACTTTCAATAGACCTGGAAAAGGCCTTCGATTCAGTAGCTTGGCCCTATCTATTTAAGATCCTGGAGAGATGGGGGTTTGGCCCACACTTCATAGGTACTATTCACTCACTTTACTCTACCCCCCAAGTTCGCCTTAGAGGCCATTACTCCGATAGTTTCCATATTCGGAAAGGGACTAGGCAGGGTTGTCCTCTTTCACCACTGATCTTTGCAATAGCCATTGAGACCCTGGCTTTGGCTATCAGATCAAATTCAGACATCAAGGGGGTCACTTGTGGCCTTCAGGAACATAAATGCGCATTATTTGCGGACGATATGTTGCTGTTCATAACATCTCCGTTAATCTCTAACTCAGTTCTTCTCAAAACATTCCAAAAGTTCAGCATCATCTCAGGCTTATCGATCAATCCCAAAAAGTCACTAGCGTTAAACGTCTCGCTCCCATCATCACTACTGGATCAGCTAAAACAAAGTCTTCCCTTTACCTGGGCCTCATCATCGATACCATACTTAGAGGTGACTCTTCCAAACAATATCAACAGACTTTATATATCCAACTATCCTCTGATGTTCCGTAAATTGGAGGAGGACCTCAAAAACTGGGCAAGATGTGATCTGTCCTGGCTGGGTAGGATAAATGCGGTAAAAATGACTCTGATGCCCCGGATTCTCTACCTGTTTAGATCCCTCCCAATTTCTATCCCCAAAAAGGATATTACCAAATTTCAATCTAAGATTATTGACTTTGTCTGGGGATCGAAAGGTTTTCCAGAGACATCTTCTATAGAAGCAAAAATCAAGGGGGCCTAGGTCTCCCAAACGTTTGGTTGTATTATCAAGCGGCGCAACTAACGCAGATTTCTATGGTCTACTCCAGGGGATCCAAGCCTGACTGGATTGATATGGAAAGACAAGCAGTTCCCCATCACACCATAGATTACCTTCTATGATGCTCCCCTCGACTACGACCTCCCATTTTAGCCCCTACCCTTTCCCACTCAGTGGCACTCTCGGACACATTGCAGAAACAGTCCTCATTAATATCAGCACTAAAACCTCTCTCTCACCTATTCCATAACCCCAGCTTCCAACCGGGGATGAATATTCAGGCCTTTAGATGGTGGTTAAATAAGGGGTTATTCAGAATAGGCCACTTCCTCACCTCATCGGGCCCCATTACCCTGGGGACTTGCCTCAGCAAGCTTGAGATGCCAGATACGGAGATATTTCGCCTTTCCCAGATTAGGCACTTCCTCCACGCTCTATGGACGGACAAATCTCCCTTCCCCAATCCCACTGCGTATGAACAGTGGTGCTCAAACCTCACGGATCAGAGAGGTGGTATATCACTCATATATACCTCTCTTGCTCAGAACGTGAACTTGCCTACCTATGCTCAAGCTTGGGAGTCTGACCTGGACCTCCACCTGGATCCGGAGGATTGGTTTCACTCCTTTAGACGTTCTTATAAGGGTATTTTAAACACGGGCTTAATTGAAGCAAATGTCAAACTGATCACTAGGTGGTACTATGTCCCCACAAGACTAGCAAAGATATACCCGGATGCTTCACCCCTTTGTTTTAGGGGCTGTGGCCACTTGGGGACTATTCACCACATATGGTGGACGTGTCCACGCATCCGCAGCTTCTGGAATCACTTTATTGCTTTAGTGCGGAAAGTCACCGGGACAGCAATCTCCCAAGACCCTAAAATTGCACTACTGAATCACAGAATCACTGGTGTTCACAAGCATACGCAAGTTTTAATCTTCTTCATGTTTTTAGGAGCCAAAACATCACTAGCAAGAGCTTGGAAAAAACCTAAGGTCTCTATCCAAGCTACAAAACGCAAAATTTCCTGGATAATGACCCAGGAATATATGACAGCAAATCTCTTAGATAAGACCCAAAAATTCATGGCCATTTGGGAACCTTGGGCAAGGTACATCAAGGTCCCACTTTATCCAGGTCATATACTAACCTGAAAAGCTACTCCACTTGAAGTGACCTTCTCTTCCTGTTCCCCCTCCCCCTACTCCCTTCTTTGCCTTTTCTTCTCTTTTCTTTTCTTCTTTCTACATACCTTCTGGCTGATTCTCTGGATGGAGAGACTTACAAGGTTGAGACCTTTTTACGGACACGAGACATACATACACTGTACCAGCGGTTGTAAATGCTCCCAGTGAAATGAGTAGCTCTGTAACAGGGAAGAGCTACCTTGCGAGTTAACGCAACTTAGGGTCTTGATACATTGCTATATTGGGATGGGAGGGGTATACGAAGATATTCAACTAACCCGGTTGGAGCCGAGCAGGTCACAGAATGATCCCAAAGGGGTGACCCGCCCGACTAGATAGTGCTAATATACCTTGTGAAACCCCCCCAATGAGCCCTACAGTAATAACTCCCAGTGACCCTGGGTTGAGTTTTTTTTTTTTTTTTTTTTTTAACTTACTTAGGTTTCCCTGGTGCGCTAACATAGTGAGGTTAATCTCAATTTATATATGACAACTACGGAAATACCTATATTTTATGGTATTAATAAGTTCAGTCTCTTCCTTTCTCCCTTTTTCTTTATATGTATTAAACTTTTTATTTTTTTATTTATTTCTTTCCTTGAATATTGATGGTCTGTATAGGCCCTTGGCCTCTGTGATTGGGGCATGTTGACCCCAGATACGAGATAACGTCTGTATTATCTTTACTTGTTCTGTTATTGCAAAATTCTCAATAAACATATTGAAAGAGAAAACATCTCCCTTTGGGATCTGACACTAAATGTCTCATTTCTAATTGCTATAACATCAGCAAAGAGAGTCTCAGAGATGCAAGCCCTGCTAACCCTGAAGCCTTCGGATCGCTTTATCCCGAAAGTCTCCTCTTCATTCCACTTTAACCAGGAGATTGATCTTCCGGCCCTTGTCACAGATCAGGGCGCTCCTCATCCACTGGATGTCAAGGGCAACGTTTTGCAGTACCTCTCAGTAACCAAGCCGTTCAGAAAGTCTGAAAACCTCCTAATCATCCCACACGGGTTTAGAAAAGGCCAAGCGGCATCTGCCTGTACCATCGCCTCATGGTTGGTGAAAATTATCAAGAAGGCCTACTCCTTGAGCACCTTGCAGATTCCGGAGGGCTTAAGGGCGCATTCTACCAGGGCAGTGGCTACTTCATGGGCAGCTTACTGTAGAGTCTCAGCGGAAACCATTTGTAGAGCGGCCACCTGGTCCTCCAGAAACATCTTTATATCCCATTATAAAGTGGATGCTGCACACCTATCAGCAGTAGATTTCGGAAAGGCCGTTATACAGGCCAACTCTTCTGTTCCTTGTCAATAAACTTACTTTGCATTCCCACCCAGTCTGGTGAGTTACTCCCCAAAGTGTATGCTGCCATGATGCGACAGGAAAACGGAAAATTGTATACTCACCTTTCCGTAATTTTCCTTTCCTGTCGCATCTTCATGGCAGCATACAATCGCCCACCCTTCTGAGGTGATTTATATATACAGAGAATACTGGGGCAGGTGCCTACTCATCAATTTATAGCTATGTGGTCCTATCAGGTTGTGGGGGAGGAGTCACAACCCAAAGTGTATGCTGCCATGAAGATGCGACAGGAAAGGAAAATTACGGAAAGGTGAGTATACAATTTTCCGTTATCTCTCTGTACACGCAAACAACACTACACACGGCCGCTATGTAAGCAGCCTTATATAGTGTGGGGTGTGGACTTAGTCCCCCCTGAGCCATGATTGGCCAAAGGCACCCTGCCTTTGGCCAATTATGGCTCTCTCAGCAGAGCGTGCTGTGATTTGCCAAAGCATGCAGGGCAGGTGCATGCTTTGGCCAATCATCATACAGCAATGCACTGCGATCTCACAGTGCATTATGGGGCGTTCTGCGGCTCGAATTTCCCACGAACGTCGCCCCATAATGTTTGCTGTTCGGCGAACGGGCGAACACCCGATGTTCGAGTCGAACTTATGTTCGACCCAAACATTGAGCTCATCCTTACGCAGCGCACTAACCAACATTGCAGTGAATAAAGTGTATGTTTTGTACAGTTCAAACAAAGATTGTACGAAACAAAAAAGTGAATGTTGCGGTGTGCTGAATCATGCACCACACTCCCCCCTAGCCAGCAAGCAATACAGAGCGGCTGAAGCGCTCCAGCTGCTCTGTAATTTGGCGGAGGGCCAGTGTGAATTGGTGTGTAATGACAAATGTTTTTCAAATTCCTCCAAGGCTTAGTTTACTTATAACATTCTATTTTGGAATTAATGTCATTTCCCAAACGAAAAACAATTTCTCTCGTTGAAGAAAAATTCTTCATCCTTCTCTTTCAAATTTTCTCATGACTGCAGTCAAAAACAAATGTTAATTTGATCATACTAAAAAAAATCTAACATTCCTGAAATTAAAGTTTTCAAACAAAATTCTTCCAGTGTATGACCACTCAGGCTGCTTGATTTGAATGCACCTTTCTTGGTCAAAATGTTGTTGTTTGCTAAGTTCCATCTGATAAAATGGAGTCACAACTTTGGCCTCATGAACACAGGGCATTTTTACAGCTGCTTTTAGCAGCATCAGACATTTTTTTTACAGCTTAAAAACGCCTCTCTATGTTATTCTATGGCCTTATGCACACATACAGGCTTATAGGAGCTGTAAGTGGCATATGCGTTTTCAAGCTGTAAAAAAACCCAGGGTCAGTGCGTTCTGGAGCAGTAGCATTAAGCTGTAAAAACGCCTGACGTGCCTAAACGCGTGTTAACGCCTTATACGACGTTAAGCCACATCAATCATTTTTAAGCTGTAGTAATTGGATTTGAGAGTGGACAATAGAAGAGGGCAGAGAATGTCTGCTAAATGCCAACACTGCTAAACGTGTTCAAACGCACATTAAAGTCAATGCAAAACGCTTCTAAGAGCACGATTTTACAGCTGCTTTTTCCTGGTGTCAGAACTGGCTTTGCAGCTCGTTTTTTCAAATGCCCTGTCCATGAGTGCATGAGGCCTAATGTCTGCAGCAAAATAGTTATGAAAAAGCCATATGTCTTTCACATGAACATTGAATTCACTAAGCAACATTTTCATTGCCTCCACACAATTCAATATCTTCTAAGTATTGGGCAGATGGCAGGAGAATTTTGTCCTTTACGTGTTCAATAAAGCAGCTCAGATCCTTTTACATATACATATTTCACAGATAAGATTCCCCTTTCCTAAAAGATTTAATTTGAGACTTTTGTGTAGAGCCCGTTGAGTAGCTCTGTTACATGCAACTGTATGAAATTTTTTGTTTCTTGAGAGCAGAAATGCAATAATTTGGGGAAATGCCAAAACTTGCCCTTAGCTCAGCCACAGCATAAGCAGCATTCAGCTCAAGCAAAAAAATTCTGAAACTGTTTTTGGTTTAATGTATTAGCTCTGATGATTCTCACTTCACTGCTTTACAACACTATGGGGTGGATTTACTAAAGGCAAATAGACTGTACACTTTTGCACGTGACGTTGCTCTCTGCAAGTGTAGTTGCTTCAGAGCTTAGTAAATGCCTTCTGATGAATGAGGCAGTGGGGCTATTTTATTAAAGGCAAACAGACTGCTCACATTGCAAAGAAATTTGTCCAAGAGCATAGTAAATGAAGTCAGGTCTGCTGACTCCCATCATATGCAAGCAAAAATTCAGTTTTTATTTTCTTGCACATGTTGGTGTTTTCTTTGTAAAGTAAAATTTCACCATATTCACTAAGCTCTATTTGTCTTTAGTAAATCTACCCCATTGCTTTCTGATGGAGCAGGCTGTGAGGTTGATTTAGTAAAAGCAAATACATTTTCACTTTGCAAGGTAAGTTGCACTTCGCAGGAAAATTCTCCCCAGAGCTTAGTAATTGCTGTGAAATTTCACTTTGCAAAAAGTACCCAATTATGTGCAAGCAAAATATAACAGCATTTTTGCTTGCACATGATTAGATGATGGAAATTAGAATTCTCTAAGCTCATTTAAGTGGTTAACCAGTTCCATACCGGGCCCTTGTAAAATGATGCTGGCAGGAACACCCTCCAATCCCATCCCGGGTGCACATCATATGACGTTCTTCTGTTCTCGCTGCTCCAGCCCATCCCTGATCAGTGTAAAGAGCCAATAAAAATAGCTCTTTACCACATGACCGGCTGTGTCCAGTCACAGGCAGTCACATGCTTGCTCCCTGCTGATGGTGGCTTGCATGTGGATTTTGTGAACATAAGTGGAATTTTGAACTAAAGTGGAGAGTTAATAACTGGGAGTTGTGCTTTTGACTGCTTCTGCTTGCAAGTGTTGTTTTTGGGATTTTTTTCCTCCTTTATTTGATACATTTACTATCAGTTTTTAAAATACTTTTTTCCCCTCTTTTTTTCTGACACTTTAAACAGCTTTTTTTTTCTCCCTGCTAATTAAGGGGAGTGGTTAATTGTTCACTGGTGTATAAAAATGTCTATACAAACTCCCCTAGGAGCTTGCCACCCTGCTGATGGTGGCTTGCATGTGGATTTTGTGAACATAAGTGGAATTTTGAACTAAAGTGGAGAATAAATAACCAGGAGTTGAAAACAGGAGTTAAGACAGGAGTCTTCTAACCTGTAAGTAACATCTTAAACTTCCTTTAAGTAATTGTACTGTAACTGGGGAATGAGAGCTAGCAGGGTTGAAGGTTTTGCTCAGTGCACAGTGTGCCACATGTATGCAAAATTGGTGCAACAGCTCCAGGATGGATAACGCTGTGACAGATGTGAGCAGGTTGCCCTTCTGAAAGCTTGCATTAGAGATCTGGAGGAGCAAGTTGGGCAGAAAGGACAAACTTGAAAGGGGTCCTCTGCTCTGCTCTGCTTGGGTGAAGATGTGGAGGTGGCAAACACAGAGGTGGCAGCCCTAGATGTCACTGCTACCCCTAACAGCCGGGAGAGCAGCCCATCTAGTAGAGGTGGTGAGGGGAGTGCAGGTAGGCCTTGACAGTTGGTGGTAATAGGGGATTCTATAATCAGAAGGACTGATAGAATAATTTGTCGCCAGGATTGCCTCAACCGAATGGTTTGCTGTCTCCCTAGTGCTAGGGTTCGACATGTGGTGGACCGGGTGGATAAATTACTGAGAGGGGCTGGGCATGACCCAGCTGTCTTGGTCCACATTGGAACCAATGACAGTATACATGGAAGGTGGAGGCTCCTTAAGAATCAATTTAAAGAACTAGGCTGCAAGTTGAAGGGAAGGACCTCCAAGGTGATATTCTCTGAAATATTGTCTTTGCCATGCGCAACACAGGAAAGGCAGGGGGTGATTAGAGAGCTGAAAGCATGGCTAAAGACCAGGAGTAGGGAGGAGGGATTTGGGCTTCTAGAGCACTGGGCTGACTTTTCATTGGGGTGCAACCTATATGCTACGGTTTTACGTAGCATATAGAAGGGGGTCTGCTGTGCTGGGAGAGAGGTTTATGGGAAGGCTGGAGGAGTATTTAAACTAGAATTGAGGGGGGAGGGTGAACTAGAATTACATCGGGCAGACAGGTCAGTTAGGGGTCAGACATTAATGGAGGGTGGAATGGGGATAGATGAAGGAACATTAGTTTCATTTAAATGTTACAAAGAATTTAACAGAATATGTAAAAAGGAAATCAAGGATGCAAAAATTCAAAACGAACGACAGATTGCAAAAGATAGTAGGACAAACCCCAAAAAATTCTTCAAATATATTAATAGTAAAAAGGTCAGGTCTGAGCATGTAGGCCCTTTACAAAATAATCTAGAGTGGGTGACTGGGGACAAAGAGAAGGCTAATTTATTAAATACTTTCTTCAGCTCTGTGTATACAAAAGAGCATGGGGGAGCTCATGTCCATAATGGGGGTGGTATTGACACAGCCCCGAATGATCCACAATGGCTCAAAAGTGATATGGTTTAGAAATATTTAGACAGAATAAAGGTGGATAAAGCACCTGGACCTGATGGCATCCACCCACGGATCATAAAAGAATTGAGCTCTGTAATTTCAAAGCCATTGTATCTAATTTTTAGGGACTCATTAATGACGGGAAAAGTACCACTGGATTGGTGCAGGGCGAATGTGGTGCCTATATTTAAAAATGGAACAAAGTCTTTACCAAGTAACTATAGACCTGTTAGCTTAACTTCTATAGTCGGCAAGATACTGGAGCGTTTAATAAAAGACCACATAGATGAGTTCTTGCTGGAAGAAAAACATTTTAAGCAATAGACAGCATGGATTCATGAAAGACAGAAGTTGTCAGACAAACCTAATTTATTTTTATGAAGAGGTAAGCAAAACCTTGGACAGAGGGGTGGCTGTGGACGTGGCATACTTGGATTTTGCAAAAGCGTTCGATACAGTTCCGCACAAGCGGTTCATGTATAAGGTAAACTCTACAGGCTTGGAAATATCAGTTTGTAAATGGATAGAAAACTGTCTAAAAGACAGAATTCAGAGAGTAGCGGTTAATGATTCTTACTCTGAATGGTCTAAGGTTATCAGTGGTGTACCCCAAGGTTCAGTGCTGGGACCCTTACTTTTTAATATCTTTATAAAAGATATAGGGTCTGGGATTAAAAGTAACATTTCTGTTTTTGCAGATGACACCAAGCTTTGCAGTGGAATTATGTCCTTACAGGATGTCTCCAATTTACAAGCCAACCTCAGTGCACTGTCTATTTGGGCGACTATGTGGCAGATGAGGTTTAATGTTGAGAAATGTAAAGTTATGCACTTCGGGGCTAAGAATATGCATGCATCATACATGCTAGGGGGAGTACAACTGGGGGAATCCGTAGTGGAGAAGGATCTGGGGGTTTTGGTAGATCATAAGCTCAATGATAGCATGCAATGCCAAGCTGCGGTTTCCAAAGCGAGCACAGTCCTTTCTTGTATTAAGAGAGCTATGGACTCCAGAGAGAGAGAGAGAGATAATTTTGCCCCTGTTCAAATCATTAGTAAGACCTCATCTGAAATATGCTGTTCAGTTTTGGGAAGCAGTTCTCAAAAAGGATATCGGGGAACTGGAGAAAGTGCAGAGAAGGGCAACCAAACTGATAAGAGGCATGGAGGAGTTCAGCTATGAGGAAAGATTAGAGGAACTGAATTTATTCACTCTTGAGAAGAGGAGAATAAGGGGGGATATGATCAACATATTCAAATATATAAGGGGTCCATATAGTGAACTTGGCGTTGAGTTATTCACTTTACGGTCAACACAGAGGACACAGGGGCACTCTTTACGTCCAGAGGAAAAGAGATTTAATCTCCAAATACGGAAAGGTTTCTTCGCAGTAAAAGCTGTGAAAATGTGGAATAGACTCCCGCCAGAGGTAGTTCTGGCCAGCTCAGTAGATTGCTTTAAAAAAGGCTTGGATACTTTTCTAAATGTACATAATATAACTGGGTACTAACATTTATAGGTAAAGTTGATCCAGGGAAAATCAGATTGCCTCTTGGGGGATCAGGAAGGAATTTTTTCCCCTGCTGTAGCAAATTGGAGCATGCTCTGCTGGGGTTTTTTGCCTTTCTCTGGATCAACTGTATGTATAAAATTGGGTATATCGGATTGTACGATATTTTTTATTTTTTTTTTTTTTTTTATGGTTGAACTGGATGGACTTGTGTCTTTTTTCAACCTGACTAACTATGTAACTATACTCTGTCCTCGTGCACAGCACTTGTGAGCCCCCCTAGGGTCGCGCAGAGCGGCGATTGGGGACAGGGCTTGTCACCCTGACACAGCCCATCCCCAATCGTGTTAAAGAGCCAATGAAATTGGCTCTTTACCACGTGACCGGCTGTGTCCAATCACAGCTGGTCACAGGATGTAAACAAACCGCGGTAACGAGCTGTTACCGGGTTCTCCTCCTCACACATCGATCATGTGTGAGGAGGAGTGCAGTAACAGCTCGTTACTGTACCGTTACCGTAATTTGGCCTTAGTATTATGTCAGAATAACATGTACTGGTTTGCTGCAGTGCTAAATACATAGGAATTACATAGAGGAAGCCTTTCCCAAACATAAATGAATAGAATGTATTATAAGCACAGGAACACAAGTGACCAAAAACTTAAATATAGCAACCCATACACAACCCAGTGAATGCATAAAAAAATTGGAAACCACCTACCTAAATAGACACAGATGAGAAGGGGAATCAGGTAGGAGTACAAGGTAAAAGAGAACAAGACAGGACAGATATGGTGGGCACGACGGTGGGTAGCAGGTGACTAATTGCTGGGCTTGGCGACTGCTGGGTGACATCCCCTGGTGGACACTAAAACTACGCCATTTAAGTCCAGGGACCTCCAAGCAACCAAAACGTTTTTAGTTCCTGACAAGACCACCACTTTCACACATTTCAAGGATCTTTCTCTACAGCATTCGGGCATGCTACAGTTTTTTTTTTTACAATTGCTCCATTCTAAAGAAAACAAACTGTAAAACGTTGCACAGTGCACACCTTTTGCTTTAATGCACATGAAATGCATTTAGCTGATTTTGAAAGTTCAGCTGGGCTTTTACCTAACTGCAAAGAAAAAGGAAAATTATTCCCTACACAATGGTCATTTTTGAAGATGGAATTAACCTTTGATATCTCTTTAATTTTAACATTTTTTAGCACTTATTTCATAAAGTTTATGCTACACGTCAAAGATCTCCAAAAACTTCCAAGTGCACTTGTAGTGCAAAGTGAATTTGCCTTTAGTAAATAAACCCCTCCATGTACTTTTTGTTAACTGAGCTGCAAAATGTTTCACAGTTCAGGAATCAGGATTATGTTGTTGTAATTGTAGTATAGTTCTTTGTTGTGTTTAATGAACTTGCAGATCAATATATTGGCCTTTTCTTCATGCATTCACCTTTACATTGAAATACAGTGCATGAGTCATATTTTGGTTTGGGTGGAGTAGGTATTTAGTGTATACACATGGCAGTACAAAATAATATAGTTAAAGACATTATTAAGCGCAGCACAACTAACAAAATGTTTACTGAAAATCATGTATTTTTTCAAGATTCATGATACATTGAAACTACCAGTTGCCAGCACTGCTTGGACAGGAGGGACTCAAATCAGACAACATATGCAACATACAAGTAAAATGCTTAAAGCGGTAGTAAACCCGCTGTCTTTTTTTTTTTCCCTACACCTGTAAGGGAAAAGGCATAATGAGCTAGTATGCGACGCATACTAGCTCATTATGAGATACTTACCTTAGAACGAGGCGCCGGCATCTCACCCGGTCCACGCCGAGGGAGCTGACATTTCCCCTCGGCGTGCCCTCCGGGTATCGTGGCTCCGGCGCTGTGAGTGGCCGGAGCCGTGTTGTCGTCACTCCCGCGCTTGCGCGCGGGAGACTTTTTTCCGGCAAATCCAGGCGGCTGCCGGGCTTTCAGCCGAGAATCCCCTGTGCGCATGCGCCGCTGCAGTCAGCGGCTCATTGCGAGTGGAATATCTCCTAAACCGTACAGGGTTAGGAGATATTTTTTTTACCTACAGGTAAGACTTATTATAGGCTTACCTGTAGGTAAACAAAAAAAGGTATACAACCGCTTTAAAGAATAATAAAGCTACTGAACGTTAAGAATTATTTACATCCTGCAAAACAGTTAATCCCTGCATAATAGTCTGCCTGTCTTTTACATATTACAAAATACTTCAAATAGTCCATGTACATACAGTTACAGCATCCTTTAAGTCATGGGTTATCAGTCAAAAAGCGGTATTAAACCCAAAAGCAAACATTTTGTTATATTGCAGCTTACATATTCTTAAATGTGATGGCTGCATTTGTTTGTTTTTTAAGCATTCTTTTCTTTATTTTCGTCTAGTAATCCAGCCAGTTATTTATCAACAAAGCAAATTGTTCTTCAAATATAACAGTTAGAGTGTTGCGACAAGCCATTTACCACTGACAGGAGTGCTTACAATGATCAGATTTTATTTATTCGTGTAAAACCTTTACCCCATAAGAAATAAAACTGTTGCTATAACTGCTTGTGTAACTGCAATGTGAGCTGGAGTTTGGCTTCCATTTGTTAGTGTATTTAAATCTGCTAATTTATCTAATACTCCCCTCCCCCCAGACTGACAATGCTGCTGTCCAAATGTGTCTCTATTCATCCAGAGTGTAGGCCCCCTAATACAGGAGGTGTGCTACTGGTCAGGCCGCCAGGTGAAAACAGAGGAGAAAAAAGCCTAAAAAGAAAACTAATGCAGTCAACACCTCTAATAATTGGTAACTGCAATATATTACATTTTTGGTGTTGGGTTTAATACCGCTTTAATGATTATTTGTAAGAATTAATTATGTTGTGATGACAAAGTCAACAGTATTAGGCCCCTTTCACACGGGGCTGTCCTTTTTGAAGGACTCCACTTGCTCAGCAGGGATCGCTCCGCTGATCCCCGCTGAGCCGGCGGATGACAGGTCCATCTCTACTCACTGTGCAGGGACAGACCTGTCAGCCCCGCTCTCCTCTATGGGGGATCGGATGAAAACAGGCCGCCTGTCTGTTTTCATCTGATCCGCCAGTCGGATGGAAAATAGGGTTTCCATCTGTCTGCATTTAGCAGATTGGAGGGGATCGGATGTCAGCGGACATGTCAATGCTGACATCTGTTGCTCCATGGAGACACATGGAGCGTCCGTTCAGGTCTGCCTGAAAAACTGACCTGAACGGTCCGCATGTTTGAAAGAGCTCCAAGGGCTTATGTTGATGGCATTGTTTTCCTGCATTTGACATGCATTTTGAATGAACCTCAAACACAGGTCAGCAGTACACATGGCAGTTCAGAGGCTGCGTTTAACCTGCTTTGCAGTGCATTTCTTTGGAAGCCGGTTGTCATAATAGAATATGTTTAAACTGCAGGAAAAGCAGGTCTAATGCAGCCCTTTCTTTTCAAACGCTGCATTTTCCATTCAAAAACCAACTGCATGCTTTCAAATTGCCAATGCAGTGTTTGAATAGAATGTTTCTAAATATTAACCTTTCGTAAATTTATACATATTTATACAGAAAGCTGCCAATCAGATATGACCTATGTTTTTCAGCGCATTGACAGTATAACGATGCTTTTTATTATACACTATTGTGCTATGAACCCCTTCTGGATTTTTAGTGCACTCCATGTACCTGTTAGGGAGATTCACGCTCTCTAATTGTCTACAATTTTGAGTTGCCAATAAAACAGGAAAAGAGGGGAAATCTCCCGATTGGGGACTCTTGATCCTAAAACGACTGTCTAAGAAGGAATTTTTCCCATATTGGAAAGCTATCCTCTTACTACAAGACAGGAAGTGAAGGGAAATCTTCCTAATGGGACAAACGGCAAAAAACTGACAGTGATTTTAACCACCCCTTACTTATTTAAAATGAAAAAAAAAAGTTTGGGCTTTAAATATACTTTAACATGCTGACAAGCAACCCCAAGGTAAAAGACACTGGGTTTCTTTTGTATTCAATGTAATACAAATTTCTGTGATGTACAGAATTATAATATATAACCACAAATTGACTTCCTAGAGGAAGCAATCTATAATAAGAGGAGAGAGGAGAAGATCAAACTTTGCTGCCCACCCATCATAGTAATATGACATGTATTACCTTAAGTGAAGGTAAAGTGTACTATCAGAAAAAAAATCTGTTATTCACTTGCCAGTTCCTATTAAAAAAACGAAGAAAGCAGCAATGTCACAAAATTTTCATAGTGTTTCTGTTAGGATCAGCCCTATTGGTCCTGTCTACCTTGGAGCTGTCCTATGTGCCCGCCCTAGATGTCTGAGCATATGGGGGATACTAAATGTGGGAGCTTTATTGGCGCTTGTTGGACATCTTTCAGTTAAATGGTAAAAATGTAAAAGATTTACCAACAGGCATAAGTGTAGTAGATGATGCCAAAAACAGTAACATTATATAAATTGTCTTATTTAACTACTTTGAGCTATAACATAAAAATTATTTCATCATTTCTAAGCTCATGTATTCCATTTTATGCATATTTTATGTTCACACAATGCCAAAAATCACACATTTAAACTTTATTGAACAAGTGGCAGAGACACTCCACCCATTCATTCTTCACTGAGATTTCACCGCCTACTAAGATTTAATCATAATGTTAACTACAATTAATAGCTGTACAACTAGGCCCCAATGTGAGTCAAAAACATCAAAAGAGAGGAACTGGTGGAGTGTTGCTGCCACCGTGGGCGGCTTGCATTTCTATATTCACAGTAAGGAGAAGTGATGAAGCCTGGAGCTTGGCTAGCTGAAGTGAGCAGCTTTGAGCAGCATAGGACTTAGGAATGGTGACCTGGATCCATGACTGACTGGAGATAGATGAGAACCTTGCTTAGGTATAGCTGTAAATTAAAGGACGTAGATATACAATGGCTGCATTTGTATAATTTTCTATTGAACTGATAATATACAGTAATATAGCTTCTAAAAATGTTGGATTGTAGTATTGTCACATGAAAATGTCTTTAATCCTTAAAGCTCAAGTTAAATATTTTTGTGCTGATGGCTGCTATGTTTGTTGAAATCTTCATTCCTCTGTACCCCCGGATACTCCCACAGCTATGATCTTCTGATGCTGCAAGGGTTAGTTCGAGCTGCTGGACCTGTCACAGGCTCAAAAGTGCCAACTATGTAATACATACTATCGCTCCCCGCAATGAAAAGCACTCTAGGAGACACACCCTTCATTCATCCACCCGTCCTCTATTCTTAGAGCTCTTTTTATTGTGCGAAGATAATGTACAGCTTTTATAAATTGAGCATAGAGGCGGAAAGGGCAGACATAGTCAGCACTTTTGATTAGGGCCCATGACAGGCACAGTGGCTTGCATTAACCTCGCAGCACTGAAAGATCACAGCTATGCGGGTATCCAGGGGGGCAGAGGATTGAAAATTTTTCAATGAACATAGCAGTCACGAGCACAAGAGACACTTGATTCATAATGTAAGTACCATCCCTGATGCTGATTTAAAGAAAATATATTTTACTAAACTTAAGCTTTAATAAATGCCAGTTAAAGGTTTAATACTGTATTCAGTAATCTGTCCATATTTTGAAGAATTCTTCATGAATGTACGTTTATAGTGTAACTTGAAGTCAGAGTTGTCTTAGTTCATATCATTGTCATAAATTCTCTGTGCTTATGTAATCCAAATCTTTGTCAGAATGACATGGAGCTGGAGGCATCCGGTATCGTATATTTTTCCAGAACCTTGTGTTTGGAGATAGTGAAGCTTCTGTGAATGTCCCCTTCCATCGGATAACACCTTGTTTCTGTCTGATATATTTAATGGACTCTGGCATAAAAGTGCAATCAGTTATTTTTTCCATCTCAATCAGTATTACTTTTATTTCATTCCGGATCAAAGCATCATACATGGCGATTTTTTGTTCAAAGTCTACTCCAAGGTTAGTTTCATTGGAAACCTGTCCCAGGACAATAATGAGTCTTCTGCTTTGTGAAATGGCTTCATCAACTAGGTCTGCAATTGCTGTAATCACATAACAAGGGGTTTTATTCATATAGAAAAGACTAAAAAGCTGAATATAAAAATATAAACACGCACTGCTAACAAATGTTTTTATATAGTATTTAGTTCTGGATATTTGGAAGATTAGGTTATTTTAGACCTAAATGACTGACAGTTATGCATGATATATACTGCATTTCTGTTCAACACATACTCAGAGTATATCATGCCTAATTCAAGAATAGAAGAGAAATCCTGTAACTAATATTGCCGAATGAAATATATAATACATCTAGCTATATGGACTACAATCATAAAGTACAGTACCCTCTGGCATTTCCATGCATCACATGTCCCTCTAGTGATCAGTGTAACAGGTGACATCATTTGTGCCAAACAAAAGGGATTGTGGGATGAGTAGTTCTCCTGACTGATATTTGCTTTGCATGATTATGTGCCTGGACTACATATCCCAGGGATCTTTACTACCATTAAGAAGATTGCTGGGAGTAGCTATAAAAGAAGCAAAAGCCCGAGCGGAGCTCTCTTCCCTTCTGGGCCTGATGCGAGATAGATCTTCCAACCTGTACCAGAGGTGCCTAGCTTTGCCGTTTGTCATCGGACGTCCATCCAGCACCACCTTGGTTGCCTGCCAGTTGGTGTACCAAGCTTCACATCGGGAGATCGAGACGGCGGATCCGCTGCACGAGTGTCGCTACACAAGTTACTGTCCAGAAGACATCATATCGGCCTGGTCATTGGTGAGAGGGCAATCGCCCAACCTTTACCCATCCTTTGTCATGGTTTCACTGGGACACCTTGCACAGATATCTCTACCCTAGGAATACTTTACTGAACCTATTTGAACACTGTGCTTAGACATCTTTAGCCTTTCTCACTACAAGAAACCTATTGCTTCCCACTACACCTAATCGGATTACAGTTAATGAGCTCCAAAGTACCGGTGAAGACTATCAGATCTGCAACAGGGACATTAATGCAATAACTGATACAAGGGCCATTATACTATTACTTCTAGGCCTAATCTCTCCTTAGGGTAACAGTTATAGGCTGGCCAGGTTCCATCTTCTGCAGAGTGTCAGTACAATCTGTTAGCTGTATTCATCTTTTTAGGGGATAGTATTATTTCTTTAAGTGTGTATAACATACTGTTCATTTGTTAATATTTTGCCTTGTATCATTCAGAGGAATTCCTTTGCTGAGTTGGCGCTGTTGCCTAAAACTCAGCTGATCTATCTCCTCCTTTTTGTGACAATATCCCTTTAATTGGTTCAAGTAAATATTTTTCAAACATAAATACACAGAGTTGTCTGATTTATTACTTTACAGTGGTACAAGGATGTCTGAACCCAAAGTGTCAGGTGGGTTGGAATGTTCACCAGGTCATGGCAGTGTAGATGAGCAGGTGATTCCAAACAGTCCCTTAAGGGGGTCGTGCTACATACACCTAACAGTAGGGACTTATTTATAGAGGAGTGGAAAAGCCTTATGAGGACTATACCCCTGCTTTTTATCCTGGCCTTGTAATGCAATGACAGGGCTTGCTTGAAAACATTGTGATGCTGGAATACAATGTAGGTCAACAGAGAAAACAACAGATGCTGGGTTTATGGATAGAAAGCATCAGTAGTGAATACTGTATGAGCAAGAGATCAAAAGTTATGATTTTTGTATTTATCGTAAAATCTTTTTCTTTTTCTATTTGAGAGACAAAGGAAATCAGAAACATTATGATTATACTGCTGCCTACAGGAGGCTGTGACACTTGCAAAATGAAAAAACGAAATCCAGCCCCTGTATAACCACTCTTTTACCAAGCATGCCTCAGTTTTGTGAGGAAATCAATGCCAAGAGCAAGTTCAAGAAAACACAGAAGGAATAGGAGCCATGTCCCTCAACAGACTCCAATAGAAAATATCTTAATTTATGATCATCCAGTGAAGGACACAGAAATTCAAAAACAGTTGGGACATTCAAGAGCAGTAAAACTGCACAAAGAATTTGGGAACCATCTAAAATACCAAGTATCTGAAGTTCCAATGCCTACATCTAAACAGCAGGACTACTAGACTCAAGAGGAGACCCCAGAGGATCAACCTAGTGTACCAGATCAGGACACAGCAGTCACTGCCAAAGTTTCTGTATCAGACTGTTGACCACTTAGAAGATGTGAGCTGTGAGAACCTGATGTGTTAATATATTGTCAACCAGCCCTAAAGGATCATAGATAAAACAGCCTGAAATGTACACTCTCAGGTTAGACTGAAGAGGGAGAAGAGTGAGCAGACACCCACAAAAGAGTAGGTGGGGGGAAAAAAAACCCAACCCAGACTGATGCACAGGACTCCGGAGTACATAGTGTTGAGCAGGGACCCATCCACAAAAACACTTGCGGATGTCCCTGAGTATGACAGAAGAACTGTGCAACTTACCTACTTATCCAGGGTTCATGGTCCTATAGAACAAAATGATCTGCCTTGGTCCAAAGCAGCATCTTTAGTCAAGGAATGAGGGGCACAAACCTTAGCCACATTGCTGAGGATGTCTACTTGATTGGAGACAGAAACATGGAAGAAATCTAAAGTAACTTCCTCAAAAAGCTGCATGTCAGCCATAACAAGAGGACCTATCTTCCAGTGATGTATCCTATCCCCCTCAGGGTATGCCAGCAGCAGGATTCCAGCGTCCTCTGCCTGCCTACAATACAACACAGGAAAACTGTCTTCCCAGCAGAAGATGAAGACCACCCAGAAGTCAAATCCTTCATCTTCCTTGCAGAGACTACTGCTAGAGGGAAGCCAAAAGGTGATACTTTGTCCCTACAAAATATAAGTCAACCAAGCGTAGCACACTCTGTGTCATCTGGTGAGAAGGGACTAGAGTATTTGACTTGTCACAGGGAAAGCCCTCAGGCCCATCCAGATGGGAAGGCACATCAACACATAAGTGATGCCCTGCAAGGACCAGGTTAGAGCTTCAAGTTACAAAAGGCTGATAAAACAGGAACTGTCTGTTCAAAAGAGCCAAAGTGAAGTGCCAGGTATGGGGACCCACCAGTAAGGGGAGTTCTTTCGGGGGGGGGGGGAATACCACCCATTCAGTTCAACAGATTAACAGATAAAGCCAAGAACTTCTTGGTCTACAGAGACCATCACATCATCCTTCTCTGAGTCAAGGCTCCCAAACTTAGAAGGGGAATCTGAAAAGGACTGGGTGGGAGACACCACTGGGGGAGGGTTCACTCAACACCCTACAAATGCAGAAGAAAGAGGGAGGGAAAATAATCCTTACAGATGAGGAAGGAATTAAAACCTCACAAAAGTGAACTTCTTAAGCAAGGATCCTGTGGACATGGGGGAGGCCTCGGCCACACCTGAAGAGTTAGACTCTGAGGAGGATGAACCTTCTGAGGGTACCGGATAAGTGCCCCCTGAACCACTAGAGGGGAGTATGGGTTGAAGTCACTCTTGGCAACAGGACTGTCCTCTGTCTTAGCAAATACATGTTGTGTCTGAATAGCAGTAATGCAACTAGGCCCATGTGAGGCAAGGCCTCGAGTACCCCCAATCCCAGGCAGCTGGTGCTGATGAGGGTTTCATGTGGCTGGAGGGGACACAGTCACTGTAGGTGGGCAGTCAAATTGAATAGAGATGTCTGTGGTGCTTCAAGAGCAGGAGCAGCAGTAAGATGATACTACCTCCAGGCTGAAAGGCAGGAAAGAGAATGTGAAGAGCATGCGCATAGCACTCTACCCAATGAATTACATAAGCATTCAATACTTCAGCCTTAACTATAAATGATCAGTGGTGGAAATTTCAAACAATGCCAAATGGTGCAGTAGTGAGGTAGCTCCCGGTGCTTCACCCCAACCAGTCTAAGGCTTAAGCAGCCCAGATGATACGATTTTCTTTCATTCTACCACTCGCTTGATTCCCCCATTAACAGTTATGCCGCGTACACACGGTCGGATTTTCTGATGGGAAATATTCGATAGGAGCTTGTTTCGGAAATTCCGACCGTGTGTAGACTCCATTGGACATTGTCTGTCAGGAATTTTCGACAAACAAAATTTGAGATCTGGATCTCAAATTTTCCGACAACAAAATCCGTTTTCGGAAATTCCGATCATGTGTACAGAATTCCGACGCTAAAAAAAAATCCACACATGCTCGAAGAGCCAAACTGGCTATTGAACTTTATAATTTCTCTTACGTGTTGTACCTCACCGTGTTCTTGTCGTTCGGAATTTCTGACAAGATTTGTGTGACTGTGTGTATGCAAGACAAGTTTGAGCCAACATCTATCGGAAAAAAAACATGAATTTTGTTGTCGGAATGTGCGATCGTGTGTACGCAGCATTAGTGTTGATGAGGGAAATGCCTCCCACAACGTTATTGTATTTTGCCAGTAGAGAGCACAAGGAGCCTTCCTGGCTGACAGAATACAATGATTAATGCTAGTGGCTATAGCCAGTGGCAGTAATTGTATGTAGAAAAATCCAACAGGCTCGTTGCACCCAAGTTGATCGATGGATAGACCTGGGTACAATCAGCCTGCCCATACATGGAACGAAATTTGGCTGGTCCCTCCTGAACCAGCAAATTTCAATCCATGTATGGCCAGCTTAAAACTTAAGGCTAAGTGTGTCTTCAGAGACAGGGTCACACCTGGAGCTATGCCATAGCTCTGGATTCAGAAAGCTCTCTTCAGCTAACACTGTACCCTAAGGTCTGGGAAGAGCAACAATGCAAAGCCCAACACTGAAAGGTCATATTCTGGGGTAGCCTCACAAATCCAGTCCAGCTGGGTCTGGGTATGGTCTCTAAAGCTAGTGCTGAGGAGCCAGCTCCAGATAGCTGTTGTGTAGAAACTAGCTCAAGCAGTGTTGTAGCAAGAGATTTTGAATGAAGTCGCAGAGGAAGAAATCTTGCAGTGGTATAACAAGGATCTTGACTGTCACCAAGGAAAAATAAAAAAAAAGGCTAAAGAAAAGATGTCCAACCTCTTAGGACGCTAGCAAACACTGGGGCATGCTGGGTAGAGAAGGGGTTATATGGAGCAGGCTTACTTTTTTCTGCTTGCCAGTGTCTCAACCTCCTGTAGGCAGCAGTTTGTGAATTCCTATGTTACTCAATGGACATTAAAGAAAAGCAGCTTCTGGCTATTACATAAGCTGTGAACACAAAATAAGCAAAAACAATTGAAGCCAATCAAAAAAACTTTTGACAGGACTGAAGAATGGGTGCAGCCCATGCAAGTAAATAATCCCTGAAATATTCATAAGACACCTAGGGGCTGATTCCATAAAACTGGAGAGTGCAAAACCTGGTGCAGCTCTGTATAGAAACCAATCGACTTCCAATTTTTTTTTTTCTGTCAAAGCCTAATTGAACAAGCTGAAGTCAGAAGCTGATTTTCTACCATGCACAGTTGCACTAGATTTTGCACTCTTCATTTTTTGGAATCAACCCCATAGTTATCTTTTTCTCTTCCATCCAAAACCTTATCTATATAAACTTTTAGAAAACGTCCATTTAGCTAATGCCAAAAGTAAAGAAGAAACAAATGGGTGACTATCAGTGTGTGGAAATCAATATAACAGAGAATATTATTTAAGGACACTTGCCTTGCCCAGGTAAATCATCTCTTCCAAGAATAAACAGTTTATAGGTACACTGCTTTTCAAGAACTTCAGGAAGCAACTTGAGCACAAATAAGTCCATGTCATATGCACAGTTTCCAATGGCATTTTTTGGATACATAATGTAGGCATCATACATCTTGCCATCTGCAAATATAATGTCACATTTAAATTAATTAAGTCGTAATGACTAGATAGGTTTCCAAATCAGAATCACATGAAGTGGCTTTTCTCATTAGCTAGTTGCCCCCTGTTAGAATTCAATAAATCAACAGTACAACAGTCAATAATCTTAAAACACAGATGAAATACATTTTTATCAATTTAAAAAATGCAAAGTGAGCAAACAAAAGAATCTAATCTAAAATCAGATCAATATTTGGTGTGACTACTCTTTGGCTTCAAACCAGCATCAATTTTTATACTTGCACACTTTGTACACTTGCACAAAGTCAAGGATTTTGTAGTTTTAAAATCAGGTGTATGATTAACCAATTATACCAAGCAGGTTCCAATGATAATCAATTTCATATATCGGTTTAAACACAGTTATTAACTGGAATAGAAAAAGATGTGTAGGATGCCCAAAACTGGGCGAGGAAAAGCCCAACTCTGCAATTAAAGCACAGTTCCACTCAAAAGTGCAACTTTCGCTTATCTGATTCCTCCTCCCTCCGGTGCCACAATTGGCACCTTTCGAGGGGACAGGATACCTGTCTTTGACAGTTATCCTCTCCCACTTCCAGGAGCCTCAGCCGTGGCTATTGACGTCACAGCTGGGGCTCCCTGCTCCTTCCCATGCCGCCGGGCCAGTAGGAGAGAGGTGCAGGCCTTGCGCATGTGCAGTAGGGTTTCCGGCGTGAAGCCGAAAGGCTACACTGCCGGGTAACCTTACCCGCAATGGCGGCAGCAGCACATGACAGACACCAAATGTTAGGAATTATTGTTAGGAACGTTGTTTGTCTTTTTTAGATGGTGCATGGGTCTCTCAGATTCACTTTTCATGACAGGGGGGCATAGGTCCATTGGTCTTTTGTTAGGAGTTTCATTTTGCGGGGAAGACTGGCTTTGTTTGGCAAGTACAGTCCATGTTTCTGATCTCAGAAATTGTGGGCTTAGGAGTTCCTTTTGGCCTTGGGAGGCTGTCCTTGGGTGGTCTGCATTCAAAGTTTTTGTGTGTGGCATCCCAAGATCTTCCCCCCTCCTTACATGCTTGGCTTCTCAATTTTCTGGCCACTAGGGCACATATGGCTCCAAAGATGACCGCTGCATGCCGCCATCACCACATTTTGTCATGGTGGGCAATCCACAGGATGCTTTCTGCGCCCCCTGCAGCAGAGGCACTATGATAGGACGCTCTACATGGCCCACTGCTCCACCATGGTTGGGGGGGTTCAGACCAATGGCGACCCGTCCATAGGAGGCGCACGGGCTTTGCCCCCCCTCCAGCTATTCACAAAAAAAAGTGGTCACTTTAAGGGTGACCAGGCGCCGGACACACAGCGGTCTATGGAAAGTTGATTTTCCCGTGTTTAGGGAGTGTTCAGGGCACAAGCCATGCGCCCGCAAACATTCCCACTCTCCAATCATTTGTCTCTGGCCCCCTGTGCTTTATTTTTATTGACAGGGACCAGAGGACAGTGGGCGGTGCTTTTTGCGGCATTTCCGGTTTCTCGGCTCATTGTGCTGTGGACTGTAAGACTGGCTGTACCTGTGGTGGATTAGGAAGCTGAGCAGCGTGATTCTGGGCAAAGTAAGGCTAATTTAAGTGTGCTGTGGGACTCAGTCTCCCTCTCCTCTCCTGACTGACACACTCTGACAGCCGCGATCCGCCACTCCACACACACTACCCTGCTCGCCTCTAACTCATTCTCCAGTCTCCACTCAGACAGCACGCACTGTAGATTGGGCAATATGAAGGATATGAAAAAAAGGATTCACCTGGGGCTGAGGAACAGAACACTGTAAGATTTAAGATCTGCTGATTCCACTGACATGGCACACACACACAGTACACTGTGAGGATGATGGTCAGCAGTAGAAGCTGCACAGCGCACAGCTCACGTTATCAGTGTCCTGCACATACATGGATATCTTGTTTTTATTTTATTTTTTTTACTTGGCCAGGCACTGTGACCACATGGGCTTGCCTTATTTATTTATTTAGTCTTTGTTGACCATTGCCTTGACCAGAGGTCTGCCTTTCACATTGCTGATTTATTGATGGGGAAGGGAGGATAGATAGGAGGCACTGCTCTCCACCTGCAGAACCTGTCTCCCCTCATAGTGTAATGTGAACTCTCCTATGGTTGGGGGAATGTCAGGTGTTACATGGGACAGTAATAAAAATAAAGGAGTGTGTGCTGCAGTAGTGTTTTGCACAGACTGAAGTGTGAGGAGAAGTGTGGAGGATTGTGAAGTGTTCAGAAATCAGGAGAACACTGAGGCATATGTTTTTATATGTATAGCCCTATAGCCCTATAGATCACCCATGACTCCTTCACTAGTGTCATTTCCTGCCTCCAGATTAGATTGCAAGCTTTACAGGACAGGGAAGGCACTTATTCCACCATTACTAACCTGCCATTTGTACATGAGACCCATTTATACCAGGATCTGCTGGTGTTCACTGCCTATCCTTACACTATGGAAATAGAAACAACTACTTTTGTATGTCTGTGGAGACAAGGGGCAGGATTTGAACAATGGTCCCAAAGTTGACCAGCATCAGGACCCCTGGATGATGGTGTACATCTTCTGTAAAAGAACACGGGGCTGCTGTGTACAGTGTAATGACATTTTCCTATATTTGACGTGTCTGAGTGTGGAGGGTTATCTGTGTATGCATGTTACCTCAGGATTAGGGCACTGTCATTGTGCATGGCCCCTGTTTTCACAGACAGCCTGTGTATAACACCCTCTGCGGCCTGTGTATGCATGACATCCAGAGTGTATACCCCTTGTCTTCATAGACATCCTATATGTGGCACCCAGTTATGGCCCCTGTTTCCAGACAGCTTATGTATGGCACCAGTGTGGTCTCTGTATATATGGAACCCAGTGTAGCCCCCATTTTCATAGACATTCTATGTATGACACCAAGTGTGGCCCCTATTATGTACTATACCCAGCTACCATGGATTCCCTTATTCACAGTACACAGCCTCAGTTTACCTCAGCAGCAGCAGCCCAGTTCCCTGTATGTGTATGAATACAGGCATGACATGCTGTGTGTGTGTGTATGTGTGTGTGTATGTGGAATGCTGAGGTGACCATACAGAGTGTAGTAGACGTGCATAGTACAGTCGGTGTATAAAGCGCATATTATGTGATAGAGAATGTGTGTCCTCTGCTTGTCAGGTGGCAAAGTGCTAAGTTGCAGAGAGGGAGGAGAATGTGGCCTCCTAATCACACACACAACCTATAGAGATATACATAGAAATAATTTAATACAATACCCATATTAATAGGGCTAATCAGGGCACCAGGATGGGGAGGCAGACAAATATGAATCTCCAGTCACTTGCTGGGGATTTGGAATTTTAAAACGCCCGTTTTCCGTCCCCTAATTCCGCGTCCTCTCTCTTATGCCAGCCAGTGATGGGACGAAGGGAATGCATAACCAGACATCCCAACCTGCAAAAACGTATTTCAGGGAGGTTTCAAACTCATGTCAGGGAGGTGACACTTCGCGCCGGTGCCGACCCCCTCCCCCCCAATAAAATGCAGCTATACCAGTGCCCAATGACATGCAGCCTGATCACGCAGCTGCTGGGGTCGGGCTACTGGCCCTGGGGTCTGGTTGCTAGGGCCTGGCTGCTGGGGCCAAGGGTCTGGCTGCGGCAGTTGGGCTGCTGGTCCTGGAGTCTGCCTGCTGGGGCCAGGGGTCTGGCTTCTAGGGCCGGCTGCTTGGGCCAGGGGTCTGGCTGCTGGGGCCAAGGGTCTGGCTGCTGGAGGTGGGCTGCTGGTTCTGGAGTCTGGGTGCTGGAGGTGGGCTGCTGGTCCTGGAGTCTGGGTGCTGGAGGTGGGCTGCTGGTCCTGGAGTCTGGCTGCTGGAGGTGGGCTGCTGGTCCTGGAGTCTGGCTGCTGGAGGTGGGCTGCTGGTCCTGGAGTCTGGCTGCTGGGAGCAAGGGTCTGGCTGCTGGGACCAAGGGTCTGGCTGCTGGAGCTGGGCTGCTGGTCCTGGAGTCTGGCTGCTGGGGCCAGGGGTCTGGCTGCTGGGACAACGGGCCTGGCTTTTGGAGCTGGGCTACTGGTCCTGGGGTCCGGCTGCAATGGGGCTGGAGAGCCATCCCAGTCAGAGAATTCCCCAGAAGGAAGGGGGTGGGCTGAGGCAGAGGGGTGGGGGCAGCCCATACTGCTGTTCCCAGCCTGCTGCATGGGTACTTCTTTTGAGGTAGGTCCGGCCGGTTCAGCAGGGAAGGAAGGGGGAGGGCGGAGGCAGAGAGAAGACTGATCTGCAAGCTGTAGCAATTAAAAGAAAAAATAACTTTTCCCTGTCAAGCGGACACTTTCTCCACTTTCGGGTGCCACTGCGCAGTGATATCCTGTGCGACAAGAACATGACAGTCCCGGTCTGCCCGGCGGATTGATATAGAAGAAATTGTCATGTACTTGTCGCACAGGAGATTTTTAGGCAAAGGTGCATTTTTGCCTTTTGCCCCCCCCCCCCCCCCCCCATCATGCATTATTTGCATACAAATAATCCTTCTTCATAAATGTTGGCCAAAATGTAGTCTGCTATATTTCTTTGGTAAAAATAACCCAAACCAGTGTATATTACATAGTCTGTGAAAAAGTTATGGCGTCAAAAAACTATGGTATATATATTTGAAAATTGATCAATCCTGATGTACTGACTGCCTATCTTGGCCTTAAAATGACAGGACAGTACAAACATCCCCCAAATGATTCCTTTTTTGGAAAGCAGACAGTCCAAGGTATTTATTAAGAGGTTTGGCGAGTTTTTTGAAGTTGTAAGTTCAGACACTACCAGAGCACTGTTAGCATTACAGGCCTTACCGCCCAGAGCACTTTGTGCATTATAGGCCTCCTCAGACTGTCCAGAGCACTGTGTGCATTACGGGCCCCCTCAGACTACTGTTCAGAGTGTCTGTATAGTTTGTTCAAATCTTAATACCATAAATAATAACATGGTATTAGATTTTTTTTGTTTACTCCAGGAGTATATAATGAGTTTGGAATTTCTAGAGAAATGCTTAAATAATGCATTACACTTTAACTAAACCCATTAGATTTTAGTAGACTAAAATGTACTGCAGAATTTAGTCGACTAAAATATACTGCAGATTTTAGTTGACTAAATATGACTAAAACTAAAACAATTGCAGATGACTAAAATGTGATTAAAACTAAAAACTAAAGTAAAGTAAAACTAAATTTAAATTTGATGCCAAAATTAACACCGTCATACAATTAAGATATAGAACCGACTAACTAAAAATGTCATAATGTTTTGGTAGTCTGTTGTTGATCTTTTACTTCATATCATCTTTTTTTTTTACATACAAAATACTGATCAAGCAAAGACAAGACAATCTTACATTGTAGCATATATACTGTACGTGTTGGAAAGTTGCCAATGTCATGATTATGATTTATTTTCATTATTTGACTTATTGTTTGCTTCAGATTTTGATTGATTTAAAGTTTACATGACTTAATTCCTAAAGTAAATCAGCCTCATTAAGTGGATCATCCTTATCCGTATTATTCCCTTTATATTACCCCTTGCTATTGCAGTTACTAGTATTAAAACATACCATTTTGGTGAGGATGGGAAAAACAGGAACTCCTGTACCAAAGAACAAGGTCAACTTTAAAAAGTTTAATGATGATTATAGTGGTAATAATTAAAAACGCTGCTGTCACAAATATTGCAATCAAGAGTCCCTGTAAATTAGGACCTGTGGAGATTAAAATAAAATACAATTAATTAATCAAATACATTTAATTGTTTGAAAAGAACCCACAGTTTGTTACTTAAACAAATTTACTTTATTAAAAAAAAATTAAAGACACAAAATGGACATTTCGACAACATGAAGCCTAACCAATATAAGTTATGAATACACAGGGGAGAATATGTAAATTTATGCACAAGAAAAAATTATTAACAAACTTGATATGCCTCCTTCTAAAATGTTTTAGATGCACCAAACTCTCCACTTCCTCAATATAGAAAAAGAAGGCCAACACAATGGCATCCTTCAAAAATTGGGGCATCCATTCAAAGAGGAGGCCTCTCTTCATTATAGTAACAATTATACTAGGTATTGGACAGCCTATCTTACAAGATGGCATGGGCATTAGATTCAGATACTGATATAGATTTGGAAAACTGGGGCAAATTGAACCAATGTGAACATATTTAACAAATCTCCTAATGAGGCAATATATAATAAGTCTTATCCAAATGGTATCTAGTACCAGCCAAACTCTCAAATTTTTCCCTGATGCCTCCCTAGGCAGTTAGGCTTCATGTACCTTACCTGCTGGGCTTGTCCCAAGATCAAATGGTTTTGGACCAGAATATTATCTACTAATTTAAACTATAACCAACATCAGCATACCTAACGATCTACACACAACCTTAATAAATGAGCTCATGCATTGAATTCCAGAACCTTAACAGGCTACCCTCTTTCTATTATGGTAGAAGCTAAAATTTAGCAAGAGCCTGGAAACGCAGAGCTTAATGCCATTACTATAAATGCCAAACTATTGTGGATCATTGCCCATGAGAAACTGGACAATATACCAAAAGACACAAGAGGTTTTCAAGCCCATGGATGATCCAATATATATAAACCAAATAACAAGGTCACAGCTGAAGGGCAAGCGACAAAAACTCTCTTTATGCTTAGTGGGGGAGGGTAGCTAGGAATACCCAGTTTTCTCTTTTTAATTTGCCAATTCTCTTTTATCCTTATTAACTCACTCTTAAAGGTTTTGGCTATGAAATAACCTTCAGCTAAAAAAATGTATGTAGGAACAGGTAACTTATATGTATATTCTTACTGATCAATAGCATTAGTAATATTTAATATTTAATACTTAGACATACAGTATTTTAAATTCAATTCAGTTTCATTGGACTGAATGTAATTTTCGTTTGTAACAACAAGTAAAGTAAAGTAGCCCCCCTGCAGGGTTGTCATAATGTACTAGTATGTACCGCATACTAGCACATTGTGACAGACTTACCTGTAAAGCGAATCCCTCCCGCGCAGTGCCTTCACGGATCCCCAGCACTGTCATCTTCACCTTTTCTTCCTTTCCAGGTTCGTGGACACGGGATGCCGTCCCTTCAGAGAGCATGCAGTGGTGGTGTCACCAGCAGCATCCCTTATGAATATCTCTTAACCGGTTCTCGACCGACGCACGCCAATGTACGTCGGCAGAATGGCACGGCTGGTTAAGTGGGCGTAGCCTACGTCCCTTTGGATTTGCCACCGTGCCATTGCGTGCGCCGCCTAGGAGCTCCGTAAGTCGGGTCGCGGGTCCTCGCGGACTCGATCGCCACGGGGATAATCATGATCGCCTCACGGAGAGGTCGAACGAGGAGATGCTGATGTAAACAAGCATCTCCCCGTTTTGCCTAGTGACAGTGTCACTGATCTCTGCTCCTTGTGATCGGGAGCAGAGATCAGTGATGTGTCACACGTAGCCACGCCCCCCCACAGTTAGTAACACTCCCTAGGACATACTTAACTCTCCCTAGCCCCCTAGTGGTTAACCCCTTCACTGCCAGTGTCATTTACACAGGAATCCCTGCTTTTGTATAGCACTGATTGCTGTATAAATTGTGTCAAAAATGTCCGATGTGCCCGCCATAATGTCCCAGTCACAATAAAAAAAAAAAAAAATCGCTGATCGCCGCCATTACTAGTAAAAAAAAAATTAATAATAAAAATGCCATAAAACTATCCCCTATTTTGTAAACGCTATAACTTTTGCGCAAACCAATCAATAAACGCTTATTGTGAATTTTTTTTTACCAAAAATATGTAGAAGAATACATATCGGCCTAAACTGAGGAAAAAAAATGTTTTTTTAAATATTTTTGGGGGATATTTATTATAGCAAAAAGTAAAAAATAATGCGTTTTTTTCAAAATTGACGCTATTTTTTTGTTTATAGCGCAAAAAATAAAAACCACAGAGGTGATCAAATACCACCAAAAGAAAGCTCTATTTGTAGGAAAGAAAAGGACATCAAATTTGTTTGGGAGCCACGTCGCACGACCGCGCAATTGTCAGTTAAATCAATGTAGTGCCGAATCGCAAAAAAAAAGCACTGGTCAGGAAGGGGGTAAATTCTTCTGGGGCTGAAGTGGTTAAACAGTGCAAGTTTAGGAGATATTCACTGTACCTACAAGTAAGCCTTAGTAGGTACAAGTTCAAAAGTGAAGTTTACCTCCACTTTAAATATATGCATTTAAAGCTGAACTCCAGGCAAAAGCTATATACATAGATGAAATACATACAAATAAGCTGTTTTACCTGCCAAAAAATGTGTCTGTATCTGGTTCTAAGATTTAGATAACTCTGTCACACAGCACAGCTCTGTCTGGCAGGGCAGGAGACTGATTCTTTTTCAATACTTTAGATAACAATACAATAAGCTTGTGGCTGCTGTAGCAGCCATGAGCTTATTACTGTTTTGTTCAGCCAGCTCCCATCCGTCATGTAAAAGTGATCCATACAGCTGTATTGGAGGGCAGGGGAGACATTGGGGTCTAATAGACCCCAATGTCTTCATAAAGAGAACCTGTCACCTGTCCAATGCGATCACATAGGAGGAAAAATTAATATATAATAATAAAAAAAAACAAAATAAATGTAACCCAATTGCCCTGCACATACCCACAAATACAAACATGCGCATAGGGTGCACAGATGTATGTAGAACAAGTTTGCACCATGTGTGTGAGGTATCAGCACAAACGTTTAATGTCCCTGGCGGTTTTCCCGAGTGTGGCTCGGGGTTAAATTTCAGCACCATTAGCGGTAACCCCGATCCACACTCGGGATTGCATTGCAGGATCCTGGTGCAGTATACTTATACCCCAGGATCCTGCGATGTTCCCCCACTGTGTCTGCGGGCTCTGTCCTCCGCCCAAAGCCTCTCTGTGCCCGGCTCCGTTCCCTGTGAGCGCCGGGACGCACAGGGGCAGAGCACGGCGGCAAATTCAAAAAAGTGAACAATCATAATTTATACAGTACAGTGTAATCTTACAGATCACTGGATGAAATCATTTCACATCCCTTTTGTCCCTAGTGCTTTGTCCAATGCCCTGCATGCAGTTTTATATATTATATATACTGTTCTTTCTGCCTGGAAACTTGATATTGTCCATAGCAACCAAAAAGTGTCCTTTTACGTCAAAAGTGGTTTTAGACCAGCTAGAAAACAGCGATAGTAAATTAGAACACTTGCAGAATTGAGCGATAGTGAATCGTGGGGAAATTAATTTTATTATTATTATATTATTATTTTTTATAATTTATAGTTATTTATTATATTATAATTTATGATTTTGTGTTTCTAACTTCATCATACCCAGGATATCTACTAGACTCTTGGTGGACAGATCTAAGCGTTTTATTACTAAGAATGACAGGCCTACAATATAAAACGCCAAATTTCTATGCAAAATAATTGTACAGCTTTGAGATGCAAAAATCTGACATAATCATACCGCCAGGGAGGTTAAGTGAGAGAAATAGTTTGAGGGCCATAATTCATGATTAATGCTAAACTGATAAGTTGTAAATGCTTTTAAATCATCAATCATACAGATACAGTAGTTTTTTGCAATATTATGGGCGCACACAATTTTACATGTTTGGTATCTTATTACTGGATGCAACGCCTCTTTTAAATCTTACCAAAAAAATGGGAATTATATTGTGTTAGTTTACACCAAAATTCATTTTAGTGCACTTTTTTACTGAAATTATGCATTTGATACACAGCTGCACAAATATTGTGCAACATAAAAATTGCAAAAAACATTTTTTTATTCTACAAGGCCTCTACTTTCAGAAAATATATTCAGGGGAATTCATCAATGTAAAAAGAAAAAACGACTCCTGCGCACAAGTGGATCACCATACGATTAGTACAACAACACAGGCCTTGCTGCCCTCAAGGACGGGGAATCCTAGTAAACAACGAGAGAAAAGAGAAAAAGGGGCGCACCAGCCTTGTGCATTATCTCTTAAAATATTTATTAAATAAAAAAGGTAAAAAAGAGAAAATTCATAAATGTCTGTGTTTGCACTGGGGAAAGAATTTCCACACTGCACACTCCTTCCCGAGTGAACTCCCACCCTCCCTCCACAGCCACTGTGCCAGTTACACTGACAGGAGCATGGGTGAGTATTTTTATACTAGGAGTGGCGGACTGAGAGACTAGCTCCCCATCAGGTCCACTCCACTTTCAATTGACAGCACATAGCAGTGGATGGATCCATAGCCGCTATTCAGTCCAACAGTGGCTTTCCAATTCACCCACTGCTGTGCACTGTCATTCAAAATTGGAGTGGACCTGATGGAGAACTAGTCTCTCAGCTCCCCATCAGGGATGTGGGGAAGAGACCCATCAACATGGGGACAAGGTGCTTTGGGGTGGGGCAGATCCCCCCACCCTAAAGCACCCCCCCAAAGCACCCCCCCCATGTTGAGTGCATGTGGTATAGTATGGTTCAGGAGGGGGCTGCCTTCACTCGCCCCCCCCCCCCTTTACTGACCTGCCAGGCTGCTTGCTCAGATAAGGGTCAGGTATGGATTAAAATAGCCATTTGCCGGCAATTGCAACCTTGAGTCAATTTAAATGTGATTTGACTAGTTTTTTTTTTTTTCCTTTAGAAATTTTACTTTTGCTGCAGCATGTTCTATGCATGCTACAGACGCACTGCTTTACAGGCAGACTAAGGGGACCCCCCAGGCACTATATTTAAAGGAATTTTTTGTTTTTTTTGTTGCACTTTACGCATCATTAAAATCACTGCACCTAAAAAACTAGGCATTGATACATGACCTCCAGAGCAGTACCCGGACCCCAATACTCCTTTTATGGCCAATTACTTGCATATAAGCACTCAAAATGGGCACTTTTGATCTTTCCTGTTTGGCTCCCATATACTTCAATGGGGTTCGCTGTTTGGGTTAGAACGGAGTTAACAGGAGTTCTGCTGAGAACCAAACAGGGGGGTGTTCGGCCCATCTCTACCATTAAGAGATGTCCAACACATTTAGAAGTATGATCTGTTTTAGGTAGCCAGTGATGGTGTGAGGTGCGCAATTGCAAAATACTGAAAAATGCACAGGCAGCTATGTTTATAGCAATCTCTAGCATAACTTCAATGTAGTGCTCTCGCGAAATGAAGTGTCCCTGATGGGATGGGTGATGTACAAAGTACGCCGCTGTCACTAATGCCGCGTACACACGACCGGACTTTACGGCATACTTTGCCCGGCGGACTTTACGACGGACTTTCCGAATGAACGGACTTGCCTACACACGATCAACCAAAGTCCGACGGATTTATACGTGATGACGTACGACCGGACTAAAACAAGGAAGTTCATAGCCAGTAGCCAATAGCTGCCCTAGCGTCGGTTTTTGTCCGTCGGACTAACATACAGACGAGCGGACTTTTCGACCGGACTCGAGTCCTTTGGATAGATTTGAAACATGTTTCAAATCTAAGTCCGTCAAACTTTTGGGAAAACAAAGTCCGCTGGAGCCCACACACGATCGAATTGTCCGACGAAATCCGGTACGCTGGACCAAGTATTGACCACTGTTTGCTTTTGTTTTTCTACAAATTGGCAAAAAAGGTATCAAAAATCATCTTTTTTTTGGGGGGGGGCAGTTTGGAAATGTGGTCACCCTATATTAAATCCAAAAGCAAACATTTATTATATTGCAGCTTATCAATTCTTGTGTGTGATTTTTTTTTAGGCTTTCTTTCTTTTATTCTCACCTGGTGTTCTGACCAGTAAGTCTGTTGTTTTTTAACAGAACAAGTTTGCATTCAAATTCAACAGTTAGAGTGTTGCGACAAGCCATTTACCACTGGCAGGAGTGCTTACAATGATCAGCTTTTATTTATTTATGTAAAACCTTTATCCCAAAAGGAACAAAACTGTTGCTGTAACTGCTTATAAAGTATTAGCTGGAGTTTGGCTTCAATTTGTTAGTGTGTCTAAATCTGCTAGTGCATCTAACACTACTCCCCCCCCCCCCAGACTGCCAATGTTGCTGCCCAAGGGTGTCTCTGCTGCTCCTTCATCCAGAGTGAGGGGCAGTCTAATACAGGATGTCTGTTACTGGCAAAATCACCAGTTGAAAACAGAGGGGAACAGCCTAAAGAAAGAAAGCTAATGCAGCCACTGCATCTAGTGATTGGTAAGCTGTAATACAGTGCCTTGCAAAAGTATTCACCCCCTTGGTATTTTTTGTTTTTAGTTGCCTCATAACCTGGATTTAACATGGATTGTTTGAGGATTTGCATAATTTAATTTACAGAACATGCCCACAACTTTGAAGATTTTTTTTTATTATTGTGAAGCAAACAACAAATAGGACAAAATAACAGAAAAAGTCAATGTGCATAACTATTCACCCCCCCTAAAGTCAATACTTTGTAGAGCCACCTTTTGCGACTATCACAGCTCCAAGTCGCTTAGGATAAGTCTCTATGAACTTGCCACATCTTACCACTGAGATTTTTGTCCATTCCTCCTTTCAAGACTGCTCCAGCTCCTTCAAGTTGGATGGTTTGCGCTTGTGAGCAGCAATCTATATATCTGACCACAGATTTTCTATTGGATTGAGGTCTGGGCTTTGTCTAGGCCATTCCAACACATTTACATGTTTCCCCTAAAAACCACTCAAGTGTTGCTTTAGCAGTGTGTTTGGGGTCATTGTCCTGCTGGAAGGTGAACCTCCATCCTAGCCTCAAATCACACACAGAGTGGTACAGGTTTTGCTCAAGAATATCCCTGTATTTAGCACCGTCCATCTTTCCCTCAACTCTGACCAGTTTCCTACTGCTGAAAAACATCCCCACAGCATGATGCTGCCACCACCATGTTTCACTGTGGGGATGGTGTTCTTTGGGTGATGTGATGTGTTGGGTTTGAGCTAGACATAGCGTTTTCTTTGATGGCCAAAAAGTTCAATTGTAGCATCATCAGACCAGAGCACCTTCCTCCATACATTTTGGGAGTCTCCCAAATGCCTTTTCGCAAACTCAAAATGTGCCATTTTGTTTTTTGCTGAAAGTAATGGCCTTCTTCTGGCCACTCTGCCATAAAGCCCAACTCTATGGAGCGTACGGCTTATTATCGTCCTATGTACAGATTCTCCAGTCTCTGCTGTGGAACTCTGCAGCTCCTCCAGGGTTACCTTAGGTCTCTGTGCTGCCTCTCTGATTAATGCCCTCCTTGCCCGGTCTGTGAGTTTTGGTGTGCTGTCGTCTCTTGCCAGGTTTGCTGTTGTGCCATGTTCTTTCCATTTGGTTATGATAGATTTGATGGTACTCCTAGGGATCATCAAAGATTTGGATATTTTTTTATAACCTAATCCTGACTTGTACTTCTCAACAACATTGTTCCTTACTTGTTTGGAGAGTTCCTTGGTCTTCATGGCAGTGTTTGGTTAGTGGTGCCTCTTGCTTAGGTGTTGCAGCCTCTGGGGCCTTTCAAAAAGGTGTGTATATGTAATGAGAGATCACGTGACACTTAGATTGAACACAGGTGGACATCATTTCACTAATTATGTGGCTTCTGAAGGCAATTGGTTGCACCAGAGCTTTTTATGGGCTTCATAACAAAGGGGGTGAATACATACACATATGCCAATTATCAGTTTTTAATTTTGGAAAAATTGTTTTATGTATATATTTTTCTAATTTTACTTCACCAACTTAGACCATTGTATTCTGATCCATCACATATAATTCAGATTAAAAAAACATTGAACTAAAGGCTGTAATGTAAAAAAATAGGTAAAAAGCCAAGGGGGGGTGAATACTTTTGCAAGGCACTGTATATTCCATTTTTGGTTTGGGGTTTAATAATGTTTTAAGGGAACTACCAACAAAAAAAGTGGCGTTAGAGCCATTTTGAATTCCAATCATTATGTTCTGAGAGGTGTAATTTGTTTTTTAACCAAAAAATGCAGATTTTAACAAAGCATGAAAAAAATTACTCTAGAGGGGAACTCATATGTGTCTTTATTTGCCTGGAGTTCAGCATTAATTTTTGATTGTACTTCATTTTTAGCAAAGATTCTAAGAACAAAAACTACAAGAAGCAATCTAAAACCTTTAACCTTCTGTCCCCCTATATGAATTATTTCCCTTTATTACCAGGACTGACTTTCTCTGACTTCATGGCTAAGCTCCACCTACTGCCACCCATGTGTCTTTTTATACAATCAGATTCATAAAATATTTAATTCGTGTACTTTGGTCTGAAAATAATTGACCGTTTGCTTCTTATAAGCCAATTACTATATGTGAATACATACCTGGTCGTTTCAGTATAAAAAATGCCTTACTGTATTCTAAAGTATTGTCAGCAGAACAATAAAATCGTAGACCGTAATCTTCTTCTTTCACACTTGAAAAGGTTATATTTTGGCATGCCACTTTTTGTCCATCTTTGACTGCTTCACTGTAAGAAGAGAGATCATAATAATATAAGCTCAAACAAAAAGTATCCTTCTCTTTAGATGTGTCATGCTAATGATTAAGGCCTCTTTCACACGGGGCAGATCAGTCATGATCCGCCCCGTGAACATCCGCTTGCTCAGCGGGGATCGCTCCGCCGATCCCCGCTGAGCAGGAAGATGACAGGTGCATCGCTGCACACTGTGCAGCGACGGACCTGTCAGAGCGCCGCTCTCCCCTATGGGGGGATCGGATGATGACGGTCCGTAGTGTCCGTTGTCATCCGATCCGATCCGAAAACGGAGGGAAAAGTAGGTTTTTCCTCCGTTACACTTTTCGGATCGGAGCGGGTCGGATGTCAGCGGACATGTCACCGCTGACATCCGACGCTCCATAGGGATGAATGTATGTCCGTTTTTCATCCGAAAACGGAAGGATGAAAAACGGACATACGGATCCCTCGTGTGAAAGAGGCCTAAAGCTTCTAAAAATGTATAATTTGTCCATTAAGACAAACAGATTTCAGGTGCAGCATTTTCATAACATTTGCGGCTGGTACTTATCTCCAATATCTATAAACCTCCCTTTCATTTCTCATGTTGAAACAATGTCCCTTTTTTCTACTGCTGACCAAGTGCATGATGCATTTCTACTATTCTGTACATTAACTGCCACTTTGACTTGATATTTTTATTATATGTGTTTAATTATTAAGCCAAATAGCAGACACTGGAGTTGATTTACTAAAACTGGAGTGTGCAAAATCTGGTGTAGCTATGCATGATAGCCAATCAGCTTCTAATTTTAGATTGTTCACTTAAGTTTTTACAAAAACAAAAAAAACTAAAAGCTGATTGGTTTGTATGCAGAGCTGCACCAGATTTTGCACTCTCCAGTTTTAGTAAATCAACCTCAGTGAGTGTAACCTTCTTTAGCCTAAAATTGCTGAATACAAAGAACAGCAGCATGCACTTACCTGTGTATCAAAAATAAATGCAATGGCAAATATCTAAAGGAGCACAGACATAGGACATTAGAGTTGACACAGAGGTTGTTTACTTAGGCTAGCTATACATGTTAAACTATGCATGGATAAATCTCAGCTGTCAGCTATTGTATTTAGGCAGCGCAACACCCACATGTCACGGTAGTGACTGTTCAGTGGACATTTCTCAACCCATCTCCTTTGATTTTTCCATTTTTAGATTTTTCAATTGAACTTGACGATCCAAGTAGTGCCAACAGAGCCACACATGGCTTGAATTTTGGCCAATTCAGCAGAAGCTATTCATACTATGCATGGTAAGCCTTAGCAAAGTCAATATCTACTTAGCTTAGTGAATATGTTGAGGCCAAGTTTCCTTTAATCATCCAGTCATTTACAGGTAAAACACAGCTTCACTTTGGTCGGTAAGCTCAGTTAAAGTGGTTCTACAGGCTGAAGTGATTTTACCTTCATGCATTCTATGCATGAAGGTAAAAACTTGCAAGCAGCTGCCCCCTGTATACTAACATGAGCCCAAACTAGATTCAGCAATATGCATGAGAGTAGTTGCTCTTTCGGCTCTCTCCCTCTTCATTGGCTCAGACACAGCAGCGGGAGCTATTGGCTCCCACTGCTGTCAATCACAGGCAGTGAGGAGGGAACGGGGAGCGGGGGTAAGCCCCGTTCCGTGTGTCAATGAACACACAGAGAGGGTTCGGGAGCGAGCATACACAAGTGCCCCTAGAGCCAGTGGTTAGCTATGAGGGCACTCAGCAGGGGGGAGGACCCCAGAGTGCAATCAGGGGACCTAAAAAGAGGGGGTTTGGGGCTGCTCTGTGCAAAAACATGTTTGTTATTTTTCTTTTTCCTTTAGTATCACTTTAACATTTACTAAAGGAACAGTTTCTGTTCTGTTTCAAATGCCACTTTATGCTCTGACAAACTTCTCTCCAGACAGTATGACCACTTTCTGACTTGGCAGCATCCACAGGCAGCTTAAGGCTCCATTCACACTTGTGCAACTTGTCATGTGACTTTGGACATCAAAGTCGTATGACAAGTCGCACCCCATATTTTCCAATGCGTACCATTTATATTTATTCAATTTAAAGTCGCTGCGACTTTAAAGTAGTTCATGTAGTCACACCTGAACTGTTTTACATGCAGCACCCACCAGCATCCTTGACAACCAGTACACAACAGGGTTGTTAAGGAGCAGGTGCCCACCTGCATCCTTAACAACCAATAGTGGGTTGCTAAGGAGCGGGCAGCCGCCAAGTCCTTAGCAACCGATGACTCATCAGCTGTCAGCGGGATTCCCCACTGACAGCTGAATATAAACAATAGAATGCTGCATTAAAAAATTAAAAATAAACTGGGTGGGGGTTTCCCCCAAACCATACCAGGCTCCTCGGGTCGGGGATGGGTTTTAAGGAGAACCCAACACCAAATTGTTTTTTTAAATGGTGTGAAGGCCCCCCTACATAATCCATACCAGACCCGTATCCGAGCATGCAACCCAGCAGGCCAGGAAAGGGGGGGTAAGCGAGCACCTCTCCCCCCCAAACCATACCAGGCCCCATGCCTTGAACATAGGGGGTAGGCCTTAAACACTTTTGGGTAGGGTGGCCCCCCAAAGCACCTTGTCCCCATGATGATAAGAACAAGGATCTCTTACCCCACCACAACCAGTGGATGTGGGGGTGCCCTATCGGAATCTAGAAGTCCCGTTTAACAAGGGGGCCCCCAGATCCCAGCTCTTCCATGTGAATGAGTAGAGGTACCTATTACCCCTACTCATTCACAAAATAAAAGAATAGTGTAAATAAAGACAGGAGTAGATCCATCGTCAAGCACGATGAACGCAGCTCCGTCAACCCACATAAAGAAAAAAAAAGAAAAGATGTCAGCACCCAATGCTGGCTCCCGCCAACTGACAGCTCCGCTTGCTAGCTGATGCATAGCACCGGATGGCCCCACCCTTCAGTTTATTTAGCAGCAGCTACTAAGCGGAACTGTCAGTTGGCGGACCTTTTCTTTTTCAGGTCGGTGGAGCGGCATTCATCATGATTGACAATAGATCTGCACTGGAGGATATATATATTTTTTTAAATAAAGGACTTGTCAAAAACTGTCTCCTGTCTTTACTTACACAATTTTTTTAGTTTTTGTGAATGAGTAGGGGTTCTATGTACCCCATGCTCATTCACATAAGGGGGGTGGGATCTCTGGGCCCGCTTGTTAAACAGGGCTTCCAGATTCCGATAAGTCACCTCTGCACCCCCACAACCACCAGGCCAGGGTTGTGGGGAAGAGGCCCTTGTCCTCATCAACATGGGGACAAGGTGCTTTGGCGCCCCCCACCCCAAAGCACCCCCCCCCACGTCGAGGGCATGTGGCCTGATATGGTTTAGAAGGGGCGCGCTTGCTCATCCCCCCTTTCCTGGCCTGCCAGGCTGCATTCTCAGATAATGGTCTGGTATGGAAATAATTTGGCGTGGGGTTCACCTGAAAAAACAATCCAGACCTAAGGATCTGGTATAGATTTTGGGGGGGACCTTCATGTCATTTTTAGAAAAAATGTTCGCATGGGGTTCCCCTCAAAATCCATACAAGACCTGAAGGGCCTGGTATGGACCGTGTGACCCCTATGCATTTTTTTTTAAATGCCAGCATTCTTTTGTTTACAATCAACTATCAGCAGCACCTTAGCCTCCTTAGCGGTAATCCCGAGTGGCTCAGGGTAGATTTTCAGTACCAAAAGCAGTAACCCCGAGCCACACTCGGGAACGCATTGCAGGATCCAGGCAAAGTTACTTACCTTGTCCCCAGGATCCTGCTATGTCTCCCCGCTGTGTGTGCGAGCTGTCCTCCGCCGGATCTATCACAGTGCCGAGCTCCATTCCCTGTGAGCGTTGCGACGCACAGGGATGGAGCATAGCGCCAAAATCAAAAAGTGAAAAACACACAATGCATACAGTACACTGTAATATTACAGATTACATTACTGTATCACATTATTTCACCTCCCTTTTGTCCCTAGTGGTTTCTCCAGTGCCCTGCATGCAGTTTTATATTATAAATTTCTGCCTGGAAACTGGAGATTGTCCATAGCAACCAAAAAGCGTCCCTTTACATCAAAAGCAGTTTTAGACCAGCTAGAAAACAGCGCTAATAAATTAGAATCACTTGCAGAATTGAGTGATAGTGATTCGTGGGGAAATTCGTCATCAAACACGGAAAGCAATGACAGCGATAATTCTGCAACTGAGCAAATTTCAGTGTTTTTGATTTGATTACATTATTGAATAATTTTTATTATTATTGTATTAATATTTGTTATAATTATTTATAGTTATTTATTATATTATAATTTATGATTTCATGTTTCAAACTTTATCATACCCGGGATGTCTACTAGACTCTTGTTTGGACAAATTTAATTGTGCTATTCCTAAGAATTACTAAGAATTACAGGCCTACAAAACGCCAAATGTCCATGCAAAACATTGTACCTCTTTGGGCATCAAAAATCTGAAATAATCATACCACCAGGCAGGGGAGTTGCTAGGTGGCAAAAAGACCAGGGGCTTCAGCCCGAAGTCCAAGGCCAGCACGGGGTGGGGGGGGGGGCCTCTAGTGGCGCTGGGTTTTTTTGGTTGGGCAGAGGGGTTGTGTGGTTGTGTGGCGGGGGTAGGCTGACTTGCTGGTTGCTGCCTGGCTTACCAGTGCCCATCAATGCTGACCACTAAACTGACCTACCTACCTGACACACACTGACCTACCTGACATACACTGACCTACATACACTGACCTACCTGACCCACACTGACCTACATACACTGACCTACCTGACATACACTGACCTACCTGACACACACACTGACCTACCTGACATACACACACTGACCTACCTACCTGACATACACTGACCTACCTGACATACACTGACCTATCAGACCCACACTGACCTACCTGACATACATTGACCTACCTGACATACACTGACCTACATACACTGACCTACCTGACCCACACTGACCTACATACACTGACCTACCTGACCCACACTGACCTACCTGACCCACACTGACCTACCTGACCCACACTGACCTACCTGACGTACACTGACCTACCTGACCCACACTGACTTACCTGACCCACACTGACCTACCTGACCCACACTGACCTACCTGACCCACACTGACCTACCTGACCCACACTGACCTACATACAATGACCTACCTGACATACACTGACCTACATACACTGACCTACCTGACCTACATACACTGACCCACACACACTGACCTACCTGACCCACACTGACCTACCTGACCCACACACACTGAAATACCTGACCTACACTGACCTACACACACTGACCTACCTGACGTACACTGACCTACATACACTGACCTACCTGTCATACACTGACCTACCTGACCCACACTGACCTACATACACTGACCCACACTGACCTACATACACTGACCTACCTGACCCACACTGACCTACCTGACCCACACTGACCTACCTGACCTATATACACTGACCCACCCACACTGACCTACCTGACATACACTGACCTACATACACTGACCTACCTGACCCACACTGACCTACATACACTGACCTACATACAATGACCTACCTGACATACACTGACCTACACACACTGACCTACCTGACCCACACACACTGACCTACCTGGCCCACACTGACCCACACACACTGACCTACCTGACATACACTGACCCACACACACTGACCTACCTGACCCACACACACACTGACCTACCTGACCCACACTGACCCACACACACACTGACCTACCTGACATACACTGACCCACACACACTGACCTACCTGACCCACACTGACCCACACACACTGACCTACCTGACCCACACTGACCCACACACACTGACCTACCTGACCTACATACACTGACCCACACACACTGACCTACCTGACCCACACACACTGAAATACCCGACCCACACACACTGACCTACCTGACCCACCCACACTGACCTACCTGACCCACACTGACCTACACTGACCTACCTGACCCACACACACTGACCTGGTACCTGCCATACACACACTGACTGACCTACCTGTGTCCAGGTCCTGCAGCAGCAGCTCAGCCATGGTGCTGGTGTGTGAGGCAGCCAGAGGAGAGGAGGAGAGCCGCCCGCCCGAGCGCCAATCGATGTCGCACGGCGGCCAAATTGTAATTGCCGCCTTCTTTCTCTTCCAGTCACAGCGCGCTGGGATAGGACTGATAGGTCCACGACGCCACCGGAGGGCCGCTCCAGTCCTGAAATGGCAGGCCCCATGAGCATGAGTGCGGAGGAGGAGGAAGTGCAATCCTCCTCCGCTTTGAATGCCGGGCAGTGACGTCACTGGTTGCTAGCCGCTGGGCGGCTATAGCAACCAGTGACTAAGAGTAGAGTCGGGGGGGCGGAGCTGGAGCTGGAGCCGGAGCCAGCGCTACCACGGCTCAGTCCGCCCCTGTCCCCTGCATTCTAGGATCGGGACCAGAGACCCGGGGCTATTAGCCCCAGGCTCAGAGCTGTAGCCCCAATAGCCACCCCCTGATGACGCCTCTGCCACCAGGGAGGTTAAAGGACAACTAAAAGAAGAAAAATAAATAGTTTTTGTTTATTAACTATTAACAAATGCAGTATACCACACTGACCTGAACATTTTTCTATATACTAACTGCAGCCTGATTCTTGTTAAGTGATCATGTAATACAAGAGAGAGGCCAGAACTCCTTAGAAAGGTTTCCACTGTTCAAATATTGAACCAGGTATTGCAAAGTTGCCTTTACAACAAAAAAAGAAGAAGAAAAGAAACCTATTCCCTATAATGCAAAAATAACATTTTACGTGATTTACATATACTTACTATTGTATTTTCTCTATCACTCTGCCATCAGAATAGTCATCAATAAAAGATTTATTGTACCTCCAGGTCAAAATAAGGTTTCTAGTTAACAGAGCTTCACAGGTTACAGTAACAGAAGTTCCTGAAAAAGAAGATATAAATACACCAAAATATAGAGTAAATAATAAAATAAAAAAATTAAAAACGGAGGAATACAGCAGCCAGAGAATTGTTTTGGTGTTGTTTTTTTACAAAAAAATCTCCGTGCGCTAACAAAAAATAAACTAAAAAAACATGCAACACAAATTTAAAGAGTATGTAAACCCAACATTTCATATTCCTTATATGTGCCTGTTGCACTATGTATTTGTATGAAAAGGTATCCTGTTCTCTTGTATTGGCTGTGTGTTAAGTTATTTTGAGGGGACAGCAAATTGACACTATTTATAGTTACCGGTGCCGTTCCACAGAGGATGCGTGAAGCTTTCTCAAGCCCGCGTGCCGTATCAATGTCTCCAAAAAAACTGTTCTGATGGGAATCGCTCCCTTTGGACAATTAAATTGTGCATTTACCAGGGATCAGTTCATCAGATCATGGTGCCATCTCTATTCATAGAATTTGTATAGGCTGTGAGACTTCTATGTTCCAGGCCAGGATTTATGATTGGTTCTACTAAAGGGCCTTTTTAAGTACTTTATATTCCCCTGTGGTCACTTTATGGCAGCGAGGTCCCTCCTATATGAGAAACCCCCGGTTTGAAATTGGCAGCAGTTTTATTCTATTCAAGCATTTACGTTGCATTGGTGTACTACAGCCTGAGTCCACTACAATCATTGCCTTTAAAACTCCTGAAGAAGCTCGTACTAGAGCGAAACATGTCGAGCAAGCGGCAGATTGTCATGGCACCTTTAAGTAGTTGCTTTATGTTGCACTATATAATGTGAATGAATTTAGGTGAAATTGTTCATGTCTAAGTATTTTTAGAATCATGTCTCATTTTTTCATGTGAGGCACAGATGTTTTAATCTTGATTTAATAAAATAAAAAATCTTTTTTATATAATTGTACAGAAATTTTTTGATTAAATTGTTGATTTAAAGAGCACCTTAAAAGTCCCTTGAGGAAAAAAATTCTTTTTTCCCCTCCCCCTCTATAGGCAAAACAGCCTTTATTCCTAGTTCATAGTAAATAAAAAATGTGTTGACGTGCAAACAAAGTTTTTTTTACCATAGAGCGTGTGATCACAGCATCACAAACCTTATAATCCATGTGTTGAAATGTATAAAAATAAATATAGAAAGTATTTTCCTGTAAACTCCAAAAAGTTCATACAAAACAAAATCAAATCAAAAACTTCATGTATCAAATATAGTGATCCAAATACATGCAAAAAAATTATATATTTAAAGTGATCCAGTGATCAAAAGTGCTAAGAGCACACACATTAAGTGTCAAAATGTTATATAAATAGTAACATCATTAAATATTGCAGTCCATTCCAAAATTAATCACAGCTTGTACTGGTGATAAAACTCGAGTTCTTGTGTTCACTCAGGTGCTCACCCCTTATGTATGTACGCTCACCTTAGAGCAGGGGTGGCAACCCCCGGCACTGGTGCCGCAAGCGGCACACAAAGCCTCTTTTGCAGCACACAAAGCCTCTTTTGCAGCACTTGATTCACTCCCCATCAGCAGAGCAGCGCAGGAAAGTGTCAGTGAGACACTAATGCATTCCAATTTCAGAGTTCCCCACCTGCACTGAGCGGGAGGCACTGTGCCCCCACACATTGTAAAAGAAGGGAAACATTGTTTGGTTCTCTAACTTTTCTGTAGCTGCGATCGTCAGCATTTGTGATGGGGAAAAGATTGGGTGCAGTTCTGCTGGGGAGGGGGGGGGGGGGGCGGTCCCTGTTTCCAGAAGGAGGAGGACTGTCATTGGCCACTGCTAAAGCCAATCATAATCCTGCTAGCCCCGTCCACCATCTGGAGGAAGATGACTAGCTTAGTTGCCACTACAAATCTCAGAAAGAAGGGATTTCCTCCCTGTTTCCAGGAGGAGGAGGACTGTCATTGGCCACTGCTAAAGCCAGTCATAATCCTGCTAGCCCCCCCACCATCTGGAGGAAGATGACTAGCTTGGTTGCCACTACCAATCTCAGAAAGAAGGGATTTCACTGTGATTGAGAAAACCACAATCAGGTGACAGTTTGTGGAATTACTGTTGAGCTTCTGGGAACTTTGTTGAAATTATTCCTGAACCTTTGCGTCACTTACTACTGAACCCCTGCACTCTGTGTCCTTTTAAGCCAGAGCCAGTATTCACTGCAATGAAAATCACACCCAACTTTTCCTGTGGCGCACAGCGCCGCACTTTTTCTCAGCTGCGAGGGACCAACTTATGATCCTGCACACAGGCCCACTGCTTTCAGAAAATGCCCCTGTCATTGTGCATCCACTCCAGATGCTTGTATGTGACATCACATATATCACAGACATCCCATACATCCCATACAAGCATGTGGGCTGGATGCAAGAGGTGGACCAGCAGGATGAGCGTGCCAGGACAGGTAGATGTGTCTCATCTCTGCTTCCTTTCACCAATCTGCATATCGCGCATATCATAGATGAGAAGAGGGTACAGTGGTGGAGCAGATCAGCAGGAGGATACAGCGGTGGGGCAGATGTGCAGGGAAGTACAGTGGTGGGCCAGGTGAGCAGGGGGGGTTCAGTGTTGGGCCAGATGAGCAGGGGGGTTCAGTGTTGGGCCAGATGAGCAGGGGGGTTCAGTGTTGGGCCAGATGAGCAGGGGGTAGAGCAGTGGGGCAGATGTGAAAGGAGGTGTATTGGTGAGACAGATGAGCAGGGGGTTACAGCGGTGGGGTAGGAGAGCAGGGGGAACAGAGGTGGGGCAGAAGAGCAGGGGGGTACAGAGGTGAGACAGATGTGTAGAAGCTACATTGGTGGGGCAGATGAGAAAGCGGATTACAGTGGTGGGGCAAATGAGCAGATGGGTTCAGTGTTAGGACAGATGAGAAGGTGATTTAGTAGTGAGAAGAGCATTGGGATTCGGCAGTGGAGCAGATGTGCAGAGGGGTACAGTGGTGGGGCAGATGAGAAAAGGGGGTACATTGATGGGGCAGATGAGCAGGGGGGTTACAATGGTGGGACAGAAAAGCAAGGGGTACAGTTGTGGGGCAGATTTGCAGGAGGTACAGTGGTGGGAGGGATGAGAAGGGAGTTCAGCGATGGGACAGAAAAGCAGGGGGTTACTGTGGTGGGACAGATGAGGGGGGGGGGGTTCAGTGTTGGGCCAGATGAGAAGGGGATTACAGTGGCAGGAAAGATGAGCAGGGGGTTCAGTGTTTGGGCAGAGGAGAAAGGAGGTACATTGGTGGGACAGATGAGCAGGGGGTTACAGCAGTGAGGCAGAGGAGCGGGGGGGGTGCAGAGGAGAAAGGAGGTACATCGGTGGAACACATGAGCAGGAGCTTACAGTGGTTGGGCAGAAGAGCAGGAGGAACAGGGGTGGGCCAGATGTGCAGGAAGTTACAGTGGTGGGGCAGATGAGCAGGGGGTTACAGTGGTGGGGCAGATGAGTAGGGGGGTACAGAGGTGAAACAGATTTGCAGGGAGGACAGTGATCTGAGGTATGAAGGTGCATGAATTGGGGCTGATCTGAGGTGTGGAGTTGCAGAAATTTTCGGCTGATCTGAGGCGTGAGAGTGCAGGATGATAATTTCTCACTACTAAAGTAGTTTACAGCATTTACTTTATAAAAAATCCTTATCGTGATTGAGAGTATGAAGTTGACACTTTTTGTTATAAAATCGTAACGCTCAGTTTCTTTGAAAACATTTTTCGGCACACTGTGCTCAAAAGGTTGCCTACCCCTGCCTTAGAGCATGTGACCTCACAATTAAGTTCAGTCAGAACACGCTTGCTCCGTCCTGTCCGGGAGGGGACAGGACGGAACAGGAGACAGCTGAACTGTCTCAGAAAGGATAGACACACTATTTCGGCTTTTTTTGGCGTTTTGTTTGGCTTTCTATAGAGTGGTGCACTGAAGCACCCAGCAAATGTGAGTACCCTGTTAGAGGGTGTAGAAAGAAATTCAATCTGGATGGCCACACTCCAACAATAATATCTTTATTGGTTAAAAACCATACAGCTGTTGATTCCATCTCTTGCTGTATGGTTTTTAACCAATAAAGATATTTTTGTTTGGAGTGCGGCCATCCGGACTGAATTTCTTTCTACATGCTACTTTGCATACTGAGCCAGCACCTGCATCTGAGGAGGAGGGGATTTTGTGGCCCAGACACCTGGAGCAGGTTATTTTTACCTGTTTGTTCATTTACCCTGCTAGAGGGGTTATGGTTTATTAATAAAATTAATTTGTAAAATAGTATCACACTATCAAGTCCCTTTATGTTTTGCACAAGTGTGGAAGCAGTAGAACTGAGCAGCCCAGGACTCCATTACTGACACTGAACCCAGGGGTGGTTCACAAGTGTGTTCTGACTGAACTTAATTGTGAGGTCACACGCTCAAATGTGAGCATACACACATAAGGGGGAGCACCTGAGTGAACCCAAGAACACAAGTTTTATCACCAGTACAAGCTGTGATTATTTTGGAATGGACTGTAATATTTAATGATATTACTATTTATATTACATTTTGACACTTATTGTGTGTGCGCTTAGCACTTTTGATCACTGGATCACTTTAAATGTAATTGTTTGCATGGATTTGTATCACTATATTTGATACATAAAGTTTTTGATTCTATTTTATTTTGTATGAACTTTTTGGAGTTTACAGGAAAATACTTTATATATTTATTTTACCAGCACGGAGGCACTTTTTACATTTCAACACATATGTGGATTATAAGGTTTGTGATGCTGTGATCACACGCTCTATGGTAAAAAAAAAAAAACTGTGTTTGCACATCAACACATTTTTTATTTAGTGTCATTGCATCAAGGCACTCATGCTAACATCCAGATAGTGCAGCATTTCCTCTATAAATATTGCATTGCACGGTCCTATGGGACGTGATCCGTGCTAGCAGCTGTCCTGATAGGAGGTGTTACATATTTACCAATTTTGGGTTGTTCACAAGATTTCTTGGTTTTAGCAAATTGACACTGTTATACAAGCTGTACACTCACTACTTTACTTTGTAGCAAAATTTAATTTCTTCAGTGTTGTCACATAAAAAGATGTAACAAATTATTTACAAAAATGTCAGGGGTGTACTCACTTTTGTGAGATACTGTACTGGATCTGCTGTTTTTTATTGCGATATTCTTGTTACCCATTACCAGGAATGGCTATGTCCATTTTTTAATTCTCTCTCTCTCTCTCTCTCTCTCTCTCTCTCTCCCCCTTTTCTCATCTGCCCCACCACTGTACCCCTCTGCACATCTGCTCCACTGCCGAATCCCAATGCTCTTCTCACTACTAAATCACCTTCTCATCTGTCCTAACACTGAACCCATCTGCTCATTTGCCCCACCACTGTAATCCGCTTTCTCATCTGCCCCACCAATGTAGCTTCTACACATCTGTCTCACCTCTGTACCCCCCTGCTCTTCTGCCCCACCTCTGTTCCCCCTGCTCTCCTACCCCACCGCTGTAACCCCCTGCTCATCTGTCTCACCAATACACCTCCTTTCACATCTGCCCCACTGCTCTACCCCCTGCTCATCTGGCCCAACACTGAACCCCCCTGCTCATCTGGCCCAACACTGAACCCCCCTGCTCATCTGGCCCAACACTGAACCCCCCCTGCTCACCTGGCCCATCACTGTACTTCCCTGCACATCTGCCCCACCGCTGTATCCTCCTGCTGATCTGCTCCACCACTGTACCCTCTTCTCATCTATGATATGCGCGATATGCAGATTGGTGAAAGGAAGCAGAGATGAGACACATCTACCTGTCCTGGCACGCTCATCCTGCTGGTCCACCTCTTGCATCCAGCCCACATGCTTGTATGGGATGTATGGGATGTCTGTGATATATGTGATGTCACATACAAGCATCTGGAGTGGATGCACAATGACAGGGGCATTTTCTGAAAGCAGTGGGCCTGTGTGCAGGATCATAAGTTGGTCCCTCGCAGCTTGAGAAAAAGTGCGGCGCTGTGCGCCACAGGAAAAGTTGGGTGTGATTTTCATTGCAGTGAATAATGGCTCTGGCTTAAAAGGACACAGAGTGCAGGGGTTCAGTAGTAAGTGACGCAAAGGTTCAGGAATAATTTCAACAAAGTTCCCAGAAGCTCAACAGTAATTCCACAAACTGTCACCTGATTGTGGTTTTCTCAATCACAGTGAAATCCCTTCTTTCTGAGATTGGTAGTGGCAACCAAGCTAGTCATCTTCCTCCAGATGGTGGGGGGGCTCTCTCTCTCTCTCTCTCTCTCTCTCCTCTCTCTCTCTCTCTCTCTCTCTCTCTGCTCTCTCTCTCTCTCTCTCTCTCTCTCTCTCTCTCTCTCTCTCTCTCCTCTCTCTCTCTCTCTCTCTCTCTCTCTCCCCTCAGTTCTCCACTATATTTGACAATCTCAGCACTCTCAACCTCTCCCCCCTTTAAGTACTGCAACACCTTCAGACCAGTTGTTCTTTTATGGTGTGTATAGAGTGATCAATGTCCACACAGCTACAATTAATGTTTGCACTTTCTGTATTAGCATGTTATTGTGTTCTACATAGAATGATCAGGAGCAACTTCAGTATATCAGCCTCACATCATGACTGAAATTTTCACAGGAACACGTTCTGCTTGACCACTTACTCCACACCAAGGACCAAGGACTCTTCCTATTCTCACCTCCATAGAAAGGGCTTATTTGTCAACCACCCTGTGGAGCCAAAAATACCATACTCCCTGGATTGAGGGAACCCAGACACTATCTACACTACTCCTTTTTATCTACCAGCTACTTAGGAGACACCAAAAACAGCACCTTCCATCCTCTAGATGTACAAAGTACTGTGTCACACCACACCGTGCAGGCCAGTGTGTTGTCTCTTGGTCAGGGAACTCCACCAATAACAGAGAAGGCAGGCTGCACAGGGAACCTCTCATGTAAGATTAACAACAACCCCCTTACAATCCCCTTCTCTAAATATTAGCATATCCCTCCTTTTACTGTAGGAGTACAGTTCCATACATGTCTACAGGGAGTTACAAAATGGGTAAAGTGACAGAGCTTCTTTATTCACCTACATTAGGCTATCAATACAAACAAAAAAGATCTGAATGCTGACTGATGGTTTTTCAAAGCAAGTGTCATATAAAAGGTTTGCTTGTTTCAGTTGAGTGTGCACATTTTCCAACTTAGCAGTGTCAGTGTTATCTAAAGAGAAATATGATGGAGGGGCGTGGCCTGACGCAGCATGGAGTAGGACGCTGGTAACCAGAGTTCCGTCCATTACTCCTTATTTTTATTAATCCTGGACTCTCTGTACTACCCCGCTGGCTGGATCACCTCCCTGGGACTCTTGTGATATCCTGGGCTTCATTCTGGACCGTTTGGATGCACGGAGGCCCGAACAGAGTGGCGATCTCCCGCGCGGCGGCCAAGACTAAGCAAGACCGCGGCTTCGGCCTACAACCAGAGGCCGCGCCCATCTTGGTCCTCCTATACTCCAACTCTGCCCTGTGAAATCCACAAATTAAAGGTACCTAGCTGCTGGACAAACCTCCCGGGGAGCGGGGCAACACTAACCCTCATCAATACAGCCCACCTGTCCAGCAGGGACCCCGGGAAGGCTGACAATTACACTCGGCCTGGATTGCGGCCTAGGCCTACACGTGGCGACCTGCGGCCATTTTAGCACACCTGCTTCCTTTACTTATATTGTGCACATGAGCTGTGGCCCTGATGTCCCCCTCTTAACAGCCTTCACTGGGACCCCTCGTACCCTACGTGTCGTAGCCTCAGATTGCCAGCACCTCAGGAGGCGGAGAGGAATCACACACACCTACCCTGTAAAATCAACCCCAATCCCTGGGCACTTTGGGGACTACAAGACCCTGGACAGCACTTGTCTTTAATTAAAGCGGGGGTCCACCTATCTATCGTTTTTTTTTTTTTGAGTTCATTCACAAACTTTTCTTCTCAGCATTACATACTCACATATTGTGTGTAATATGTCCGCCTGTGTCAGATTTCGTCGGAAAGAATAACTTATATTATTCACTGCAGGCGGTTTCCATCTTCATTGTGGGCATTTGAAGCCCACAAGCATTTATTTCCTGGATGTGGTGAATGCTGTGCTCCCAGCATTCACTGCTCGTTCCCGCACATACTCAGTGGCATCCTGGGAAGCCTGAGACTAGCTCCCAGGAGTCCGGGAGAGGCTAGAAACACGCCTACTCCCATGGGAGGAGAACCAGGAAGTGCAAAGAAGAATAGAAAAATAAAAGGTAATTACGGCGATTTAAATTTTTTTAAACGGCATGTCAGCATCTAGGCAAGGAAGAGAATACATACAGATATTGTTCAAAATTTGGGTGGAACTCCGCTTTAACCAGCAAGTCAGTTTGCCACATTAAGTTTGGAGGTTGTCTGGGTGATGCCTGGGGACCTTCACAATATGTCACCAACTAAAGCACAAAAAGCAGCGGCAGCAAAACTCGATCAAGTACCGCCGACTAGAAAAGGAGGACATGGAGGAGGAAGGAACAACTGAGAAGGCTGCGGCGGGAGAGCGAACTGCGAGCGATACCGACAAACTCCTTGAAGCAATCACCCTCTGCAAAACTTCTCTCACAGCACAAATTGAGGAGGTTAAGATGGATAATCTCCCTTATCAGACAGGACTTTCAAAGCTCAGGGAAAGAGTGAAAGAAACTGAGACCAGACTGGGCGAGGTGGAGGATGCTATTCCACCCTTACAAACATCTTCAGACCGTGTACAAAGGCAAAAACAGCAACTCCTTATAAAGCAAGATAATATGGAGAATAGGCTGAGAAGATGTAATATATGCCTGATAGGCCTGCCGGAAAGGTCTGAGGGCAAGGACACTACCACTTTTCTGGAACAACTATTGATCACTACTTATGGGAGAGAAATCTTTTCTCCTATGTTTGCGGTAGAGCGGGCACATCGCATGCCATCAAGACCCCCTCCACAGGGAGCTCCACCTCGCACGTTTATAGCTAAACTCCTTAACTATAAGGATCAGGACACTGCTTTAAGAATGGCAAGGCAATATCCCAGTTGGGAATATTAAAGTGGCCATTTTCCCAGATTTCTTGGCAGAAGTCCAGTGTCGTCGTCAGAGCTTTACGGAGGCCAAACGCAAGCTAAGAAATCTGCAATACAAGTACTCCATGCTCTTTCCAGCCCGTCTTAGGGTGGAGCATGAAGGTCGTGCGGTTTTCTTCGAGGATCCAGAGGAGGTGATCTCTTGGTTGGAACAACGAGCCAATCCTCAACAAGCTGATTGATTAAGTCCCATTGATAACGTAGCTATGACCAGGAACTGTTCCTAACCAGTGCAAGTTCTATGCACAAATCCTGTTTACCCATAGTACAAGAGTCAAACTACCCTTCGGGGCTCCGGAGAGAGAAAAAAACAGTCCTACAATCAACATGCATCGTGCAGCGAGACTTTACCCCACACAGTTCTGGGAAGCAGCACCATGTTCATTGGAACATTATCCGGTACTTAGTGGTTCCAGTCAAATGGAAACAAGAGGATCGAGAGACCATACTGCACTTTCTGCAAGTGATATGTCTGATATTACTTATTCTATTTAATGTCCGGAGACTGAACCAACTGTTCTACATTCCATTGTTCACTAAGAAGCTAGAATATTTCCCAGATAACAACCAGTTAAGGGATTATGCCCGCACAAGTTTGGGTCAGTGTAGGGCAGGGAGGGGGGTGGGGGTTCAAATGTTTTTGATTCGTTTAAACTTGAATGTGCATACGCATTATAGAAAAAAGGTAACGTTACATGTGCCCAATCTATGGAAAAGTACATATGTGTCGTGTGACACGTGTTTGAGACAGCTATATCTGAAAGTTAAAAATCTGTGTGCTTTGTGTAGAAGGAGCAAATTGTTATATATAAATGATTTATTAATGTTTAAAAAGTTTTGCCTATGGCATCTTTGAAATTTCTTACATGGAATGTGAGGGGCCTGCGCGAGAAATTTTTTTTTTTTTTTAAACAATATTTTTATTGAGCATATTGACATGTTACATCACATTCTGTAATCAATAGGTCGTTGTACATCTCATTAAAGATAGCATATTACCTCCACACATATAACATATCCAGTTTCACATGTTTTATAATTATTCCTTTCAATGGCAGAAATGCCTTTACTTCATTCAACCTGAGTTTTTGCTCTCTTTTTTTTCTATTAACGTTATTTATATATATATATCATATACTATTGAAGAACCTCTCAAAAAAAAAGAGCATCTGAACAGTCAACATACACATTAGAAACTTAGTTTCAACCAGAGAAGAAAAAAAACAACTAAAGAACCTCCCCCTATAGGAACTCCCCCCCCCCCCCATATTATTAATCTGCTCATAATATTGTATGCATCCTTTCTTTCAACACTCTACCGTCTACCCTCATTATTGCCTACATTCTTTCATCTCTATTGCTCCCCTCCTCTTCTACCGATAAAGTATTTTTGGACTCAGTCCATCTATACCACACTTTCCTAAATTTTTTGGGGGCTCCTCTCCTCGTAGGTCATTCTATATAAAAGTACATCAGCATTTATTATTTTTATCCACATTCCCAAGGTGAGTTGTTCAACATGAATCCATCGTCGAGCGATCAGTTTTCTCACCCCAAAATAAAGACGTCTAGGAAACAGTTTAGTATTTGTATTTCTCTCTTCCTGTTCAAAAATCCCCAACAGACATCTCATAGGAGAACATATGTTTGGAAGATCAAAGTGGTCAGATATGAACTCGGTCACCTGAGACCACAATGGTCTTATCCTAGGGCAATCCCACACCATGTGAAGGAAAGTTCCCTCATCTCCCCCACATTTATGACACTCTGGATTGTCCCTTCTGTGCATTTTAAATAATCTGGTTGGAGTGTAGTACATCTGATGTAAATATCGAAGCTGTATCATTCTATCCGTGGAGGAGATCACCGATACAAGATATGTATCGAGTACCTCCTGCCACAATTCCTCAGTCAGTTCCGGAATGAAAGTCAGCCACCTACCTCTGGTCCTATCAGTCAGGTCCGGGCCTCCCAATCTAATTTCTTTGTAGTACCTAGATATACGCTTGGTCGGTTCCGGGTCAATCAGGGCTCTTTCTAAGGCTGTGTTTTGTACCTTCACCCCCCCCCCCCCCGAACTGGGCTGTCGCTGCATGCTGCAGCTGGGTATATCTGAACTGCCAGGTCCTAGGTACACCAAACTGCTCCCTTAGTTGTGCAAAAGATGTCAGCCTGCCATCCTGGTATATATGATGCAGATATTTTATCCCAAACTTGGCCCATCTATGCCCATCTTTTATTTTGCAGAACTCTTTTAGGGACTTATTGTACCAGAGAGGACAATTAGGTGATAACCATAGCGGGTCATCCATTATTTTCTGCGCGCAAAGGTGAAACACCCTACCTGGTAGAGCCATAACAGATCCCATCCCTCTCCCTGGTGTCTCTTTTCTAAACAGGATGTTCAGTAATGTTTCCTGAGATGTGGCAACAGCCGCCTCTAACAGAGTAGTGGCAATAGGTATCTGGGGGAAACACCGCCAATGTAGGAATGTCATTTGGGATGCAAAGAAATAGGATCTCATATCCGGCATAGCCAATATGGTAGTTTCAGGATTGGTAGGGATAACCTGGGAGCCTTGGCTCCCCACAAGAAATCCACCACAATGGAGTCTATTCATTTAAACAGTTTCACCGAGACATATACAGGCGAGTTCGATAGAACGTACAACAGTTTTGGAAGGACAATCATTTTAAATAGGTTTATACGACCCATCACTGTCAATGGCATATTCCTCCACCGCTGCACCTTCTCACGAAGAGCCTCCACTACCGGTCTCAGATTGAGATCCAGATACCCCGAAATGGGAAGTTGAATCACAACTCCCAGATATTTAAAGGATTGGGATAATTGAATGGGGGAGTCCGCCGGGACCGCCACTGTGTCATCTATAGCAAACAGGGATGATTTGCTCCAATTGATACGGAACCCAGAGTAATCTCCGAACTCCTGTATCAACCGGAAGGCCGTGGATAACGAAGCACCCGGATCCTGCAGATACAGAAGCATGTCATCCGCATAAAGGGACACCCGTTCCTCAATCCCCCCCACCCGAAGTCCATTCATATGGGGAGTATCCCTTAGTTTTACCGCAAGAGGCTCTATGGCCACAGCAAAAAGGAGGGGGGATAGCGGACACCCCTATCTGGTCCCCCGGAGGACAGGGTAGGGCTCAGATATAACTCCATTCACCCTCACCCTGATCAATGGGTCAGTGTATAACAGCTTCACCCAGGATATAAATACAGGCCCGAATCCCAATATCTCCAGGAGACCAAACAGATAGGCCCACTCCACCGAATCAAAGGCCTTCTTGGTGTCCAAGGAGGCCACCACCCTTTCCCCTGAATTGTCATGGTCCGTCTGTAGGTTAATAAACAACCTTCTAACATTCATTTGTGCACAGCGCCCTTGTATAAAGCCCGTCTGATCCGGGTTAACTAGTTTCAAGATTACCGAATGTAGCCTCCTCGCCAATACTTTCGCTAGGATTTTGGTGTCGACATTCATCAACGAGATGGGTCTATAGGATTCACATTCTTTAGGATCTTTTCCCCCTTTATGTATTAAGACCACCAAGGCCTCTCTCATAGAGGGGGGAGTCTCCCCTCCCGCCGCGCAGTCAGGAATACTCGTAATAGTCGGAGCGCCAGTCCACCACTAAAGGTATTATAGCACTCCGAGGGTATACCATCTAGGCCCGGAGATTTCCTAGGGGCAAAAGAAGCTATCGCCCCCTCCACTTCCTCCACAGTTATGTCAGCTTCCAATTCTTCATGGTCTAGATTTGTTAACTTAGGAAGATCAATATCATTCAGATAATTTTCTAGAGTGTTACCTCCCGGTGGGGTGCATGACTTGTAAAGTTCTTTGTAAAACTGGACAAAGACCTGTAGTATACACTCGGAATCATTCACCTCCACCCCACCCTGACCATAGATACTCGTTATACATATGGGTGTGTATTCTGGGCGTGCCAAATATGCCAGCAGTCTACTATTTTTGTCCCCAAATTCAAAAATACGTCTACGCTGCGCAAGTCTGAGTTTGGTAGTCTGGTCGGTCAGTATTTCCTTGTATGCCCGCGTCTTATCCTGGAGAGTACGCAAGCCCTCCCTAGTCGGTGGCCTAACGTATTCTGCTTCAGCTAGGGACACCTCTCGTTCCCTGTCCATTATTAAAGAGGCTAGTTGCTTCTTGAAGCCACCCACCTCCGCCATGAACACCCCTCGTAGAGAAGCTTTGAATGCCTCCCACTTTATTAAATCCGAGCTAGCGTCCCTATTTTCTTTCCAGAACAGCTGAATAGTCTCAGTACATTTAATTTTAATGTATTCCTCCTGTAACCAACTAGCCTCCATCCTCCAGTGTCTAATTCCCTGTCTCTGTCCCACTACAATATCCACTAGTATAGGTGAATGGTCCGAGTGCACTCTAGGTAAGTACCTCGCCCCAGCCACCAGTTGCAGTCCCTCAGGTTCAACCAATACAGTGTCTATCCTGGACAGTGTTTTATGTGTCTCAGAGTAACAAGAATATTCCCTAATCTCTGGGTGTCTCGCCCGCCATGTATCACAGAAGCCGTGGGCTGACATCCACTTCGCTAGTGGCGTTGGCGTTCTTGGCGGTGCATCCAACTTATCCATTGTCGGATCCACCACCGCGTTCAAGTCTCCTAAAATGAAAATCCTCCCTTCCGCTATCTCAAAAGTCGCTTGAAGCATATCATCCAGATGAGACAAGGAGAAGGGAGGCGGGACATACAAGTTCACAAAGGTCATGAATCTATTATGGACTTTTATCACTATGATAACATATCTACCCTTTATATCCGTTTTAATTGCATGAATACATATGGGTAGGGATTTAGCCACTAGTGTGGACACTCCCCTAGCAAATGAAGAATAACTTGCATGGTAAGCCCCGGCAATATGCGCCCTTTTTAAAGAGAGAGCCCTGGAGCCCTGCAGATGTGTTTCCTGTAACAATATTAAATATATTTTTTGAGATAGTCAAAGACCAGTGATCTTTTAAATTTGGAGTTAAGGCCTCTGACGTTCCAAGAGATCACTCTAAGGTTCACAGCCATAGTATATAAAGCAAGTACCTCCCCCCCCCCCCCTCACTCCCAATACTTGGGTAAGGTATCCTCCAGGGCTCCCGCACTCCCTCCCCCTACTCTGTTGAGCAGCAACACATAAGGCAGACAGCAGATATCGAAAATGAGCTTGAAATTATGAGCATACATAAAGCATAATGATAATTTTCCCTGTTACTTCCCCCCCCCTTGTTCCCCTCCCCCCACCCTGTACCCGCCCCCAACTTGCAAGGCACTTCATTCCCAAAACCTTTAACTCAAAAGAGGTTATAGCGGATGTGCGACTTCAAAAAATCACACAGGCTCCAGCACTGTGAGGAGTAAGTTCAATTTTGAGAAGACTAAACCCCCCACAAGAAAAAAAAAAAAAAAAAAAAAACCTACAACACAAAAATAAAAAATTATATGTGTTCAGGGAGAAGGGGAAAACTTCTTGTTCCACTCCTCAAGTTTCAAGTAGAAATAGAAAAAACAACAAAAAAAACCCCTTGTTTCGGAAAGGAGAAAAAACCTGCAGATTCCTTCGGTGTTAAAGGCATAATTGAGCATTTGAAAGCAGCAAGCATAGTCCCTCTGTAGTCTTCCGGACTGCCAGGTGCATAAGGCACATCATGGGGCCCCAGGCAGTTCATCCTGAAATCGTGTAAAGGGGGTCGGGGGGACAAAGGGGTGGTAAAAGATCAGCCCAGCGTTCATATTTCCTTCGCCTGACATCCCTTATCCCCCAGCATCCGCTTCATCTGTATGTATGAATTTAAGGTGATCTTGGAGAACCCCCTCTTCTCGAACGTCCCCTCGCATCCAGCCAATCAGACGCCTCTATGGGGGTGGTAAAAAAATGTGCTTTGCCATTATCCACAATGCGTAGTTTTGCTGGGTATAGCATACTGTACATCAGGTTCAGTTCTCTAAGCTGTTTCTTTATCTGATAGAAAGAAGCTCTCTGTTTTTGCGTGGTGGCAGAGAAATCAGGATAAATAGATATCCGATAATTATGACACTTCAGCTCAGGGCCTGTCCTGGCTCCTTTCAGGATATTTTCTCTGTCTCTGAAGTGCAGAATCTTTGCTATCATGGGTCTGGGGATTGCTCCCTTTGGTGGGGGTTTACCTGGTACTCGGTGCGCCCTCTCTATGGCAAACATAGCAGTGAAAGTTCCAGGGGCCATATTCTCTTTCAGCCAATCCTCCAAGAATTCCTCAGGATGACTACCTTCCACTCCTTCAGGGAACCCCACCAGCCTTATGTTATTTCTTCTCATGCGGTCCTCCATGTCGGCCATTTTAAGAGTGTGCTCAGAAAGGGTCTTTTTAATGACCTGGTTATCAGTGCTCATAGGTCTAACAGTGTCCTCCAGAACAGCAATGCGATGATCAGTAGCCTGGGCCTTTTCTCTAAGCTTCTGCATATCGTGTTTCATGAAGGATAATTCCATTTGCAGTTCCCCAAAATGATCTAGCAGCTTAGTCTGACACCCCTGTATGGCATCCATTATTTGCTTAAGGGACGGCTCTTTCTCCTCCTCCAGGGCCCTGCCTGCATCATGTATGAGCACAGCTTCCCTGTCCAGTGATCTCCCCCTGCATATAGTGCGGTCTCTCTGTGTTCTGGGACTCACCCGACCAGAGGAAGCAGGCTGTGATCTTTCTGTGTCCTCATGCTGCTGGAGCGGCGGCCATTCCTCATCCTCCTCTCTGCCCGGCGCCACGGCGCCATCTTGAGAACCCCAGGCATAACGGGCCAGTCTCTCCCCCAGTGTTTTTGGCCATGGAGGCCCGTATTTCACCATCCCCTGAGGCTCTCCGGAGGGTCCGCCACTCATGCCCCAGCAGTCCAGGGCAAAACACCGGCTTTTGCTCACAGGATTAGGTCAGGATTTGGAATCTGCAGGGAGAGCTCCTCTCAAGACGTCCTCACATGCTGCGTGCCGGCTCCGCCCCCCCGCGCAAGAAATTTAAGCGCGCGGCAGTCTTCCCATTCCTGAAGAAGCAACATGCGGACATAGTGGCACTAGTGGAAACACATATTGAGGGAAGTGTTCAGATGGCGCTCCGCAGGCCTTGGGTTGGATGGGCGTATCACTCTACCCACACGTCCCATTCCAGGGGAGTTTCTGTATTAATAGCTAAGTCCGTACATTTTGAATTGTGTGAGTTAATTACTGACCCGCAAGGCCGTTATGTATTTATTCATGCCAAAGTATATGGAGAACCTTTGCTCATAATGGCTTTTTACATACCACCTCCATTTAATGTGTCCATAGTCAAGGAGGGTATATCATTCATGACCCGCCATCCAAATGTAGCAGCGGTTTGGCTAGGAGACTTCAATGTCACTTTAAATCCGACTCTAGACAGAATACAGCTGACATCAATGGCTCCTAATACCCCCACTGAAACTAAATTCTCTAAACTTGTCTCCACCTTCCATTTAATAGATACGTGGCGCTATAAGTTCTCACAGGTTAGGTCATATTCATGCTTCTCATCCTCTCGTGGCTCCATGTCCCGTATAGATTTTATACTTATCTCCCGTAGGTTGACTCCAAGGTTATCGGAAGTAATGTTTTGCCCTAAAATACTGTCGGACCATAGTCCTTATTGGATTACATTAAGTATTCCAGTGGCAAAGCCACCATGGCGTCTAAACCCATTCTGGCTCTCTCTCTTACCAGAGGATGGCGAGCTTATAGATAAATGGAAAAGGTACTTTCTGGAAAATGATGAGTCAGCATCGCCATCCGCAGTGTGGGACTCTTTTAAGTTATTTGCTAGGCATACATTGATAACCGCTATTAATAAAATTAAGATGGACTCTTCTGGTGCCCTCGATAAGGCGCTGGAGGACTTGTCCTCTGCGGAAAGAGTGTACGCCAACACCCCGACATCAGTAAATGCAGACCAACTTAAACTACAGACTAGAGTGGTTAACCAGCTACAGTACCAGAAAGCCAAACAAAAAATGTTCTTCTCCAAACAGAAAATGTTTGAACATGGGGAAAAGGCAGGCAAGTTACTGGCATACTTGGTACATAGCGAAGATAGACCTCCGATGGTTATCACGTTACATGGTCCCGGGGGACAAAAAATCACAGACCCACCTACAGTAACCTCAATGGGACTTCTTTGCTGACTTATACACAACGACAGCCCCCACTGAGACCCACCCTATGTCTCTTTTTCTTGAAAAGGTGACTTTCCCACAGCTAACAGAAGAACAGGTAGAACTATTGGAAGCACCACTCACTACGGACGAAATATCAATTGCCATGGCTAGCTTTGCTAGGTCCAAGTCCCCCGGCTCTGATGGACTTCCAATAGAGTTCTATTCCCAATTCAGTGAAATTCTAACCCCTAAACTATTAAAATTGTATAATCATCTATTTGAGACTGGGTCTTTACCCCCATCTATGACAGAGGCCACAATAGTCCTCATCCCTAAACCCGGAAAGGATTTGGGATTCCCAGAGTCTTATGGTCCAATATCACTCCTACAGGTTGATATCAAAATACTTGCCAAAGTACTACCTATCAGGCTCAATCAAGTAATATTAACATTAATACACGCAGACCAGACTGGTTTCATGCCTGGACGAAACACATCGTTTAACCTTCGAAAACTATACATTAACCTACAAGCTACACACGAGGACGTTGGTTCACGGGTTGTTGTGACCTTAGACACAGCGAAAGCCTTCGACTCGGTAGAGTGGAGGTATCTCTGGAGATGTTTGGAGGGCTACGGATTTGGCCCAAAATTTATTAAATGGGTCCAACTCCTATACCAGGCACCCAGGGCCAGAGTGGTGGCTAATGGATGGTCGTCTCATTTATTCGACCTCAGCAGAGGCACGAGACGGGGCTGCCCCCTATCCCCATTACTATATGCCCTGGCGGCAGAACCCCTGGCAATATCCTTTTCAAACAAATCCAGAAATTAAGGGACTTGGAATGGGCTCCCTGATTGAAAAAATTAGCATGTATGCAGATGACACGCTATTGTACCTGGCAGACTCGGGCCCATCATTATGCAATGCACTCCGCACGATAGAACAATTTGGAATATTTTCAGGTCTGAAAATTAATTGGGACAAATCCCAAATTCTACCAATCGACAGCTTCCCACCCCCAGAATCCCAAACCAGGCTCCCACTCCAGAGAGTAGATGTTATTAAATATCTGGGGATTCACATAACCAGATCCCCTACGGACTATATATCCCTAAATATAGCTCCTCTTATTTCCTTAGTTAAAAATAAAATACGGGTTTGGTCCAAATTACCATTAGGTGTCTGGGGCCGTATAAATTTAATCAAAATGATTCTACTACCCAAAATACTCTATGTTTTATGGCACACCCCAGTTTACTTACCCTTGAAACATTTTAAATCTCTAGAGTCCCTCTTAAAGACATTTGTGTGGGGTAACAATAGGCACAAATTAGCATGGCAAGCCCTCAAAAATCCGACTGATCTAGGTGGCACTGCTCTACCTGACTTTAACCTATACTACATCGCAGCACAGCTATCACAGCTTTTCCATTTAGACAAAACTGACAGCGAGAGATTTCTTACGCTCCTATGTCCGAAGTGGGCGCAATACACCAAAGACCCGATATATGCAATAGCGGCAGATATGGGAGGGATGGAACTAGGAGACAGTAGACACACTATGCTATACCATTACAGGAAAATATGGAATTTAGCGACATCTAGACTTGACATTTCAAAATTTAATGATTACACGCCACTATGGCATAACAAAAATCTTCAGGAGTTCAATAAAATACATGATACATTCATATGGTCCATACAGGGAATATTTTACCTGCATCATATATTAAAAGATGGACAGCTTAAAACCTTTGACATACTTAAAGAAGAATTTACAATCCAGGACCAGATGTTCTTCAGATTCTTACAAATCCGACATGCACTACAATCACAATTCCCTGACTATTATCCTAATCCTACACCCAATGTACTTATTGCTATAATTAAGAGCACAGACTCTCATAAATTGATCTCAGCTTTTTATAACTTGCTTTTAACCCCTGTAGCTACTAAAATAGCATATGGCCTTAAACCAAGATGGGAGAGGGAGGTGGGACCGGTGGAGGACAAGGAATGGGGGGAGGCACTGGAGGCCTGCAAAACTGTATCTCCTAAACTTTCAGATGGATTGACGCAACTCTACATTCTCCACAGGGCATATCTCACACCCCTCAGAGTGGCAAGACACAAGCGTACACAAACCACCACATGTCAGATGTATGGGAGAGAGACAGGTACTTTTTTCCATCCAATCTGGACATGCCCTAAGATAAAAGGCTTTTGGGAACAAATTGTGGCATTTTTGCATGACACAATGGGTTCACCTCTGGCCCTAGACCCTAAACAGTGCCTCTTGGGTATAGTTCCAGACACAACTGACAAATATACTAAAACTTTTTTATACGAAACACTTTTTGCAGCAAGAAAGGTTATTGCCAAAAAATGGATGAGACAGGAGTCTCCTAAAGTAGTGGAATGGAAGGTGGAGATAAATAATACATTACCATACAAGAAATGTATATATATATTAATAGAGGTTGCCCAGCAAAGTACAACAAGATATGGGATAGATGGCTCCAGGAATCTTCTACCTGTGTCTAATATAATTACATGATCACAGACTGATAAATAGTTATAAGTATAGATGGACAGTCTATAAAAACCAAATATACATACCTTGAATGTTATTACACGTCAGATATGTTTGTACTTAAAGTTATATTTTTATTCAAACGATAACAATTGTAGTACTGTTACAGCGTTAACATGATAATGTAAACTTTTTATGTATGCACCAATTATTCAATAAAACCTTGTTTGATAAAAAAGAGAAATATGATGATCTTCCAGGAAAAAGAAGTTTCAGATCATCAATTCCCTCCCCCAATATTATCTGGTCAGTGTTTCCAGAGCTAATAGTGTGCCTAACTCTAACTGGACAGTTTAGGCAAGGATAATTCTATTGTATGTCTATTTCAGTAAACCTGGCCATACACTGTTCGAATTTCAACCAGTTGCCGATGGATTGTCAAAAATTAATTTATAGCAGTGTTGGCGAACCTACATCTGGGGTGCCGAGGTTCGCCATCACTGATTTAGAGGGAAGCCCTGTCAGCCCCTTCTCATTCAACATCCTTTGCTTGTAGAAATGGAAAAACCGGGCAGGAAATTGTCAGTCAAACAGCATCTGCTTTCAACCGAATCTGTTAGATCTTTTTCATTCAGGCTAAAAAAGCAGTGTAATGCCCCATACACACGATTGGAAATTCCGCCAGCAAAAGTCTGATGTGAGCTGTAAACAGGTGCCAATTATAGAGCTGGGCTGCCTGGGTGGGAAAGGGCTAATGCAGGTTCTGTATTTCCCCAGGCTTATCTGGGTTCTGCCCTCCACCCTGTGGTACATATACATAGAAGGAAGGCTGGGCTCGAGAGGAGAAACAGGGACTGCATAGGAAAGTGGAGAGAAGTCCACCTATAAAAATGTAACCAATAGCAACTTGAAAGCTCCCTGCATGGGACTCCACCTCTCAAGGACTCTACCAGTTATGGACTACTACCTGGAAAAGTATCCCTGGCCAGCCTCTGGATATTTACTTCGAGGAGAACTGTGTGCATTGCACTTTGGAGCGTATAATTTCAGCATCTGAAGGTATTTCAAAAGGGGTGCATGGTGGTACATGGCGTATCTAAAAGAACAGGGCCTGGAGAGCACACGCTGTGTTGGAGAGGAAGGAATGGAAGGCCACAACAAAGGGTTCACTCAACAAATGAGTTGGAGGATGTAATTGTAGTTGCTACGGCTAACCATGAACTGGTGGGAATTAATAGCAGCCAGACAGCGGAGAGTGGCAACAGGCATTGGTGACGGGTCCTCCTGTAGCAACGGGGTCGGTGATCTGGCTCCCATCCTAGAGGTCTGTTCCCCAAAAGCAACCAGGACTAAATCCACAGTACGGAGACCCCAAGAACCTAGTTGCACGGTACAGGTGAGCTGAAGGAGTTAATTAAGTGCACGCATGATGTCCTCGCTTAGTGCACGGTGGAACCCTATTGTGTCACTGGGAGTGAGGTGACAGTAAAAAGCTGGACTGGTAGAATGGGACACAGGCTCAACAGTGTCCCCCTCTAAATGCTACTGTATATTTTGGAAGACAGGTGTGAAGCAATAAGGAACAAGTGTTACACAGAAAGCATCTGTATATCGCTACACAACTGCACACAGTGTACAGCTCATTTCTAAGCCGGGGTTCTGCCTTAATGTTGACTTTTACATGAACGCGGCCCTGTCTGGTCCTGAGCATGGTGAGCGCATACATGTGAAGGAGTGGAACTGAGCGCTGGTTGCAACTTCTCATCTAGAAGCGACCACATTTTTATGCTTCAGGAGGGGTGGAGCTACAACCACCAATGGCAGAGAATGTTTTTTTTGTTTTTTTATCATCTATTGCTAGGATTTTAATGGGGACAATTACTATGTGCACAAGACTCCCTGGAGTTTTGCTTTTGATTCTAGGTGTTCTTTAAGTGTAAGCATTCAATTTTGAGACATAACCCTTTATCAATGGCCACATTATTTGCTACAAAATTTTGTTTTCAGTTTCTTTTTTTGTTGCAATTAAAGCGTAACTAAAATCCCACCTTACAAACTGCGAGCAGCAAGCTCTTTATTGCAGATGAGATATGCAACCTTCTGCAATAAAAGGAACCTAATCTCCTTTGGAATGTACAGTGAGCTGTTACATTCCTGCCTAGTGCCTATGTGCTGGGATGACTGCACTCCTGAGCATGTGTAGGAGCAACATCATACCGCACAGCCAATGAAGACGACCCCAGCCCAGCACCTGGAAGAACCCGGGTAGAAGATACCAATGCCAGTGAGGGATGTCAAACTGTTGAAGAAGAGGTAAGTATCGTGTAATTGAGTTCTGTCTCATTTCGGGATAGAATGATATCTTGTGCAATTTTAATAACACAGCAAAACTCACCTAACTCTGCATCTATGAAGTTATCTGTTGGATACAATATATTGGGTTTGACTGTAAGTGGTAATTCTGAAAAGAAAAAAAAAAATCCTATTACATATAATGCATTCTAGATTTCAATACCTATTTATACCCATCATACCATCGTACTGTATGCTGTGCACATAAAATTATTCATTTTATATTTACGTTTGCACTGAAGGCTATATGGTATTTTAAACCAAAATAAAGTGTAGACAGCGCCTACTCCTCCTAGATACTAATTGACGTGTCCGTTTTAGGGTCCTATGAGTATCTACATACTAGGATGATAATGTGACAAGTGACTTAATAAATATTAATTATAAAGTGTATATATATATATATATATATATATATATATATATATATATATATATATATATAAATATATATATATTACAAAATTTAAATAGGAAAATAATCTATCAATTAATTCAGATCAATACAATAAAGTACAATAGTTAAAGTGCATATAGTGATGATAGTGAAAAACAGAGTCTTTTCTTGTGCAAAAAAGTGCTGTTGTGCTTCGTGTCCCATCGGTGTCACTACATCCACCTCCTGGGAGCAGTGTAAAGATCCACCAGAAGATCTCACCAGATGAGTTGGACTCTTTTGCTATATAGCAAAAAGAGTCTACTGTGCTTGTAGGTCATTTAGTGCGGACCAATCCCAATGCGATATCCTCTGGTGTCCTCCAGTGTCTCCTATATAGTGGATAGTGGACTCCAATGTTGACTTCAGGGATAGATAATGGGCAGCATGCGGTGTGTGGAAAGAAAACTCCTCATAGAGTGATATCCTCAGATTTATTGGAAAAATAGCATCTTACAAACAAAAATATTAAAAAACTGTCAATATGACAGAACTAGCGTCACTATTGAACCATCGGCCCAACTTGTATAGGAGATGTGGTCACTGTTCAGCATATAGCATGCATTCCAGTCTCCTGGCCGGTAGTGACGTACGGGAGAGTCATCTTGATGCGTTTCGTCATAGAGATGCAACGTTGTCAAAAATAGCAAAATAGAGGAGACACTAGAGGAGAAACGATTGATAGATGATTTTCCTATTTATTAAAATTTTGCCTTTTGTTCACATAGATTTTATATATATATATATATATATATATATATATATATATATATATATATATATATATATATGCACTTTATAATTAATATTGTTTACAAGTCACTTGTCACATTATCATCCTAGTATGTAGATACTCATAGGACCCTAACACGGACATAGTCACAATGTCAATTAGTATCTAGGAGGAGTAGGCTCTGTCTACACTTTATTTTGGTTTATCTTGCCCCAAAGTGGGGATAATACTGGACAGCAGCAGCTCTAATTTATTGTCATATAATACCAAGGCGCAAGTGTTTTCCAATATATGCTATTTTAGACACCACATTGATAAAAAAAAGTGCTAGCTTTTCTCTATGGAATAAATGGACAAAACATTTGTTGGAATCTCAATCCTTAATATAGTGTATAAAGTATTTGACCATGACTTTTATTAATCATTCTCTTTATATAAAACTATTTGAAATTCATGTCTACTATCCATTTTTGGATCATTCCATGACAATCCGAGAAAACTGAGAAAACTTTAAGATCAAATGTTAATTTCAAACATTTTTTATAGCATGTTAGAAAGGCTCTGACATTGATGCTACTGATGAGTGGGTATGGCAGGGAAGTGTAGTGAAGGCAGGGGTAGAGTGGTGAGGGTAGGGGCAATTATTAAAGGCAAAACTGGTAAGGGAATGGAAGATTGGTATTGGCAGAGAAGAGTGTTAATAATAGGGAATAATGGTGCAGGGAGAGAAAGAGTTGTGAAGTCAGGCAAGAGTGGTAAGCGCACAGAAAAGTAGTAAGGGTAGGGAAGAATAGTAAGGGCAGATAAGGGTGTGTGGGCATTGAGAAAAGTGTTGAGGAGGAGGTGGCAGAGTGGTAAGAGTGGAGTTGTAGGAAAGTTGACCCAAGATGTATATGGTGACAAAGTGGTGAGAGTAAGAGGGGTGACAGAGGGTTAAGAGGGTGGGGGGCTGCAAAGTGGTGAGAGGGATCAGGGAAGAATGGTGATAGCAGGGGCAGGTGGATAGGCATAAGGCAAAAAATGTGGTGTTAAGCAGCATTTTAAAGCAGATAGATTTGGCAGAGTGGTGAGGGAAATTGGGGGGAGGGGGGATGCATTTCTCAAATACATAAAGATGTCCATGTAAGCACAGTGGAAACATATTGAATGTCATTATTGGGAGCATCCCTCAACCAATTAAATACCACTGTGTACCAATGCGCATCTATATCATACTCGAGCAAGCACAGTGTATTGTGGCTCTCATCTTGTGGAGGTTTGAAATCCTGCATGTGCGGTTGCGCAGAATAATAAATATTGTTATTATACAGGATTTATATAGCACCAACAGTTTCCACAGCGCTTTACAACATAACAAAGCAATTCAATACAGGAGGAGTCAGAGGGCCCTGCTGATGGAGAAAATAAAAGTACAGTGGTGGCAGGATAGGCTTCTCTGAAGAGAAGGGTTTTCATGGATCGCCTAAAAGTGGACAGAGTAAGAGAGGCGCCGGACAGACTTGGGTAGGGAGTTCCAGAGGTGGGGAGAGGCTCTGGAAAAGTCCTGGAGGCGAGCATGGGAAGAGGTGACAAGGGAACTAGAGAGCAGGAGGTCTTGGGAGGAATGAGAGAACGATTTGGTGGGTATTTTGAGACAGGATTAGAGATGGAGCTGTGGGCCAAGTTGTGAATAGCTTTATAAGTTATTGTTAGTATTTTGAATTTAATTCATTGGGTTAGTGGCAGTCAATGAAGGGAATGGCAAAGATGGGTGGCAGACCCTGAACGATTGGGGAGAAACTGCAGCACTTTGCTCACAGTCATATACATGCCCGCACATATATAAACAATGCTTTAGACTTATCATTTACATATATCATCATACCTACACTATTTATCCCAACACTATTTTGACCACCATATCTGTATGACAACAATTAACAGAAAGGGGGAGGTTTACTAAAACTGGGGCACACAGAATCTGGTACAACTGTGTATAGTAACCAATCAACTTCTAGGTTTTATTGTCAAAGCTTACTGGAACAAGTTGAAATTAGAAGCTGTTTGGTTACTGTGAACAGCTGCACCAGATTGTGTGTCCAACAGTTTTAGTAAATCTCCCCCAATGAGTAACATGAACTCTCTCTTTCTTCCTGTGTCTCTCTTTTATAAATCTTATGGATTGCTATATTTGCGTTAACAAAAACATATCTTATATCTTTAAGCTGTCAAACATGACAAGTTTAGAAATGCATTTTTATGATAGTAAATCTTTATAATTACCCCGTATGGTATTAGCGATGGAACGTGAGATGTTATAGTTTGTCCCATTGTGTATAAACAAAGTTACACATGTGTACTTTCCGTTATCTTGTGGAATCACATTTGTGATGCTCAAGAACTGATTTATTATAAGATATTTGTCCGTTGTCATATTCAAGGGCTCGCAATCCTGTACAAAAATACAACAGCAATTCTTATATAAATACATAAGAGCTTTTCCTTGTTACTATTTGGTATTATAGTGCAGCTTGGACCAATGTAAGTATGCATACAAGGCAGCCATTACAAATTATGGGGCTCCATACAACCTATTTGCCAACAAACCAACTGCTGCCACCTGCCTGTCAGCCTCAGGAGTTAACAACAGTGGATTAATAAGTGCTCATTATTACACTGTTATGGCAATGGCTATGTTATGGCATGCTGGGAAGTTTGGTAATTGTTCCCTTTTATATGAAGAAAAGAGAGGAACCCATTCACCATGTGTACAGTGCCCTGCACACATTTATAGGCCAAGGCAGGCAGATTACAGCTTTCCCAACAGTGGTGTTGCTTGAGTGAGAATAGGTAAACCTTTGAAGAATTGTTCACAACACATGTGGTAATGCTTTTCTGATCCATACATCTGCTAATGCAGAAGATCCGAGATCATCAGATCTGTTTAACAATAATCAGTTTGCGAAATACCATGTCTAATGCTAACTGTATTCATTTTATATATAAAATGTACTATGCCATTGCATAAGGACAATAGAAGTGGGAAATCCCTATACATGCATGAATGGAGCAAAGCAGTAAGTTATTTTGTCATATACACCAATCAGCCATAACTTTATGAGCACCCACCTTTATATTTTCCCACCTTCTGCTGCTATAACAGCCCTGAACCACTGAGGCATGGATGCCACTAGACCTCTGAAGGTATGCTGTAGTATCTGGCACAAAGCCATCAGTAACAGATCCAATAAGTTCTGTAAGTTGGATGGATAGGACTTGTTTTTCCACATCCCATAGATGCTTGATTGGATTGAGATCTGGAGAATTTGAAGGCCAAGTCAACACCTCACACCCATTGTTGTGTTCTGTCACGGAACCTATCCCACACTCCGCTTGAGTGTTTCCTTCAGTATACCACTTCCTCCCAGTCTGACTCTAGATATCAGATATTCCAACCGCTTACAAAGCATAAAACAAGGCGAGACTTGCTTAGTTGCTAACATGGACTGTTTTATTAGAACCAGAATAGACTTTTTATACAGTAAAAGAGGAAGTTCCCTCCTTCTGGTCACATTACTCTAACAATACACCTGTAACAAATTAACATGAGCTAATTAACTAATCCCTTTAAGCAGCCAATGTGACTCTGTGCCCGTCGGGATTTCACTACAGGTCAGACTTGTTGTCACCGAGCTTCACAAAGTACATTATACATTATCATAAGTACAACCACAGGACATTTTCTCACAATAGCAGGAGCTCCACTAGGAGTCGGCCCGTCTCCTACATTGTACAGAGGACAATGTGATCAGCTCTCTCAATTAACTAACATGTTGAGTTCAGAATCAAACAAACCAATAATAGTCTCTACATACATCCTGGGAGATATTGTGGACAAATATTACTGTCCCATTTTAAGTAGTCCAAGATATATTTTCTCACTCACCCTGTGCCAGGATAGCACAGGGTGACTTAGACATAAGAGGTGTATGGGGAGCTGAAACAAGGGCATCCCATACTTTCCAAGGGATTCTGGGTTCCAAGGGCCCTCCCGTCACATGTTCCTCAAACCATTCTTGAACCTTTTTTTGCAGTGTGTCAGGATGCATTATTCTGTCGAAAGAGGCCATGGCTATTAGGGAATACTGTTTGCATGAAGGGGTGTACTTTGTCAGCAAAAATGTTTAGTTAGGTGGTATGTGTTAAAGTAACATCCATATGAATAGCAGGACCCAAGATTTTCTCAGCAGAACTTTTCCCAAAGCATCAAACTGCCTCCGCCAGCTTGCCTTCTTCCCAACACTGCATCCTGGTACCATTTCTTCTCCTTGTAAGCGACGTAAATGCACCATCCACATGATGTAAAAGAAAATGTGATTTATCAGACCAGGCCACCTTCTTCCATTGCTTCTTCCATTGAGTACCCTGACCGGTCTGCAGCTACACAGCCCCATACACAACAAACTGCAATGCCAATTTCTTCTGCTTTCAGCCCCTCAGTTTCAGGAACAATGTGTTAACTCACTACTTAACATATGCCACCGACTTTCAGAAGACATTGTTAACAAATTAACCAGTGGTCATTAAGTTATGGCTGATCAGTGTATATTTATGATTAGTCGAACAAAAGTGTATAACGCAGGAGTTGCTCTTTAAAAAACACAACAGACTGGTCATGTACAGCTAGGATAATACAGTTAAAGTGACCCATACCACAATGTATAATAATCCATAATTCATCCCACAACTGCAGTATATATTGTGCTGCAGCTTTCCATGTACATATTTTAATATATAAACAGTGATAAAATATTGATAAACAGTATCTCACAAAAGTAAGTGCACCCTCACATTTTTGTAAATATTTTATTATATCTTTTCATGTGACAACACTGAAGAAATGACACTTTGCTACAATCTAAAGTAGTGAGTGTACAGCTTGTATAACAGTGTAAATTTGTTGTCCCCTCAAAATAACTCAACACACAGCCAATAATGTTTAAACCGCTGGCAACAAAAGTGAGTACACCCCTAAGTGAAAATGTCCACATTGGGCCCAAAGTGTCAATATTTTGTGTGGCCACCATTATTTTTCAGCACTGCCTTAACCCTCTTGGGCATGGAGTTCACCAGAGCTTCACAGGTTGCCACCGGAGTCCTCTTCCACTCCTCCATGACAACACGGAGCTGGTGGATGTTAGAGACCTTGCGCTCCTCCACCCTCCATTTGAGGATGCCCTACAGATGCTTAATAGGGTTTAGGTCTGGAGACATGCTTGGCCAGTCCATCACCTTTACCCTCAGCTTCTTTAGCAAGGCAGTGGTCATCCCCTGGTATACCTGCCACTGTGAGGAGTTGAAGCTGCTCCTCTTGCTGTGAGCTGTTGGTGTGTTGAGCTGGCAATCCACCACTCCCTCTTTCTGGTCAGTGCCACTGTGTATAGTTTGCGCAGACACTAAGGTCCCTTTCAGAAGAGCGATGCGATAAGGTACACCTGTCAGTTTTCAGGCAGACCTGATCGGATGATCTATGTACCAGCAGCAGCAATGATTAGAGGCTCTAACTGGCTTCAAAAAGGTTAGGAGAAGCAACCGGATTGGCCAGGAGGAGAAGCCGGAGAAGGTGCCCGCAACCTGGATGGGGTAAGTGTGGGGCTGGCAAGTGCGGCTAGCGAGCGTGTGAGCGGGGCTGGCGAGTGGAGCTGGCAAGCGGGGCTGGCAAGTGGGCAGGGTGGGTGGGGGGTTTGTTTGCCGCCCCCCCCCCCCAAAAAAAATGGATAACCAGCCACCACTGCTATGCACTCCTTATAGACAGGTGGGTGTAAATGGACTTGTGTGCTTTACATCTGTCTACCTCCTGGTCCAACCCAGTATGCTTAAAAAACAGTAGGGAATTCGTCATCTTCCATTTAGGCAGGTCAGGTCAGAGGGTAGTTGGGTGTAAACAGACAGTGGCATTTGTTTACACCTGGCTGCCAACAGAGCAGAGCAAGCTCTGCCCTTGTCTGCTCTGCATAAATTGAGCAGACACTGATGTGTCATTCGAAGTCTGTTCCAAACAGCGAGATCTGTGAGCAGATCCCCTACTGATCAGAAGGGAGCCTTAAGGGGCAGGGCTGTGGCTGGCAGTGCCAGGGCTGTGGCAGTTCAGTACAGGCTACAGGATATAGTCAGGCAATGCACAGGCAGAAGAGACTGAGCAGAAAGCAGGGGCCTTTTCTGCCTCAACCTGACTGTGCTACAATGTAGGAGAAGTAATTCTCCTTGCCAGGGTTACCTACATATAAAGTTCAAGCCTGTCCTAGCAGATTGATCCAAAAGAAGAGGCCAGAACTTTTAAATTATTGTCAGGAGCTTCAGCACAGAGAATTACTCTGAATGCATCCCAAAATGATTAAATAGTCCCTACAAGTCTCCACCCATCAACCCATCATGAACTGATTTATTTGCTGGGAGCAGAAGGATTACTTTGTCTGTGCCCAAAGGTAATTAAATGTCCCTTCATGCTGAACTGATACGGCATGGCCTGCAGTAGCGTATTTAGGTTTTGTGCTGCCCTAGACCTGACTAAACTCGTGCACCCCCTAATTTAAATATGATCCACCCCTTCCTGTCAGAGCCACACCCCTTGCCGTTTAAGACCTGCCCTGAAATTTCCACGTGGGGACACTAGTTCTGAGGGCCTGTGCGGGGGGGGGGATTGGGCAAGGGATTCCCTTAATTTGCATAGATTTTCTCTCACTTCCTGTTTGGCTGTGGGGCAGGAAGTGAAGGGAAATCTCTGCAATGGGACAGGGTTGGTAAAAAATAAACTGACAGGGGTTATAGCCCTCCCTTACGCTATCCAGAATGGAAAAAAAGTGTTGCCTTTAGTTCCACTTTAAGCACAAATTTCTGATAATTTTATGGAGAGGACTAAGAAGATATAGCCATGCCAATGGGGCAGCTGAAGACATATAGCACAGTGAGGAAGGTTTGTGGTCCAGGATGAGAGGATAGTCAAAATTAGAAGCGCCCCCCCCCCCACCACCACCACAGTTGCGGAATTCCAGCCGACCGCATACCGGAAGCAGTGAGACCGCTTTATGGGGGCGCTAAACTAATTTGCCTCTCAGCCCAGTCTGCCATATAAGACTGGTGCTACACTAACAATGTATCGCAAGCCAGGGAGGACTCTTTCCATGCTGCCCCCCTGCAAAGTGCTGCCCTAGGCTTGGGCCTTGTTGGCCTAGGCCAGGATACAGCATTGATGGCCTGGTACAGGATGGCTGGCTCTGCCTTCCTTTTATCAGTCCTGTAAGCATATCTCACATCTTACCAATCCTTGTGTAACCTGCAAATAACTGTATTAGTTGTCACTACTACAATGATTGCAAGAGGTCCAGTTCCAGTGTCAGGTGTCTGTAATTCTGCATAGTAATCACAAAGGGTCAATTGCTTGGCACTGCCACCATTCCAAGAAAGTCTTGTATTTTTTAAATGACTACAAGGCGTTCTCTGATTGCACATGGTGGAGATGTAGAACAGTGATATCACAATCCCCGTCTCATCCAATCAGAGAACGCCCTGTATTGACTGAAAAAAAGATTTCCTCTGAATGGCGGCAGTGCCGAGTGAAAGCCCTCTGTTGTTACTATGTAGAATTGAACAAATATTGGGATGGGTTATTCCCGCGCTATCAAGTATGGAAGCGGCTAAGGATGGAAAAGCTGCATGCGCCGATTAAGTTAAACACCTGACCTTTAGGGTAAATATATAAAAGAGTGGTGCTGCGCTAATCCTGAAAACAAGGACCAGTGTGGCTTAGATGATAAATGTCACTTATGTCGTTATGTCGTTTTTTTATGAAAAAAAAAAAATCATAACTAAACGTCAGCTTTAAAGGAAGTAGGAAAATAATGGAGCTACTGCCAGGATCATAATGTAAAAATAATCTACAGGGGGGAAAAAGAAATACTGTTGTTGTGTTAATAACAGAATGCACTATATATGTATTTTTTTATTTTACCCATAGATCCACCTTAACGCCTATTTTACAGGTGTGGTTGGGTGGGGCAGTAAAAACAGACAGTTGACTCACCCCCCCTCAAGCTACCAGGCTTAGCCAAGAAATGTGCCAGTCATATCTTAACAGCGGCCAGGTGCTTGATAGCTCTCCAATGGAAGAGAAAAACACAGCTGACACCAACTGAGCTAAGATTAAGCATCAGGTTGTGCAGTTAGGAAATCCATGATCCAGCAAGATCATGGATTTCCTAACTGCACAACTGGCTGACAAGGTAGATCACGACCATGCGATTTGGGAACTCTGGCATCTCAGGGAGACCCTCCTTGAGGCTCTAAAGACCCTTCCCTGTCTGGGATATTGACTCTTTCTAAGCCCAGGAGTGACGAACTTTGTCTTTCTACTCTCTCGACCTTTCCTCCTTTTGCTTCTCCATTTTTCTTTTTTTCTCCATAAGAATCCAGTAGGCATCTGATTTCCCTTTTTGGGTTTGAAGTCACTGGAAAAGCTTTTTCAGGAACCTACTATACTGTTTTTACGCAACTAGTTTACTTAATTCTCCTGTAGTATACGCAATTTCTGGTAGCTGAACTATGTTGTAGTTTTGCTGGCTTCATTCAGTGTATCACAGTGTGTATTCTATGACAGATTGCTATTGGAATCTTGCATGACTTCCAGTGTCTGTTATTCTTTTTCATTTTTGTATTGAAAAATATAACGTTTTTATAAAAATTATCAATTATAAATAAAAAAAAAAACAAAAAAACAGACAGTTGGTATGCACATATTGCCTGCAGAACACAACTTATTCAAGTGAATTGAGCCTCACCGCAATTGCCCTGCTGTGGTGCGGGCATTAAGGGGTAAACTAGGTGGTTAGGAAACAACATAATGCCTCCTCACTACCTGATAAACACCCTCTAAAAAATAATCCACCGGGGATCGTTCTTCGGAGGGCAACCGCAAGTGTTAACTCCCCAACTATGACCCTTATCTCAGGGCTTCTTCACATTTATGCACAGGGCAGTCATGCAGTTCATGTTACAGCACTGGGTGGTACTGCACTGCACAAAAAAGCAACTGCTTTAGTTTGACTAATCAAAGCAAAGAAAGACCTATTTTTTCACTGTGTTCAGTCCACTGAAAACTGCTGACCAACAAACCCTAATGCCGCGTACACACGGTCGGACTTTTCGTCTACAAAAGTCCGACAGCCTGTCCGACATACTTCCGACGTACCTTCGGCGGACTTGCGGCAGACTTTCTTACGAACGGACTTGCCTACACACGACCACACAAAAGTCCGACGGATTCGTACGTGATGACGTACACCGGACTAAAATAAGGAAGTTCATAGCCAGTAGCCAATAGCTGCCCTAGCATGGGTTTTTGTCCGTCGGACTAGCACACAGACGAGCGGATTTCGGGGTCCGTCGTACTTACGACGTAAAGATTTGAAGCATGTTTCAAATCTAAAGTCCGTCGGATTTGAGGCTAAAAAAGTCAGTTGAAAGTCCGGAGAAGCCCACACACGATCGGATTACCAGCCAGCTTTAGTCCGTCAGCGTCCGTTGGACTTTTGTAGACGAAAAGTCCGACCGTGTGTACGCGGCATAAGAGATGAACGTTTGTCCATATATGCTTCTTTATAGCTCCCAAAATAATTATAATTTCATTTCCTAGTTCCTACAGTAAAAATTACAACTATTAAATCAAATATTGAGGTACCTTAAACCAGTGGAACTGTGCAGTCGCAGGATCAACATAGTCAGTTACATCTGGACAGTCAATTCTCAACGATTTTTTACTAAATTGTGGATAAGTGTACAATGCTTCATCTTTATAACACAAACCATTATCATTCTGAAAGACGTTCACTTCTAAGACCTCTTGCCAACATCCATTTGTACCTCTGTGTATGTAAGAAAATAAAACATTACTGTTAGAAATAAACGTATTACCTGGTTGAAACCACATGTTCCCAAAAGAAACCAAGTTAGATAAAACAGGTTTGTTTGGTTATGTAGATTACAGATGTACTGTATATATGTATGGTGTAGATTTTTTGAATATGGTGAATTATTCATATTCTGTTTGGTAGTTTATTACACAAAATACATAAAGAGGTAAAAGCTTTAGCACCCACGCAATATTTGGTTATGCATAGAGCAAGTATAATTCATTATTTGCAAGAGATAATCTGGTCCTACACATCTTCAGTTTGTGCAGCATAAACAGTCCAGTGGATATGAATATAGGCTCAAAAGTAATTCCAAAAAGAATATTAAGTCCCCATATATGGGTAACCATGGAAATGTGCCATTGCTGCAGCATTTTTAATAAGTAATTATGTTAGTTCCTGAATACCCTAATGCCAACAATGAGGTTGATTTGCGTAAGGCAAATAGACTCTGCACTTTGCAAGGTGCAGTTGCCCTCTGCAAGTGCAGTTACTCCAGAACTTAGTAAATGAGCAAAAGTTCTGCTGACTTCCATCATCCAATCATGAGCAAGCAAAAATTATGTATATTTATTTTCCTTGCACGTGACTGCAAAGTGCAAATTGCACCTTGCAAAGTGCACAGTCTATTTGCCTTTACTAAAACGATCCCAATGTATATTTTGCGTAAAGTGCAAACCCATATCTAAACCTACAAAACAAAAATTAAATATATTGCAGTACTTGGAAACAGATATACTGCATATCACTAAATAAACACTAGAAAAATGTTAGGTTATATAAGTTTAGGCAAACACATTAAAAAAAAAAAAAAAAATCAGCACAAGGGATGTTACATACATTTAAAATAAAGTGTCTTGTGTGCTGCTGTCAAAGTTGAAATCTTCCATTCCATTCTCTAAACCCCCCCCCCCCTCTCCCATTACGTCAAATCTATAATCATCCGGGGCTACGGGGGTTAATACCAGTGCTGGACCTGTGACAAGCACTCATCAAAAGTGCTTACTATGCCCATTCTTTTTTGGCCTGCTCCTCCTAAAGGATAGGTTCACCTTCACCTGTTACATGTACAGCCGCATCATTCAGGCATCTGTGAATGAGAAAACTACAAGTTCAGTCTTCCCCCGCGGCAGACAGCTAGTTCTCTATGAACTCTAATGGGGCGTACACACGGTCGGACTTTTCAGCTACAAAAGTCCGACAGCCTGTCCGACAGACTTTCGACGGACTTTCGACGGACTTGCGGCGGACTTTCTAACGAACAGACTTGCCTACACACGATCACACAAAAGTCCGTCGAATTCTTACGTGATGACGTACACCGGACTAAAATAAGGAAGTTGATAGCCAGTAGCCAATAGCTGCCCTAGCGTGGGTTTTTGTTCGTCGGACTAGCATACAGACGAGCGGATTTTTCAACCGGACTCGAGTCCGTCGGAAAGATTTGAAGCATGTTTCAAATCTAAAGTCCGTCGGATTTGAGGCTGAAAAAGTCCGTTGAACGTCCGGAGAAGCCCACACACGATCGGATTACCAGCCAGCTTTAGTCCGTCAGCGTCCGTTGGACTTTCGTAGACGAAAAGTCCGACCGTGTGTACGCGGCATTAGTTTATTCACAAGTCCTGCAGCTTTCAAACTGAAAGTCCAAACCGAGGTACAGGCAGAAATCTGCAGGAGCCTGAATGATTTCCAGGCCAATGGTTTGCAAGCTCTTTGGAGAAAAAATAATAATTGCACCCTTTTTTTCAGCAAAAAATGTGTATTTATTATTTTTTCCTGAAAGGTGAATTTACCCATTTTGTCTTGTCTCTTGTGCCATTTTTATTTTCATAAACGTAGGAAAGACTGAATCTTTTACTACAAAGGGAAACAGAAGAAAACTAAAAGGATTTGGATTTTTCCATCAAACAGCACATCACACCAGTGAATTACCCCAGTGGGATAGAATTCCTTGCTGCCCTTGTTGATACTTGGCAATCATTTGATGAACTGACAAATATTTGTTTCATTACTCTTTAGAAAGGATGTACCTCTATAAAGGCACCCATATACCAGAGTCTCATCATTTTCTCTTACCTGTACACACATAAATAAAAGCCTGAATCTTCCAGCCTCGCAGGGAAAAACTTCAGGTGGTTGCTGTCTTGATGAATTCTTGCCTGTAGATCTGTGGAAATTTCTGTCTTTGAGCCATTTATAAACCAGGTTATGTTGTAACTGTTATCGGACACTGGGGGTTCAAGTGGGCATCTGACAAAAAATGGTTCTCCATTAGGGACTAAAGTTTCTTGACCCATTCCACCTGCAAGTAAAAACGTGATCTATAAATAAAACACTCCATAAAACATGTATACAAAATGTATTATGAGTAATATAAATTATATGTTAACCACTGATGCAATAAATCATATCCTACAAATAGCTAGGTCCTAGAAAATGTATTTCTGCCCGAGTTAGAAACATCAAAAATATCATTAAGGTTCATGCACTGTTTTCCTGTATTTGAGGTGCATTTAAAACCATTCCATTACAACAGTAAGGAGGAATCCCATCAGTAACAACCCACTAGATGTTCTCCTGAAAAAACTTTGGCGCCACTTTGGAGTCCCATTTACTAATGTACATCTTCACAGCAGAGAAGCAAACTTTTTCCAAGGCTTGGAAATAAACAACTATACCATTTGGCAATACCTACTATCATCTCATCTCAGTGGCGGCCCGTCCATAGGGGGCACACGGGCGCTGCCCCCCCCCCCCCCCAGGCTAGTCACCATTAAAAAAAAAAAAAAATATATATATATATATAATTTTTTTTTTTTTTTTTTTTTTTTAAATGGTCCTTTAACCTTCCTGGCGGTATGATTATGTCGGATTTTAGGTGCTGAAAGTGGTACAATTATTTTGCATGGAAATTTGGCGTTTTACATTGTAGGCCTGTAATTCTTAGGAATAACTCACTTAAATCTGTCCAAACCAGAGTCTAGTAGACATCCCGGGTATGATAAAGTTTGAAACACACATAACTTATAATATAATAAATAACTATAAAAATAACAAAAAATATATCATAATAATACATTTTATGCAATAGTTTTTAGTCAATAATATAATCAAATCAAAAACACTGAAATTTTTTTGGGCCAAACAAGGGTGCGATATTACTAGTCATATTGCTTAAGTAAACATCTGGGGTATGGTAAATTTTGAAACATGAGATTGCACAAAGTCCAACGTCACAATCAGGACAATAGAACCTGGTTTCATTTCCGATCTTCTTTCCAGTGTCATCACGGTTTGAGGAACAAACTATGCAGATCCTTGTCAGTGCTGCCTTTTTTTATATTTGGTGGGATGTGGTCCATAAAGTGATGTCCAGCTTTGTTTGCAGCCGTTGGGGATTTGGTGGTTCAGAAAGATACGTTCTGCAACCACAGGCTTGTCACTCTTTTTTTAGTAGAATGAAGGCATTCCATAGGCATTGCTCAAGAAGATGCCTGAAGATCTTCTTATACTTTTTTTGTTGTTTTCTCATGGCAGGATAAAATGTCGTTGCCTTGTCAGCTCTGTCAACTCCTCCCATGGTGTTGTTGTAGTCTATAACCACTTGTGGTTTCATGATGTCTTTCCCACCTTTTGTGTGTACCATGACAGCGAGGTGTTATGAATTGTACTCATTAGGTACACATCTTTTGTCACGCCATCACAGTGCCATAATTTTGCCTTTCTGCCAGGCAACCATTTCTCCCGTCTTGAGCTTCTTATTGCCAAAGGTTGGCAGCATGTCATGCCAGTTAGCCCTAACGGTTCCATAGGCATCCGTTTTGTTCTGTAGAAGGAACTCTAATGCCCCGTACACACGGTCGGACTTTGTTCGGACATTCCGACAACAAAATCCTAGGATTTTTTCCGACGGATGTTGGCTCAAACTTGTCTTGCATACACACGGTCACACAAAGTTGTCGGAAAATCCGATCGTTCTAAACGCGGTGACGTAAAACACGTACGTCGGGACTATAAACGGGGCAGTGGCCAATAGCTTTCATCTCTTTATTTATTCTGACCATGCATGGCACTTTGTCCGTCGGATTTGTGTACACACGATCGGAATTTCCGACAACGTATTTTGTTGTCGGAAAATTTTATCTCCTGCTCTCCAACTTTGTGTGTCGGAAAATCCGATGGAAAATGTCCGATGGAGACCACACACGGTCGGAATTTCCGACAACACGCTCCGATCGGACATTTTCCATCGGAAAATCCGACCGTGCATACGGGGCAATAGAGTTCAGGAGATGTGTAAAAATCGTCTATAGTTACACAATAGCCCTGATTTAGCAATGGCTCAATCAATGAAAGAACTGAATAGGTTGCCATTCCATAATGACTGTATTTTTGGTTGAATTTGGTTCCTTTACAGGTGTATAGGGCAGAATCACAAATGTAACCAGTGCTCGATTCACATAGCATGAAAGATTTTACGCCAAATCGTGCCCTCTTTGACGCTATATATTGTATCCAGCTGAACCTTCCCTTGTAGGCCATTAGACTGTCGTCTATGCTGATGTCTCTATCTGACACATAGCTCTGTTGGAAATTTTTCATAATCATTTGATATACCTCCCAAATCTTCTTGAGTTTGGGTGCTGAATGAGTAGTTTTGTCAAATGCTTCATGATTTTCAAAGTGCAAATATTTCATTATCAGGGAAAATTTGTACTCCGACATGACCTTGCCAAAGAATGGACTGGCTAGTAATTTATTGGTTGTCCAATACCACTTCTGCAGGGGTTTCCCCACCACTCCCTGAAGAATTAGTAGGCCCAGAAATTTCCAGATGTCCTCTTTGGTCACTGGTTCCCACTTTTTGCTCCTTTAAAACCTCCAATGTGTAGCAGCTTCTTGCTCCTGCTACCGGTTTGTCTCTGTATCTAATTTTTCAATAACCTCATCAGTCAAAAATAGTTGGAGGTATGCCAAGGGGTTGTCATCTTCAATATCCACTTTGATACCAGGTGCTCCAGTAAATGGGAATCTTGGGGGCGCTGCGTAATCTGTACCATAGTCGATAATAGCACCAAGTCCGCACATCACTGAGGTCAGTCTCAGGATCATCGCAGAAATCACTCTGTGTCTGATAACTAACTTCCCCACGAATCGCTATCACTCAATTCTGCAAGCGATTCTGTATCGCTACCGCTGTTTTCCAGCACGTCATAAACTGCTTTTTTTAAGGTAGAGGCACGGTTTTTTGATGCCATGGACATTCTGCACTTTACAGGCAGAAAGTACAGTAAAACTGCAGGCAAGGGCACTGGACAAAGCACTGGGGGGCAAACTGAGGTCAATTTATTGTATACAGTAATGTAATACAATAAGATTACAATGTATGGTGTGTGTTGTGTTTTACACTTTTTTAATCTGCCGCTGGTTCCACCCCCTGCATTGCGACGCTCGCAGGGAAGGGAAGCCGGAACACACAGAGGATCGAGGCTGCCGTGCACAGCGGGAGTACATCGCGGGATCCCAGGGACAAGGTAAGAAACCTCTTCCAGGATCCAGCGAAGCAGTCCCGAGTGTGGCTCGGGGTTACTGCTAATGGTACTGAAATCTCACCCGAGCCACACTTGGGAATACCGCCAAGGAGGTTAAAAAAAAAAAGTCCTTTAAGTGCACAAGTGCACTGTGTATGGGCGCCGGACACAGGGAAGCATGACGTCTATGCAATCACGTGATTGCATGTTAGATGCTTCATTTGCCCCTCCCACCCTATCTATCTATCTATCTATCTTTCATTCTCCCCCTCCCACCCTATCTATCTATCTATCTATCTATCTATCTATCTATCTATCTATCTATCTATCTATCTATCTATCTATCTATCTATCTATCTATCTATCTATCTTTCATTCTCCCCTCCCACTCTATCTATCTATCTATCTATCTATCTATCTATCTATCTATCTATCTATCTATCTATCTATCTATCTATCTATCTATCTATCATTCTCCCCCTCCCACCCTATCTATCTATCTTTCATTCTCCCCCTCCCACCCTATCTATCTATCTATCTATCTATCTATCTATCTATCTATCTATCTATCTATCTATCTATCATTCTCCCCCTCTCACCCTATCTATCTATCTATCTATCTATCTATCTATCTATCTATCTATCTATCTATCTATCTATCTATCTATCTATCTATCTTTCATTCTCCCCCTCCCACCCTATCTATCTATCTTTCATTCTCCCCCTCCCACTCTATCTATCTATCTATCTATCTATCTATCTATCTATCTATCTATCTATCTATCTATCTATCTTTCATTCTCCCCCTCCCACTCTATCTATCTATCTATCTATCTATCTATCTATCTATCTATCTATCTATCTATCTATCTATCTATCTATCTATCATTCTCCCCCTCTCACCCTATCTATCTATCTATCTATCTATCTATCTATCTATCTATCTATCTATCTATCTATCTATCTATCTATCTATCTATCTATCGTACTGAAATCTCACCCGAGCCACACTTGGGAATACCGCCAAGGAGGTTAAAAAAAAAAAAAAAAAGTCCTTTAAGTGCACAAGTGCACTGTGTATGGGCGCCGGACACAGGGAAGCATGACGTCTATGCAATCACGTGATTGCATGTTAGATGCTTCATTTGCCCCTCCCACCCTATCTATCTATCTATCTATCTTTCATTCTCCCCCTCCCACCCTATCTATCTATCTATCTATCTATCTATCTATCTATCTATCTATCTATCTATCTATCTATCTATCTATCTATCTATCTATCTATCTATCTATCTATCTTTCATTCTCCCCTCCCACCCTATCTATCTATCTATCTATCTATCTATCTATCTATCTATCTATCTATCTATCTATCTATCTATCTATCTATCTATCTATCTATCTATCTATCATTCTCCCCCTCCCACCCTATCTATCTATCTTTCATTCTCCCCCTCCCACCCTATCTATCTATCTATCTATCTATCTATCTATCTATCTATCTATCTATCTATCTATCTATCATTCTCCCCCTCTCACCCTATCTATCTATCTATTTATCTATCTATCTATCTATCTATCTATCTATCTATCTATCTATCTATCTATCTGTCTATCTATCATTCTCCCCCTCTCACCCTATCTATCTATCTATCTATCTATCTATCTATCTATCTATCTATCTATCTATCTATCTTTCATTCTCCCCCTCCCACCCTATCTATCTATCTTTCATTCTCCCCCTCCCACCCTATCTATCTATCTATCTATCTATCTATCTATCTATCTATCTATCTATCTATCTATCTATCTATCTATCTATCTATCATTCTCCCCCTCCCACCCTATCTATCTATCTTTCATTCTCCCCCTCCCACCCTATCTATCTATCTATCTATCTATCTATCTATCTATCTATCTATCTATCATTCTCCCCCTCTCACCCTATCTATCTATCTATCTATCTATCTATCTATCTATCTATCTATCTATCTATCTATCTATCTATCTATCTATCTATCTATCATTCTCCCCCTCTCACCCTATCTATCTATCTATCTATCTATCTATCTATCTATCTATCTATCTATCTATCTATCTATCTATCTATCTATCTTTCATTCTCCCCCTCCCACCCTATCTATCTATCTTTCATTCTCCCCCTCCCACTCTATCTATCTATCTATCTATCTATCTATCTATCTATCTATCTATCTATCTATCTATCTTTCATTCTCCCCCTCCCACTCTATCTATCTATCTATCTATCTATCTATCTATCTATCTATCTATCTATCTATCTATCTATCTATCTATCTATCTATCTTCCAATCTATCTATCTATCATTCTCCCCCTCTCACCCTATCTATCTATCTATCTATCTATCTATCTATCTATCTATCTATCTATCTATCTATCTATCTATCTATGGTACTGAAATCTCACCCGAGCCACACTTGGGAATACCGCCAAGGAGGTTAAAAAAAAAAAAAAAAGTCCTTTAAGTGCACAAGTGCACTGTGTATGGGCGCTGGACACAGGGAAGCATGACGTCTATGCAATCACGTGATTGCATGTTAGATGCTTCATTTGCCCCTCCCACCCTATCTATCTATCTATCTTTCATTCTCCCCCTCCCACCCTATCTATCTATCTATCTATCTATCTATCTATCTATCTATCTATCTATCTATCTATCTATCTATCTATCTATCTATCTATCTATCTATCTATCTTTCATTCTCCCCTCCCACCCTATCTATCTATCTATCTATCTATCTATCTATCTATCTATCTATCTATCTATCTATCTATCTATCTATCTATCTATCTATCATTCTCCCCCTCCCACCCTATCTATCTATCTTTCATTCTCCCCCTCCCACTCTATCTATCTATCTATCTATCTATCTATCTATCTATCTATCTATCTATCTATCATTCTCCCCCTCTCACCCTATCTATCTATCTATCTATCTATCTATCTATCTATCTATCTATCTATCTATCTATCTATCTATCTATCTATCATTCTCCCCCTCTCACCCTATCTATCTATCTATCTATCTATCTATCTATCTATCTATCTATCTATCTATCTATCTATCTATCTATCTATCTATCTATCTATCTATCTATCTTTCATTCTCCCCCTCCCACCCTATCTATCTATCTTTCAGTCTCCCCCTCCCACCCTATCTATCTATCTATCTATCTATCTATCTATCTATCTATCTATCTATCTATCTATCTATCTATCTATCATTCTCCCCCTCCCACCCTATCTATCTATCTATCTATCTTTCATTCTCCCCCTCCCACCCTATCTATCTATCTATCTATCTATCTATCTATCTATCTATCTATCTATCTATCTATCTATCTATCTATCTTTCATTCTCCCCCTCCCACCCTATCTATCTATCTATCTATCTATCTATCTATCTATCTATCTATCTATCTATCTATCTATCTATCTATCTATCTTTCATTCTCCCCCTCCCACCCTATCTATCTATCTTTCATTCTCCCCCTCCCACCCTATCTATCTATCTTTCAGTCTCCCCCTCCCACCCTATCTATCTATCTATCTATCTATCTATCTATCTATCTATCTATCTATCTATCTATCTATCTATCTATCTATCTATCATTCTCCCCCTCCCACCCTATCTATCTATCTATCTTTCATTCTCCCCCTCCCACCCTATCTATCTATCTATCTATCTATCTATCTATCTATCTATCTATCTTTCATTCTCCCCCTCCCACCCTATCTATCTATCTTTCATTCTCCCCCTCCCACCCTATCTATCTATCTTTCATTCTCCCCCTCCCACCCTATCTATCTATCTATCTATCTATCTATCTATCTATCTATCTATCTATCTATCTATCTATCTATCTATCTATCTATCTATCTATCATTCTCCCCTCCCACTCTATCTATCTATCTATCTATCTATCTATCTATCTATCTATCTATCTATCTATCTATCTATCTTTCATCCTCCCCCTCCCACTCTATCTATCTATCTATCTATCTATCTATCTATCTATCTATCTATCTATCTATCTATCTATCTATCTATCTATCCATCTATCTTTCATTCTCCCCCTCCCACCCTATCTATCTATCTATCTATCTATCTATCTATCTATCTATCTATCTATCTATCTATCTATCTATCTATCTATCTATCTTTCATCCTCCCCCTCCCACTCTATCTATCTATCTATCTATCTATCTATCTATCTATCTATCTATCTATCTATCTATCTATCTATCTATCTATCTATCTATCTATCTATCTTTCATTCTCCCCCTCCCACTCTATCTATCTATCTATCTTTCATCCTCCCCCTCCCACTCTATCTATCTATCTATCTATCTATCTATCTATCTATCTATCTATCTATCTATCTATCTTTCATTCTCCCCCTCCCACTCTATCTATCTATCTATCTATCTATCTATCTATCTATCTATCTATCTATCTATCTATCTATCTATCTATCTATCTATCATTCTCCCCCTCTCACCCTATCTATCTATCTATCTATCTATCTATCTATCTATCTATCTATCTATCTATCTATCTATCTATCTATCTATCTATCTATCTATCTATCTATCTATCTATCTATCTATCTATCTATCTTTTATTCTCCCCCACCCACCCTGTCTTTCATTCTCCCCCTCCCACCCTATCTATCTATCTATCTATCTATCTATCTATCTATCTATCTATCTATCTATCTATCTATCTATCTATCTGCCCTTATTGCGGGCGAGTGACCGGGGGGAGGGGTATGGGGTTGGTTGGGGCTTTGTTTGCACCCCCCCAAAATAATGGAGCACCAGCCGCCACTTCATGTATATGATGCATCACAGAAAGTTGTGGTCATTTGAAATTATAGACTTCTGTAATTTCAAAGAATATGGAATTCCTAATGACACAAATGTTAATTCATACATTTTTTTTTTCTTTTTCGGTCCGTCGGGCGGCGTGAACTTACATTGAGAGACATTTTTATTTTTTTTTATTTTTTAATAAAGTGTAAGGGCTTACCTTGGGTGGAGTCCGTAGTGCAGAGATGTATGCTTACCCTTGCAAATACACACAGCCCACGGTAACAAGGTAAGAAGCTACCTGGGCTGTGAATCTGTGCAAGGGGGCTTGACAGGAATTTGCCAAAGGATTGTCCAGGTAAAGCCATAGTCAGGGATTCCAGAAGTCAGAATAAACAAAGCCAGGGTCAGAAGCCGGTGTCAGTCTTGGAACACTGTAACTTGAACACAGGAACACTGGAACACTTAAGCAAAACAAGAGACACAGGAACACAGGAACCTTTGTCAATGATACTGTAGAGACAAGAGACACAGGAACACAGGAACCTTTGGCAATGATAGAGACAAGAGACAATGAACTAACCAAGTCCTCAGAGTGAGGCAGTGTTTTATACCCAGCTGATTGGATAAACTGCCTCATCTGAACCAGGAGTGACAGGTACAATCATAGTATCGCCCTCAGTACTTCATGCAGAACTAGGCACAGCTGGAAAGCAGGCTGAATAGAGAACTGAGGTGTGGCTCAGAAGTAAAGCAACAGGAGCAGCAAATGGAAGGTTATGGGTTCAATACCACCTTGAGCCACTTGGGGCGTGACCACGGCTGGCTGCCTGAGTGGCACGGTAGGGACCGTGACAGTTCCCCCCCCTTAGAAACGCCCTCTGGGCGTGGACAGGTGGTTCCACATAGACATAGTCCTCGAGGTCCGAACTATCCTCCTCACCAGAGAAGCCAAGCACTTCCTCGCCTGACAGGAGGAATGTTCTGCCTTAGACATCCATGCCATACCTACAGTCCTCATCAAGCCCACAGGGAAACAAAGCACCAACAGCAGTGGCAGAAGACTTTCTTTTTCTTTTTGGTCTTTGTTGTTTCTTGAAGTTCTTGTAGGGAGTGCATTCGCAGCTTGCAAAGCTTTTTCAAACATTGCCAGATCCTGCTTACAGACAATGGTGCTATTCGAGGCGTACATACCGTCAGGTGGTAGAACTTCAAGCGAGGACACAGGCACCGGAGCTTCAAGCGGGGACACAGGCACCGGAGCTTCAAGCGGGGACACAGGCACCGTAGCTTCAAGCGGGGACACAGGCACTGGAACTTCAAGCGGGGACACAGGCACTGGAACTTCAAGCGGGGTAGCAGGCAGAGATTCCGGGGTAGCAGGATGGATCCTAATAGAACCCACTTGGAGAACCTTTGGCCTTAGTCTCTCCTCCGCTCTCTTTCACCTTTAGACAGCTTGGACCGGATGGCCCCGATCTCCATGGGTTCCAGGGCTGGGCCTACTGTACCTTTAAATAACAACAGAACTTTTGCTGCAGTTTTGAAACAGCCAGGCCCAGGCTGCAGACTTGCAGAGCAAGGGAGGTGAGAATCTTGTGTATCTCTGCGGACTCCATGATGGTCAGTTCATTATGTAAGGGCTTACCTTGGTTGGAGTCCATAGTGCAGAGATGTATGCTCACCCTTGCAAATACACACAGCTCACGGTAACAAGGTAATAAGCTACCTGGGCTGTGAATCTGTGCACGGGGGCTTGACAGGAATTTGCCAAAGGATTGTCCAGGTAAAGCCATAGTCAGATTCCAGAAGTCAGAATAAATGATAAACAAAGCCAGGATCAGAAGCCGAGGTCAGTCTTGGAACACTGTAACTTGAACACAGGATCACTGGAACACTTAGGCAAAACAAGAGACACAAGAACACAGGAACCTTTGGCAATGATAGAGACAAGAGACACAGGAACACAGGAACACAGGAACCTTTGGCAATGATAGATACAAGAGACACAGGAACCTTTGGCAATGATAGAGACAAGAGACAATGAACTGACCAAGCCCTCAGAGTGAGGCAGTGTTTTATACCCAGCTGATTGGATAAACTGCCTCAGCTGAACAAGGAGTGACAGGTACAATCAGAGTATCACCCTCAGTACTTAATGCAGAACTAGGCATAGCTGGAAAGCAGGCTGACTAGAGAACTGAGGTGTGGCTCAGAAGTAAAGCAACAGGAGCAGCAAACAGAAGGTTATGGATTCAATACCACCTTGAGCCACTTGGGGCGTGACCACGCCTGGCTGTCTGCATGGCACGGTAGGGACCGTGACATAAAGGACTTGTCCCAATCTGTCTCTTGTCTTTTTTACTATTTTTGAAACTTTTTTTGTGAAATGGTAGGGGTACGATGTGCCCCATTACCAATTCACACAGTAGGGAGGCCAGGAACTGGGGGTCCCCTTGTTAAAGGGGGCTTCCAGATTTCAATAAGCCCCCCGCCCGCATACCCCCACAACCACCGGGCAAGGGTTGTGGGGATGAGACCCTTGTCCCCATCAACATGGGGAAAGTGCTTTGGGGTCAGACCCCAAAGCACCCTCCCCATGTTGAGGGCATGTGGCCTGGTACAGTTCAGGTGGGGGGAAGGCTCTCTCGTCCCCTCTCTTTTCCTGAGGCCTGCCAGGTTGCGTGCTCAGATAAGGGTCTGATATGGATTTTGGGGGGACCCCTACGCCATTTTTTTTTAAATGCTGGCGCAGGATTCCCCTTAAAATCCCTACCAGACCTGAAGGGTTGGTATGGATTTTGGGGAGGACCCCTACACCTTTTTTTTTATTTGGCCCAGGGTTCCCCTTAATTTCTATATCAGACCTGAAGGGCCTGTTATGGATTTTAGGTGGACCCCCATGCAATTTTTATTTTGGCTTGGGGTTCCCCTTAATATTCATACTAGACCCAAAGGGCCTGGTAATGGACTGGGGGGGCCCCATGCTCTTTTTTTCAATGAGTTTTATCTATGTTGCTGAGACCCGTCAATTCGTTACAGCCGCAATCAGTTTTTAATGACAATTTTTCCTTTAGAAATGTAATTTTGCTGTGGTACTGTTCTAAACATGGGAAAACTGTGCCACTTTACAGGTATACTATAGACACCGCCGGGCACAATATTTAAAGGAATATTTCATTTGTATTGTTTCACTTTAAGCATTAAAAAAAATCACTGTTCCCGAAAAAACTGAGTTTTAAAAAAAATGATACATGTCCCCTGGGGCAGGACCCAGGTCCTCAAACACTTTATATGATAATAACTTGCATATAAGCCTTTAAAATGAGCACTCTTGATTATTCATGTTCGTGTCCCATAGACTTTAACGGTGTTCGTGTCTTCTGCCAAGTTTTTTGCCTGTTCGCATGTTCTGCTGCAAACCGAACCGGATATGTACCGAATAGCAAAAAATGGCCTGGTCATGAAGGGGGTAAAATCTTCCGCAGATAAAGTGGTTAAAATGCTATCCCATGCAATCCCAATATTATCCGTCCTATGTAACTGGCACATTTCGTTTATGTTCACTGGTCAAAGTACCCTCAACAACCAAATAGCCCTATGTTCTGTATTCAACCTTTTTATGGTCATTCCTTATTTAGATCAGACTACGCAGCAGACTACGCTAATAGGCAGATAATGAATTTTCCAAGCAATATTTGCAAGTAAACCAGTAACAAACCATTCAAATTAAACAAAAAGTACAACACTGTAATACTGTGCAGAAAGCACTATTAATTGGGTCCCCAAAGCAGACCTAAAGGTATTAATACTCAATTGTCCACCTATCTTTTACTGGTGCTAACAGTCAGTCTTCCGGTCTCTTCACTGGCCAGCACGGGATGATGTCACTCATGCACAGGAGCCAGTCACCGTCACGTTCACAGCTCAGTTTACAGCACCAGAGAAGACAGTGAGCAGGCAGGTTAGGGGCATTTTATGGCAGAAGAGACATTGTATGTCTCTTCTGCCATAAAAGTCTGCCTGCTCGCTGTTCCTTACAGCAGAACTTAAGTTCCACTTTAAATAAAATGCTCCACATGGATTGTTTGATCAATTCTGACATTTTAAAAACATAATTAAGTAGAAAAAAAAGTTTCCCACTGGGATCCCACAAACTCCGTCACAAACCTAAAACATATATGAGGATCAAAAAGTCAGATAAACGTCAGAGACCCTTTTCTGTATATTGGGCCTGGGGCAGGGACTCAAAGTAATTGAGCAAGAGAATTAGAATGGCAGCCGGGTAACTAGTAATTGCATGTGGAGAAATCATCAATGACATCCTCCATGTTTTCTGTCTTAATAGACCTCAAATACTTTGTGTCAATGTCACCTTGTACCTCTTATGGTTAATACACATATAAAGAAATACTCCTTGCTGAATTGTAAAACGAGTTGACCAAGTCAATAATGGCTTATAAACTAGTAAATGTGCAGCGCTAAATAGGAACGGTCATAATAAATAGGACCATATATGGTACAGAGAAAAGGTTGACATTGTACACTCTGAAAGATTTACATACAAAAACATAAATGAATATACTAAATAAAGTCTACACTGTAATGGAAGATATGTGAATATAGTGCACAGATGAAAACTGAGATATGATATTAGTCCAGGTAAGTGAATGACCATTTTCTGACATCAATGGGAGGACAGATGTGAAGAGAAGATAATGGGAGAAGCCACCACCAACATAAAAGAGGCTTACCGGAGCTAATGGACAATCTGGAAGATGTCTCCAGATGCCCCCAGATGATATCTCGTTAGAAGAAGCGTGTCAGGACAAGCCTGGTGATGCTATTGCATTAACTTTTAGCCTTTATATAAGCCCTTTTTTATCTGCTCAAATGTGAGTATTCCTCAATTTTAAAAAATGTTCTTTGTTATGCAGATTTACACTATGTGGAACTTGTGTTTCATTTATGGTTGCATCCTGTGAGCATATGCTTACATATGCCCATCTCTGAGTTTCCTTTCCTTGCTGTGAGTCATCTGAGGAACAGTGTGAACATCATCCTCCTGTGCCAACATCTGCAGACGTGGATGTCCCCGCCTACCAGTGTGCTGTCACCATAAGCCTTGACGACTCATTGGGCATATGCCTTGTTGAGTCCACTAGCTCCGGTAAGCCTCTTTTATGTTGGTGGTGGCTTCTCCCATTATCTTCTCTTCCCATATGTCCTCCCATTGATGTCAGAAAGTGGTCATTCACAGATTTAGCCATTGTGATATATAACCAGTGTTAATTTTGACATCACAATTTGATTTTGTTTTAGTCATAGTCTTTTGACTAAAGTGCCATGTTAGTTTTAGTTGTATCTTAGTGTTCCGAATTGTTTTAGTTTTAGTAGTATTTTAGTCATTTGAATTGTTTTAGTTTTTGTCATATTTTAATTAACACTGCTAGGGACAGTGCTTTCTCAAAGAGAAAAAGTGCTGTTCCTAGCTCAAAACTTGCCAGAACAAGTTCTCTTGGCTTTTTTAATAAGGAAAGAAGATTTTGCTTTCCTGTTGCTGTAACAATTTGCTATAAAACTCTAAGTGACCACTGTCCCAAATACTAGCATTACACTGTTGAAAACTGACCAACTGTTATTTGGCTATGTCTTGGCTTGGAATTTACATGCCAGATAGAAATTTTTACGGTGGCTTGTAAACTTGCAGAATATCCACAGTCTGCATGCAGTGAGTTTCTTATGCCGCGTACACACGAGCGGACTTTACGGCGGACTTTGCCCGGCGGACTGGATTTCGTCGGACAATTCGATGTGTGTGGGCTCCAGCGGACTTTGTTTTCTCAAAAGTTGGACGGACTTAGATTTTAAACTTGTTTAAAATTTATCCGTTGAAATCGAGTCCGGTCGAAAAGTCCGCTCGTCTGTATGCTAGTTCGACGGACAAAAAGGCACGCTAGGGCAGCTATTGGCTACTGGCTATGAACTTCCTTGTTTTAGTCCGGTCGTACGTCATCACGTACGAATTCGACGGACTTTGGTGGATTGTGTGTAGGCAAGTCCGTTCATTCACAAAGTCCGTCGGAAAGTACGTCGAAAAATCCGCCGGGCAAAGTCCGCCGTAAAGTCCGACCGTGTGTACGCGGCATAAGTGTCTGCATTGCACAAAACAAATCTGCCTTTTTTGTGCAACAAGCCCATTGTGTTTTGCAATTTAACAGCCTGTTAAGTAATTTGTTGGGTCTGAAAGCTATCCTTAAACCCCAGTTACACACGACACAGCATAGCATTGTAACATATTGCTCAACCTACTAGCTAATAGCCAATAGTTAATGTAAATTGTCTTATTTTTTTTTTTTTATTATTTTTATTGCAAGTTTTGGTACAAACAATACACATATAAATTAAGTGCCTACAGTACACACGTACAACAAATGAGGTGATACATTAAATTTGCCAGAGTGAGTTGCATATTAGAGAATGGAACAATAATTGAGAACGCTTCTCCCTATCCAATACATGACCTTGATAGAATTACAGACATCGTCTGCCAATGTAACTAAGGATATTACTTAACCTAAACTTGAGCTTAAAACTCCAAACTAGCCCAGGGTGATAATGGATCATAGAACATGTTGTCTGCCTTTAAACCCGTATTCATTAAGCCGTATCAGGTTCGGCTAACCATGTACGCCAAACTTTGGTACATTGTCTTATTTAACCAATTTGTTAAATGTTGACGAAATTACCACTGCTGCTAGCAGGCGGCAGCTGCAGGCTCAACAAGGTACTGGTACGCTGCTGAGCACTTTTGCACTGGTGTGCCCCCTGGTTCGCGCAGTGGTGTGAACCTGTGACCGCTGTGTCCGATCATGGTGATCAGTACCCGACCACCTTGAGCGGCTGGAGTATCATGTGATTGCTATGATTGATCATAGTGATCACATGATTACAATGTAAACAAAACAGCCATGCATGGCTTCCATTCATGACTGTTGTGCTTACTATTGTGATGCTGTGATTGGCCCACAGCTTTCACATGGCACCTGGACCAATCAAAGCACCCTGTACCATGTGATTAGCTGTAGGCAATCACAGATCACAATAGTAAGCAAGTTGTAATAAATGAAAGCCATTCATGACAGCTAAAACTGTTGCTTATAATAGCAATCATCACTGTTAATCATAAGCAATAATTGTGTAAAAAGAAAACATGATCCCCCCCTCCCACTATGGCGACACTGAAATACTCTGATAAGAGTATGTAAAAAAAAAAAAATAGTAAAAAAAAAAATGTAAAAAATAAAAGGAAAACATGTTTAAAAAAATGAACAAAAAATTGTTTTGTTTTTGTTTTTGTTTTTTACACACTGTAACCAGTCAGTATCCTTGATCACTGCCACACCAGCCATATAATGATGCTGTACTGCACTGGTGACAATATGTAACAAAAAATTTTAAAAAAAAAATTTAATTTAATCTCTTCATTTTTTCAAACAATTGTAAAAAAAGTTACAACTTCAAAAAACTTGACATTCCTCTTGCTAAATACCTTGGACTATACTGTACTGTCCTGGAATTTTAGGGCCTCAAGAAGTGAGATGAGACAGTCAGTACATCAGGACTGATCAATTTTCAAATATATAGTTTGTAGACACAGAATAAATAATTTACACTGATTTAGGTTATTTTTACCAAAGAAATGTAGCAGACTACATTTTGGCCTAAATTTATGAAGAAAGTTTATATACTATACTGCGGCAGGTCGGCACGATCCCGCGAACCGTCGTATCTGTACGTCGGTCACACTAAGCGGGATAGCAGGCACGGCCACGAGCAATCGCGGGCACGAGAGGCAGAACAGGGATGTGTGTGTGTAAAAATCCTGTTCTGTGAGCTGAGGAGAGAGAGATTGTGAGTTCCTAATAGCTAGGAACCACGATCTCTCATCTCCTATAGTCAGTCCCCTCCCCCTACAGTTTGAACACACAGTCAGGGAACACAGTTAACCCTTGATCGCCCCTAGTGTTAACCCCTTCCCTGCCAGTGACATTTACACAGTAATCAGTGAATTTTTATAGCGCTGATTGCTGTATAAATGCCAATGGTCCCAAAAATGTGTCAAAAGTGTCCGATGTGTCCGCCATAATGTCGCAGTCCCGAGAAAAATCGCAGATCGCCACCATTACTAGTAAAAAAAAAATAATAATAATAAAAATGCCATAAATCTATCCCCTATTTTGTAGATGCTCTAACTTTTGCGCAAACCAATCAATATATGCTTATTACGATTTTTTTTTACCAAATATATGTAGAAGAATACATATCGGCCTAAACTGAGAAAAAAAATACGTTTTTTTTTTTTTTTAATTTGGGATATTTATTATAGCAAAAAGTAAAAGATGTTGTGTTTTTTTCAAAATTGTCGCTCTTCTTTTGTTTATAGCGCAAAAAATAAAAACTGCAGAAATGATCAAATACCACCAAAAGAAAGCTCTATTTGTGGGAAAAAAAGGACGTCAATTTTGTTTGGGTGCAGCATCGCATGACCGGGCAATTGTCAGTTAAAGCGACGCAGTGCCGTACCGCAAAAAATGGCCTGGTCATTGAGCAGCCAAATTTTTCGGGGATGAAGTGGTTAAATACCACCAAAAGAAAGCTCTATTTGTGTGAAAAAAATTTATGTAAATTTCATTTGGGTTCAGTGTTGCATGACGGCGCAATTGTCAGTTAAAGTGGCACAGTGCTGAACAGCAAAAAAATGCCCTGGTCATGTAGGGGTAAAACCTTCCACAGGTTAAATGTTTAAATGTACACATAACTCTTTGGCTTCTGAAGCCATGCTGCTCACACTAATCTGACTTGAAGACAGAAGGAAGTTCAGTTTTACACTAATGCCTAAGGTCATAAAGAGAAGAAGGGCAGAAAATAGAAGCATAGATTTAGGTTGGGTTCAGACTTGTGTACTGTGTTAAAACATGATAACAGGCATTACATCATATAACACATTTCAAATGAAGGGCTGCCAGCACACCTGATTACGGGCAAAACCTCCACCTGACTCTTTTGTGGTAATGCAATGCGCAGCACCATATGGTATTGTATTACAGTGCAGGCGCATTGATTTAGTGCATTGGGAGCAACCCCATACACTGATGCACGTTACTACAACACAACAATGTGAACCTGGCCCTAAAGTAAATGCAAAGCCAAAATACTTTTTTGCTGTTTTAGTTTTATAATAGGGGGGATTAGCAACCCCATCAAGATTTTATGGCTGTTCATTTAACTTCTGCGGAGATTCAGCCCCTCTTTTGCCCTAGTAACCACTATCACAGGAATGAAAGTAAGGAAAAATCCTGATTTTTGAGTTGCCATTGGAACAAGAATAAAGGGGAAGTCTTTTAATGAGGACATTTGTCGCCGTAACAATTGCCAAAGAGAGTTTCTTCACAATAAAAATATTTCTGCTTTTATCAATATTTTCTTTTTAAAAACTGTGGTTCCTCCTTACAACCATTTTTGGGATCTCTAAAGCAGTGGTTCCCAACCTCCATTCTCCAAGTACCCCCAACGGGCCATGTTTTCAGGTTTTCCTTAACTTTTCACAGCTGCTTTAAATCCATCTCAATGACATGGTATTGATAAGAGCCATTTTATCTAAGGGAAGTTCCCAAAACATAACCCGTTGGGGGTACTTGAGGACTGAGGTTGGGAACCACTGCTCTAAAGCGTGCAGATTCTCTTCAACCAGAGCAATTACTTTAATGATGACTTTACAGGAGCAATACAGCAAATATAGACAACAATCTTAACAATTTTGTACAGCACACGGCAACACTGCAAAAGCAACCATGACATCTAGATCAGCATAAAACCTAAAACATCAGAACAATATAGTACATAATGCTTTTAATAATTGTACTTGATAATTTAATTTCATTGCATACCCCTTAGTGGGCATACTATGTTATAAATATCTTAATCGATTACCCCAGATTAATATACTGAACTATTCTGGAGAGAGAGAGAAATGTAACTGTAACAGGAAATGGCCAGCACATCAAGAATGCAAAACATTTTTGTATAGATATAAAAATACATTATAAATAGCTTTTTTCCCTTTTTTATAAGTGATCACATTCCTTCTGTTCTCAGCTGCATAAGAGCTGGAGGGAGGAGAAGCAGCAGCACACTGAGCTTCCCAGTGAATGGCTGTGCAGCGGGGGTGTATCAAGACAAGTCTGATCATTGAAGGAGAGTACATTGATTTCCCAGCACAGCTAGAGAACTGACCATGGTGTGTTCTCCTGCTTAGTGTGGTCAGTTTGTAATAGGAAAGCAGAGGGACTGGCAGGAACACCAGGGATTTCACATAAAGGAAGCAATACAAATAGAACAGGAGACTTTCTCATACAAGTACATGATACAGCAGGCATATACCAGGAATATGAAGTGTTGGATTAACAAAGCCTTAAGCTGGCCATACACTTTTAGTACAGATTCTTTCAGCCATGTAATACAGCATGAAAGAACTTAGAACGTATTCCCCTCCTGGGCTATTGTATTCTGACAGCTACCAGTGGCTGTCAGAATACCTGAACAACAGCTGCATGTGATTAGATTTTTCAATTGAAACATGTCAGATGGGAGGGGCTGACAGGGACATCTACTAAGCAAATTTCACCAGGTTCATCTGGAACTGGCCAAAATTTGAACAGTGTAAGGCCTGCTTTAAGAGGGATGAAAAGGGGAAAGAGGAGCATTCAAGGAAACTATATGAAAAGTACAAGGTTTCCAGATTTCCTATTCACAACATTGGCAATCAGTCCAATTTTTACCGGTCATGTTGCAAACTTATATACTTAAAAATTACCTAAAATAACATATACACACAAATGCTGAAAAGCAGAATATTTACAACATTATATTTGTCAGGTGTGGTTTATACTAAAATAACTAAAACAATACAAAAAATACAATATATATAAATATTTTATATCAAACATAAACATGAATGTACACTTACCTAACAAACAAGAGTGACTTGGACTAATAAGAAATACAAAAATAAATAGCTGTCCCAACATTTTATGGACCTGTCAAAAAAAAAAACAGAAGAATTAAGTATTTTTAGTTTCCTAAATCATAACATATTCCAATATACGACTCAATATTTGTACCATTTAAGAAGACAGTGCAGAGAGAGTAGTATTGTAGAACTTGCAGTGAACCACCTCTTTTAACCAATGTACAGTTTACCTGAACTAGAGTAATGACACATACACTGAATCATCATATGAATTAAATAACTTCCTGCTGATTCATGAAGGTTTGAAAGTAAGCATTTAAAATATTACATCTGAGGATAAGCGTTTCAAAAAATGTTTCTCTTCCCTTTGTTACTTGTGCCTGGACAAGTAACAAAGGGAATTTACAAGGTAAATTCTAGACCATTTATGCCACAATCTTCATGTGATGATTTGTCCTTGTTTGCACTATATCACATTCCAGAGATCAATAATTAAAGCTTGGCACAAAAATACTTAGAATGATTAATGTAATGAAACTGGAATTCCCCTAAGTTAGCAATCCCAGAAATAGCATTACCCAGCGTGAGAAGATCATTTGAATGGGGTGGTGCAGCTTTGTAGGAATTATGACTCAATAAAAACCATTCCAACCCGTGTGGAATGAAAGTAAGGAAAAATCCTGATTTTTGAGTTGCCATTGGAACAAGAATAAAGGGGAAGTCTTTTAATGAGGACATTTGTCGCCGTAACAATTGCCAAAGAGAGTTTCTTCACAATAAAAATATTTCTATTTTTATCAATATTTTCTTTTTAAAAACTGTGGTTCCTCCTTACAGACATTTTTGGGATCTCTAAAGCAGTGGTTCTCAACCTCCGTTCTCCAAGTACCCCCAACGGGCCATGTTTTCAGGTTTTCCTTAACTTTTCTCAGCTGCTTTAAATCAATCTCAATGACATGGTATTGATAAGAGCCATTTTATATAAGGGAAGTTCCCAAAACATGACCCGTTGGGGGTACTTGAGGACTGAGGTTGGGAACCACTGCTCTAAAGTGTGCAGATTCTCTTCAACCAGAGCAATTACTTTAATGATGACTTTACAGGAGCAATACAGCAAATATAGACAACAATCTTAACAATTTTGTACAGCACACGGCAACACTGTAAAAGCAACCATGACATCTAGATCAGCATAAAACCTAAAACATCAGAACAATATAGTACATAATGCTTTTAATAATTGTACTTGATAATTTAATTTCATTGCATACCCCTTAGTGGGCATACTATGTTATAAATATCTTTATCGATTACCCCAGATTAATATACTGAACTATTCTGGAGAGAGAGAGAAATGTAAGTGTAACAGGAAATGGCCAGCACATCAAGAATGCAAACTTGTGGTCAGCAGCCCAGAAGTACAAAAGAATGATCTCTATGGTAAAAATGAATGTGGCCATTCTGATAAGAAAACTGTTGGAAATGTGTTGTCTGCATGAATCGCCCATTAAACTTCAAGTTCTCAACAAACAAAAAATTACTAACAGTTTAATAATTTTAAAAGGGCTACCAGATTTTTTTAACTTTATCAATTTAAAGTACAGAGTGAATAAGCATTTTCTTTCCAGCCTCCACCTATAGCAGCTGCATTTTCTATAGAAATAGTTACATTTACTGGCACTTACATATCACAGAATTTAAAGAAAACCTTTCACAACCTCTCACGCACTATAGACTCATAAAATGATGGACAAATAAGCGACTGGCCAGGAGAGTTGGGAGAGCAGTTTGGATCTGGCAGGAGCATGACCATGAGTATAAGACTTAAAGTGATTGTAAACGATCACCTTGTAAAACAGACCATTCAGTTTAAAATAGAAATGAAAGGCAAAACATTTTTGTATAGATATAAAAATACATTATAAATAGCTTTTTTCCCTTTTTTATAAGTGATCACATTCCTACTGTTCTCAGCTGCATAAGAGCTGGAGGGAGGAGAAGCAGCAGCACACTGAGCTTCCCAGTGAATGGCTGATCATTGAAGGAGAGTACATTGATTTCCCAGCACAGCTAGAGAACTGACCATGGTGTGTTCTCCTGCTTAGTGTGGTCAGTTTGTAATAGGAAAGCAGAGGGACTGGCAGGAACACCAGGGATTTCACATAAAGGAAGCAATACAAATAGAACAGGAGACTTTCTCGTACAAGTATATGATACAACAGGCATATACCAGGAATATGAAGTGTTGGATTAACAAAGCCTTAAGCTGGCCATACACTTTTAGTAACAGATTCTTTCAGCCATGTAATACAGCATGAAAGAACTTAGAACGTATTCCCCTCCTGGGCTATTGTATTCTGACAGCTACCAGTGGCTGTCAGAATACCTGAACAACAGCTGCATGTGATTAGATTTTTCAATTGAAACATGTAGGGTGGGAGGGGCTGACAGGGACATCTACTAAGCAAATTTCACCAGGTTCATCTGGAACTGGCCACTGCTTTAAGAGGGATGAAAAGGGGAAAGAGGAGCATTCAAGGAAACTATATGAAAAGTACAAGGTTTCCAGATTTCCTATTCACAACATTGGCAATCAGTACAATTTTTACCGGTCATGTGGCAAACTTATATACTTAAAAATTACCTAAAATAACATATACACACAAATGCTGAAAAGCACAATATTTACAACATTATATTTGTCAGGTGTGGTTTATACTAAAATAACTAAAACAATACAAAAAATACAATATATATAAATATTTTATATCAAACATAAACATGAATGTACACTTACCTAACAAACAAGAGTGATTTGGACTAATAAGAAATACAAAAATAAATAGCTGTCCCAACATTTTATGGACCTGTCAAAAAAAAAAACAGAAGAATTAAGTATTTTTAGTTTCCTAAATCATAACATATTCCAATATACGACTCAATATTTGTACCATTTAAGAAGACAGTGCAGAGAGAGTAGTATTGTAGAACTTGCAGTGAACCACCTCTTTTAACCAATGTACAGTTTACCTGAACTAGAGTAATGGCACATACACTGAATCATCATATGACCTAAATAACTTCCTGCTGATTCATGAAGGTTTGAAAGTAAGCATTTAAAATATTACATCTGAGGATAAGCGTTTCAAAAAATGTTTCTCTTCCCTTTGTTACTTGTGCCTGGACAAGTAACAAAGGGAATTTACAAGGTAAATTCTAGACCATTTATGCCACAATCTTCATGTGATGATTTGTCCTTGTTTGCGCTATATCACATTCCAGAGATCAATAATTAAAGCTTGGCACAAAAATACTTAGAATGATTAATGTAATGAAAAGGGAATTCCCCTAAGTTAGCAAGCCCAGAAATAGCATTACCCAGCGTGAGAAGATCATTTGAATGGGGTGGTGCAGCTTTGTAGGAATTATAACTCATTAAAAACCATTCCAACCTGTGTTAAATTTAGGAGCACAAAGTCTTAAATTGTAAGAAAAAGAGATGCTCCACTCCAAAGCCACACTCCCCCTTGAGATGGGTGCCAGAATGAAAGGGAGCCATCTGTGCTCTAAGCACACCAGAGAAGAGATACTCAGCCACACACCGATGACATCACAGATAACAGCAAAACTTTATTCCACAGTGCCAGAAAGACAGTCCCTGTCCATGAAGCGCCCATGGAAGAGATCTACGACTATATCTTTGCTGGTAAAAAGCCTCAAAATGGGTGTTTTATGGACAGGGACTGTTTTTTTTTGGCTCTGTGGAATAAAATTTTGTGAGGTTGTTGGTGTGTAGCTTCCTTAAATGAAAAGTTTAATTTTGTGATATTTAAACAGATGTAAAACAGGTTGGTAGGGTATACACTGGTGACCACTTTCACATTTTAAACTTTATGCAAAATACTTTTTATTAAATAGATTTTGAGAGTGGACTATCTCTGTATCCTCTACTATGCAGGCAAAGGCCAGAGGCGGAATCAGGCTGCAACAGAACATTGCTTGTCCTTGTTGGCTGACACTGCTCCCTGCCAGAGTCACTATCAACCAGAAAAAAGCATGTACTGGCTGGATAAGATTACATGTAGGATGCCGTGTCTTACAATGTAAGCCTGTTGTACGCTGGACATGTGCGCCGGCAATAAATTAGTTTTGTTTCTTTCCGTTCCGTTTTGTATTAGCCGTTAATTCATATTTCGTAATTCGTGTCCGAAATTCAATTTGGATTCGTACGAAATACGAATTTTCATTAACTTTTCTTAACAATTACGAACGTTTGTTATGATGAATTTAAAAAGCAAAAAATACCTTTCTCAGTATGGCAGTCGTCGACTCATTATGCTCATTATGAGGAGCTCCCACCATCCCTGTGCTGTGCTGGCTTCCTGGGTTTGTACCCCTGCTGTGCTCATTATGAGGGGCTCCCACCATCCCTGTGCTGTGCTGACTTCCTGGGTTTGTACCCCTGCTGTGCTCATTATGAGGGGCTCCCACCATCCCTGTGCTGTGCTGACTTCCTCCAGGGGCTGTACCCCTGCTGTGCTCATGAGGGGCTCCCACCATCCCTGTGCTGTGCTCATTATTGGGGGCTCCCACCATCCCTGTGCTGTGCTGACTTCCTCCTGGGGCTGTAGTCCTGCTGTTCTCATTATGAGGGGCTCCCACATCCTTGTGCTGTGCTGACTTTCTGGGTTTTTAACTTCATCATAACGAAAAATCGTAATTATGACAATCATAAAACGATATTAACAAACATTCTTATTTTGTCCGATTCTGAATCTCCCATCGACTACCAGTACCAGTCTCCCACTCCCATATTAAAAAAGGTAATTTTCCCAACCCTCACTCAGCAGCAGAAGAAAACCTCTGATTGGTCAACAAAACACCAGTCACGTTTCTGTTGTAACGAAATTTGGATCCAAAATTTGTCAACAAAATTTCGTATTTCGTATACAATTCGGAAGCATAGAAATTCGTATTTCGGACGCTTCCGAATAAACGCATTTTTGGAAATTCGTACGAATTTTCGATTCCTAGGAAACAAACCGCACATGTCTATTGTACGCATGTGGCAGTGCTCACACAATGATGACAATGCCATTAATATATTGCAAGCAACAAATGAGCATGACACCTTAGTAAGGGAAGCGCTTTTGACCAAATAAAAACTAGTAGAGTGAACCTCTTTTTTTTTTACTTTCATAGATGCACTGAAAAAATATGCTAAGCAAGTTTAAAGGCACAAAACCAGCTGCATATCATTGTATGTACTATGAGTTTTTGAAACAGAGAGCACAGCAGAAGCTGATTCCTTTCAGACTTTCTATCTCTAATTAAAAGTAGTATAAGCCACTCTTGACCTATTAAACTCTGTGCGTAATCTCTATAAACGAAAACTTCATTAGGATTATCGGGGTGAACTTGTAAACAGGAGCCTGTCAACTTTCTGGGAATAGTAAAATATGAATTATTTAATCAAATTTAAAATGTTAGTCACTGGGTAGTTTGAAAGTAGTCTTGGAATAATTTTAAAAATGGCAAACCTGTGGCTGTCAAAGCAGGGATATATCCATGACCAACAGGTGTATTTATAAAAAAATTCACAGTGAAAGTGCATGTACATTCATTCTGTGTGAATGGGACAATGGTTTTTTTTTCTGTGCTGGTCGAATATTTTACGTTCCCATGCATCCCCATAAAAGCTTTATGGAGGAGTGAGCATGTTTTTTGCCTCAGCTCCGCTCCATCGTCGCTTACAACGCAGTTACAGTGGGGGTTACCTACTGCCCACGGCTCCCTCCATGTCCCAGCGACTGCGGCAGTCCTCCCAGCTTACACAGACCGGCCGCACACGGCAAGGACAGCTGGATTCTTATTTCCCGGGGACTCGAGGACAGGGCCGCGAGGTCTCCAAGATGGCGCCGACTGGGAAGGCCCAGAAAGCCATGAAATTCTCCCAGCCAGCCATGGCCGCGGCTCGGCCACCGAAAGAGGTGGCTTCCCAAGCTTCCCCGGTTCCATCCACAAGGTCAGTGAGTGACTCAGCCCCTCCATTCTCCCCTACCTCCCCAGGTGGTCGTTCTGAGGTGTCTGACTTCCTTGGGGATGAAGACATCAGACGCCATATTATGTCCCTCCCCACCAGAGAAGACCTGGAGCGCTTCACCTGCAAGTTAGAGAAAGCTTTCACAGAAGATATTGCTCAGATTAAGGCAGATACCTCACACCTGGGCAACAGGGTGGAATCCTTAGAAGAGAAACTGGAGGAGGCTCTCCCTATTATTGCTCTGCTGCATTCTAAGTGCCACATGCAGGACCAACAGATTGAAACCTTACCGTGTCAGTTAGATGATGTTGAAAACCGCAGTAGGAGGGCTAATATTAGGATCCGGGGTCTGCCAGAGGCCGCAGCTTCAAAGGACATTATCCCCACGCTGTAAGATATCTTCAGGGACATACTGGGCATACCAGCATCTGCTCCCATAGAAATAGACCACGCATATAGAGCACTAAGACCCCCATCTCAGGATGTGGACAATCTCAGGGACATAATTTGTAAGTTCCACAAATACACCCTCAAAGACCGCATTATGCAAAAAATGTGCGGCAAGCCCTTTTATGATTTTGATGCCACGCGTTTATTTTTCTACTGGAACTTCTCCAGGCGCACCCTCATGCAGCGCAGGGCTCTCCGCCCCCTTTTGGCTGTGATCCAGGAAGCAGGATTGCCATACCGCTGGGGCTTCCCCTTCTTCTTACAGGTGACTAGAGGTGGAAAACAGGTCACCCTACGCAATAAAGATGACCTCTCACGATTACCCCCGTGAGATAGAGTTGATAGTGAAGTCCCTGCCCAATGGAAAGAGCCCTGGACCAGATGATTATACTGGGGCGTATTATAAGACTTTTTGTCACGTACCTGGTGGCGGAGCCCAGAATGCAGGGAATGGCCTCTCGTGTGCCTCTGGCTCAAGAACCCCTGATAGAGGAAACAGGGACTCAAGAGCGCAGGGGGCCACAAGTGCCTGGCAAGTGGCAGATGTCTCTGAAGTTCAACTGGAACACCGGAACAGCAGACTGTAAGAAGATGCACTGGAGAACCGTCTGGAACACTGCAACCACTGGCCGTAAGGAGAAGCACTGAAGCAGGCAGGAACTCTGGAACAGCAGGCAACAGGGAGGTGTTCTGTAGTTCAGCTGGAGCACTGGAACAGCAAGCTGTAGGAGGGTGCACTGGAACTCTGGCAGGAACACTGGAACCACTGGCTGTGGGAGGTGCACTGTAGTAGGCAGGAACTCTGGAACAGCAGGCAACAGGGAGGTGTTCTGTAGTTCAGCTGGAGCACAAGCAGAATCAGACAGACCGGATCAACACTGGCGGGCAAGCAGGTACCAAACGGAGGCAGAAGAATAGTCAAGATACAGTCCGGGTTGGCAACAGGCGGGCAACAGATAACCGAAGGAGGAGGCAGGAGAGTAGTCAGACGAGCCGGGATCAGGGACTGGCAGCAAACAAGAATAGTCAGGAACAGGCCGGATAACAGGAAACAGGTAGGCAGGTATTCAGGTAGCTTAGGGTCACAGGGAACGCTGTAGACCGGACAGCAAGAAAGCGTGCTGACAGGCTCCTTTAAATAGGCCTAATGGCGCCAAACGCTGTCACACTGCACGTCTGCGCGCATCCACGTGCACTCGTGCACGCCCGCGTACCGACCGTACGTGCCCGTTCGTACCATCGTGCACTCGCGTACACCCGTTCGTACGAGCGCGCACCCGCCCGCATCCGTTTGCGCCAACGCGCCTCCAAACGCGTCCTCTGGCTCTAACAACAGTGGTTCTGTTAAACGATCTTCCGCCGACGGTCGTGCTAACAGGACGCCTTTCATGACATTGCCCCCCCCCAAGGGGCAGCCTCCGGATGCCCAACTGTGCCATCTTACTTGGATGAGACCTTTTAAAGGCAAGAATCAGCCTCCTCGCATGAATGTTGGACTCCGGCTCCCAGGAGTTCTCCTCAGGCCCGTACCCCTTCCATTTAATCAAAAACTGGACTTGGTTACGTCTCTTCCTGCAATCCAGAATGGACTCAACCTCATATTCGGTTTCTCCGTCAACGATTACAGGTTCAGGGGGATCAACCCTCCGGTTGGCAAAAGGATCAGGAACCGTGGGTTTGAGTAGAGCCACGTGAAAGACCGGGTGGATCCGGAATGACTCCGGTAACTTCAGTTCATAGGCCACGTTATTAATCTTCCTTAGAACTGGGAAGGGACCCACAAATTTAGGGCCCAATTTTTTGGAAGGACATGCCAGTTTTAAATGCAAAGTAGACAGCCAGACCTGATCCCCGGGCTTGAGGTCAAGTTCCCCTCTTCTCTTTTTGTCAAACACCTCTTTGTTGTAATTCTGAGTCCTTGCCATAGTCTCCTGCAGGAGTTTACTATTTGACTCAAAGAAGTCTAGATTCTCCTGGACAGCTGGTACTGGGCACTCCGGGATGTTACTGGACAGGAACAGAGGATGGAAACCATAATTTGCAAAAAACGGTGACTGCTTTGTGGCGGAATGGACAGAATTATTATAAGCAAATTCGGCAAGAGGTAGGAGCGGAGCCCAATCATCCTGGGAGAAAGAAGAAAAACAGCGCAGATACTGCTCCAGCGTCTGATTTGTTCTTTCCGTCTGGCCATTTGTTTGGGGGTGATAGGCAGAGGAGAAAGAAAGGTCAATTTTCAAGGATCCACAAAGTGCTCTCCAAAACTTGGAAGTAAATTGCACCCCCCGATCTGAAGTAATATTTGCAGGAATGCCATGAAGCCTCACCACTTCCTTGATAAACGTCCTTGCAGTCTCAGCAGCAGTAGGTGTGCCCTTCATTGGTAAGAAATGAGCCATTTTTGATAGTCTATCCACCACTACAAAGATTGTAGTGTAGCCTTCAGAAGGTGGCAGCTCGACAATAAAATCCATGGAGATCATCCTCCATGGCTTCTCCGGAACAGGTAATGGCTTCAACAGACCCCAAGCCTTACACTTGCTGCCCTTGTTTTGAATGCAAGTGGCACATGCTTCCACATAGTCCCTGCAATCCTTCCTTAACTGCGGCCACCAGAATGTGCGCTGAAGGAGTTCAGATGTTTTGTGCACACCAAAATGGCCGGCCAACATGTGGTCATGACAGGAACTAAGAACTGCCGCTCGCAACTCCTGGGGTACGAAGATCCTATCTTTGAACCAAAGAAGCTCGTCTCTGGACTGTGGAGCTGAATCAGGTGGAGCAGAGGCGTCTCTAGAAGCTTGCTTGATCTGTGAGAGTAGATCCCCTTGGAGCAGCAGAAAGTTTCCTGAGGATAAGATGGTGTCTGGGGATGGAGATGCTTCAGGTCCGTTGTACATTCGTGACAGTGCGTCAGGCTTGATGTTCTTTGATCTGGGGCGGTAGGTTATGTGGAATGAAAATCTGGTAAAGAAAAGTGCCCACCTGGCCTGTCGTAGTCTTAATCTCTTGGCAGTCTTTAAATATTCCAGATTCTTGTGGTCTGTATAAACAAGAATTGGATGAGCTGCTCCCTCCAGGAGATATCGCCACTCTTCAAGTGCGGCTTTGATTGCCAACAATTCTCGATCGCCCACATCATAGTTTCTCTCCGCTTCGGATAATTTGCGAGAAAAGAAAGCGACTGGATGCAAAAGAGCCCTAGGCCCCTGTCTCTGGGAAAGCACTGCACCAACCGCTATTTCCGAGGCATCCACCTCCAAAATGTATGGTAATGTGGGATCTGGGTGCTTTAAGACTGAGGCTGAAACAAACAGATCTTTTAGCGTTGTGAAGGCCGCCTGAGCTTCAGTAGACCAATGGAACTTAAGGCCCTGCTTAGTTAACTTTGTGATAGGAGAAATGATGGTTGAGAATCCTCTGATGAATTTCCTGTAGAAATTTGCAAATCCTACAAAACTTTGGATTCCCTTCTTGTCGGTGGGAGCGGGCCAGTCCAGAATAGCCGAGACCTTCTGAGGGTCCATCTTAATACCCTCTACAGAGATGATTAGCCCAAGGAACTGGATACTCTCTTGTTCAAAGACACACTTCTCAGGTTTGGCGTAGAGGCCATGTAGCCGTAGTCGGGTCAAGACATTTCTGACATGTTCACGATGCTCAGCTAAAGAAGAAGAAAAGATCAGGATATCATCTAAATAGATAATAACAAACAGGTCAAGATAGTCTCTGAAGATGTCATTCACAAAGTGTTGAAATGTAGCAGGAGCATTGCACAGTCCAAAGGGCATGACCAAATACTCAAAGTGCCCAAATCGGGTACGGAAAGCCGTCTTCCATTCGTCTCCTCTACGAATGCGGACAAGGTTGTAGTCACCACGAAGATCCAGCTTGGAAAACACTACTGCAGACCCTAGTCTTTGAAAAAGTTCGGGCACCAAGGGTAAAGGATATTGGTTTTTAATTGTGATTTTATTAAGTGCTCGATAATCCACACAAGGGCGTAAAGAATGGTCTTTCTTCTCCACAAAGAAGATTCCTGCTCCTGCCGGGGACGTGGAGGGTCGGATGAACCCTTTCTCCAGATTGTCATCAATATAAGTCTTCAATGCCCCTAGTTCTAGTTCTGACAAAGGGAAAATCCTCCCAAAAGGAATCTCTGCTCCTGGGAGAAGTTCGATTGGGCAATCGTATGGCCGGTGGGGAGGAAGGATCTCAGCCCCCTTTTGACTGAAAACGTCCAAGAAGCTGTGGTAGGCTTCAGGTACAATTCGGCAGGTTTCGGTATCAGTTTCCATGCAGAGTAGGGAAGAAGGGGCATCGGTGACTTCTGGTAGACAGTGTTGCTGGCAGTAAGAGGATACAAACTCAATCTTCCCTGAGGTCCAATCAATCTGCGGATTATGTGCCTTTAGCCACGGCATGCCTAGTATGATGGGGAATAGAGGAGACTCAATGACATCTAGACTGAGTAGCTCTTGGTGAATGCCGGCAATGGTGGTATGCAGAGGTACAGTCTCCTGAGTTACTGGCCCTGATCTGAGGGTAGAGCCATCGGCCAAAAATACAGAAAGTCCTTTCACTCTGGGCCGAAGGGGAATGTGATGTCTGGAAGCAAAGGACAAGTCTATGAAACCGCTGCAGGCCCCGGAATCAATGATAGCGCTGGTTGGGAAATTCCCTCCTGGGAGCTGTAAGAGAATCGGAACAGCCAGATGAGAAACGTCATTGAGTACAGCAGGAGTAAGAGCAGGGGAGATAGAAAAGCACTTACGAAGCTTCGCCGGGCATGTCCGTACAAAATGTCCAGATTCCCCGCAGTACATACACAGGTTACCGGCCCGACGGCGTTGACGCTCTTCAGGAGTAAGTGAAGGGCGTAAGAGGCCCAACTGCATCGGTTCTGGAGTGTCTGAGGTAACGGTGGTTGAAGCTGGTGAAGCAGATTGGGAAGAGCTAGGCACACGGGGCAACATCCAGACAGGACGAGAAGGACCAGAGGATCGCTCCGTACGCCGTTCCCTGAGGCGTCTATCTATCTGGATAGAGAGGTCTATGAGCCCCTCTAGAGTCTCTGGAATGCCCACTCGGGCCAGTTCATCTTTTAGGGATTCTGAAAGGCCCATACGGAACTGGTACCGTAAGGCAGCATTATTCCAGTTCGTGTCGGAACTCCAATGTCTGAATTCCGACACGTAGTCCTCCACAGGCCGGCGGCCTTGTTGTAGAGCATGCAAGGCTGCCTCTGCAGTGGCTGTTAATTGAGGATCCTCATATAGCGATGACATGGCCTGAAAGAAGTCATTTAAGGTGTCAAGTGAAACATCCTTCTTTTCTAGAAGACGATGGGCCCAGGACTGAGGCTCGCCAGACAACAGCGAGATCACAAACCCCACTTTAGTAGCCTCCAGAGAGAAAGTCCTTGGCTGAAGAGCAAAAAAAAGTTCACATGAATTAGGAAAACTCCTGAATTTACTCCGGTTGCCCGAAAATCTTTCAGGCGTGGGGACCCTGGTTTCAGGCGACAGCATCACCACTGAGGGTGCAGCAGGAGTCACGGAAGCAGGAGGTGAGGAAGCTGCTAAAGCTTGGACTCGGCCTTCCAGTTGGGTATAGCCTTCTTGTAGGCTCTTTACTGCTTGGGTAAGTCCAGCAAGATGACGGCAGAGCTCGTCCATGGGAGAGGCTCCCTGCGTGGGCTCAGACATGGCTGTCCGGTACTGTCACGTACCTGGTGGCGGAGCCCAGAATGCAGGGAATGGCCTCTCGTGTGCCTCTGGCTCAAGAACCCCTGATAGAGGAAACAGGGACTCAAGAGCGCAGGGGGCCACAAGTGCCTGGCAAGTGGCAGATGTCTCTGAAGTTCAACTGGAACACCGGAACAGCAGACTGTAAGAAGATGCACTGGAGAACCGTCTGGAACACTGGAACCACTGGCCGTAAGGAGAAGCACTGAAGCAGGCAGGAACTCTGGAACAGCAGGCAACAGGGAGGTGTTCTGTAGTTCAGCTGGAGCACTGGAACAGCAAGCTGTAGGAGGGTGCACTGGAACTCTGGCAGGAACACTGGAACCACTGGCTGTGGGAGGTGCACTGTAGCAGGCAGGAACTCTGGAACAGCAGGCAACAGGGAGGTGTTCTGTAGTTCAGCTGGAGCACAAGCAGAATCAGACAGACCGGATCAACACTGGCGGGCAAGCAGGTACCAAACGGAGGCAGAAGAATAGTCAAGATACAGTCCGGGTTGGCAACAGGCGGGCAACAGATAACCGAAGGAGGAGGCAGGAGAGTAGTCAGACGAGCCGGGATCAGGGACTGGCAGCAAACAAGAATAGTCAGGAACAGGCCGGATAACAGGAAACAGGTAGGCAGGTATTCAGGTAGCTTAGGGTCACAGGGAACGCTGTAGACCGGACAGCAAGAAAGCATGCTGACAGGCTCCTTTAAATAGGCCTAATGGCGCCAAACGCTGTCACACTGCATGTCTGCGCACATCCACGTGCACTCGTGCACGCCCGTGTACCGACTGTACGTGCCCGTTCGTACCATCGTGCACCCGCATACACCCGTTCGTACGAGTGCGCACCCGCCCGCGTCCGTTCGCGCCAACGCGCCTCCGAACGTGTCCTCTGGCTCTAACAACAGTGGTTCTGTTAAACGATCTTCCGCCGACGGTCGTGCTAACAGGACGCCTTTCATGACACTTTTCTGCCCCTTTTGGTATCCCCTATGTGTAACTATTTCAACTCAATCATTGAGGGAACCCCTATCCCCACTGAGTCGCTGCTAGCTCACATCACGGTACTGCCAAAGGAAGGACCCAATGGACCCCCAAAGTTATCGCCCCATGTCCCTCCTCAACGTTGATGTTAAGATTCTGGTGAAAATCCTGGAGAACAGGCTGAGACGTCTTTTGCCCCATATTATCCATCCCGACCAAACCGGTTTATCACAGGGAGGGAAGCAAGGGACAACCCCATTAGAGCCAGCCAACTCATCTACGGGGCCCGCACCCGTCCCAATCAGAAGCCCTATATAATTCTTTCAACCGCTGCCGAGAAGGCCTTCGATCGCGTTGATTGGTTGTGGCACAGTACCCAGGCAACAGCTTATATTAATTTTGAACAACAAAGTATGCAGTATACTGTATGCAGCCTCTGAAGGACACATATTGCTGACCTCCAGCCTTCTAACCAATTTCTGCTCTGTTATATAAAATTAAATAGTTCAACTCACCATAATGCAGAATCAGTGGGAGCCCTGAGCGTGTCACTTGCCACCGTTGCCTGCCACCAGATGCAACTTGTCACAGAATGTCACTTGCCACATCACCTGCCACACGTTGCGTATTGTCCACTTGCCATGTCGCCTGCCACCAGATGCAGATTGTCACTTGTCACACGTTGTAGAATGTCACCTGCCACATGTTGCCGATTGTCCACTTGCCACGTCCCGGATTGTCACTTGCCACGTCACCTCCCACACATTACGGATTGTCACTTGCCACGTCCCAGATTGTCACTTGCCACGTCACCTGCCACACATTACGGATTGTCACTTGCCACGTCACCTGCCACACATTACAGATTGTCACTTTCCACGTCACGGATTGTCACTTGCCACACTTTACGGATTGTCACTTTCCACGTCACGGATTGTCACTTGCCACACATTACGGATTGTCACTTTCCACGTCACAGATTGTTACTTGCCACACATTACGGATTGTCACTTGCCACGTCGCCTGCCACATGTTAAAGATTGTCACTTGCCACATCACGGATTGTCACTTGCCACACATTACGGATTGTCACTTGCCACTTCACCTGTCACACATTACGGATTGTCACTTGCTGTGTCACTTTCCTGCTGTGTCAGGCAGCAGATTATCAGTCAGGCAGCAGAGAGATAATGTCATCTCTCTGCTTCCCGAGGCTGCCTGCACAGTGAAGGGGGAACTGCACTGCAGGGATGCAGGGAGGGCGCTGGGCGGTGAGAGATGATGTCATCTCTATGCGCCCCCGCCTGCCAGCTCCCTGATTGGCCAGCCCACTCACACACAAGCCGCCCAGCTGTCTCAACAAGCGAGCCGCCTGACAGCCCTCAGAGCTCCGACGCGGAGCCGCCCACTCTCATCCACGGAGCCACCCGCTCTCACCCGCGGAGCCGCCCGCTCTCACCCGCGGAGCCGCCCGCTCTCACCCGCGGAGCCGCCTGTCCCCACTGGGCCCCACTTGGCTGCGGGCCCCATAGCACCAGCGTGTGTCGCTATGGCGGTAGTTCTGCCACTGCCTGCCACATCACAATATAGAGCAACAGTATACATTTTCAGAAAAGTTCTACCTGTCTTAATATTTAAAACTAGTCTTAGAGCTCTAGTACAGTGATTCTGCCTAGGCTGCGATGATGTCACCAGTCTGCTGCAAGCAGGGCAAAACATTTATTTGGTCTCCTCTCTCCCAGTGATCACTAAAAATGTACATTAAAACTTAGTAGCAAATCACAAGGTGAGAGTCTGCAGAAGGAGTTTGACCTGTGCGAGAGATTTGTAAACACAGCTAGAACGACATAGGTACCAAGATTTACATAACTCTTTCAACCCTGAGCTAGCATCTCTGTCTGGACATCAGACGCTCTTTGAGTAACCTTTAACAAAACCACTAAAATAAAGGACATTTTTCCTCCAACGTTCCACTAATATGAGAGTCTTTATCCTTCGAACATAAATGTAAGGCGTTCTTCTCTGCTGGCCACAAATATAATGGAGGCCCTTCACTACTGACCTTCAAATAGGGGAAAGTTTTCTAATGACAATCAATGTAAAGGAAGGTCTTAAGCCTCGTACACAGACTTAGATTTTCGGACGACTGAATGTCCATTTTTTGTGGTAAGCTAGTCTCATGTCGAAAGTGAAGAGGTCACTCAAAATATGACATTTTTTGTACGACAGAATACAACGTCAGAAGTGACATAATGTGTTGAAAAGTTTTGTATGTATTCTTTTGTTTCTGAACATGCGTAGTCTTGCTCTTACGGTTTTTTTTTCGGACGAAAACCATACTAATGAAACGAAAATCGGACGTTGAGTTCACATCCGACAAAAATGTTATAATCTACACATCCAGCTTTTGTCAGACGAAAAAGCTAAATCGGCTGTCGAAAGCACCGTACTAACGATCCGAAAATTGCCAGACAGCTCGTCGTACGAATTTTTCCATCCGGTTTTTGCATTGTGCGTTTTCGTATCGCCTTTAATCACTAATCAATAATATAAAGAATGATCTTCAGTTGTCCACCAGTGTAGGGGTCTCTTGTCCTACTGGCCATAAAAGTAAGAGGTCCTTCTGTGCTTATCACCAATGTAAGCGAGGCGTTTCTCCAATGACCTTCAAATAGGGGAAAATTTTCTATTGACAACCAATGTGAAGGATGGTCTTCTTCACTGATCATTAATTTATGATCTTCAACAGTCCACCAATGTGTGGGGTCCCTTGTCCTACAGGCCATAAATGTAAGAGGCCCCTCTCTGTTAACCGGTTCCCGACCGGCTCATGCCGAAATACGGTGGCAGAATGGCACTGCTGTGTGAATCTCCGTACCCGTACGGAGCTTTGGTAACGTTTGAAGCAGTCGCTGACAATCAGGTGCTCTTTATTCCTGTGAGTTTCACTAGTTGTACCAGTAAATTTAGAGGCCACAATGTTTAATCGAAGGTACACTAGTGAAGAGGTCTACACATTTCTGAGCATGAGAGATGAGAGTCACCCCTCTGTCAGATTCAGGCTCAGAATACGATGCAGTAGACAGCAGCGGCACCCTGACAGATAGCTCTGACGATGGAGTAGTGGTCCCTGCCAAGGTCAGGTGTATCTGACCCCGTTCTTCTGTTGTTGAGGTGTAAGAACTGCAGGGCTCTCGTATGGAGCAGAGAGCCAGTACTAGTGCCGCTCATCCTTCTGGTGAACTGGCAAGAACCAGCGGCCTAGTACATCCTGGTTGTAAATCCAGCACTGCAGTATCACGTAGTGACATGGTGAGTCCCATAAGTGCAGTTCAAGCTGGTGCGGTGGCTAGCACAATTAGTGTCCCGCAGCCACCAAGAAGACAAACACAGGCCCGTCGAACCCATAGTGCCCTTCCTGTAGAATATGCCAATCCTAATTGGGAGCCCACCACTTCTGCAGCACTCGTACTTCCCCCATTCACTGGCCAACCCGGAATTCAGGTGGAAACAGTTGATTTTAGGTCACTTGATTTTTATTCGCTGTTTTTCACGGAAGATCTCGATAGATCTACTGTGGACCAAAGCAATTTGTATGCTGGTCAATTTATCGCTGTTAATCCCCATTTGACCCTTACCAGAGAATGGAAACCTATTACGGCTTCGGATTTCAAGACCTTTCTGGGCCTATCCCTCCTCATGGGCATAGTTAAAAAAAGTGAGTTGCAGTCATATTGGTCCACTGACCCAATTCACTATATGCCCATGTTCTCTGCTTGCATGACCAGGACTAGGGATGAGCTTCGAGTTCGAGTCGAACTCATGTTCGACTCGAACATTGGCTGTTCGCAAGTTCACCGAACAGCGAACAATTTGGGGTGTTCGCGGCAAATTCGAATGCCGCGGAACACCCTTTAAAAGTCTATGGGAGAAATCAAAAGTGCTAATTTTAAAGGCTAATATGCAAGTTATTGTCATAAAAAGTGTTTGGGGACCTGGGTCCTGCCCCAGGGGACATGGATCAATGCAAAAAAAAGTTTTAAAAACGGCCGTTTTTTCAGGAGCAGTGATTTTAATAATACTTAAAGTCAATCAATAAAAGTGTAATATCCCTTTAAATTTCGTACCTGGGGGGTGTCTTTAGTGTGCCTGTAAAGGGGCGCATGTTTCCTGTGTTTAGAACAGTCTGACAGCAAAATGACATTTTGAAGGAAAAAACTCATTTAAAACTACCCGCGGCTATTGCATTGCCGACAATACACATAGAAGTTCATTGATAAAAACGGCATGGGAATTCCCCAAAGGGGAACCCCGAACCAAAATTAAAAAAAAAAAATGACGTGGGGGTCCCCCTAAATTCCATACCAGGCCCTTCAGGTCTGGTATGGATATTAAGGGGAACCCCGGCCAAAATTTAAAAAAAAAAATGACGTGGGGTTCCCCCTAAATTCCATACCAGACCCTTCAGGTCTGGTATGGATTTTAAGGGGAACCCCGCGCCAAAAAAAAAAAAAAAAACGGCGTGGGGTCCCCCCAAAAATCCATACCAGACCCTTATCCGAGCACGCAACCTGGCAGGCCGCAGGAAAAGAGGGGGGGACAAGAGTGCGGCCCCCCCTCCCTCCTGAACCGTACCAGGCCACATGCCCTCAACATTGGGAGGGTGCTTTGGGGTAGCCCCCCAAAACACCTTGTCCCCATGTTGATGAGGACAAGGGCCTCATCCCCACAACCCTGGCCGGTGGTTGTGGGGGTCTGCGGGCGGGGGGCTTATCGGAATCTGGAAGCCCCCTTTAACAAGGTGACCCCCAGATCCCGGCCCCCCCCCTGTGTGAAATGGTAAGGGGGTACATAAGTACCCCTACCATTTCACGAAAAAAGTGTCAAAAATGTTAAAAATGACAAGAGACAGTTTTTGACAATTCCTTTATTTAAATGCTTCTTCTTTCTTCTATCTTGCTTCATCTTCTGGTTCTTCTGGCTCTTCTGGTTCTTCTGGTTCTTCCTCCGGCGTTCTCGTCCAGCATCTCCTCCGCGGCGTCTTCTGTCTTCTTCTCCTCGGGCCGCTCCGCACCCATGGCATGGGGGGGAGGCTCCCGCTCTTCTCTTCTTCTCTTCTTTTCTTCTTTTCTTCTTTTCTTCTCTTCTTCTCTTCTTCCTATTCATTTTCTTCTCCGGGCCGCTCCGCAATCCATGCTGGCATGGAGGGAGGCTCCCGCTGTGTGACGGCGCTCCTCGTCTGACAGTTCTTAAATAACAGAGGGGGGCGGGGCCACCCGGTGACCCCGCCCCCCTCTGACGCACGGTGACTTGACGGGACTTCCCTGTGGCATTCCCCGTGACGTCACAGGGAAGTCCCGTCAAGTCACCGTGCGTCAGAGGGGGGCGGGGTCACCGGGTGGCCCCGCCCCCCTCTGTTATTTAAGAACTGTCAGACGAGGAGCGCCGTCACACAGCGGGAGCCTCCCTCCATGCCAGCATGGATTGCGGAGCGGCCCGGAGAAGAAAATGAAGAAGAAGAGAAGAAAAGAAGAAAAGAAGAAAAGAAGAAGAGAAGAAGAGAAGAAGAGAAGAAGAGAAGAGCGGGAGCCTCCCCCCCATGCCATGGGTGCGGAGCGGCCCGAGGAGAAGAAGACAGAAGACGCCGCGGAGGAGATGCTGGACGAGAACGCCGGAGGAAGAACCAGAAGAACCAGAAGAACCAGAAGAGCCAGAAGAACCAGAAGATGAAGCAAGATAGAAGAAAGAAGAAGCATTTAAATAAAGGAATTGTCAAAAACTGTCTCTTGTCATTTTTAACATTTTTGACACTTTTTTCGTGAAATGGTAGGGGTACTTATGTACCCCCTTACCATTTCACACAGGGGGGGGGCCGGGATCTGGGGGTCACCTTGTTAAAGGGGGCTTCCAGATTCCGATAAGCCCCCCGCCCGCAGACCCCCACAACCACCGGCCAGGGTTGTGGGGATGAGGCCCTTGTCCTCATCAACATGGGGACAAGGTGTTTTGGGGGGCTACCCCAAAGCACCCTCCCAATGTTGAGGGCATGTGGCCTGGTACGGTTCAGGAGGGAGGGGGGGCCGCACTCTCGTCCCCCCCTCTTTTCCTGCGGCCTGCCAGGTTGCGTGCTCGGATAAGGGTCTGGTATGGATTTTTGGGGGGACCCCACGCCGTTTTTTTTTTTTTTTTTGGCGCGGGGTTCCCCTTAAAATCCATACCAGACCTGAAGGGTCTGGTATGGAATTTAGGGGGAACCCCACGTCATTTTTTTTTTTAATTTTGGCTGGGGTTCCCCTTAATATCCATACCAGACCTGAAGGGCCTGGTATGGAATTTAGGGGGACCCCCACGTCATTTTTTTTTTTTAATTTTGGTTCGGGGTTCCCCTTTGGGGAATTCCCATGCCGTTTTTTATCAATGAACTTCTATGTGTATTGTCGGCAATGCAATAGCCGCGGGTAGTTTTAAATGAGTTTTTTCCTTCAAAATGTCATTTTGCTGTCAGACTGTTCTAAACACAGGAAACATGCGCCCCTTTACAGGCACACTATAGACACCCCCCAGGTACGAAATTTAAAGGGATATTACACTTTTATTGTTTGACTTTAAGCATTATTAAAATCACTGCTCCTGAAAAAACGGCCGTTTTTAAAACTTTTTTTTGCATTGATCCATGTCCCCTGGGGCAGGACCCAGGTCCCCAAACACTTTTTATGACAATAACTTGCATATAAGCCTTGAAAATTAGCACTTTTGATTATTCATGTTCGTGTCCCATAGACTTTAACGGTGTTCGCATGTTCGAACGAACTTTTTTCCTGTTCGCATGTTCTGGTGCGAACCGAACAGGGGGGTGTTCGGCTCATCCCTAACCAGGACACGATACAAGCAGATCTTGCGGTTCATGCATTTTAATGACAATGAACTCTGTCGTCCTCTGGGTGACCCTGAATACAATTGGCTCCACTAAATTCGTCTCCTCGTAAACCACTTTAACCAACAGTTTGCAGCATTGCTTACTCCCAATCAAGTTGTCTGCGTTGATGAGTCCCTGATTAAGTTTTCTGGCCGCTTGTCTTTCAAACAGTATCTTCCCAGCAAGCGTGCCAGATATGGGGTCAAGATGTATAAGCTCTGTGACAGGGCAACAGGCTATACATATAGTTTTATGGTTTACGAGGGAAAAGATCGTCACTTGGAGCCGGAGAACTGCCCAAACTACATAGGAAACGCTGGTAAGATTGTGTGGGACTTGGTGTCACCCTTATTTGGAAAGGGGTACCACTTGTATGTGGACAATTATTACACAAGCGTGACACTTTTTAGTCACTTGTTTGATCATGGAATTGGCGCATGAGGTACCATGTGATCTAATCGCTGGGGCTTACCCCAGCAGCTTGTAGATTCCCATCTTAGGCTGGGGGAGAGAGCCTGCTTGAGAAGTAATAATTTGCTCGCGGTGAAGTGGAGGGATAAACGGAATGTTTTCGTTCTGTCCTCCCTTCACGCAGATATGACAGTCCAAATTCCAATGGCGACTGGTGTTGTGGAGAAACCCGTCTGTGTCCACGGACCTCAATGACCAGTTGATGGCACGGTACTTAATTGTCCATAAAGCCAGATGCTGGTACAAAAAAGTGTCTGTATACTTATTCCAATTGGCTCTGCTGAACGCTTATGTGCTACACAAGGTGTCAGGACGAACTGCATCCTTTCTTAAATTCCAGGAAGAGATCATCACAGCCCTTCTGTTTCCAGACAGTGCTGTGGTTCAACTTCCCAACGCAAATGCAGTGAGCCGGCGGCATGAGAGGCATTTTCCGTATGTCCTCCCTGGTACCCCTACCCAACGATCACCCCAAAGAAGATGTCGTGTAGATATAGGCGTGATACCAGCTATTATTGTCCCTCCTGTCCTAACCAACCTGGTCTTTGCATCAGTGAATGTTTTGAACGCTACCACACACTAGAGTGTGGAGTATTAGCATAAGGTACAGCACTGCACAGACTAGGACACACTTTCACAGGGTCTCCAGTGATGCCATCGCATTTTGAGAGACCCAAACCGTTACAGTTCCAAATAAAAGTGTAAAAAAAAAAAAAAAGTTAAACAAATACAAAAAATAAAATAAAATAAAAAAGTCAAAAATAGTTGTCGTTTTATTGTTCTTTCTCTATTCTCTCTCTATTGTTCTCTCCCTATTGTTCTCTGTTTTACTGCATTTTATAACTGCAATGTTTTATTGTTACTATGTTTTATCAGGTTTGCTTTTCAGGTATGTAATTCTTTTATACTTTATGTTTATTGTGTTTTATTGTTAACCATTATTTTCTTTTTAGGTACGCCATTCAGCTGCAGCACTGATTTATTTATCTTGATAGCAACAGTGTTTGCTCTCACGATACGTAAATCAGCGACTCCAGCGCTGTAGGCTGTGATTTCAGCACCACAGTTAAAAAAAAAAAAGAGCACATATGGCAAAGCATGGGGGCAGGGGTGGAGGGGTGATTTGCCCCTAACTTTAGGGGCATATTGCCCCCATGCTTCAGCATATATTTTTTACTATTTTTTGGCACAGATTGTTGTTGTTTTCTGAGTTAATGTTTTATTGTTCCCATTGTTTGCTTTTCACGTTCGCCATTTAGCTACAGCAAAGATTTATTTATCTTGATAGCAACAGTGTTTGCTCTCACAATACGTAAATCAGCAACTCCAGCGTTGTAGGAGGCGATTTCGCCACCACAGTTAAAAATAAAACAGTGCATGTATGCCCATCATTAGAAGTGGGTGGATGCAGGGCGGTATTCTAATGGTGGGCATACTTACCGATCAATCTCTTTTTTCGTTCAGCCCACAGGCTGCATGAAAAAAAAGAACATTACAATATATGCCCAACAAGGACCAGCAATGTACTGGTATGTTGCTGGACTTTGAGTGGTTATACCAGAGTGATGCCTGCAGGTTTTGGTATCATCTTGGTATTGTTCTTTTCAGACAGCGGTCGGCTTTCATGTAAAAGCAATCCTAGTGGCTAATTAGCCACTAGACTGCTTTTACAAGCAGTGGGATGCAACATCCCCCCCCTCTCCTGCCGTCTTCCATGATTTTCTCGGCCTCTCCTGTCCCACCGGGGAACCTGAGAATGCAGCCGTTGGTTCCGCCAGCTGTCCATAGAGCTGATCGAAGACCAGAATTGCTCCAATCATCTCTATGGCCTAAGAAAGCATTTCATTACTTGGTGGGCACACCCTAAAAGATACATTAAAGATGGTGCAGCCATAAGACCATACAACAGAACAAAATATTACAGCGCACACATGCAAAAAAGACATTTACCTCCAGCAAGGCTTATTTAAAACACCTAGACATTTGCAAAAAACATTATCAAAAAATCCCCATATTTTTTGATAATGTTTTTTGCAAACGTCTAGGTGTTTTAAATAAGCCTTGCTGGAGGTAAATGTCTTTTTTGAATGTGTGCGCTGTAATATTTTGTTCTGTTGTATGGTCTTATGGCTGCACCATCTTTAATGTATCTTTTAGGGAGTGCCCCCCAAATATCTTGTTTGTCTATTGTATGGATTCTGACCAAATCCTTTTGGGTGAGGAGCACCCCACTCCCTCATTAAGTACCTCTCATTAGTGTCCACCTGTGTCATGGGTGGAGACCTCAAGTTCTCCCATATAGAGGAGTGTATTGCTAGGATAATGTAGGACCCACTAATCATGGGGTACTTTGTTGCAGTAAGTGGGCTTAAGCACCATATAGCAATATGGTGTGACCAAATCCCCGTATTTTTTAAAAAAGTTTTTTGAAATAGTCTAGGTGTTTTAAATAAGCCTTGCTGGAAGTAAATGTCTTTTTTGCATGTGTGCGCTGTAATATTTTGTTCTACTTTCCAAAATGGGGTCATGGGGGGGGGGGGTTGTACTTGTACTGTCCTGCCATTTTAGCACTTCAAGAATTGAGATAGGCAGTCAAACTAAAAGCTGCGTAAATTCCAGAAAACGTACCCTAGTTTGTAGATGCTATAACTTTTGCGCAAACCAATAAATATATGGCTTATTGAATATTTTTTTACCCAAGACATGTGGCTGAAGGTTTTTTGTCCTAAATGTATGACTATAATTGAGTTTATTGTATTTTTTCTATAGCAAAAAGTAGAAAATATCTTTTTTTTTTTTTTCTACAAAATTTGCGATCTTTTTTCATTCATATTGCAAAAAACAAAAACCGCAGAGGTGATCAAATACCACCAAAAGAAGGCTCTATTTGTGGGGGTAAAAGGACGCAAATTTAGTTTGGGTACAGCATAATTACCAGTTAAAGCAGCACAGTGACAAATTGTAAAAAGTGATCTGGTCAGGAAGGGGGTAAAACCTTCTGGGGCTGAAGTGGTTAACCAATAAATGTAAAGGAGGCCATTCTCCACTGACCTTCAATATAGGGGACACTTTTCTCCTGACAACCAATGTAAGTGAGAGCCTTCTTTACTAATTAATTGTATAAAAGCCATTCTTTAACTATCCACCAATGTGAGGGGTCCCTTGCCCTATTGGCCATAAATGTAAGAGACCCTTCTCAGCTAACCACCAATAAAAGGGGGCCCTCCCCACTGACCATCAAAGTAAGGGGCAGTTCTCCCCTGACCAATGTAGGGAAACATTACAGTTTGGATTGCTAGCTTTTCTTTTTCTGAACAATATTTGCCTTTTTATTTCATGGTTATATAAAGGGTTCCTTTAAAATAAAAAGGTTGAAGCCACGTTCCTGCTGCCTAACATCTTCTTAGCTATTTTGAAAAGTATTCTTATGCTATGTTTTGTACCTCATCATTTTTTTCAATAAGAAAGTGAAATAAAACGGTTGAGAAAGTCTGGTCCAGGATGTTTCCTAAACAAAGAAGACTCCATACAATTGAAGGAAAAAGCAGCTAAACGCATTATTAGGATTATTGTGATCTCTGAGAGGTAATGAATTCCTGTAATTGTTACACATACACAGTACTTTGCATGCATGCACTTAACGTGAAAATATAAATCTCATGCTGGATCCACTTCAATCCTTTTTACTCCTACCGCCACAAGTCCTACACCGGTGACAGCAGGGGATTTTACACACATTTCCAGCAGCTGCAGCCATTGAAAGTATGTGTACACTCCACAAGCCAACTTTCGACTTTCTATTTAATGCAATCACATGACTGTACAGCAGCCCAATCAGAGTGTGCCTCTCCCAAATGACCCCCCCCCCCATCCCCACCCTCATGGCAAGTTTACTAGGTGGTGAGGAGGGAGACCAAAAAATATTTGAGTCTTTTATCTAAGGTTAACACTAAATTTATGACCTGCAGGGGCTTTTAAAGCATCGCCTATAGAAAATACAAGGTACAACACACACACATTTAAAGATTGACTTGTTGGGTATCTATTTTTGTTCGGCGCAACATCATCTTTTATATTTTATCAAGACATGGGTAATATATTATGTTCTTTGCCCTAAAATTAACTTTAGTGTATTTTTTACAGAAAGTTTGCACTTGGTAAGCCATTGCGTGAATATTGTGTGCCTAAATAATCGGAACAAAGACCATTTTATTGTACATGTTATCTGCTTTCAGAAAATATACTGTATAATGTTTGGGGTTTTTAATTAATCTGTAGGCCTAAAATTATTTTTTTATCTGTGTGCAAAAAAAAAAAAAAAAATGCAAAAACAGCTCTGGCAGCGAAAGGGTTAACAGGCCCTTAACACACACACACACATGTGCATGGCTGGATGAATTTTCCCCAGTATCTTCTATAAAAGACTAATTCCTATGATCATCAGCTCCATTTAGTGGCCATAATACGGTATCTTTTGTTATTGAGGTATTTCAGAAAATTAGACTGCATTTTGGCCACTAGCTGGAGTTGAGAATCATGAGAATTAATCTATTATAGTAAATACAGGGAAATTTGTCCAGTCAGCAACAATGTGTGTGACATTCATCCAACAAATATTTTATAAAGAGACCCCTAAGACTAGCACTGGAGCTTGATCATTCACAGATGATGGCACTCCAATGTCTTGCTGAACATACAAATAGAACTTTGGTAAACAGTTTGCTATAAAACAAAGGGGGTCTGGGGGATAAAGGAAAAAAAACACCTTAAAACATCTTCAAATTTGGATTTCCTAAGCAAGAAAATAATGTATTGATAGAAATATGCACTTCATATAATGACCAGAAAGATAACAAAACTTTTCCTGTAAGAGGTTATCTGCTCTTGTAAAATCACCTTGACCACAATGACAGTACGCTTATCACAGCTGTCTGTAGAACATACTGTGAAAACATGCCTGTTATTTATAGCCCTAGAGACAGAGGTTATTAGGTTTGATTTACTAAAGGCAAATAGACTGTTCATTTTGCATGGGAATTTTCCTAGAGCTTAGTGAATACGGTGCAAATGTACTACCCAATCATGTGTAAGGAAAATAACAAAAACAGTATTCTTGTTTGCACATGATTGGATGATGAAAGTCAGCAATGCTTTACTTCATTCACTAAGGTAAGGTAAATTTTCTTTGCAAAGCGAACAGTCTATTTGTCCTTAATCAACCCCTTTGTATTATCAACTTTAAAAACTGATCGTTAGTATTTGCTACAGAAATAAATTTATACCCTTTCACACGGGCGGACCGATCAGACCATCCATTGCCCTCTATGGAGCGGCGGATGTCAACGGACACATGTCCTGCAGACATTCAATCCAATTCTATCCGCTAAAAACAGACGGATGGGGGATCTGATGACAGTCAGATGGAATCTGCATAAGCGGAGCGGACCAATCATCCACCTGTTCAGCAGGGATCAGCCGACAGATTCCCCACTGAGCAGGCAGATCCACTGGTGGAGTCCACCTGCCTAAATAATATTTTTGCATCGGCATTCTAGCAGAGGAAAACATCTGCGACTAATTCTAGACGTGCCTTACCTATGGATCAGATTAATAAACATTACCTTGAATTAGGTAAAGTAGTTGTCATGCATGTTAGAAAATGTAAGGATATTTCTTTTTAGAAAAGTTTTCTATTTCTGCTAAACATCTTACAGCAGAAACATGAAAAGACTATAGTTTTGCACTCTTTTAAAGTGGATCCCAAAGTTTTCATCTTTTGGCTAGAGTAACCAGGGCCGGGACAAGGGGTGGGCAGGAGGGACAGCTGCACTGGGCACTGTGGTATCATGTGAGGTGCGGGGGCACCACAAGGAGATTGTGGGGGGAGGGAATTTGTGTTGGGAGGGGGAATTTGGGGGGCGGCAGAAGGTAAGAATTGTTCTAGGAGGGAAAGTTTGGGGAGGTGTACTAGGAGTGGTGATTTGGGGGTGATTTGTGTTGAAAGTAGAAATGGGGAAGAGGATTTGTGCTAGAAAACGTAATATGGTAGAAGGGGACATTTTTTTTGGAAGGGGGATCTGTGCTAGTAGGGATGTTTGGGGTCATTTGTGCTAGGAGGGAAAATTTGGAAGGGGATTTGTGCTAGAATGGAGGATTAGGGATGGGAAATGTGTGCTGGGAGAGGGTATTTGGAGTGGGAGAGGGGGGTTTTGTGCTCAGAGGGGAAATTTGAGGGGTTATGGATTTGTGCTATGAAGCAGGATTTTCTTTTGGGGGGGAAGGGGATTGTGCTGGGAGCATATGCAGAAGGAGAGAATTTGAGCTGAGGGGGATGGGGGTATTTCAGCAGGGGGGTAAATTTATACTGGGAGACGTGGGAACTTAAGCTTAAGGGGTGATCATGCAGATTAGTGCTCAACTTTTTGGGGGGGTGAGGGGATTTTTGCTGACACATAATGTTCATACATCTTGGGGGGGCGCAGTTTGGCATGTTCACATTGGGCTCTAGATGACCTTGTACTGGCACTGAGAGTAAGGAGGTGTTGAAACTTCTGCTTTTACAGCTGTGTATGTCCTGTGTATGTCCCTGTTGGAGAGATTTCCCTTCACCTCCAACCCTAATAACTAAGCAGGAAGAGCAAGTCTCACCCACTCTAATAAAAAGTACTTTGTTTGTCCTTGTTGGAGGGATTCTCTTTTTCTCTTTTCTCTCTGTCTTGCTGACCATGCAGAAAGTGAGAAAAAATGTCCCCAAATGGAATACAGCCGTAAAAACTCCTCAAAAGGTTCTAACTCTTCCTTACCTTACATTTTAAAATCATTACCGGGTCTGTCATCTACCTGGCTGTAAAATTTAAAAACATGAAAATCAGATGTATATACAGTATATTATACAAATATTATCATTCACCCCTATAGATTGCATAGGCATCAATGTGTAGGCAGCACAGCTTGTAAGTACAGTGTCAGTTGGAAACTATGACCCCAATAAACTAATCGGCAGTGTGCCAACAAAATAGTGCAGGTTGCAAAATGTATCCTAAAGCTCTAAATAAGCAATGGATCACAATGTATGTTTCTGTGAAATATGTCATGTGCGTCAGAATTGGGATATTCCTATTTATTTGATATTTTATGTGCATAGAATAAACGCATTAGTGCTCCAAGCAGTAGGTGGCACGTGACTCCTATTCATATTTGGAAATATATATAGTATTGGGCTTTAGCGATGTACAGTATAACATTGTTTTGTACTCCTTTTGGATTGAATTGAGTGGTAATAGTATGGTAACAGTACTTGGCATACCTCCTTCCTATTTGCTATTCCACTGATACCCCTGGCTCCTCTTTTGAACCTTGAACCTTGAGTTCAGAAACTACTGGCTTTTCATGAATTCTTCAAACAATTTAAACATTGACCTTTCTGTCCTTAGCTAACAGTCAAAATTGTTTCTGTAAAAAAAAAAAAAAAAAAATTTCTAAAATTCAGAACTTCAATGCTCAGAATCTTGCTGAGTGGTAAACTGATAATCACCTCATGGACACCTGAGGGGCACATATGTGACTTCCCCATTTAAAAACTATGGTCACTACAATCATAGATCATTTTGGTACAATCTGTGATTTTTTTACACCGAACTTTGCACATAATATTTCTGTCACAATACCTCACACTGTGCCACTGATTATCAGACCCTGTGTATTTTCCATTTCCATTAATTTGCCTGCACTGTGAATGATTGGAAACGGATAATGAATGAAAATGAGCCTGTAGTATTTATAATGGGACACACTGGGCTCAATTTTCGCATGCGATATTTGGGTCACGTGACCTTTTTTTTTTTTCAAATATTGTATAAGATATTGAAAATGTCAATTCACAATTCCTAATACGGTATTTGCCTCAAAAAGATACAGTAAATACTGCATAAAACAGCATTAAAGTAGATTCACTAAAGTAAATGGGGCATGAAAGTGTTTTTAAAAAGCGCCATTTGTTCTACAAGATTGAGGACATTGGGCCTTTCCCCCAGACACGGACTCGGACTGTCCGGACTCTCCCTCCTCATTGACTGAGACAGCAGAGAAGCGCCATTGGCTCCCGCTGCTGTCAATTAAAGTCAGTGAGCCAACGAGAAGAGAGAGGGGCCGGGTCGCAGCTTCATGTCTAAATGGACACACAGAGCTGCGCTCGGCTCGCTGCTGCTTGCTGTGAGGGCAATCATCAGGAGGGGGGCCAGGAATGCCGAAGAGGGATTCAAGAAGAGGAGGATTTGGGCTGCTCTGTGTAAAACCACTGCACAGAGCAGGTAAGTATAGATATGTTTGTTATTTTTAAAGGAGAAAAAACAAGACTTTAGTATCACTTTAACCACTTGCCGACCGCCCGCCATCATTTGACGGCAGCAGAATGGCTCCCCTGCGTGAATCACCCTAGCTGTACGGTGGCCGCTTCAAGAAGTATAGCGCACGCGGCCACGTCACTGAGGGGACGATACGCGTGCCTGGCGGCCGCAGTGTCCGCTGGGCACCCACAATCGCTTCTGACAGAGCCAGAATGGGGATGTGTGTGTGTAAATACACAAATCCACATTCTGGCAGGGGAGAGGAGACATATCGTGTGTTCCTAGTATATAGTAACAATGATCTGTGTCCTCCCCCAGGCAGTCCCATCCCCCTACAGTTAGTACACATTGAGGGAACACAATTAACCCCTTGATCGCCCCCTAGTGTTAACCCATTCCCTGCCAGTGACATTTATACAGTAATCAGTGGCTATTTTTAGCTCTGATCGCTGTATAAATGTCAATGATCCCAAAAAAGTGTCAAAAGTGTCCGCCGCAATGTCGCAGTTCTGCAAAAAATCACAGACTGCCTACATTACTAGTAAAAAAATAATAATAATAATAAAAATGCCATAAATCTATTCCCTATTTTTACCAAAAATATGTAGAAGAATATATATCAACATAAACTGAGAAAGAAATTAGTTTTTTTTTTTAAATGTTGGGATATTTATTATAGCAAAAAGTTAAAAATATTGTGTTTTTTTTTTGTTTATAGTGCAAAAAAAAATAAAAACCACATAGCTGATCAAATACCACCAAAAGAAAGCTCTATTTGTTTGGAAAAAAGGACATACATTTTGTTTGAGTACAGCGTTGCATGACCGCGCAATTGTCAGTTAAAGTGACGCAGTGCTGTATCGCAAAAAATGGCCTGGTCAGGAAGGGGGTAAATTCTTCCGGGGGTAAAGTGGTTAAGGACTCTGAGCAGGAAAGATCAGCATCTGAACCCAGAGAAGCTGGAAGGGTGACAGACTGGAGGTAGATTAAGGCATTACAAATACATTAGTAAAAGTTTACCAGTATTCTGCATTCAATTTAAAATTATTATATCCATACAAAAAAGTCTCATCCTTTACTACTACTTTAAAATAAAGATTTATATCCCTCCTCTTCTGTTTACTTAGACCCATGTCTGACTCCCAGTTACAATACCCTGTATATCATACTTCTGGGTATATTTAATATTATATATGCAGTATATATACTGTATATACAGTGTCTCACAAAAGTGAGTACACCCCTTACATTTTTGTAAATATTTTATTATATCTTTTAATGTGACAACACTGAAGAAATGACACTTTGCTACAATGTAAAGTAGTGAGTGTACAGCTTGTATAACAGTGTAAATTTTCTGTCCCCTCAAAATAACGCAACACACAGCCATTAATGTCTAAACCACTGGCAACAAAAGTGAGTACACCCATAAATGAAAACTTCCAAATTGGGTCCAATTAGCCATTTTTCCTCCCCGATGCCATGTGACTCATTAGTGTTACAAGGTCTCAGGTGTGAATGGGGAGCAGGTGTGTTAAATTTGGTGTTATCACTCTTAATGCCGCATACACACGAGCGGACTTTACGGCAGACTTTGCCCAGCGGACTTTTCGACGGACTTTATGACGGACTTTCCGAATGAATGGACTTGCCTACACACAATCCACCAAAGTCCATCGAATTCGTACGTGATGACGTACGACCGGACTAAAACAAGGAAGTTCATAGCCAGTAGCCAATAGCTGCCCTAGCGTGGCTTTTTGGCCGTCGAACTAGCATACAGAAGAGCGGACTTTTCGACCGGACTCGAGTTCGACGGATAGATTTAAAACATGTTTCAAATCTAAGTCCGTCCAACTTTTGAGAAAACAAAGTCCACTGGAGCCCACACAAGATTAAATTGTCTGACGAAATCCCGTCCGCCGGGAAAAGTCTGCCGTAAAGTTTGCTCGTGTGTACGCGGCATTACTCTCTCATACTGGTCACTGGAAGTTCAACATGGCACCTCATGGCAAAGAACTCTCTGAGGATCTGAAAAAAACAATTGTTGTTCTACATAAAGATGGCCTAGGCTATAAGAAGATTGCCAAGACCCTGAAACTGAGCTGCAGCACGGTGGCCAAGACCATACAGCAGTTTAACAGGACGGGTTCCACTCAGAACAGGCCTCACCATGGTCGACCAAAGAATTTAAGTCCATGTGCTCAGCGTCATATCCAGAGGTTGTCTTTGAGAAATAGACTTGAGTGCTGCCAGCATTGCTGCAGAGGTTGAAGGTGTGGGGGGCCAGACTGTCAGTGCTCAGACCATACGCCGCACACTACATTAAATTGGTCTACATGGCTGTTGTCCCAGAAGGAAGCCTCTTCTAAAGATGATGCACAAGAAAGCTTGCAAACAGTTTGCTGACGACAAGCAGACTAATGACATGGATTACCGGAACCATGTCCTGTGGTCTGATGAGACCAAGATAAACTTATTTGATTCAGATGGTGTCAAGCATGTGTGGTGACAACCAGGTGAGGAGTATAAAGACAAGTGTGTCTTGTCTACAGTCAAGCATGGTGGTGTCAGTGTAAAAGTGCTGCCGGCACTGGGGAGCTACAGTTTATTGAGGGAACCATGAATGCCAACATGTACTGTGACGTACTGAAGCACAGCATGATCACCTCCCTTCAGAGACTGCGCCGCAGGGCAGTATTCCAACATGATAACGACCCAAAACACACCTCTAAAAGGACCACTGCCTTGCTAAAGAAGCTGAGGGTAAAGGTGATGGACTGGCCAAGCATGTCTCCAGACCTAAACCCTATTGAGCATCTGCGGGGCAACCTCAAACGGAAGGTGGAGGAGTGCAAGGTATCTAAAATCTAAGTTCCTGCTAGCAGCAGACATGAGGCAGGGCAGCACGATGGCAGAGGGTGCTCGGCTGAAACCCACCTTGCAGTGGTGGCTGTCTGAGGAGCAGGAAAGAACACTGGTGGACACTAGAGTTAGTTTGGAGCCTCATGGGGGACTCGCCCTCGGGGTGATAGAGGAAGCAGAGCGGCTCTGTTTGCTCTGCCCTAATTGTCGGAATCCAACCGTGGTGGTCGCTTCTTGGACCCAGTGCGGTCATTGTGGGAAGCCACTTACCCGGCTGGGACCCGTCTAGCAAGAACCCAGGTATTACACCATAGACCTGCATTCAGGACTTTGCAGCCCGCAGCTGCGGAGGTTTTGAAGGGCTGGGGAGGGCCCCGAATCACCTCAAAAATGGGGGGTAGAGTTGCGGCCTGGTGATTCCGTGAAAATAAGGGACATACCAGAAAGAGAGATTGCCGTGACCTGTAACCTGGCCAGGGGCCTGGAGACTGCTTGTACTTTTGTGCAGGAGCCAGATGACATCCCTGAAGAGCCGGCCAGCCATAAGTCCCTTACTGTACCAGTCCGGAAGAAGCCAATGCCAGAGGGAGGTATGCCACCAGGTGAGCTAAACGAGGTAAGTGAGCCTGGGTTATAGATTGGGGTTCCCCCAGAGTGCAAGCGGAGTTTGGGTCCCTGGAGAGGCTGACAGAATGGTCGTCCCCTGAGGAGTGTTTGGAAGAGGAGTGGGAGACCGGGGAATCCCAAGTCCTTGAGCTAGGAGATGGACCAATGCCAGTGGAGAGAACCCAAGCAGGCTGCAGGCACCCTAATAGAGAGCAGGCAGTCTCCAGAACCCAAGCTTACCACTACCCAGACCAAGGGACCTTCTAAGAGGCAGTGGGTTAGTCGGGCCCTTACTGCGTGTGTTCTGTCCAGAAAGGGGAACCCGAATGAGTTGCCTAGGTTCTCCAGATTCCAGCAGATGTTACAGGGGAGGGTGGCCCTGGAGTGGGGCTTGGACTTTCCTTATGTCCCCTCTCAGATCATGGAGGTCATCAAGAGCTCCCGGGGAGAATGGGAGGATGACATGGTTTGCGAGTATCTCTGGGTCCCCAAACCGTCGCGGGTGCCAGGTGGTACGGCCTGGGCCCGGTTCCTGGAGATTAAGGAAGAGTGGCGGCTTGGCAGGACCATCTTCAATGACCGAGTGCTCATATGCAAGGTTGGGAGGTCTGCAAAAAGTCATTCGGTCCCCAGGGACAGAGGAGAGGACGGCTGGAAAATACTACGAGATCCACGGTTTTACGTTTGAGATCCAGGCATTTGAACTGTGAGAGAGGAAGCCTTTGTCTTTTCTTCTTTGTTTCCCTGACTTTGCAGGAACAGATAAAGCCTGTGGCCTTTTGTGCCTGACAGAGGGTCTGTTCATGAACACTTTGGGTGTAACTGTCCCTGCCCACCTCTTTTGGAGCCTGTGTGTTCGGCAGGGCCGTCTTTTCGCATGGGCATGCTGGGCAGTTGCCCATGGGCCCCACTTGCTTGGGGGGCCCCACCTGCCCAGCGACCCAGGGCCGTCTTACCCAGGGGCCCCAAGTGCTCATCAGGGCTGGCTCCGATCTAGGGGGGAGGCAGTACTCGCTCTCAGCTCAACTGCGCATGTGCAGTTCCCAGCTGAAGCAGGCGGAGACCGAGAGTCTCCGATCACCTATCTGAGCGAGTGAAGCTATTTGTACCCTCCCCTTTCTCTCAGCGTGCCTTATTCAAGTTCCTCATAGGAGAAGCTGAGAGGGGGGGTGGAGCCAGCCTGCAGTGGAGAATGGAGTTCAGCCTAGCCTAAGGTAAGCTAGCTGAACAACATGCAGTCCTGTCGCTGGCTTATCTTAGTGGGCAGGAGGAGGGGGAGAGAGGGGGAGAGGTTGGGCTCTGTGTAACAAGCTCCTGTCTCATGTTGTTACACTAGATCGTTTTTGTGTGTGGCTGTGAACTGCTCTGCTTCTAAAGGTTGCACGTTTTCTGAGATCTCCCCCCAATCTCTATTACACCTCCCTCCCTGTCCCTACCAATTACCTGCTCACCAGGCACAGCCTCCTCTCCTGCATGACCACCTCATGTGTCAGTCTGTGGCACTACAAATCCCAGCATGCCAGGATTGGGGAGGCAGCAGCAATATCACAGATCAGGCTGGTTTTGTAGATGAAAAGTGCTGGTGTTGTATAGTGTGTGTTTTATAAAACGTATGATCATTAAATATTTGCTTATTGTACTTGATGGTCTTAAGGTGTTTATTACTCATATTTTTTTTTAGTAAGTAGTGAGCAAATTTAGTGTGGAAGCGCCCTGGAGTATTTTTATTTGTTTATAATAGAAAGAGAATAGTGGAGTGATGGGGGAGATGGATGGACAGAGAGATGGAAAGAGTGAGGAGTGAGTTAGGCCCCCTTCACACATACAGGTTCAGATCTGTCTGTCAGTTTTTCAGGCGGACCTGATCGGATGATCCATTCACCTCTATGGAGCGACGGATGTCAGCAGTGACCTGTCTGCTGGCATTTAATCTGCTAATCCAGAAACCCTATTGTCCCTCCCTCTGGCAGATGGGATGAAAACAGACAGGCAGATCTGTTTTCATCCAATCCACCATAGAGGAGAGTGGAGCTCTGACAGGTCCGTCTCTCCACAGTGAGCAGAAACGGACCTGTCACCCGTCGGCTCAGCGGAGCGATCCCTGCTGAGCAAGCGGAGTCTGTGAAAACGGACGTGTGTGTGAAAGAGCCCTAAAGAATGGAGGTATAGAAGTATAGGCTGGGTGACAGAGAGATGGATGATGGGATAGAGCAAGGCATGGAGGGATGTGAGTGAGACAGAGAAATGGAATGATGAAGCAAAGGATGGAGAGATGGAGTTATGGAAAGAAAGAGGAAGAGACAGAATACTAGAGGGATGAAAGTGATGGAGAATAGAAAAGGTGGAGGGATATAAGGCACAAGGAGTTGTGGAAGGATAAAAGAAGGGAGTGATAGAGTAACAGAGGGGTGGAAGGGGCGTGGCCTATGCATGGCGCTGATCAGACGTGGGTAAGGAGAGCTCCGTCCAGCCATCGGCCTTACAGCTCCAGTTATGCCTGCCAAGACACCTAAACCCTGCTCCACGCTTGGTAAAAGATCCTGGAAGGGATCCGTATCTCACCCAAACACCGCCGGCTCCATCCAGGGCTACCTACCCGCAGGAAGATCCAGCCCCGATGCACGAGGCGGACAGGCCAGAGCCTCAAGACCGAGTATCTCTCCCTCCTCACACGCCGCCTCCATGAGAGAGCTCTCCTGCCTCCTCCTACTGTTCAGATCTCATGGATGATCCCGGATCCCCTGCTGGCTCAGAAATGACAACACTGGTGAGTGGACTTAAAAAAGAACTTCCAGGGATGTTCCACAGCTTGGAAAAATCTATTAAAAAGGAAATTCCTGCAGTGAGAGCAGACATATCACACATAATGGTCAGAGTAGATGCAACAGCCATAAAAGAATTGCAGGAGACTGTTACTCAGCTAGCCCTTGTTCAACGTCCCTCTCTGTATAAACTCGAAGATCTCGAGAATCGTAATCACAGAAATAATCTGCGTGTCAGGGGGTTACCAGAAGCAACCAGAGATAATGAACTTGAACCATCGATCCGCTGTATTTTTAATACAATACTGAGTAACCCTGTCACTGACCCACTGCGATTTGATCGTGTGCACCGCGCTCTGCCGCCCCGCAATGTTACGTCAGACCAGCCTAGAGATGTTATCTGTCGTTTGCACTATTTTGAAGATAAAAACGCCATCATGACTAAAATGCGGAACACCCCTAACATTGATTTTGATGGGGCGGTCATTAACATCTTCCCAGATCCCTCCAAGTAGACCTTGGACTGCTGCAGAGCCCTAAAACCGCTCCTAGAACATTTGCGCACTGATGGGATCACATACCGATGGGGCTTCCCTGTTTGTCTGATCGCCACTAAAAATGGCCGCTCCTACAACTCTCCGGTTTCCAGGTGAGCTCTCAACTTTTTTGCAGGACCTCAACCTACCGCCAATGGAACTCCCATGCTGGCAAGACCCCATTCCTAAATTTACGGTCCCTCTGGACCCCCAGTGGTGAAAAATCCCCTCAAAGAAAGGGCGCACTTCGATCCCAGGATCCGCACAAAAATACGGCTGAGACGTGCATTTCATTATCCGTGCCCTCTTCTCAAATATAGATACCCATTATTTCAGTGTCTGATACGACACAGTCAGGCCTCTGAGATACTTTTTCACCCTCATCTGACTTTGCTTAGATGGTGCAGACCTGACACCGTACTGGGTATTTTTTCCTTTGTTATTATCATGCTTGTTTGGTTTAACTGCAGGTTTTCTTGCATGATTTACAAGGTTTAATGTGTTCTTGTCCTCTTAACCCCCTCTCATTGCTGGAGCTAATCTCCTATAGTTATAAGTTTTTTGTTTACAGGCCGAGTGCTGACGGGGCACACTGCTCCTATGCACTTCTCTCACAGTATATCCCCCACCCCCCCTCCTCCTGGGGTTGGTGAGGACAAGCTGCCTACAAGGTGCTCTATCCGATCTCTTTTTGGAGATCTGAATGGCTGCTTGTTTGCTCTCTCCCCACAGGGACCACTGCAGACTTCTGCGTGTTTTACTTGTATTTCCCACAAGTATGTTAATGCGTGAACATATTCTCTATATATGTTTATTTTCTTCTCTCTCTCCTCCAAACTACCTCTATTCATTACGCCCCCTTTTCTTCCCCCTCCTTGTTGGCATGCATGGATGTATAAGCTAAAGGGTCACACTCCGCTGTTATGATGGCTATGCTAACAATTACCTCATACAATGTCAGGGGTCTAAATGTCGCCGCAAAACAGCACCAAGTATTTCGTGAACTGAGGGGATCCGCATGTTCTATTGCCTTTCTTCAAGAAAGGCATTTAACCCACTCAACACCCATCAAATTGACCTCACCCCACTTTCCACAGTGGTACCATAGCCTCTCCGACACCAATAAAGCCAAGGGCGTGGCCATTGGGTTCAGTGGGAGTGTATCCTTCCGTCTCTCAGACATGTTAGCGGATGATCATGGCCGTTTTATCTTCCTTAAGGGCTTTCTAGGCAACACCCAGTGCACCCTAGCAAATGTTTACTGTCCGAATCATAACCAACCTACCTTCCTCTCCCAAACTCTCACTAAATTATCACATTTTGCCAAAGGACTAATTGTCCTCGCAGGTGACATAAACATGCCACTTGACCCCACACTAGACACGTCCAAGGGTCGCTCTAATATCTCATTTAAATGTCTGGCATTCGTCAAAAAGAGGCTCCTAGACCTTCAATTACTAGACGTCTGGCGCCTACTTCACCCTAAAGAAAAGGATTTTTCACATTTTTCCAAAACGCACCAATCCTACTCTAGAGTAGATAATATGTTTCTGGATCACTTTCATCTCCCTCTCCTACAATCCACTCATATAGGTACTGCGACTATATCAGATCATGCACCAGTATCAATGCGCTTGACCATGCCCACCTTAACGCATCGCACTAATAACTGGAAACTCAATGACTCTCTTCTTTCTAACCAAACCAAGGTTTCCATGTTATCATCCCATCTGACACAATATTTTAATGATAATAAACCTTTCGAGACTTCTCCCTCAATAGTATGGGAAGCTCATAAAGCCACTATGAGAGGTCGACTTATCGAGCTTGGAGCGAGTAAAAAAAGGGAGCATGGTCAGCAGATAGAGCAGGTTTTGCAACAAATAACTAACCTCGACAAACAACACAAACTCGCTCTCCATATCACACACCTCAAAGCCCTCAGACTTAACCACTTCAGCCCCGGAAGGATTTACCCCCTTCCTGACCAGAGCACTTTTTACAATTTGGCACTGCATCGCTTTAACGGCTAATTGCGCGGTCATGCAATGCTGTACACAAACAAAATTTGCGTCCTTTTGCTCCCACAAATGGAGCTTTCTTTTGATGGTATTTGATCACCTCTGCAGTTTTTGTTTTTTGCGCTACAAACGGAAAAAGACCGAAAATTTGGAAAAAAAAACGATATTTTCTATTTTTTGTTATAAAAAAAATCCAATAAACTCAATTTTAGTCATACATTTAGTCCAAAATGTATTCAGCCACATGTCTTTGGTAAAAAAAATGTCAATAAGCGTATATTTATTGGTTTGCGCAAAAGTTATAGCGTCTAAAAACTAGGGTACATTTTCTGGAATTTACACAGCTTTTAGTTTATGACTTCTTGAGGTGCTAAAATGGCAGGGCAGTACAAACCCCCCCCTCCCCAAATGACCCCATTTTGGAAAGTAGACACCCCAAGGAAATTGCTGAGAGGCACGTTGAGCCCATTGAATATGATTTTTTTTGGTCCCAAGTGATTGAATAATGACAAAAAAAAAAAAATTTACAAAAAGTTGTCACTAAATGATATATTGCTCACACAGGCCATGGGCATACATTTAGCTGCTTCTCCTGAGTATGGGGATACCACATGTGTGGGACTTTTTGGGAGCCTAGCCGTGTAGGGGACCGCGAAAACCAAGCACCGCTTTCAGGATTTCTAAGGGCGTAAATTTTTGATTTCACTCCTCACTACCTATCACAGTTTTGAAGGCCATAAAATGCCAGGACAGTTCAAACCCCCCTCCCCCCCCCCAAATGACCCCATTTTGGAAAGTAGACACCCCAAGCTATTTGCTGAGAGGCATGTTGAGTCCATAGAATATTTTATATTTTGCCACAAGTTGCGGGAAAATGACAAACTTTTTTTTTTTTTTTTGTACAAAGTTGTCACTAAATGATATATTGCTCACACAGGCCATGGGCATATGTGGAATTACACCCCAAAATACATTCTGCTGCTTCTCCTGAGTACGGGGATACCACATGTGTGGGACTTTTTGGGAGCCTAGCTTCATACGGGGCCCCGAAAACCAAGCACCGCCTTCAGGATTTCTAAGGGCGTACATTTTTTATTTCACTCCTCACTACCTATCACAGTTTCGAAGGCCATAAAATGCCAAGATGGCACAAAACCCCCCCAAATGACCCCATTTTGGAAAGTAGACACCCCAAGCTATTTTCTGAGAGGCATGGTGAGTATTTTGCAGCTCTCATTTGTTTTTGAAAATGAAGAAAGAAGAGAAAACATTTTTTTTTCTTTTTTCAATTTTCAAAACTTTGTGACAAAAAGTGACGTCTGCAAAATACTCACCATACCTCTCAGCAAATAGCTTGGGGTGTCTACTTTCCAAAATGGGGTCATTTGTGGGGGGTTTGTGCCATCTGGGCATTCCATGGCCTCCGAAACTGTGATAGGCAGTGACGAGTGAAATCAAAAATTTACACCCTTAGAAACCCTGAAGGCGGTGCTTGGTTTTTGGGGTCCCGTATGCGGCTAGGCTCCCAAAAAGTCTCACACATGTGGTATCCCTGTACTCAGGAGAAGCAACAGAATGTATTTTGGGGGGTATAATTTCACATATTCCCATGGCATGTTTGAGCAATATAACATTTAGTGACAACTTTGTGCAAAAAAAAAAAAAAATTTGTCTTTTTCCCACAACTTGTGTCACAATATAAAATATTCCATGGACTCGACATGCCTCTCAGCAAATAGCTTGGGGTGTCTACTTTCCAAAATGGGGTCATTTGGGGGGTTTTGAACTGTCCTGGCATTTTATGCACAACATTTAGAAGCTTATGTCACACATCACCCACTCTTCTAACCACTTAAAGACAAAGCCCTTTCTGACACTATTTGTTTACATGAAAAAATACATTTTTTTTGCAAGAAAATTACTTTGAACCCCCAAAAATTATATATTTTTTTAAAGCAAAGGCCCTACAGATTAAAATGGTGAGTGTTTCATTTTTTTTTTTTTCACACAGTATTTGCTCAGCGATTTTTCAAACACATTTTTTTGGGAAAAAACACACTTTTTAACATTTTAATGCACTAAAACACACTATATTGCCCAAATGCTTGATGAAATAAAAAAGATGATCTTAGACCGAGTACATGGATACCAAACATGACATGTTTTAAAATTGCGCACAAACGTGCAGTGGCGACAAACTACATACATTTTAAAAGCCTTTAAAAGCCTTTTTAGGTTACCACTTTAGATTTACAGAGGAGGTCTACTGCTAAAATTACTGCCCTCGATCTGACCTTCGCGGTGATACCTCACATGCATGGTGCAATTGCTGTTTACATTTGACGCCAGACCAACGCTTGCGTTCGCCTTTGCGCGAGAGCAGGGGGGACAGGGGTGATTTTTTTTTTCTTTATTATTTTTTCTGCTTTTTAATCTTATTTTTAAACTGTTCCTTTCATTTTTTTTTTTTTTTATCATTTTTATTGTTATGTCAGGGAATGTAAATATCCCCTATGATAGCAATAGGTAGTGACAGGTACTCTCTTTTGAAAAAAAATGGGGTCTATTAGACCCTAGATCTCTCCTCTGCCCTCAAAGCATCTGACCACACCAAGATCAGTGTGATAAAATGCTTTCCCAATTTCCCAATGGCGCTGTTTACATCCGGCGAAATCTAAGTCATGAAATGCTCGTAGCTTCCGGTTTCTTAGGCCATAGAGATGATTGGAGCCCTATCTGGTCTCTGATCAGCTCTATGGTCAGCTGGCCGAATCACCGGCTGCATTCTCAGGTTCCCTGTTGGGACAGGAGAGCCAGAGAAAAACATGGAAGATGGTGGGAGGGGGGGGACATTCCCTCCCACTGCTTGTTAACGTAGTCTAGAGGCTAATTAGCCGCTAGGATTGCTTTTACATGAAAGCCGATCGCTGGCTGAAAAGAATGATACCAAGATGATACCTAAACCTGCAGGCATCATTCTGGTATAACCACTCAAAGTCCAGCATCATACCAGTAGGTTGTTGGTCCTTGTTGGGCATATATTGTAATCTTTTTTTTCATGCAGCCTGTGGGCTGAACAAAAAAAAGAGATTGATTGGTGGGTATGCTCACCATTAGAATACCTCCCTTCATCCAACCACTTCTAATTATGGGCATACATGCACCATTTATATATGCCAAAGCATGGGGGCATCCACCCCAAAAGTTAGGAGCAAATCGCACCTCTGCCCCTGCTGCACCCATGCTTCGGCATATATCACCTCTGACAGCGCTGGAGTCACGGCTTTATGTATCGTGGGAGCAAACGCTGTTGCTCTCAAAATAAATAGATCCGCGCTGCAGCTGAATGGGGTACCTGAAAACAAAAAAATGGTTAACAATAAAACACAGTAAACAGTAAAGTATAAAAAATTGCATACCTGAAAAGAAAACATGATAAAACATAATAACAATAAAACATTGCAGAATAGAATACAGTAAAAAAGAGCAGAACAATAGAGAGAGAATAGAGAGAGAGAGAACAATAAAACGACAACTATTTTTGTTTTTATTATTTTATATGTTTTTTTGTGTTTTTTTTTTTTTTTACACTTTTTTTTGTAACTGTAACATTTATAACTGTAACCTGTTCCAGGTTCGGGTCTCTCAAAATGCGATGGCATCTTGGGAGACCCTGTGAAAGTGTGCCTAGTCTGTGCAATGCTGTACCCCACGCTAATACTAAACTAGTGTATGGTAGCATTCAAAACATTCACCAATGCAAAGACCAGGATTGTCAGGACAGGAGGGACAATAATAGCGGGTGTCACGCCTATATCCGCGCTTGCTGCAGACACATCTTTTTTGTGGGGGTCGTTGGGTAGGGGTACTCGGGAGGACATAAAGAAAATGCCTCTCATGCAGCCGACTACATTTGGGGGAAGTACGGCGGGTACTGCAGAAGTGGTGGCTTCCCAATTAGGATTGGCGAATGCAGCAGGAAGGGCATTATGGGCACGACGGGCCTGTGTTTGTCTTCTTGGTGGCAGCGGGACACTACTTGTGCTTGCCACCTCACCAGCTTGAACTGCACTTATGGGACTCGCCACGTCACCAAGTGTTACTGCAGTGCTGGTTTGTCTACGACCGGGGTGTACTAGGCCGCTGGTGCTTGCCAGTTCACCAAAACGCTACCAAAAAAAACTGTTAGATCAGGCCTGACTCTGCGAACGCTGCAGTTATGTGTTTAGTGTTTTGTAAGTGTCAGTGATCGATCGATACTGCACTTGGGTGGGCTAAGCTGGGCTGGGCTGGGCCGGGCCGGGCGGAGGGGCAAAATGCAGGTGCTAGCAGGTATCTGGGCTGATCCCACTAAAACTGCGTTTTTGGGAACCCTAAACTGCTGGGGACGCAAGTATAGATCTGATCGGATCAGATATTGATCCGTTCCGATACTATACCGCTAAGGGAGGTGTACGGTGCGTGCGTGGCTGTTAGCGCTACTGGCACTAACCTGACGCTGCCTGGGGCTGGTGCTTGGGAGTTCACCAAAACGCTACCAAAAAAACTGTTAGCGATCGCAGGGATCAGGCCTGACTCTGCGAACACTGCAGTTATGTGTTTAGTGTTTTGTAAGTGACAGTGATCGATCGATACTGCACTTGGGTGGGCTGGTCCGGGGGCGGAGGGGCAAAACGCAGGTGCTAGCAGGTATCTGGGCTGATCCCGCTAAAACTGCGTTTTTGGGAACCCTAAACTGCTGGGGACGCTAGTATAGATCTGATCGGATCAGATATTGATCCGTTCAGATACTATACCACTAAGGGAGGTGTATGCTGCGTGCGTGGGTGTTAGCGCTACTGGCACTAACCTGACGCTGCCTGGGGCGACACAGACCCTATCTGACCCTAAAACTTAACTTATATCACCGCTGGGCAATCAGGGGGGTTAAACCTTTATTAGGTAATAAACTTATTAGAAAATAAACTAACTAATCAGCGTCACCCGTAACAGTTATACGGTGATCACTGGTGAAAGCGTTAACTAGGGGGCAGTCAAGGAGTTAAAACCTTTACTAGGTAGTATATGGGGGTCCCTGACGCTATAAAACGCTGACAGCGAACCTAAATACTTATTTTATATTACAAAACATTCAGTGACATTTTACTCCCTCGACTCACAGCTTACGCCAATTCAATTTCTCATCCCTCAGGCTTACGTCCAGAATCCCTCTCAGCCCACATTACTGCTATTCCCAAACCTGGCAAGGACCCCACCCTCAATCACAGTTACTTTCTACCAGGCTTAACAGACCCAGGATTTAAATGCACTTAAACCGATATCTGAAATTTTTTGCTCTAAACCTATCACATTTTTGGATAAGTGGAGATTCTACCAATTGCAACGCTTCCTACGATCCCTCCCTCAATTGATAAGAGGACTGCAAGAACTAAATAACATTGAAGAAATATTCAATCCAAAGGACCCTCCTCTACACTGTATTTCGTTATTCTACAAAGCTCTTATTGAACTTCAAAACCTCTCACACCCGTCCGTCCTGAATAAATGGGAAATCGACCTGGATTCCTTCCTCACAAGCAATCAAAAGGATTAAGTCCTACAACTAACTCATGTCTCCTCTCTTGCTTCGAAAATGTCAACTACAAGTTACTCACCCCATCCAAACTGCATCAAATGTTCCCCGCCAGTTCCCCATTGTGCTGGAGGAACTGTGGGAACAAAGCTACTCATGCACACATATGGTGGACTTGCCCACTCATTCGTCCCTTCTGGACCAACATCCTCAATTTGATACTACAGATTACAGATGTTAACCTCCCCAATGACCCATGGACCATCCTCTTCCATGCTACTAAAGAGCCCATTGGCACTTATAAACGCTCACTCATCCCCCATCTGCTGAACACAGCCAAGGCCCTAATCCCCACTCTTTGGGGTCAACCAACAACACCGTCCATGAAAAATTGGTTACAAAAGGTCGCCGAAGTCCATCTCATGGAAGACATTACTCACACCATCAAAGATTCAATCAAATGACATATGTTAACTTGGGCCCCATGGATAAGTTTCACGTCCACTTCTTGCTATAAGGAAATTATAACACAAACCACTTAAGACTACCATTCAAACATTGTTAATCAACTCCTTCACCTAATAGATAAATCTTTTGCTGAATATGGTTTATTTGTTTCCCACAAGACCCTAAAGGTTTAGTCATAGCTACTCTAAATGTGACGACATGCATGCCAACAACCCTTTCTACCTCTCCATATCTCTTTCCCTTACTCCCTACCCCCCACATTCACCTTCTTCTTTCACACTCAATCACTCCTTACCCCCTCCTGTTCTGTTTCTCTTACCCTTCTCTCTAAATCGATATGCTCCCCTATCTGGTCTGATTCAAATGTTCACATAGTTGTTTGCCTCTGCTTGGTCAATTGTTATACTTGTCTGTTCTAACGCATCCACACTTTCAGAGGCAATTGGATGATTCCTGATATTAGATGAGACTATGTGTACATAGGAACCTGTGTACTTTGTTTTCAAGACTGTATAACTATTGTCGTATGTCTATCCTTTCTTTACTTTATTTTAATGAACAATTATTAAACAAAACAAAAAAACAGAGGGATGGAAGTGATGGAGGGTGAAGAGGTTGGAGGGACCTACAACAGAGAGAGGGATGGAGACAGGAGGGCTTTAGAATTGGGGACATACATTCTTGTGATCATGGTTGCTACCTGGGATTGGGTTACGTTTGGTGAGCGGTAGTGCAGGCTTGTGGGGACCCCAGTGCATTACTTTGCCCAGGGGCCCACAATGTTATTAAGATGGCAACGGTGTTCGGGGAGGGGCCCTTCCCACCAGGAGCAGAAGACGGATTGTTGCTGTTTGAAGTGTATATATTTTTATTGTGTTTGTTTTGTTTGTTAGGTTATAGTTACCTTCTGACAGAACAAAGCAAGGAAAAATGTGTATGTTGCGATGCTTATTTTTCTGTACTGGAAGGATAATAACCCCCTTCCAGTGGAGGCTTGTACAGTGTATAGGTAGATATGAGTGAAGGATGTGATGTTTTATGTTTTCTCTTAGAATCTTCAGGGATGGGACGGCTGTCCATCCCCACCGTTCCAGGACAAGAATGCTGCAAGCAGAATATTTTTCCTGTGGGAGAAATGCTCTGGCTCAAAAATGTATATATGTTCTTAGCTGCAGGGACCTGTAGTTAGGAGTGTCTTAGTCATGCTGTACAGATGAAAATACTCACCAGAAATGTATATAGCTATTTTTGTATGTAATTTATTTGTACAGTTTAGGCAGGCCTAGCCGTGAGCTAGTCCTGTTTGTTTTTGATCTGAGGGCTGGGAGTGGTTTGAGGATAGCAGCAAGTGACTGACATGTGGATTCATGTCTCTGGTGCCTCCTTCTTGTTTCTGGAAGGTTCTGGAAAAGAGTGGGGGAGAGAGGATTGGAGTGGCATGGGAGCCCTGACCAATCCCCGACTAGGATTGGCAGGGGGCAGGCCTCCTATATATACCCAGGGTCAGCCTGCTGGGGAGGAGTTGTTGGGTGGAAGAACTGAGCGATGGAGTGTTAGGCTGTCAGGGCCTTGGAGGGAGCTCCCTTTCTGTGGGGGGTGACCTTGGGCCTGGAGCTCGGGAGCTGGGAAGGAACCCCTCATACAACCCACATCAGGGGTGTCCTGAACAGGAGCAGGAGAAAGACAGCAGGGAATATTGCCAGGCAAGTCGTCAGGAGGGATCCATTCCGGGGTTGGTGAGTGACAGGCACAGTGAAAAGATCTGGGAGAGACATGCCAGGAGTGAATGTAGAGCCAGAGGAAGAGACTGTGATGTCGCTGGTGTTAGAGTCAAGTTGCTGCAGCCAGGAGGGTTGACAGAACTTGCACAGGACTGACTGGAACCAGTAGTCCACCAAGATTCAGCTAGCCAAAAAAGTACTTTTTCATTGCTATTGGTTGCTACACCAAAGGGGACTGCAGATCCCTGCCAGCAAATGACGGATATTGAACAGTTGGGACCTATTCAGAGTGAGGCCTAACCATGTGCTAGCTGTGCAAGTAATCTAGGATTGCGCAGTAGAGAAAGGGGAATTTACTCAAGTGATGTGCTGGAGGAGTATGGAGCTTTAGAGACTGCCAATATAGATTAAAAAATCTTTTGTTCAATCTAACAAGATCAATTAACTGGGCATCCCTGTCCCTTTTCCCCATCCAAGTTAAATCCCTCAATAAAACAACAAAAACAAGCTCATGGACTGTTCATTGTCTGGGAATGTGGGAATGTGTGACTGGAAGTGATTGCCGGGCTGGACAGGGTGACAGGTGGAACTACTACACTCAGCGACCCCACGGGGGCACCGCTACACATGGAACGAAAGGGCATACCTAGCCCAACAGACAGTATTGGAGAGCTGACGGCCTTCAGTTGCAACCTTACTTGTAGTAGCGATGGATGTAGGCACTCTGATTTCTTCAGAGATGATGGAGGCTGCAGGCACCACCTGGTCAGAGCTGGTCAGAGCTAGTAGTGGCAGCAGAAGACTCACGAGGAGTGATGGCAGTAGGAACTAACACTTCCACTGCAGGAATGATGATGAGGCTGGCAGGTGCGGTAGCCTCTAACAGAGCAGGATCAATACCAGCCAGAACGGACACACTGGAATTAGCAGCAACAGTGGTGGATTGGGTTTCCTCAACAGTTACATAACCGCGCCCAGTCTACCTTCAGCACCTGAGATGGCAGTGGCGGACGAGCAGCCACCAGCAATAATTCCCAGCAGCAGTAGCACCAATTCCAGGGGCGCAGAAAGACAGTAATGCCATAACATCGACTGCAAATGATTCCCATGGCTGCAGAATTTTGGGAGATGTACACAAGGCATCAGCCGAAGGCTTGTATCAGTAATAGTCTCTCCTTAAGTGAAAAGACTGGCGATGACCCTTGGATCAAACTCAGCTAAAGCAGAATGGATGACTCCAGTCATTTTCTTCACACTCAGCACTTCATTATTTCTACAACAATCTCACAGCACGTGGGACTGTGATGGCAGTACGCACAACTGCATCGCCGTGTCCTCCTCTGCAGAGTGGCGACTCCTCCCCCTGCCAAGGGATTGGTCCAGCTGCACTTCAGGAACTTCAGCACTCGCCTCTTTTCTCCAGCAGCGTGCCAAAAAGACACTTTGGTTCTTCCCCACATGGTTCAAAAGGATAATAACACAGTCTCTGAGGCACACAGATATTATTTTCCCATAGAGCCAGAAAAAACTTCTGTGTAGTTGTAGTCCATTGCCAGGGGCGACCACAGCAAAAATAACATCTTGCCCCACGTTGGGTGCCAAAATGTAGCACTCTCCCCGACCACCAGAGGCCTGGTGGTGACCCCCAGAATCAGGGAGGACTGACATTCCTCCTCAGGGCGCAGGTTACTAGGCATGGTTGGTGTAGTGCAAGGTGCAAAGATGGGTGCCAGTCACTTTTAAAAATGAACAAAGAGAGTTTTATTTCTCTTAACAGGAACGGGGGGAGAGAGAAGTAGGGCACAGGACACCCTTAGGCAAATGCAATAGCAACTTGGCAGACTCCTTGGACAAAAATAGAACTAGGCAGACAGCAATACAGAAAAAGGGCTTTTAAACTGAATGCAGCTATCTGTATCTTGTAGCAACTGCTGTCTCTAGCAACAACTTTACTCACAGTATCCCACTGTAGACCCTCAAGCTCGGCTCGCCGCTACCTGCTGGACTCTTCAAGCTTAAATCACAGCTAGCCGCTGTATTCTTCAAGCTTCACCCACAGCTACCCGCTGGTTTCCTCAGACTCACAGCTACCCGCTGGATCCTTGAAGCTTATCTCACAGCTACCCGCTGTACTTCTTCAAGCTATACTTACAACTACCCGCTGTACTCTTTCAAGCTTTACTCACAGCTACCCACTGTGCTTCGTGGATGAGTTCTCTCCTGAAGCTTTCCCAGATACTTCACAGTCCCTGGCAGTCTCCTCTGGTACTCCTTCAGAATTCCATCCCCTTACACCTGCCTCTGGCAACAAGAATGGTCGACCCTCTGGCAACTTCTTCCCCCCTGACTCCCAACAGCGATCAGGCTCCCTCAGGCCATGCCCCATTACACGTGGTTAGGCCCCTGGCTTCAGGCCTACACCTTGGCTGCTGCTCCACACACACCCATCCAGGCCACCGCCCGGGTGGAAAGAACCCCGATCACCTGACTCTCTCTGAATTAATAGTCTATCCCAACAATCTCAGCGGTCAAAGAAACTCTGCTGATTGGCTGAGAAAAGCATATTCACTCATAACCTGAATTCACTGTAATCTATCATACTAATGCCAAAGGTAACAGTGCCACCTACTGACAAAAGAGAGAAATCACAGTTAAACCCAAGCTTAGGAGAAACCCATTTGATCAAAGACTACCAATTAGCCAGGCTTGGTTACCACCTAGCACAACTAAATTTACTAGTAGCCCTGTTTAGGACAAGGGTGCTACAAAAGAATCAATAAAACTCTAGATGAGTGCAGGTTTCCTGGAAAGTTGAGTCTTGACGGAGATGGGCATCATGATATCTCCCTAGAGAGACCTTATACCAACCGTAAAACATGGGGTTGGAGGAAGCTGAAGTTATTGCAAACGTTAACTCTGACAATGCCAACATATCAACTGGCAATATTTGGATGTGGAAGATATCCATCTTGAATGATTGGATCACTCATTAGTTAGCAGCCTTCCCACATTAATCCATATTGATTACAATAAAAACCCCTATTTTTTAATTGTTTAAAAATACAGTTCCATACCGCTATCACTGGTTCCCATACACCTATGGGATATGCATACCTCAGGTTGAGAACCCCTGAAGTAGATAAACAAAATCTCTATCTAGCAAAGAAATGCACCTTGTGTCTAGAAACCAGTAGTTTATACTTGCCAAAGCTACCATCTCACAAGATCTCTCTGGAAACAGCATGCTCTGGCTTGCCCTTGCCCAAAGTTTGGAGGTGTTCCAACCCAGACCCTTGAGATGGCAGCTTCGCCTATACATAGAACAGTCTCAGCAGTATCCCAATTGCCCCTCATTATTCCAGTTTCTCAGGAACACATCATACCACTTTCCAACAATACTGGCTTTCTCAGAATCCAGGAAAAATCCACCGTAGTGATTTTTTTCTCTCTCAAACCAATATGAAGTGTCCATCCTGTACAGTGAAATCCTATATTGCACATTGACTCAGGGAATGCAGTTTGGGCACTTTGGAGGAATTATGGCACAACAAAATCTATTTGGCTAACCAAAGTTAAATAGAGCCTATTTCCATGTACAGGTATGTAAATTCTCCCACTGTTGGTCATCTGTACAGAATATCTCAGGGAAAATGTAATTACAAACTGGGATTAACAGCCCCCAGCTCAGCACATAGGCTTGCAGAGAAAAGAGTAGTGAAGCACTGTTATTGTATAGAATGCCTATGCAATGAGCAAAATATGTCTGCCCTCTAGAAATAAACTGAACCGCCCTGGGTTTGGTTTGAGCAGGGGCGGACTGACAACTCATGGGGCCCCCGGGCAACAGAAGATCATGGGGCCCCCTATGTCCCCACCCACACGCAAGCCACACCTACACAAAGCCCCACCTACATAAAACATGGGGCACACAGTAAGGCATACAGCAGGGCGCAGGCACAACACAGGACATGGGGCGCACAGCAGGGCATATCAAGGGGTACACAGCAGGGAACAACACAGGGCATGGGGCACAGTGGGGCACATCACAGGGCACACAGGAAGGCACATCATGGGGCAAAGGGCACATCAGGGGGTACACAGCAGGGCACTGAGATCATCACAGGGCATGGGGCACATCACAGGACATACAGTAGGGCACATCAGGGGGTACACAGCAGGGCACTGAAATCACAGGGTATGGAGCACATCACAGGACACACAGCAGGGCACATCAGGTGGTACAAAGCAGGGCACATCACAGGGCATGAGGCACACAGTAGGGCACATCAGGAAGTACACAGCACATCACATGGCATTGGGCACACAGTGGGGCACATCAGGGAGTACACAGCACATCACAGGGCATGGGGCACACAGTAGAGCACATCACAGGGCATGAGGCAAACAGTAGGGTACATCAGGGGTACACAGCAAAGCACAGGTCACATCAAGGAGTACACAGCAGGGCACAGAGCACATCACAGGGCATGGGGCACACAGTAGAGGACATCATGGGTCTCGGGGCATATTAGGCAGTACACAGCAGGGCACATCACGGGGCATGGGGCACACAGTAGGGCACATCAGGGAGTACACAGCACATCACAGGGCATGGGGCACACAGTAGAGCACATCACAGGGCATACGGTAGGTCACATCAGGCGGTACACAGCAGGGCATGGGGCACATAGCAGGGCAAAGGATACATCACAGGGCATGTGGAACACAGTATGGCACATCCAAGGAGTACACAGCAGGGCACATCACAGGCCACGAGGCACACAGTAGGGCAAGTAGCAGGGCACAAACCAAAACACAGGGCACAAAGCAGAACACTGGGATCCTCCAGACACAGCACAGTGTGTCTCAGGGCAGCCGTGGGGGGAGAAGGCACAGGGGGACACAGTGGGGGGGTGGAAGGCACAGGGGGACACAGTGGGGGGGTGTAAGGAACAGGGGGACACTGGGGGGGTGTAAGGCACAGGGGGACACTGTGGGGGGGGTGAGGCACAGGGGGACACTGTGGGGGGGGTGTAAGGCACAGGGGGACACTGTGGGGGGTGTAAGGAACAGGGGGACACTGTGGGGGGGTGTAAGGCACAGGGGGACACTGTGGGGGTTGTAAGGCACAGGGGGACACTGTGGGGGTGTAAGGAACAGGGGGACACTGTGGGGGGGGTGTAAGGCACAGGGGGACACCGTGGGGGGGTGAGGCACAGGGGGACACTGTGGGGGGGGTGAGGCACAGGGGGACACTGTGGGGGGGGTGTAAGGCACAGGGGGACACTGTGGGGGGTGTAAGGAACAGGGGGACACTGTGGGGGGGTGTAAGGCACAGGGGGACACTGTGGGGGTTGTAAGGCACAGGGGGACACTGTGGGGGGTGTAAGGAACAGGGGGACACTGTGGGGGGGTGTAAGGCACAGGGGGACACTGTGGGGGGGGTGAGGCACAGGGGGACACTGTGGGGGGTGTAAGGAACAGGGTGACACTGTGGGGGGGTGTAAGGGACAGGGGGACACTGTGGGGGGGTGTAAGGGACAGGGGGAGACTGTGGGGGGTGTAAGGAACAGGGGGACACTGTGGGGGGTGTAAGGGACAGGGGGACACTGTGGGGGGTGTAAGGCACAGGGGGACACACACTGTGGGGGGGTGGAGGTCAGAGGGGTTCGGGAGACTAGGGGCCTCCTGCGGTCCTGTTGGGGCCCGGGACCTATACTCTCTGCTGCCCCGTGATGGTGGCCATCATCCATGGTACCTCCAGCAAAAGCAGCGCCTCACCCGATGCCTGAATACATGATGCACTCTAACAGGGATTCAGCAGGACGCGGCTGTGATGATACAGCTCCTTTTCGCCTCCTCCTCTCCTCCCAGGTGATGTCATGTGCAAGCATCTCGGGTGGACGGGAGGGAAGGAGGAGCCGGCAAGGAGCAGCGCGCTGTGAGAGATATTATCACAGCCGCGTCCTGCTGAATCCCTGTTAGACTGCATCATGTATTGCCGGTGCAGAGGCTCTCACGGGCCCCCTAGCGGCACGGGCCCTCGGTCCGTGTCTGAGTGACCGATGGGTCAGTCCGCCCCTGGTTAGGAGAACTTCAAAGAAGCCCTCGCTGCTTCCTTAGCAACCTTTTACAGCCATAGGGTGTCAAGTTCACCCATGCCTAATGCCCCAAAATACTGCCTTCATGTACATATATGCTGTATTTACCAATTATACACAGAAACAAGATTTATTGAAAAAATTTAACTTCCAGAAATGTAACTAGTAGAAATATAGTCATAGGCATGCGCAGGGGGTGTGCTGGGTGTGCCTGGGCACACCCTAATCACCTCCGTGCAGCGCAGAATCCCCCTGCTGCCCCCCCAACCCAACAGGGCTGCCAGCTTCCCTCCTCTCCTCTCCTGCCAGCTGCTGCTGCAGGCACAAAGGGACTTGTTTCAGGATGTCATTTACTGGCCTCTTCCTTTTATGAATGAACACAGTTAGTGATCAGTACCAATTGCTCACTGTGTCCCTTCATAACTGAAGCATAGCAAACTGGGTTTACTATGCTAGTTTGGGAATGAACAGGAAGCCGCTCAGCACAGAACACTTCCCATTCATTCACTGTCCAGTGCAACTGAGGCTGCAGAGAAAGTAACTTGGGAATCTCTGTTCTCAGTGCCTTTCTCATTCTCAAATGTGAGACATCAGGGATCTGTTTAGACCTCTGATAATTTACCAAAGCCTCCCAACAGGGCTTCTAAAAAAAAATAAAAATAAAACACTAAAAAAAAAAAAGTATAAAATAATAAAAAAAATAGAATTGTAAAAATATAATAAAATAAAATTGGAAGAAATAAAAGAAAAACTACCAACACCGTTTACTGCCCTACTGCCTTACTGACACCATCCACTGCCCTACCGACATCATCCACTGCCCTACTGACACTGTTCATGTGTTAATACATTTTAAAATGCTTTTTACATTTATTTATAAGAGTGTGTGTATATATACAGTACATATATATATATATATATATATATATATATATATATATATACACACAGTATCTCACAAATTGAGTCCACGCCTCACATTTTTGTAAATATTTTATTCCATCTTTTCATGTGACAACACTGAGGAAATGACACTTTGCTACAATGTAAAGTAGTGAGTGTACAGCTTGTATAACTGTGTAAATGTGCTGTCCCCTCAAAATAACTCAACACACAGCCATTAATGTCTAAACCGCTGGCAACGAAAGTGAGTACACCCCTAAGTGAAAATGTCCAAGTTGGGCCCAAAGTGTCAATATTTTGTGTGGCCACCATTATTTTCCAGCACTGCCTTAACCCTTTGGGCCCAATTTGGACATTTTCACTTAGGGGTGTACTCACTTTTGTTGCCAGCGGTTTAGACATTTACGCCCCTTTCACGCGATCGGACCGTTCAGGTCCGCCTGTCAGTTTTGACGGCGGACCTGAACGGGCGCTCCATGTTAGCCTATGGAGCGTCAGATGTCAGCGGAGACATGTCCGCTGACATCCGACCCGGTCCGATCCGCTAAAAGCAGACGGATGGCTCTACGTCCAGTTCTGTCGCTGGCGGATCAGGTGAGATCGGATGAAAACGGACATCCTGTCCGTTTTCATCTGATCCCTCCATAGGCGGCAGCGGCGCCTGACAAGCCCCTCCCCGCTCAGTGAGCAGAGAAGGACCTGTCATCCGCCGGCTCAGCGGAGATCAACGGAGAGATCTCCCACTGAGGCGGCGGACCGAGGCGGGCTCCGTAGAAACGGAGTCCGCCTCATGTGAAAGGGGGCTAATGGCTGTGTTTTTAGTTATTTTGAGAGGACAGCAAATTTACATTGTTATACAAGCTGTACACTCACTACTTTATATTGTAGCAAAGTGTCATTTCTTCAGTGTTGTCACATGAAAAGATATAATAAAATATTTACAAAAACATGAGGCGTGTACTCACTTTTGTGAGATACTGTATATATATATATATATATATACTGTACATACACGTACTACACGTATGCTTGTTTGAGCTTTGGGGTGCACACCCTATTGCAATAGACTGGGCACACCTATGAATATAGTGGAGACTGCATCATCTTACCTCTGACTTAAAATCTTAAAATTCTGGAAATGCCCAGCCTCATTAATGTCTTGATATGATATTCCCCTGTTCACTACCAATAATTTGTTGAGCAGAGGCATGTCATTTACAGGTTCATACATGTATCTGTAAGCCTTTTATTGTTTCATACTTTCATTCTCGATAGTCATTAGCAATACTCCCATCTTATGCAACATCTCTCATTCTTTCTGCTTCCTGATCAGTCTGCTAATTTTAATCCCTGATCTTTCTATCACTTCTCTATTTTTATTTTTTTCTAAATAATTTCTATTTTGATCATTTAACCCACTCATACTGAAATGTGCTTTATTTAACATACCTTAAAAGCATACTCAGATAATCACAACAGATAGATAGATAGATAGATAGATAGATAGATAGATAGATAGATAGATAGATAGACAGACAGACAGACAGACAGACAGATAGATAGATAGATAGATAGATAGATAGATAGATAGATAGATAGATAGATAGATAGATAGATAGATAGATAGATAGATAGATAGATAGATAGATAGATAGGGTGGGAGGGGGAGAATGAAAGATAGATAGGGTGGGAGGGGGAGAATGAAAGATAGATAGGGTGGGAGGGGGAGAATGAAAGATAGATAGATAGATAGATAGATAGATAGATAGATAGATAGATAGATAGATAGATAGATAGATAGATAGATAGATAGATAGATAGGGTGGGAGGGGGAGAATGAAAGATAGATAGGGTGGGAGGGGGAGAATGAAAGATAGATAGATAGATAGATAGATAGATAGATAGATAGATAGATAGATAGATAGATAGATAGATAGATAGATAGATAGATAGATAGATAGATAGATATTTTCTTAAAGTGATTCTAAAGGCTCAGTTTTTTAGTTTTTAAAAAAAAAAAAAAAAAACAACAAACATGTAGACAGGTGCATACAGGAGGTTAACATGTCTTCCTGTATAAGTTCTTGTTTTTCCTGTCTGGGTTAGTGGCCTCATGTTAATTTCCCCAGCCAGGTTACAATGTCTTGATGTTGCACTGTATCATTAGGTTGATCTGTGAGCTGGAGGTACCCAAGCTGCAATAACATATTTCCCACCATTTTCAGCAAGGTTAACACCCCCCTACAGGTCAGCTGACATAAAAGGGGTTGACTGCCTAGCGTTGCACTTTTTATCGAAGCACACCACCCTAAATTGCACTGCAATGTCAGGCAGCATAGCGCAGTGCCCCACCCAACATTGTATGTTTTCTACACTTCAAATAAAGATTGTACAAAACAAAAAAAGTGAATGTTGCGGTGCGCTGAATCATGCACCACACTGCCCCCTAGCCAGCCAGCAACACAGATCGGCCGAAGAACTGAATCGCTCAGGCTGCTCTGCAATTTGGCAGAGGGCCAGTGTAAATTGGCCCTTAATGACTTGACAATTGTTTTTCAAAGTCCTCCAAGGCTTATGCCCGCGTACACACGACCTGAATTTTTGTCGGAAAAACCTTGGATGGTTTTTCCGACGGAATTCCGCTCAAGCTTGGCTTGCATAAACACGTCAAGAACGCACAACACGTGTGACGGCACTAGAAAAGGGAAGTTTCATACGAAGCGCGCCACCCTTTGGGCTCCTTTTGCTAATACAGACCGAGCGCTTCCGTCTCGTACTTGATTCTGAGCATGCGTGTTTTTTTGCGCGTCGGAATTGCATACTGACGAACGGAATTTCCGATAGGAACTTTTCCCGACGGAAAATAAAAGAACCCGCTCTCAATCTTTTGCTGGCGGAAATTCAAACAAAATTCAAACAAAATTCAAACAAAATTCTTCCAGTGTATGGCCGCTCAGGCTGCTTGATTTGAATGTACTCTTCTTGGTCAAAATGTTGTTGTTTGCTAAGTTCCATCTGATAAAATGGAGTCACAACTTTGGCCTCATGCACACAGGGCGTTTTTACAACTGCTTTTAACAGCGTCAGACATTTTTTTTACAGCTTAAAAATGCCTCTCTATGTTATTCTATGGCATCAGGCACACACACAGGCTTATAGGAGCTGTAAGTGGCATAGACGTTTTCAAACCCAGGGCCAGTGCATTCTGGAGCAGCCTGACGTGCCTAAACACGCCTAAACACGTGTTAACGCCTTATACGACGTTAAGCCACATCAAGCATTTTTAAGCTATTGTAATTGGATTTGAGAGTGGACAATAGAAGAGGGCAGAGAAAGTCTGCTAAATGCCAACGATCCTAAACGCGGTCAAACGCACATTAACGTCAATGCAAAATGCTTCTAAGAACATGATTTTGCAGCTGCTTTTTCCTGGTATCAGAACTGGCTTTACAGATGCTTTTTTCAAACACCCTGTGTGCATGAGGACTAATGTTTGCAGCAATTAAGTTCTGAAAAAGCCCTATGTCTTTTATATGGACATTGAATTCACTAAGCAACATATTACATATACACATAGCAACAATACATATACACATAGTATTGGGTAGATGGCAGGAGATTGTTGTCCTTTACATGTTCAATAAAGCAGCTCAGATCCTTTTACATATACATATTTCACAGATAAGATTCCCCTTTCCTAAAAGATTTAATTTGAGACTTTTGTGTAGAGCCCGTTGAGTAGCTGTTACATGCAACTGTATGCTTTGGAAGATTTTTGTTTCTTGAGAGCAGAAATGCAATAGCTCTGATGAGTCTCACTTCACTGCCTTAAAACACTATGGGGTGGATTTACTAAAGGCAAATAGAATGTACACTTTTGCACGTGTAGTTGCTCTTTGCAAGTGCAGTTGCTTATGAACTTAGTAAATGAGGTAAAGCTTCCCTTTACAAAGAATACCCACACACATGCAAGGAAAACTTGAAAAAACAGCATTGTGATTGGTTGATGAAAGTCAGTAGCGATCCCCTTTATTTGCTAAGCTCTGGAGCAACTACACTTGCAAAACTGCACAGACTAGTTGAAATAAGTCATTAGCGCTCCTCCTTATATACTATTCAATCCCCCTGATGAAAACATGTGATCCCTGTGTCGAACACGCGTAGGGGAGGGGCCAGGACGGAGCGAGCGGTAGCATTATCTGCTAGTGATGAGACGCCTATCATAAACCTGGATTGTTGTACCATTTGAACGCTTTCTATAGAGTGGTGCACTGACGCACCTTAAAAGTGTGAGTACCCCATTTGGGGAGTGTGTTTTTTACAGTAATTAATACAGTTTTAAACGATATCACACTATCAAGTTCTCTTTCTTATGCATCTTTTTGGAAACCGTATTGGATCCTGAGACCCGGTGACCTGTACTGAGCCCTGCTGTGGTTCAAAAGCATGTTTTGACTCTGTGTAGCAGCTGTGTCACACGCTCTGAGGTGAGCACATTACCTGGGGGGGCCACTGGATCACACCTTTGGCATGCTTTTCAGCACAAGAGGAAGTTATAAGCACGCTGGATATTAATTAAAGTGGAAGTTTACCATAACACTTTTACCACTATCCATTTACAGGACTCCACTTCCACTTATATCACATTATAATTATGACTTTTTTTCACTTATGTTGTGTGGCACTTTGGCACTTTTTTTGCATTATATAATATCATCTATGATGCATTTCAGCATATTTTTTTGATTTATAGTGTTTAATGCACTTCAGTGTGATCACGCTTTTAATTGTGTATGTTTATACTCAGTATTTTTTTCATGACTATGAAGTAACTATTTTATTATTGTTTATTTATGTAACAATTTATTCACTAATATTTGATATTTGATTTAGGAGGGCACATACTTAAATATTTTCATGTGTCTTAGTTTGGAGACACACACATTTTCTATTACATAGCAAAATTTAGCACACTTCTAGCGCAGCGTTTTCTCTATATACCGGCGCTTCCTTGTTTACATGTGACCGGCTGTGATTGGACACAGCCAATCAAATGGTTAAAGAGCCGCTGACGTGGCTCTTTACAGAGATCGGGGTCGCGCCGTGTCCTAGCAACACGGCGCGGCCGCGATCGGCATGCAAGAGCGACCATTCTGGGATGCCGTCATATGACAGCGTCCCAGAACGAGAGCTGCACTACCCCACCGTCATTTGACGGTGGGCGGGCAGCAAACAGTTAAAGGAATCTCTGACATGTGAAATTACCCCGTTAGGTTTTCACCTTACCAAATTAATTAAAGAAAGAATTTGGCGAGGGGAGTTTATTGATATTTTATCTTTATTACCATCTGCAAAAGATTTTAGCAATAAATTTGATAAAAAAGAGGCTGAGGAAAGAAAGAGACATATACCTAAATCTTTTAACAATTGGTTGCAGGCCTTTTGTATTTTTGCAGGAATTTTGTGCGAAAAACATCCTGAAAATGTATGGGCCTGTTTCAACATTTAGATATTGTACTTGAAGCTTAAAAAGATTTCAGAGGTTATGCATGGTATAGTTATGATGAAACTTATCGGTTCACTCTAATTTAAAATGGGGAATAACAGATGTGGGCCTATGGCTTAACCTTTTTCTACCCCAATGATCAAGCTATGCCAGGCAAAATACAAATACACAAATATCTATTAACTTAGGGTATAAAAAGGAATCTGCTTCAATTACAATGATAAACAAATAAAAAAGAGAAAATACCGTGCTAAGAGCACAAAACTGAAATAAAAGTGCAGCTGCAACAAAAAACCACACATATCAGTGTAGCAAACAAGAACAAGAGAAATAATAAGTGCGCTTGCAATATGATAAATTATCCAATAATAATAAACTTATGTGAAAAAAAGTTTAGATCATAAAGTGGTGGTGAAAGTTCTTAAAATATAAAAAAAAAAAAAAAAAAAATTATAATAATAATAAAAAAAAGTCCATTCATAAATAAAAGTTCAGTGAAGAGAAAATTATGTAAATCCAATAAACGGGAATCCAGCATCCAAAATTCAGCCACCTCAACCCACATGAGAAGGAAGGTGGAAGAGCGGGATGTGAGGGGAACCTCCAGACTCCAGGTGCATCAAGGTAACAGTGAGATTGAACGCTTACCAGAGATGGTGGACCTCCTCTATGGCAAGGTCGGACACACAGGCAGATACAACCCTCTGCAGGGATAAGCAGACTCCCACGTCAGGATCCTCGGATTTTTGTAGTATTCTCAGGGCAGAAATTCACTGGTCCGAAGGGCCGTGAGTACAGAAAACAAAAGCTCTGATGGTGTAGTATAGATAAAAAAAGCCTTTTTATTGCTCAGACATGCGGGGAACACTCCTCTGCCATAAAACATGTTAAAAAGCCGGCAAAACAAAACAGTAGCGAACACCCGTGCACAAACATAGGGCTTTCAACGTGATGGCGTATAGTGCGTAGCCACGCCCTACATGTTTCGTCATTTATGACGAAAAAAATTATGCTCCCATGGTTCAGAACATTTCCAGACAGGTTGACGGCCAACCTTCTAATTGAAGGTTTTCAAGAAGGCTTCATATTACCAGCATTTTCAGGAACTGGGTGTACTTTGGTAAGAAATTTTAAATCAGTAGAATCTTTTAGTTATACAGTTTTAGAAAAAATTTCGAAAGAAATTAAAGAGGGGAGATTTGAAGGCCCTTTTAGCTTTCCTCCTTTTAAAAATTTTAGAATTTCCCCTTTAGGCATTGTACCTAAGAAAGAAAAGAATTCTTTCAGGTTAATTCATCATTTGTCATTTCCTAAAGGTCAATCGCTTAATGATCAGATTTCGGAGGATATGGCGTCAGTAACTTATACTACTTTTGATGACGCCATAAAAAAGATTAGATGTTTAGGGAAGGGTGCTCATTTGGTTAAGGCGGATATTAAATCAGCTTTTCGCCTTTTACCTGTAAACCCGTCATCATTTAATTTGTTAGGTTTTTTCTTTAATGGAAGTTTTTATTGTGATAAGTGTTTACCTATGGGTTGTTCTCTATCTTGTTTTTATTTTGGATCATAGTTACATAGTTACATAGTTACATAGTAGGTGAGGTTGAAAAAAGACACAAGTCCAACCTATGTGTGTGATTATGTGTCAGTATTACATTATATATCTCTGTATGTTGCAGTCATTCAGGTGCTTATCTAATAGTTTCTTGAAGCTATCAATGTTCCCCGCTGAGACCACCGCCTGTGGAAGGGAATTCCACATCCTTGACGCTCTTACAGTAAAGAACCCTCTACGTAGTTTAAGGTTAAACCTCTTTTCTTCTAATTTTAATGAGTGGCAGCGAGTCTTGTTAAACTCTCTTCTGCGAAAAAGTTTTATGCCTATTGTGGGGTCACCAGTATGGTATTTGTATATTGAAATCATATCCCCTCTCAAGCGTCTCTTCTCCAGAGAAAATAAGTTCAGTGCTCGCAACCTTTCCTCATAACTAAGATCCTCCAGACCCTTTGTTAGCTTTGTTGCCCTTCTTTGTACTCGCTCCATTTCCAGTACATCCTTCCTGAGGACTGGTGCCCAGAACTGGACAGCATACTCCAGGTGCGGCCAGACCAGAGTCTTGTAGAGTGGGAGAATTATCGTTTTATCTATGGAGTTGATCCCCTTTTTAATGCATGCCAATAGTCTGTTTGCTTTGTTAGCAGCAGCTTGGCATTGCATGCCATTGCTGAGCCTATCATCTACTAGGATCCCCAGGTCCTTTTCCATCCTAGATTCCCCCAGAGGTTCTCCCCCCCCAGTGTATAGATTGCATTCATATTTTTGCCACCCAAATGCATTATTTTACATTTTTCTACATTGAACCTAATTTGACATGTAGTTGCCCACCCCATTAATTTGTTCAGATCTTTTTGCAAGGTTTCCACATCCTGCGGAGAAGTTATTGCCCTGCTTAGCTTAGTATCGTCTGCAAACACAGAGATTGAACTGTTTATCCCATCCTCCAGGTCGTTTATGAACAAATTAAATAGGATTGGTCCCAGCACAGGACCCTGGGGAACCCCACTACCCACCCCTGACCATTCTGAGTACTCCCCATTTATCACCACCCTCTGAACTCGCCCTTATAGCCAGTTTTCAATCCATGTACTCACCCTATGGTCCATGCCAACGGACCTTATTTTGTACAGTAAACGTTTATGGGGAACTGTGTCAAATGCTTTTGCAAAATCCAGATACACCACGTCTACGGGCCTTCCTTTATCTAGATGGCAACTCACCTCCTCATAGAAGGTTAATAGATTGGTTTGGTAAGAACGATTCTTCATGAATCCATGCTGGTAACTGCTAATGATACCGTTCTTATTACTAAAATCTTGTATATAGTCCCTTATCATCCCCTCCAAGAGTTTACATACTATTGATGTTAGGCTAACTGGTCTGTAATTCCCAGGGATGTATTTTGGGCCCTTTTTAAATATTGGTGCTACATTGTCTTTTCTCCAATCAGCTGGTACCATTCCAGTCAGTAGACTGTCTGTAAAAATTAGGAACAACGGTCTGGCAATCACTTGACTGAGTTCCCTAAGTACCCTCGGTCCCGGTGATTTATTAATGTTAAGTTTCTCAAGTCTAATTTTAATTCTGTCCTCTGTTAACCATGGAGGTGCTTCCTGTGTTGTGTCATGAGGATAAACACTGCAGTTTTGGTTACTGAAACCCCCCGATTCACTCGTGAAGACTGAGGAGAAGAATAAATTCAATACCTTCGCCATCTCCCCATCTTTTGTAACCAGATGTCCTTCCTCATTCTTTATGGGGCCAATATGGTCTGTCTTCCCTTTTTTACTGTTTACATACTTAAAGAATTTCTTGGGATTTTTTTTGCTCTCCTCCGCTATGTGTCTTTCATGTTCTATCTTAGCTGTCCTAATTGCACCCTTACATTTCTTGTTGCATTCTTTATAAAGTCTGAATGCTGAGGATGATCCCTCAACCTTGTATTTTTTGAAGGCCTTCTCCTTTGCTTTTATATGCATTTGTACATTGGAGTTAATCCATCCAGGACTTTTGTTCGCTCTTTTAAATTTATTACCCAATGGGATACATTGGCTAATGCCCTTATTTAATATGCTCTTAAAGCAAACCCATCTCTCCTCCGCATTCTTTGTTCCTAATATTTTATCCCAATTTATGCCTTTTAGCAAGGTTTGTAGTTTAGGGAAGTTGGCTCTTTTGAAATTCAGTGTCTTTGTATTCCCTTTATGTTTCCTATTTGTGTGATTTATACTGAAACTAATTGACCTGTGATCGCTGTTACCTAAATTGCCCCATATTTCCACGTCTGTGATCAGGTCTGTATTGTTGGTAATCAGTAGATCCAGTAATGTTTTATTTCTAGTTGGTGCGTCTACCATCTGACCCATAAAATTGTCCTGCAAGACATTAAGGAACTGGCGAGCCTTAAATGAATACGCGGTTCCCTCCGCCCAGTCTATGTCTGGATAATTAAAATCCCCCATTATGATAACACTTCCCATTCTTGCTGCTAATCAAAATTGTAATAGGAGATCTGTCTCCACTTCTTCCCTCAGGTTAGGGGGCCTATAGCAAACTCCCAGTATTATTTTCCCCTTAGCTTCATCCCTTTGGAGCTCTACCTATAAGGATTCCACCTCCTCCCTAGCTCCCTCAGTGATGTCATCTCTCACATTCACTTGTACATTATTCTTGAGATATAGGCTTACCCCTCCCCCTTTTTTACCCTCTCTATCCTTGTGGTATAGGGTATACCCTTGAATGTTTGCCAGCCAATCATGAGAGCTGTTGAACCAGGTCTCTGAAATTCCCACAAAATCCAAATCCTTCTCGTACAACAGTATCTCTTGTTCACCCATCTTGTCCGCCATGCTCCTGGCATTGGTGAACATGCCACATAGTTTAGACCGGTCGCATATTGTCCTCATATTGGGTGTTTCGATATTGCAACTAGGACTTGCTACTATACTCACCTTGTGTTTTTTGTGCTTTGGTTAACCACTAATGTCCCCAATACTACCATCTGGAATATCTTCCACGCTGGCTATCTCTGCCTCTGGACCCTCCCCCCCATCGCCTAGTTTAAAAACCCCTCTAACTTTTTGTCCATCTTCATTCCCAGCAGATCTGCACCCTCCTCATTTAGGTGCAGTCCGTCCCTTCTATAGTACCGGTTACTGACTGAGAAGTTGGCCCAGTCCTCCAGGAACCCAAACCCCTCCTTACTACACCAGCTCTTCAGCCACTTGTTTACTTCCTTAATCTCCCTCTGCCTTTCTAGTGTGGCTCGATGTACCGGTAGTATTCCTGAGAATACTACCTTGGAGGTCTTTTTCCTCAATTTAGCTCCTAAGTCCCTAAAATCGTTCTTTAGGACACTCCATCTGCCTCTGACTTTGTCATTGGTGCCAACGTGCACCATGACAGCCAGGTCTTCCCCAGCCCCTCCCAGTAATCTGTCCACAAGATCCGTGATGTGCCGAACCCGAGCGCCCGGTAGACAACATACTGTTGTATCATTTTGGTATTCCTCTGGCTTTCAAAAAGAAGGCATGGCCTTCTACTTGTCTGGAATTTTTAGGTATTACTATTGATACAAATCTAATGGAGTTCCGCTTGCCAGAAGAAAAGGTAAACAAACTCAGGGCTCTGCTATTAGTGACAATCCAGAAAAAAAAGTGTGTTTAAAAGAAATGCAGTCCCTTCTAGGTCTGTTAGCCGTTGCATCTAGGATTATGCCAATTGGGAAAGTGTTTTCTAGGAAATTATACCTAGCAATTTCATGTTTTAAATCCCCATATTCTCTTATTAGAATTACACATGACATGAGGGAAGATCTCATGGTTTGGCTTACATTCCTTACTCATTTTAATGGTAGAGCAATGTGGTAAGAGGAATTTATTTTAGATAAAGATTTTCTTCTATTTACCGACTCCACTGGATCTGTTGGTTTTGCTGCAATTTGGCAATCCCAGTGGTGCGAGGAACGATGGAGTCTTGAATGGCATAAGAATGGCATAAGAAAGGTTATTTAAAAAACATTGTTCTTCTTGAGCTATTGCCAATTATTGTGGCATTGGAAATCTTGTTATGAATAAGAGGATTTTAGTCAGGACTGATAATAAGGGTGTAATGTATGCTATCAATTGTTTAACATCCAAGTCTCCGCCGGTGATTGTCCTGTTGCGCCATTTGATATTCAAATGTCTGAGCTTGAACATTTGGTTAAACGCAATTCATGTTGCTGGAAAGGACAATGACTTGGCGGATTCTTTATCTCATCTACAGATGGAGCGTTTCTTCCAGCTGTTTCCGGATGCAGATCAAGTGGGAATGATGTGTCCACATTTTTTATGGGACCTTGTTTAAGGCCTGTTTATGAAAATATTAAGAACTCAGTGGCACCTTCGACTGGGCTGGATATCAATTGGCCTGGTTTTTATGGCTGTCATTTTTACATTTGATCCAAGTATCTAACGATTCTTTTTCAGAAGGTTTAGTTTTGCTATTTCTAAATTTTTTATTTACTAAGAAATATGCTTGGTCTTATATTCAAAAGACACTGTCTGGAGTCTAATTTTTTCTAAGAATTAATAATTTACCTTCTTGCATGCAATTTTTCTCAGTCAAACAAGCGCTGAAGGGATAGAAAAAGGCTCATTTTAAAACAGATTCTCGTAAACCAATTACCCCTGCGATCTTAGAACAAATTTGCTCGGTTACAGTCAAGGTTTGTTTTTCTTCTTTCGAGTCAGTGTTATTTCAAGCAGTATTTGCTATTACTTTTATTGCTGCTCTTATGCCCCGTACACACGGTCGGACATTGATCGGACATTCCGACAACAAAATCCTGGGATTTTTTCCGACGGATGTTGGCTCAAACTTGTTTTGCCTACACATGGTCGCACAAAGTTGTCGGAATTTCCGATCGACAACCACGCGGTCACGTACACCACGTACGACGAGACTAGAAAAGGCCAGTTCAGAACCAAGCGCGGCACCCTTTGGGCTCCTTTTGCTAATCTCGTGTTAGTAAAAGTTTGGTGAGAGACGATTCGCGCTTTTTCAGACTCGTGGCTTTCAGATCGTTTTCTGCCGTTCAGTTTGTGCTTGTGGGTTTGTATCTGCTCTTCAGTGCGTGCAGCAAGTTCCGCGTGACTTTAAGGAGTCATTGTATTCTTGTTCGTTCGTTACTGGTTTTCAGGTCGCTCTTCACAGGTCTTGCTGTTCTTCAGTGCATTCCGTTACTTCGTTCTGAGCAGCCGACCGTTTTCTAGCCATGTTTCGTATGCGTACTCCTCGTAGAGTTCGTGCTGTGCGGGGGCTTGGTGTTGGGGTCCTGACCTTGACACAAGTCCAGTCCATGAACAGGGTGGGGAGGAGTTCATGGACCAAGAATTGGTTGCTTCAGCGTGACCAGTTCTGTCATATGCCTTTGCTCCGTGAGATCCGTGAGAATAATCCTGATGATTTCAGGAACTTTCTCAGGATGACTGACCCTGTGTTTGTTGGCTTCGCTGACCCCCTATATCAGCAGGCAGGATACCTGCATGAGGCAAGCCATCACTCCGGAGCAGAGGTTGGTCGCTACCTTGCGGTATTTGGCCACAGGGAGAAGTCTGCAGGACTTGAAGTTCTCGACAGGCATCTCCCCCCAGGCTCTGGGTATCATCATCCCAGAGACCTGTTCTGCCATCATACAGGTCCTGCAGAAGGAGTATATGAAGGTAAGATTTTTTTCCTTTTATATCACATTTTATTGTATTGAATGTTTGCTAATATATTGTATTTCTTTCCTCGTTCCCTAATGACCATGATTGTAATATGCTGTGAATGTCCCCTTTGTTCTCATGCATGCTGGATTTTTATGTAATTATTATTTTATGTCCTTCATACATATTTGCCCTTCAATAACCTCTCCAGCATGGTGTCTCCTGCCCTATATTCACCTCATGTAGTCACTTAACGTATTTTATCAGCTCTATAGTAGTGCTTTACCCCAAACACCCCCTAAAATGTTTGTTAATGTTATTTTAGCTTTAAATTCAGGCAGAGTGCCAGAGGCTTTTTTTGTGGTGTCCACAAATTTTTGTTAACCCTCCCTCCCCCCAACTGCTAAGTCAGCTGATCCCAATTCTCTATCCTCAATCATCTATCTGCTGACTTTGCCAAACCCATACACACTATACCCATCTCTTCACTGGTCAGATTTATGGATGAATTCCCCAAAGCATGTAGTGCAAGGGCCTGCCTGTATACTTTCCAATGGAACTGTTTAAAGTTTTTGTATCCTATTATTATCTTGATAGGTAATAGCAGAATGTCCAAATGTCCTCAAATGTGTACAATGTGTATTTATATCTTTGTATTCAGACACTTCTTACCTGTCCAGTGGTCTGCTAATAGTGTAACTAAGGAGGGGCTGTTCCAAGTAATACCCTGTATTTAGGCATTCATCTCTCAATGAAGTGAAGAGGGTTACCTGTCCAAGAGTTCCCCCCCCTATAATGTTAGAAATGGCCCATGAGAGGGGGGGAGGGGGAATATGATAGGTGTACCTTATACTTTGGCCTTGTTAAATTCCCCTTAGTAAATGCTATCTGGAGGTTGCCCCATAATGTTTGTGTATAATCTTCTTGCCATGTTTCTGTGAAAAAATAGTAATGTTTATTGTTTTTTCCTCAACAGTTTCCTTCCACGCCACAGGAATGGCAGACTGTGGCCTACCACTTTGCCCAGCGGTGGGACTTTCCTAACTGCGGAGGGGCAATTGATGGGAAACACGTCCACATCATCCCACCACCCAACTCGGGGTCGTACTATTATAATTACAAGGGGTTTAATAGTATAGTGATTTTGGCGGTGGTGTCGGCTAATTACGAGTTCTTGTATGTGGACGTGGGGAAGAATGGCCGGATGTCCGATGGTGGAGTGATCGCCCAGACGGAGTTCTACAGGCGTCTCCAGAATGGCAGCTTGGACTTGCCACCTCCAGAGGACAATGTTGAAGGTCTCCCATTTGTGTTCGTTGCTGATGAAGCATTTGCGCTGGGGGACCACCTGATGCGGCCATTCCCGATGAGGACCCTTACCCCGGAACAGAGGGTTTTTAATTACCGGCTGGCCAGAGCCCGAAGAGTGGTGGAGAACACATTTGGAATCCTGGCCAGCCGGTTCCGATTATTTCTGACACCCATCCATATGGCGGAGTATAAACTGAACCATATAATACTTGCCTGCTGTGTTCTCCATAATTTTTTAAGAAAACATTCAGCCAACTATGCTGGCTCAGTTGGGCCTGAGGCCGGAATCCCAAATCCATCAACACTGACGGCGCTTGAAAGTGGCCGTCCTGGCTTGCCCTCCCTGAATGCCCGTGATGTCCGGTTACGCTACCTGGAGTTCTTTGCGGGCAGGGGGGCTATCAATATGCCAGAGAATCTGTGACACCTTTTTCAAATAAAAAACAAACAAAAGAAATTCTTGGTGGACATTTACTGCTTGTGTTTGTTTTAGCTGACCCTGACAGAAATGTTTTGAGTGCAGAAAATGTCGTGATTGGGTAACCTTATAAAAAATAGTGTTGGCTGGTACTTCCTAAATGCCAAAACACATTTCACTACAAGTGCACTTGCAACTGCACTGAACCTGCACTTGTAGTGCAAAGTGTAATTGCCCTTAGGAAATAACCCCCATTTGTGCATAAAACAGCAATTACATCACCCCAAAAGTGTTGTAGTGTTGAGACAATAATCCACACATTCTTGAGTAAGGCACTTTTTTATAGCTGCACAATCACATGTGCATTTACGAAAGGTTTTTAAAACAAACCAACATGTTTGTTGTATAACAATGTTTGCAGTAGCATTATCAAAAATCGAAATATCCATTTCAGATAAAACAGGCCTGTGTAAAACCAACAAGAAAGCCAAAAAACTTGAACTTACAAAGTTCACATATGGTAAAACCTGAAGGCTATATCAGACATGAGTATTTAGGAATTGTGTTTGATATAGCGTTCAGATGGGGGGAAATCACCCCTGGAAAAGCCAAATTTGGAAGATGCACACCAATTTACGAATGTCAACATGTGCTATCTGCCATCAGGGGGGATCAAGGGACGTGTTTTGGGGGAGCAAGCCCTTCCTCAATGCGACTTTATAATTGAGGAAGGGGTTGCACCCCCAAAACGCGTCCATTGATCTCCCGTGATGGCAGATAGCACATGTTGGCACACTGTGTGCATCCTCCAAATTTGGCTTTTCTAAACATTGTAAAAATTTTAGTAACATAAAACAGGTGATTTTGTGGGGTTTAAATTCGCCCCAAAACATCAATGATGTTATTATTTTTTTTAATAACATCAGTGATTTGTTGCTGGATGTTTTGCAATTGGAGATTACACCCCATGATCTCCCCGATGAGTATCTGGGCACTTTCAGATGTAAAGCGTTCTGGATCACGATCACCTAAAAAGAGATAAAGAACAAAAAAAAAGGTCTCAAAAATCTGCCACCATCCATCTCTTTTACCTGAGTCTGTGGTCGCAGACACTCACCTGTTGTGGTGCCAATCTCCACCACATCTTCTTCTTCCTCCTGCTCAGCTTCTTGGGTTTGCGGTACTTCCCCTTCTTCCAGAGGGGGGGGGGTCTGTGTTCTCCTGGGATGAGGGGTGTCCTCCGAGTCTTTTCTCCCCTATGTAAAACAAAAATGGTATAATTAGCACACAGATATTTGATGGCAGAACTAGAACTAGGAAACATTGCTTGGAAGTGGGGTACAATTGTCTATTTTAGCCAAGTTCCAAGATGTATATTTTTTATTGCCCTTTGTCAAGCTGCAATACTTTACCTGTTTGGTACAAGCTTCACAGATGTAGCCCCCCCTATAGTATACACTGGAGCACCTGTGTGGCCCCCCTAATAAAAAGGGTGTTCTGGGGTCCCACACTAGTGCTCCAGTGTCCACATGTGAAAACAGCTGCTCAGTGTCCTCTCCTTACACACAATCTAGTTGGCATTTCATTCTAGTAACAAACCCATCTACACAAACAAATATTTGGCATCCAAGTAGGCCCCCAAAAATGTGTGAAAATGCATATGGCCTAAACAATGGTGTTCTAGAGGCCGAAGGAAAAATGTTTGATACGAACGAATAATGGGCCCATGAACATTAAAGTTGACCTTTTGAAACGTTACAATTACTAAAAGCATATGGAGCAGAATGAACGGAATAAAGACAGAAAGAATAGGAACACAGCACAACTACTTACTTTTTTGCAGCACTCTCCGGATCTTTCGGTACTGCTCTGGCTCTCTCAACTTCAGGTCCGACCACCGCTTCCTGAGCTGATCTTTCGATCGTCGTACCCCGAAATTCCTCTCAAGACTCCTGACCACTTTCGCCATGATCTTGGCCTTTCGGATGTTGGGGTTGGGGTAAGGCCCATATTTTCCGTCATAGTCGGACTTCTTCATGATGTCGACCATCTCCAACATCTCCCCAAACGACATATTTGTGGCCTTAAAACGTCTCCTTCTGGATCGGGACGTGCCTGGATCCGGGCTTTCCTCCTCCTCCTCCTCGTTGCTAGAATTAGCACGCACCTGCTGTAACTCCGCCATGTGCTCTTCACCCACTGCGCCGAACGAAAAGGGGCGGGGAATAGACTAGAAAGAACGTCAGGGGCAGGTGGAGTTACACGCATGCGCAGTGTGTATAAAGCGTAACACGCGTGCGTATTACGTACGATCTGTGAGCGGAGGAAGGAGCATTGGACGCGCCGATCGTAAGAACGAAGGTAAGAGACAAACTTGTGCCTATACTGCTTCTAGATTGAGGCCTATATTGTAACAAGATTAGGAGAGTTTTGTCTGACATTAGGCTTTGTCTTGTGTTGTGTCTTGCAGTGAACATGGATATCTTAATGAAAGATAATGACTTCATGTCAGTATTCATAGATATGCTAAGTGAGCTGCCCTGTCTGTGGGAGATTACCCACCCCCATTTCAAGAACCAAGCAAAGAGGAAGGCAGCACTGGAGCAATTGTGTGAAATTGTGAAGCAGGTGATCCCCACGGCAAACATCACTTATTTAAAGATTTTCATTGGTGGCCTGAGGAGCACATATCTAAGGGAGAGCAAGAAAGTCCTGGATTCACAGAGATCCGGAGCAGCAGATGACATCTATGTCCCCAGGATGTTGTACTACGACAGGCTGCACTTTCTGGCAGGCCAGACTGAACCCAGGCCATCCCTCTCCAGTCTTCCTTCCACGCTTCCTTCCCCCCTGGCTGAGGCTTCTGACGCCCAACCTGGGCCTTCCAGGCCATATGTGGAGGAGCCCAGATTGAGCCAGGTATAGCATTCCTCTAAATATTTCTGCTTGTCCAATCAATGATGTTAACTAGATGTTAGTTGGGAGTACTAATTTAGGATTGTGATTGATGATGCAAAACATTACAACCATGTCCCTTTTTCATACACAGGGAAGTCTCAGCCAGGAGGTGGCCGGGCCGAGCCGGCTGGCTGATATCAAGGTCCCTCCACCACACCTGAAAACAGAAAGTGGCAGTAGGAGGAGTACCCTAGAGGAGGCGGCTATAGCATTCTTTTGGAGGGCTACAGAGGTCCTGGGAGCACCCCACACCATGCAGGAGAACATTGCTGCCTTCATAGCATATAAAATGCAGAGGATGGAGGAGGGCCAAAAAGTCATGTGTGAGGCCCTCATATCAGAGGCTCTGGAGAAAGGTATGAGGGGCCAAATTACACCTCACACACAGCTTTGGGATGGTCCTCCTCCTCCCTCTCCTCCAGGTCCTCCCAGTCCTCCTCCAGGTCCTCCCAGTCCTCCTCCTCCTCCAGGTCCTACTCCTCCTCCTGCCACATCTCCAACTGCACAGCCACAGCCCGGAAGGAAGCGTGGAAGGAAGACCAGACAGTGATTGCCCTGGGTTCAGTCTGGTTGGCCAAAAGATGCAGGCTCTTGTGGTACCACAGCCTGGGGACACAGATGTCATCTGCTACTATCCGGATCTCTGCGAATTCTGGACCAGATTGCCCTCCCTTACATATGGACTCCTCAGGCCACCAATTTTGATGTTGAAGAATTGATGTCTGCCGTGGGGGTCCCAGGCTTCGCTAATTTCTCCTGTTGATCCAGTGTTGCCTTCCTCTTTGTTTGGTTCTGATCTCTTAATAAAGGATTTTCGTTTTGAATTATACTCTCCTATGTGTTTAACTTCAAAAATGACAGTTTGTGAGGATTCAGGTACATTTCAAATATACAATGTGAAATGAACAAGGGACACCAACACCAAACAATCTCCTGGAGATTAAATAATAAAATATATCAATGGTGTTGGGGTAACTTGACACACAAAACACACACAAAAATATTCTGGAGTAAAAATAAAAATAACATTGAACAAAGATCAGCCTTGGAAAAAATCCAAACATTAAAGAAAAAAAAAAAAAAAAAAGGCTGAAAATCCAAAAAAAAAAAAAAAAAAAAATATATAAAACTGTCAGATGTGACAACTAATAACAATATATTGAGGGAATCCCACTAAAAAAAACACAAATAAAACTTTGTGAGAAGTGTGTGTGAATATGAGCAGCAAAACGACTTAATTCTTGTCACATTATAAAGAAGAAGAGAGTGCGCTGTATTAAACCATTTTTAACATTGCAGCGTGACGAAAGTGCTGTATCCATTACGAACGCTAAGTTTACCAGAACGAGCTGTCCCGTGTCGGAATTTCTTCTGAGCATGCGTGGCACTTTGTGCGTCGGAACAGGCCACACACGGTCGGAATTGACGCGATCGGATTTTGTTGTCGGAAAATTTTATCTCCTGCTGTCCAACTTTGTGTGTCGGAAAATCCGATGGAAAATGTCCGATGGCGCCCACACACGGTCGGAATTTCCGACAACACGCTCCGATCGGACATTGTCCATCGGAAAATCCGACCGTGTGTACGGGGCATTAGAGTTTCAGAGCTATTTGCAATTCAATTTTCTGACATTATTATTTCTAATACACATGTAAAAATTTTTATTAGTAGGTCAAAAACAGATCAATTGGGAAAAGGAACTTGGATCAATTTAGGCGTCTGTCTAGGCTCTCCCATATGTCCGGTTACATTATTACGCAATTATTCTCTTATTAGACCAGTACAGAGGTCAAATGTTTTCATTCATGAGTCAGGTTCCCCGTTAACTAAATATCAATTCGTTGGCATATTAAAACTCTGTTTAAAAGAATTACATTTACAGGATTCTCAACTCACGTCTCATTCATTTAGGATTGGTGAAGCTATGGAGGCTTCCAGGTTGGGTTTAGAGGATAACTTGATTAATAAAGTAGGCAGATGGAAATCTAATACTTATTTATTATATATTCGCCCTAATAAAAATTTCTGATTCATTTCAGGTGAATGCCAAGTGATTTGGATCATTAGACATTCGTTCGTTTTTTTAGCACAGCTAAGAGCTTGAGAAAGAGTGTATACTGAGAACCTGGGTTTGAATCCGGAAAAATTTAGAGTTTTTTGGTTTGGTAGAAGAGGTATGCGTTGGGATGATTTATTAGTAGAGTTAAAGAAGCTTGTTAGTTGTTTTCCCCTCCCGGATGTGTTGATCATACAATTTGGGTGGGAATGACATTGGTAAGCAAAAGACTTTGGATCTCATTTATAGAATTAGAGATGATTTACTCGTAATTCAGTCATCTTTTCCACACTCGGTTGTAATTTTTTTCTGAATTAGTGCAAAGGTTGGGTTGGCTTTATCCTCCCTCCATGCGCCCTTTAGAAAAAATTAGAAAGCGAGTGAATAAAGCAGTGTCCAAGTTGCTATTAGGGTTAGGTATGTTATCGTTCAGACATTTAGAATTAGAGGGCGACTTGTCAGGTCTGCACAGACAGGATGGTATTCATTTATCTAATATAGGTTTGGATATTTTCAATACGGACCTGAGTTTCTGTGTTGAAATGGCCGCAGTATGGAGTTCTGGGGACAGGTGGTTATGAACCACCTGTCTTTTGGAAAGTTATTAAAGTCAATAAATTATTATATGCAGCCTGAGTCGTAGTGGCTAGGTTGTTTAAAGTTTATTTATTTAATTTATATGTTGAAGTATTACTTGTTTTTTAAACCAATAATAAACAGCCGCAGCTTTTTATATCCAACTCTGGTTTGTGTATTATTTAAATGAAACATATTTAGAGTTTAAGGAACATTCCTGCCTGCTGTCCCATAACACGTACTGGTTTGCTGCAGTGCTAAATACATGGGAATTACATAGAGGAAGCCTTTCTCAAACATAAATGAATACAATGTATTATAAGCACAGGAACACAAGTGACCTAAAACTTAAATATAGCAACCCATACACAACCCAATGAATGCATAAAAAAAATGGAAACCACCTACCTAAATAGACACAGATGAGAAGAGGAATCAGGTAGGAGTACAAAGTAAAAGAGAACAAGGCAGGTCAGAAATGGTGGGCACAATGGGTAGCAGGTTCAAGCACTAGTGACTAATTGCTGAGCTTGGTGACTGCTGGGTGACATCCCCTGGTGGACACTAAAACTACGCCATTCAAGTCCAGGGACCTCTGAGCAACCAGCAAGTTTTTAGTTCTTGACAAGACCACCACTTTCACATATTTCAAGGGTCTTTTTCTACAGCATTCTGACAGGGTACAGTTTTTTTTTTATTTTTTTTTTTTTTTTACAATTGCTCCATTCTAAAGAAAACAAACTGTAAAACTTTGTATACCTTTTGCTTTAATGCACATGAAATGCATTTAGCTTATTTTGAAAGTTCAGCTGGGCTTTTACCTAACTGCAAACAAAAAAGAAAAATATTCCTTACACAATGGTAAAATTGGGAAAAGGAAATTAATCCTTGACATAAGGAATTAATCCTTGATATCCTTTAATTTTAAACATTTTTAGCACTTATTTTATAAAGTTTATGCTACACTTCAAAGATCTCTGTGTAACTCTGGGGTTGATTTACTAAAGGCAAATCCACTTTGCACTACAAGTGTACTTGGAAGTGCAGCCGCTTTAGATCTGAGGGGAAGATCTGAAATAAGGGGAAGCTCTGCTGATTTTATCATCCAATTATGTACAAGCAAAAATGCTGTTTTTTATTTTCCTTGTATGTCCCCTTCAGATCTACAGCGACTGCACTTCCAAGTGCACTTGTAGTGCAAAGTGAATTTGCCTTAAAGGGGTTGTAAAGGTAAAAATTTTTGACAATACCGCCGCCCCCAGCCCCCCCGTTTTACTTACCTGACGCCTCGAATCTTCGCTGCTCGTTCTCGTCATCTTCATTGCAGCTCACCCTGGTCGCTGATTGGCTGCAGTGGATGGATTGAAAGCAGCGCAGCCATTGGCTCGCGCTGCTGTCAATCACATCCGATGACGCGGCGCGCCGGGGGGCGGGGCCGAGTGATACAGCGAGCGGCTATAGCCGCCGGCTGTATCACGGGAGCGCGCCCGCAAGCACTCACCACCATGCGAGGGAGCTCGCATTAAGGTGGTGAATGCATGCGGGGAGGAGCTGAAACAGCCGCCGAGGGACCCCAGAAGACCAGGTTTGGGGCCACTCTGTGCAGAACGAGCTGCACAGTGAAGGTAAGTATAACATGTTTGTTATTTTTTTTTTTTTTTAAATTTAACTTTACAACCCCTTTAAGTAAACTGAGCTGCAAAATGTTTCAAGTTCAAGATTATGTTGTTGTAATTGTGGCATAGTTACTATTCTTTGTTGTGTCTTTAATAAACGTGCAGATCAATATATTGGCCTTTTCTCCATGCATTCACCTTTACATTGAAATACAGTGTATGAGTCAACCTCACTATGGTTACCCAGTCATATTTCGATTTGGGTGGAGTAGGTATTTAGTGTATTATTTGAGATTCATGATACATTGAAACTACCAGTTGCCAGCACTGCTTGAACAGGAGGGACTCAAATCAGACAACATATGCAACATACAAGTAAAATGCTTAAAGAATAATAAAGCTACCGAACTTTAAGAACTATTTACATCCTGCAAAACAGTTAAGCCCTGCATAATAGTCTGCCTGTCTTTTACATATTACAAAATACTTCAAATAGTCCATGTACATACAGTTACAGAATCCTTTAAGTCATGGGTTATCAGTCAAAAAGCGGTATTAAACCCAAAAGCAAACATTTTGTTATATTGCAGCTTACATATTCTTAGATCTGATGGCTGCATTTGTTTAGTTTTTTTTAAGCTTTCTTTCCTTTATTTTCATCTGGTAATCCAGCCAGTAATTTTTCAACAGAGCAAATTGTTCATCTGGTAATCCAGCCAGTAATTTTTCAACAGAGCAAATTGTTCTTCAAATATAACAGTTATGCCGCGTACACACGATCGGAATTTCCGACAACAAATGTTCGATGTGAGCTTGTTGTCGGAAATTCCGACCTTGTGTAGGTTCTATGGAACATTTTTTTCCGACAACAAAAATTTGAGAGCTGGTTCTCACATTTTCCGACAACAAAATCCGTTGTCGGAAATTCCGATCATGTGTACAGAATTCCGACTCACAAAATTCCACGCATATTCAGAATCAAGCAGAAGAGCCGCACTTGCTATTGCACTTCATTTTTCTCGGCTCGTTGTACGTGTTTTACGTCACCGCATTCTTGACGTTCGGAATTTCCAACAAGATTTGTGTGACCGTGTGTATGCAAGACAAGTTTGAGAAAACATCCGTCGGAATTAAATCCAGGATTTTGTTGTCGGAATGTCCGATCGTGTGTACGCGGCATTTGAGTGTTGCGACAAGACATTTACCACTGACAGGAGTGCTTACAATGATCAGATTTTATTTATTCATGTAAAACCTTTACCCCATAAGAAATAAAACTGTTGCTATAACTGCTTGTGTAACTGCAATGCGAGCTGGAGTTTGGCTTCCATTTGTTAGTGTATTTAAATCTGCTAATTTATCTAATACTCCCCTCCCCCCAGACTGACAAAGCTGCTGTCCAAACGTGTCTCTATTCATCCAGAGTGTAGGCCCCCTAGTACAGGAGGTGTGTTACTAGTCAGGTTCCAGGTGAAAACAGAGGAGAAAAAAGCCTAAAAAGAAAACGAATGCAGTCATCACATCTAATGATTGGTAAGCTGCAATATATTACATTTTTGGTGTTGGGTTTAATACCGCTTTAATGATTATTAGCAAAAATGTATTATGTTGTGATGACAAAGTCAACAGTATTAGGCCCCTTTCACACGGGGCTGTCCGTTTTGAAGGACTTCACTTGCTCAGCAGGGATCGCTGATCCCCGCTGAGCCGGCGGATGACAGGTCAATCTCTTCTCACTGTGCAGGGACAGACCTGTCAGCCTCACTCTCCTCTATGGGGGATCGGATGAAAACGTACTGCCTGTCTGTTTTCATCCGATCCGCCAGACGGATGGAAAATAGTGTTTCCATCTGTCTGCATTTAGCGGATCGGAGTGGATCGGATGTCAGCGGACATGTCAACGCTGACATCTGTTGCTCCATGGAGACACATGGAGCGTCCGTTCAGGTCCACCTGAAAAACTGACAGGCGGACCTGAACGGTCCGCATGTGTGAAAGCGCTCCAAGGGCTTATGTTGATGGCATTGTTTTCCTGCATTTGACATGCATTTTGAATGAACCTCAAACACAGGTCAGCAGTACACATGGCAGTTCAGAGGCTGCGTTTAACCTTCTTTGCAGTGCATTTCTTTGGAAGCCGGTTGTCATAATAGAATATGTTTAAACTGCAGGAAAAGCAGGTCTAATGCAGCACTTTCTTGTCAAACGCTGCATTTTCCATTCAAACCCAACTGCATGCTTTCAAATTGCCAACGCAGTATTTGACTAGAATGTTTCTAAATATTAACCTTTTGTAAATTTATACATATTTATACAGAAAGCTGCCAATCAGATATGACCTATGTTTTTCAGCGCATTGACAGTATAACGATGCTTTTTATTATACACTATTGTGCTATGAACCCCTTCTGGATTTTTAGTGCACTCCATGTACCTGTTAGGGAGATTCACGCTCTCTAATTGTCTACAATTTTGAGTTGCCAATAAAACAGGAAAAGAGGGGAAATCTTCCGATTGGGGACTCTTGATCCTAAAACGACTGTCTAAGAAGGAATTTTTCCCATATTGGAAAGCTATCCTCTTACTACAAGACAGGAAGTGAAGGGAAATCTTCCTAATGGGACAAACGGCAAAAAACTGACAGTGATTTTAACCACCCCTTACTTATTTAAAATGAAAAAAAAAAAAAAGTTTGGGCTTTAAATATACTTTAACATGCTGACAAGCAACCCCAAGGTAAAAGACACTGGGTTTCTTTTGCATTCAATGTAATACAAATTTCTGTGATGTACAGAATTATAATATATAACCACAAATTGACTTCCTAGAGGAAGCAATCTATAATAAGAGGAGAGAGGAGAAGATCAAACTTTGCTGCCCACCCATCATAGTAATATGACATGTATTACCTTAAGTGAAGGTAAAGTGTACTATCAGAAAAAAATCTGTTATTCACTTGCCAGTTCCTATTAAAAAAACGAAGAAAGCAGCAATGTCACAAAATTTTCATAGTGTTTCTGTTAGGATCAGCCCTACTGGTCCTGTCTACCTTGGAGCTGTCCTATGTGCCCGCCCTAGATGTCTGAGCATATGGGGGATACTAAATGTGGGAGCTTTATTGGCGCTTGTTGAACATCTTTCAGTTAAATGGTAAAAATTTTAAAGATTTATAAACAGGCATAAGTGTAGTAGATGATGCCAAAAACAGCAACATTATATAAATTGTCTTATTTATTTTAGCTACTTTGAGCTATAACATAAAAATTATTTCATCTTTTCTAAGCTCATGTATTCAATTTTATGCATATTTTATGTTCACACAATGCCAAAAATCACACACTCAAACTTTATTGAACAAATGGCAGAGACACTCCACCCATTCATTCTTCACTGAGATTTCACCGCCTACTAAGATTTAATCATAATGTTAACTACAATTAATAGCTGTACAACTAGGCCCCAATGGGAGTCAAAAACATCAAAAGAGAGGAACTGGTGGAGTGTTGCTGCCACTGTGGGCGGCTTGCATTTCTATATTCACAGTAAGGAGAAATGATGAAGCCTGGAGCTTGGCTAGCTGAAGTGAGCAGCTTTGAGCAGCATAGGACTTAGGAATGGTGACCTGGATCCATGACTGACTGGAGATAGATGAGAACTTTGCTTAGGTATAGCTGTAAATTAAAGGACGTAGATATACAATGGCTGCATTTGTATAATTTTCTATTGAACTGATAATATACAGTAATATAGCTTGTAAAAATGTTGGATTGTAGTATTGTCACATGAAAATGTCTTTAATCCTTAAAGCTCAAGTTAAATATTTTTGTGCTGATGGCTGCTATGTTTGTTGAAATCTTCATTCCTCTGTACCCCCGGATACTCCCACAGCTATGATCTTCTGATGCTGCAAGGGTTAGTTCGAGCTGCTGGACCTGTCACAGGCTCAAAAGTGCCAACTATGTAATACATACTATCGCTCCCCGCAATGAAAAGCACTCTAGGAGACACACCCTTCATTCATCCACCCGTCCTCTATTCTTAGAGCTCTTTTTATTGTGCGAAGATAATGTACAGCTTTTATAAATTGAGCATAGAGGCGGAAAGGGCAGGCATAGTCAGCACTATTGATGACGGCCCGTGACAGGCACAGTGGCTTGCATTAGCCCCAGCAGCACTGAAAGATCACAGCTATGCGGGTATCCAGGGGGGCAGAGGATTGAAAACTTTTCAATGAACATAGCCGTCACGAGCACAAGGGACACTTGATTCATAATGTAAGTACCATCCCTGATGCTGATTTAAAGAAAATGTATTTTACTAAACTTAAGGTTTAATAACTGCCAGTTAAAGGTTTAATACTGTATTCAGTAATGTGTCCATATTTTGAAGAATTCTTCATGAATGTACGTTTATAGTGTAACTTGAAGTCAGAGTTGTCTTAGTTCATATCATTGTCATAAATTCCCTGTGCTTATGTAATCCAAATCTTTGTCAGAATGACGTGGAGCTGGAGGCATCCGGTATCGTATATTTTTCCAGAACCTTGTGTTTGGAGATAGTGAAGCTTCTGTGAATGTCCCCTTCCATCGGACAAAACCTTGTTTCTGTCTGATATATTTAATGGACTCTGGCATGAAAGTGCAATCAGTTATTTTTTCCATCTCAATCAGTATTACTTTTATTTCATTCCGGATCAAAGCATCATACATGGCGATTTTTTGTTCAAAGTCTACTCCAAGGTTAGTTTCATTGGAAACCTGTCCCAGGACAATAATCAGTCTTCTGCTTTGTGAAATGGCTTCATCAACTAGGTCTGCAATTGCTGTAATCACATAACAAGGGGTTTTATTCATATAGAAAAGACTAAAAAGCTGAATATAACAATATAAACACGCACTGCTAACAAATCAATGTTTTTATATAGTATTTAGTTCTGGATATTTGGAAGATTAGGTTATTTTAGACCTAAATGGCTGACAGTTATGCATGATATATACCGCATTTCTATTCAACACATACTCAGAGTATATCACGCCTAATTCAAGAATAGAAGAGAAATCCTGTAACTAATATTGCCGAATAAAATACATAAAACATGTAGCTATATGGACTACAATCATAAAGTACAGTACCCTCTGGCATTTCCATGCATCGCATGTCCCTCTAGTGATCAGTGTAACAGGTGACATCATATTTTGTGCCAACCAAAAGGGATTGTAGGATGAGTAGCTCTCCCGACTGATATTTGCTTGGCATGATTATGTGCCTGGACTACATATCCCAGGGATCTTTACTACCATCAGGAAAATTGCTGGGAGTAGCTATAAAAGAAGCAAAAGCCTGAGCGGAGCTCTCTTCCCTTCTGGACCTGATGCGAGACGGGCCTTCCAACCTGTACCAGAGGTGCCTAGCTTTGCCGTTTGTCATCAGATGTCCATCCAGCACCACCTTGGTTGCCTGCCAGTCGGTGTACCAAGCTTCACATCGGGAGATCGAGACGGCGGATCCGCTGCACGAGTGTCGCTACATGAGTTATTGTCTGGAAGACATTATATCGGCCTGGTCATTGGTGAGAGGGCAATCGCCCAACCTTTACCCATCCTTTGTCATGGTTTCACGGGTTCACTTTCCACAGACATCTCTACCCTAGGAATACTTTACTGAACCTATTTGAACACTGTGCTTAGACATCTTTAGCCTTCCTCACTACAAGAAACCTATTGCTTTCCACTACACCTAATCGGATTACAGTTAATGAGCTCCAAAGTACCGGTGAAGACTTTCAGATCTGCAACAGGGACATTAATGCTATAACTGATACAAGGGCCATTATACTATTACTTCTAGGCCTGATCTCTCCTTAGGGAAACAGTTATAGGCTGGCCAGGTTCCATCTTCTGAGTGTCAGTATAATCTGTTAGCTATATTCATCCTTTTAGGGGATAGTATTATTTCTTTAAGGGAGTGTGTATAACATACTGTTCATTTGTTAAAATGTTGCCTTGTATCATTCGGAAGAATTCCTTTGTTGAGTTGGCGCTGTTACCTAAAACTCAGCTGATCTATCTCCTCCTTTTTGTGACAATATCCCTTTAATTGGTTCAAGTAAATATTTTTAGAACATAAATACACAGAGTTGTCTAATTTATTACTTTACAGTGGTACAAGGATGTCTGAACCCAAAGTGTCAGGTGGGTTGGAATGTTCACCAGGTCATGGCAGTGCAGATGAGCCGGTAATTCCAAACAGTCCCTTAGGGGGTCGTGCTACATACACTTAACAGTACGGGCTTATTTATAGAGGAGTGGAAAAGCCTTATGATGACTATACCCCTGCTTTTTATCCTGGCCTTGTAATGCAATGACAGGGCTTGCTTGAAAACATTCTGATGCTGGAATACAATGTAGGTCAACAGAGAAAGCAACAGATGCTGGGTTTATGGATAGAAAGCATCAGTAGTGAATACTGTATGAGCAAGAGATCAAAAATTACGATTTTTGTACTTACCGTAAAATCTTTTTCTTTTTCTATTGAGGGACAAAGGAAATCAGAAACATTATGATTATACTGCTGCCTACAGGAGGCTGTGACACTTGCAAAATGAAAATACGAAATCCAGCCCCTGTATAACCCCTCTTTTACCAAGCATGCCTCAGTTTTGTGAGGAAATTAATGCCAAGAGCAAGTTCAAGAAAACACAGAAGGAATAGGAGCCATGTCTCTCAACAGACTCTAATAGAAAATATCTTAATTTATGATCATCCAGTGAAGGACACAGAAATTCAAAAACAGTTGGGACATTCAAGAGCAGTAAAACTGCACGAAGAATTTGGGAACCATCTAAAATACCAAGTATCTGAAGGTCCAATGCCTACATCTAAACAGAGGAAAGAGACTACTAGACTCAAGAGAAGACCCCAGAGGATCAACCTAGTGTACCAGACCAAGACACAGCAGTCACTGCCAAAGTTTCTGTATCAGACTGTTGACCACTTAGAAGATGTGAGCTGTTAGTACCTGATGTGTTAATATATTGTCAACCAGCCCTAAAGTATCATAGATAAAACAACCTGAAAGGTACACCCTCAGGTTAGACTGTCTGAAGGGGGGGGAAACTGAGCAGACACCCACAAAAGAGTAGGCGGGGGGAAAAAACCCCAACTGAGACTGATGCACAGGACTCCGGAGTACATAGTGTTGAGCAGGGACCCATCCACAAAAACACTTGCGGATGTCCCTGAGTATGACAGAAGAACTCTGCAACTTGCCTACTTATCCAGGGTTCATGGTCCTATAAAACAAAATGATCTGCCTTGGTCCAAAGCAGCATCTTTAGTCAAGGAATGAGGGGCAGAAACTTTAGCCACATTGCTGAGGATGTCTACTTGATTGGAGACAGAAACATGGAAGAAATCTAAAGTAACTTCCTCAAAAAGCTGCAAGTCAGCCATAGCAAGAGGACCTATCTTCCAGTGATGTATCCTACCCCCCTCAGAGTATGCCAGCAGCAGGATTCCAGCGTCCTCTGCCTGCCTACAATACAAAACAGGAAAATTGTCTTCCCAGCAGAAGATGAAGACCACCCAGAAGTCAAATCCTTCATCTTCCTTGTAGAGACTACTGCTAGAGGGAAGCCAGAAGGTAATACTTTGTCTCTACAAAATATAAGGCAACCAAGCGTAGCACACTCTGTGTCATCTGGTGAGAAGGGACTAGAGTACTTGACTTGTTACAGGGAAAGCCTCCAGGTCCATCCAGATGGGAAGTCACATCAACACGTAAGTGATGTCCTGCAAGGACCAGGTTAGAGCTTCAAGTTACAAAAAGGTCCCCTGCTAAAACAGGAAATGTCTGTTCAAAGGAGCCAGAGTGAAGCGCCAGGTATGGGGACCCACCAGTAAGGGTAGTTCTTTCGGGGGGGGGGGGGGGGGAATACCACCCATTCAGTTCAACAGACTAAAAGATAAAGCCAAGAACTTCTTGGTCTACAGAGACCATCACATCATCCTTCTCTGAGTCAAGGCTCCGAAACTTAGAAGGGGAATCTGAAAAGGACTGGGAGGGAGACACCACTGGGGGAAGGTTCACTCTACACCCTACAAGTGCAGAAGGAAGAGGGGGGAAAATAATCCTTACAGATGAGGAAGGAATTAAAACCTCACAAAAGTGAACTTCTTAAGCAAGCATCCTGTGGACATGGGGGAGGCCTTGGCCACACCTGAAGACATGTTGTGTCTGAATAGCAGTAATGCAACTAGGCCCAAGTGAGGCAAGGCCTCGTGTACTCTCAATCTCAGGCAGCTGGTGCTGATGAGGGCTTCATGTGGCTGGAGGGGACACAGTCACTGTAGGTGGGCAGTCAAATAGAATGGAGATGCCTGTGGTGCTTCAAGAGCAGGAGCAGCAGCAAGATGATGCTACCTCCAGGCTGAATGGCAGGAAAGAGATTGTGAAGAGCATGCGCATAGCACTCTACCCAATGAATTACATAAGCATTCACTACTTCAGACTTAACTATAAATGATCAGTGGTGGAAATTTCAAACAATGCCAAATGGTGCAGTAGTGAGGTAGCTCCCGGTGCTTCACCCCAACCAGTATAAGGCTTAAGCAGCCCAGATGATACGATTTTCTTTCATTCTACCACTTGCTTAATTCCCCCATTAACAGTTATGCTGCGTACACACGGTCGGATTTTCCGATGGGAAATGTTCGATAGGAGCTTGTTGTCGGAAATTCCGACCGTGTGTAGGCTCCATTGGACATTTTCTGTCAGGAATTTCCGACAAACAATATTTGAGATCTGGATCTCAAATTTTCCGACAACAAAATCCGTTTTCGGACATTCTGATCGTGTGTACAGAATTCCAACACACAAAACGCCACGCATGCTCGGAATCAAGCAGAAGAGCCGCACTTGCTATTGAACTTTATTTTTCTCAGCTCGTCGTACGTGTTGTACGTCACCGCGTTCTTGACGTTCGGAATTTCTGACAAGATTTGTGTGACCGTGTGTATGCAAGACAAGTTTGAGCCAACATCCATTGGAAAAAAAACATGGATTTTGTTGTCGGAATGTGGGATCGTGTGTATGCGGAATTAGTGTTGATGAGGGAAATGCCTCCCACAACACTATTGTATTTTGCCAGTAGAGAGCACAGGGAGCCTTCCTGGCTGGCAGAATACAATGATTAATGCTAGTGGCTATAGCCACTGGCAATAATTGTATGTAGAAAAATCCAACAGGCTGGTTGTACCCAAGTTGATGGATGGATAGACCTGGGTACAATCAGCCTGCCCATACATGGAAAAAAATTCGGCTGGTCCCTCCTGAACCAGCCAAATTTCAATCCATGTATGGCCAGCTTAAAACTTAAAGCGGGGATCCACCTATCTATGGTTTTTTTTTTTTTTTGAGTTTATTCACAAACTTGTCTTCTCAGCATTACATACTCACATATTGTGTGTAATATGTCCGCCTGTGTCAGATTTTGTCGGAAAGAATAACTTATATTATTCACTGCAGGCGGTTTCCATCTTCATTGTGGGCATTTGAAGCCCACAAGCATTTATTTCCTGGATGTGGTGAATGCTGTGCTCCCAGCATTCACCGCTCGTTCCCGCACATGCTCAGTGGCATCCTGGGAAGCCTGAGACTAGCTCCCAGGAGTCTGGGAGAGGCTAGAAACACGCCTACTCCCACGGGAGGAGAACCAGGAAGTGCAAAGAAGAATAGAAAAATAAAAGGTAATTACGGCAATTTAAATTTTTTTAAACGGCATGTCAGCATCTAGGCAAGGAAGAGAATACATACAGATATTGTTCAAAATTTGGGTGGAACTCCGCTTTAAGGCTAAGTGTGTCTTCGGAGACAGGGTCACACCTGGAGCTATGCCATAGCTCTGGATTCAGAAAGCTCTCTTCAGCTAACACTGTACCCTAAGGTCTGGGAAGAGCAACAATGCAAAGCCCAACACTGAAAGGTCATATTCTGGGGTAGCCTCACAAATCCAGTCGAGCTGGGTCTGGGTATGGTCTCTAAAGCTAGTGCTGAGGAGCTGCTGATCCAGATAGTTGTTGTGTAGAGACTAGCTCAAGCAGTGTTGTAGCAAGGGATTTGGAGTGAAGTCACAGAGGAAGAAATCTTGCAGTGGTATAACAAGGATCTTGACTGTCACCAAGGAAAAATTTAAAAAAAGGCTGAAGAAAAGATGTCCAACCTCTTAGGACACTAGCAAACACTGGGGCATGCTGGGTAGAGAAAGGGTTATATGGAGCAGGCTTACTATTTTTCTGCTTGCCAGTGTCTCAATCTCCTGTAGGCAGCATTTTCTGAATTCCTATGTTACTCAATGGACATTAAAGAAAAGCAGCTTCTGGCTATTACATAAGCTGTGAAGTCACATAGTTCTAACTAAACTTTACAACACAAAATAAGCAAAAACAATTGAAGCCAATCAAAAAAACCTTTGACAGGACTGAAGAATGGGTGCAGCCCATGTAAGTAAATAATCCCTGAAATATTCATAAGACACCTAGGGGCTGATTCCGCAAAACTGGAGAGTGCAAAACCTGGTGCAGCTCTGTATAGAAACCAATCGACTTCCAATTTTTTGTTTTTTCTGTCAAAGCCTAATTGAACAAGCTGAAGTCAGAAGTTGATTTGCTACAATGCACAGTTGCATTAGATTTTGCACTCTCCATTCTTTTAAATCAACCCCATAGTTATCTTGTTCTCTTCCATCCAAAACCTTATCTATATAAACTTTTAGAAAATGTCCATTTAGCTAATGGAAAAAGTAAAGAAGAAACAAATGGGTGACTATCAGTGTGTGGAAATCAATATAACAGAGAATATTATTTAAGGACACTTGCCTTGCCCAGGTAAATCATCTCTTCCAAGAATAAACAGTTTATAGGTACACTGCTTTTCAAGAACTTCAGGAAGCAACTTGAGCACAAATAAGTCCATGTCATATGTACAGTTTCCAATGGCATTTTTTGGATACATAATGTAGGCATCATACATCTTGCCATCTGCAAATATAATGTCAAATTTAAATTATTTAAGTCGTAATGACTAGAGAGGTTTCCAAATCAGAATCACATGTAGTTGCCCCCTGTTAGAATTCAATAAATCAACAGTACAACAGTCAATAATCCTAAAACACAGATGAAAAACATTTTTATCAGTTTACAAAATGCAAAGTGAGCAAACAAAAGAAAAATCTAAATCAGATCAATATTTGGTGTGACTACTCTTTGGCTTCAAACCAGCATCAATTTTTATACTTGCACACTTTGTACACTTGCACAAAGTCAGGGATTTTGTAGGATTAGATTCAGGTGTATTATTAACCAATTATACCAAGCAGGTTCAAATGTCGGTTTAAACACAGTTATTAACTGGAACAGAAAAAGATGTGTAGGATGCCTAAAACTGGGCGAGGAACAGCCCAACTCTGCAATTAAAGCAGAATTCCACCCAAAAGTGCAACTTCCGCTCATCTGATTCCTCCCCCCTCCGGTGCCACGATTGGCACCTTTCAGGGGGACAGGATACCTGTCTATGACAGGTATCCTCTCCAACTTCCAGGAGCCTCAGCCGTGGCTATTGACGTCACAGCTGGGGCTCCCTGCTCCTTCCCATGCCGCCGGGCCAGTAAGAGAGAGGAGCAGGCCTTGCGCATGCGCAGTAGGGTTGGGTAGCCGAAAGGCTACACTGCCGAGTACCCTTACCCGCAATGGCGGCAGCAGCACACGACAGCTGATGGAAACATCAGCTGCGGTGCCAACATCGCTGGACTCCAGGACAGGTAAGTGTCCTATTATTAAAAGCCAGCAGCTGCAGTATGTGTAGCTGCTGATTTTTATTTTTTATTTTTTGGGGGGGCGGACCTGCGCTTTAAAGTGAGGTTGTGGAAGACAGTTTAATGTCACAGGTCATGCACCAAGGCAAGACTGAGCACAGCAACAAGACACAAGGTAGTTATACTGCATTAGCAAGGTCTCTCCCAGGCAAAGAGTTAATGGCAGATGAAAGATACAACTAGCTTACTTCCCTTTGACATGTCCGGCAGTGCCATCAGCACAGAACTGGCAGAAACCAGTGGGATCCAGGTACACCCATCTACTCTCTGGAGAATTCTGACCAGAAGTGGTCTTCATGGAAGAATTGCAGCCAAAAAGCCATACCTCCGACATGGAAACAAGGCTAACAAGGCTAAGCGACTCAATTATGCACAAAAATATAGGAAATGGGCTGCAGAAAAATGGCAGTAGGTGATCTGGACTGATGACTCAAAATTGGAAATATTTGGCTGTAGCACTAGGCAAAAGGCTGGAGAGCAGTACAATAATGAATGTCTGCAGGCAACAGTGAAGCATGGGGGAGGTTCCTCGCAAGTTTGGGGCTGTATATCTGCAAATGGAGTTGGAGATTTGGTTAGGATCAATGGTGTCCTCAATGCTGAGAAAAACAGGCAGATACTTATCCAAATTTATTCTGCAGCAGGAGAACGACTCCAAACCTACAGTTGCCATTAAGAACTATCTTCAGCATAATGAAGAACAAGGAGTTCTGGAAGTGATGGTTTGGCCCCCACAGAGCCCTGATCTCAACATCATCGCGTCTGTCTGGGATTACATGAGGAGACAGAAGGAGGCAGCCTACATGCACAGATGATCTGTGGTTAGCTCTCCAAGATGTTTGGAGCAACCTACCTGCTAAGTTCCTTCAAAAACTGTGTGCAAGTGTACCTAGAAGAATTGATGCTGTTTTGAAGGCAAAGTGGTGGTCACACCAAATGTTAGGAATTATTGTTAGGAACGTTGTTTGTCTTTTTTAGATGGCGCATGGGTCTCTCAGATTCACTTTTCATGACAGGGGGGCATAGGTCCATCGGTCTTTTGTTAGGAGTTTCATTTTGCGGGGAAGACTGGCTCTGTTTGGCACGCACAGTCCATCTTTCTGATCTCAGAAACTGTGGGCTTGGGAGTTCCCTTTGGCCTTGGGGGCTGTCCTTGGGTGGTCTGCATTCAAAGTTTTTGTGTGTGGCATGCCACCATCACCACATTTTGTCATGGTGGGGAATCCACAGGATGCTTTATGCGCCCCTTGCAGCAGAGGCACTATGATAGGATGCTCTACATGGCCCACTGCTCCATCATGGTTAGGGGGGGTCAGAACAATGGCGACCCGTCCATAGGGGGCGCAGGGCTTCGCCCCCCCCCCCCCCCAGCTGTTCACAAAAAAAAGTGGTCACTTTAAGGGTGACCAGGCGCCGGACACACAGCGGTCTATGGGAAGCTTCCCAGCTTGCAATCAGCTGATTGCAAGCTGGTAAGCTGATTTTCCCTTGTTTAGGGAGTGTTCAGGGCACAAGCCATGCGCCCGTAAACACTCCCACTCTCCAATCATTTGTCTCTGGCCCCCTGTGCTTTATTTTTATTGACGGGGACCAGAGGACAGTGGGCGGTGCTCTTTGCGGCATTTCCGGTTTCTCGGCTCATTGTGCTGTGGACTGTAAGACTGGCTGTACCTGTGGTGGATTAGGAAGCTGAGCGGCGTGATTCTGGGCAAGGTAAGGCTAATTTAAGTGTGCTGTGGGACTCAGTCTCCCTCTCCTCTCCTGACTGACACACTCTGACAGCCGCGATCTGCCCCTCCACACACACTACCCTGCTCGCCTCTAACTCATTCTCCAGTCTCCACTCAGACAGCACGCACTGTAGATTGGGCAACATGAAGGATATGAAAAAAGGATTCACCTGGGGCTGAGGAACAGAACACTGTAAGATTTAAGATCTGCTGATTCCACTCACATGGCACACACACAGTACACTGTGAGGATGATGGTCAGCAGTAGAAGCTGCAGAGTGCACAGCTCACGTTATCACTGTCCTGCACATACATGGATTACTTGTTTTTATTTTTTTTACTTGGCCAGGCACTGTGACCACATGGGCTCACCTTATTTATTTATTTAGTCTTTGCTGACCATTGCCGTGACCAGAGGTCTGCCTTTCACATTGCCTATTTATTGATGGGGAAGGGAGGATAGATAGGAGGCACTGCTCTCCACCTGCAGAACCCGTTTCCCCTTGTAGTGTAATGTGAACTCTCCTATGGTTGGGGGAATGTCAGGTGTTACATGGGGCAGTAATAAAAATAAAGGAGTGCGTGCTGCAGTAGTGCTTTGCACAGACTGAAGTGTGAGGAGAAGTGTGGAGGATTGTGAAGTGTTCAGGAATCAGGAGAACACTGAGGCATATGTTTTTATATGTATAGCCCTGACTATACTTTTGTCTGTCTGTGGAGACAAGGGGCAGGATTTGAACAATGGTCCCAAAGTTGACCAGCATCAGAACCCCTAGATGATGGTGTACATCTTCTGTAAAAGAACACGGGGCTGCTGTGTACAGTGTAATGACATTTTCCTATATTTGACGTGTCTGAGTGTGGAGGTTTTCTGTGTATGCATGTTACCTCAGGATTAGGGCACTGCCATTGTGCATGGCCCCTGTTTTCACAGACAGCCTGTGTATAACACCCTCTGCGGCCTGTGTATGCATGACATCCAGAGTGTATACCCCTTGTCTTCATAGACATCCTATATGTGGCACCCAGTTATGGCCCCTGTTTCCAGACAGTTTATGTATGGCACCAGTGTGGTCTCTGTATATATGGAACCCAGTGTAGCCCCCATTTTCATAGACATTCTATGTATGACACCAAGTGTGGCCCCTATTATGTACTATACCCAGCTTCCATGGATTCCCTTATTCACAGTACACAGTCTCAGTTTACCTCAGCAGCAGCAGCCCAGTCCCCTGTATGTGTGTGAATACAGGCATGACATGCTGTGTGTGTGTGTATGTGTGTATGTGGAATGCTGAGGTGACCATACAGAGTGTAGTAGACGTGCATAGTACAGTCGGTGTATAAAGCGCATATTATGTGATAGAGAATGTGTGTCCTCTGCTTGTCAGGTGGCAAAGTGCTAAGTTGCAGAGAGGGAGGAGAATGTGGCCTCCTAATCACACACACAACCTATAGAGATATACATAGCATACCCATATTAATAGGGCTAATCAGGGCACCAGGATGGGGGAGGCAGAAAAATATGAATCTCCAGCCACTTGCTGGGGATTTGGAATTTTAAAACGCCTGTCTTCCGTCCCCTAATTCCGCGTCCTCTCTCTTGTGCCAGCCAGTGATGGGACGAAGGGAATGCATAACCAGACATGCCAACCTGCAAAAACTTATTTCAGGGAGGTTTCAAACTCATTTCAGGGAGGTGACACTTCACGTCGGCGCCTACCCCCCCCAATAAAATGCAGCCTTACCATTGCCAATTAAATGCAGCCTGATCAGTGCCAATTAAATGCAGCTATACCAGCACCCAATGAAATGCAGCCTGATCCCACAGCTGCTGGGGCTGGGCTACTGGCCCTGGGGTCTGGTTGTTAGGGCCTGGCTGCTGGGGCCAAGGGTCTGGCTGCTGGAACTGGGCTGCTGGTCCTGGGGTCTGGCTGCTGGGGCAAGGGTCTGGCTGCTGCAGCTGGGCTGCTGCTCCTGGAGTCTGCCTGCTGGGGCCAAGGGTCTGGCTGCTGGGGCCGGCTGCTGGGGCCAGGGGTCTGGCTGCTGGGGCCAAGGGTCTTGCTGCTGGAGGTGGGCTGCTGGTCCTGGAGTCTGGCTGCTGGGGCCAAAGGTCTGGCTGCTGGGACCAAGGGTCTGGCTGCTGGAGCTGGGCTGCTGGTCCTGGAGTCTGGCTGCTGGGGCCAGGGATCTGGCTGCTGGGACCAAGTGTCTGGCTGCTGGAGGTGGGCTGCTGGTCCTGGAGTCTGGCTGCTGGGGCCAGGGGTCTGGCTGCTGGGACCAAGGGTCTGGCTGCTGGAGCTGGGCTGCTGGTCCCAGAGTCTGGCTGCTGGGGCCAGGGGTCTGGCTGCTGGAGCTGGGCTGCTGGTCCTGGGGTCTGGCTGCAATGGGGCTGGAGAGTCATCCCAGTCAGAGAATTCCCCAGAAGGAAGGGGGTGGGCTGAGGCTGGGGGGGGCAGCCCATACTGCTCCCCAGCCTGCTGCATGGGTACTTCTTTTGGGGTCGGTCCGGCCGATTCAGCAGGGAAGGAAGGGGGTGGGCGGAGGCAGAGAGAAGACTGTGATCTGCAGGCTGTAGCAATTAAAAGAAAAAAGAACTTTTCCCCTCAGTGAGAATGGCGGCGGCAGCACCCGAGGACCGAGGGACGGTTCGGCCTCGGGTGCCGACATCGCTGGACCCCAGGACAGGTAAGTGTCCTTATTTTAAAAGTCAGCAGCTGCAGTATTTGCAGCTGCAGACATCTAAAAAAAATTTTTTAGCGAAACTCCGCTTTAAGTAGACTAAAATGTACTGCAGAATTTAGTCGACTAAAATATACTGCAGATTTTAGTCGACTAAATTTGACTAAAACTAAAACAATTGCAGATGACTAAAATGCGATTAAAACTAAAACTAAAGTAAAGTAAAACTAAATTTAAATTTGATGCCAAAATTAACGCTGTCATACAATTAAGATATAGAACTGACTAACTAAAAATGTCATAATGTTTTGGTAGTCTGTTGTTGATCTTTTACTTCATATCATCTTTTTTTTTTACATACAAAAGACTGATCAAGCAAAGACAAGACAATCTTACATTGCAGCATATATACTGTACGTGTTGGAAAGTTGCCAAAGTCATGATTATGATTTATTTGCATTATTTGACTTGTATTGTTTGCTTCAGATTTTGATTGATTTAACCACTTGAGCCCCGGACCATTATGCTGCCTAAGGACCAGAGGTCTTTTTCCAATTTGGCACTGCGTCGCTTTAACTGCTAATTGCGCGGTCATGCAATGCTGTACCCAAACGAAATTTGCGTCCTTTTCTTCCCACAAATAGAGCTTTCTTTTGATGGTATTTGATCACCTCTGCAGTTTTTATTTTTTGCGCTATAAACGGAAAAAGACCGAAAATTTTGAAAAAAAATGATATTTTCTACTTTTTGTTATAAAAAAAATCCAATAAACTAAATTTTAGTCATACATTTAGGCCAAAATGTATTCGGCCACATGTCTTTGGTAAAAAAAATTTCAATAAGCATATATTTATTGGTTTGCGCAAAAGTTATAGCGTCTACAAACTAGGGTACATTTTCTGTAATTTACACAGCTTTTAGTTTATGACTGCCTATGTCATTTCTTGAGGTGCTAAAATGGCAGAGCAGTACAAAACCCCCCCAAATGACCCCATTTTGGAAAGTAGACACCCCAAGGAAATTGCTGAGAGGCATGTTGAACCCATTGAATATTTATTTTTTTTGTCCCAAGTGATTGAATAATGACAAAAAAAAAAAAATATTTACAAAAAGTTGTCACTAAATGATATATTGCTCACACAGGCCATGGGCCTATGTGGAATTACACCCCAAAATACATTCAGCTGCTTCTCCTGAGTACGGGGATACCACATGTGTGGGACTTTTTGGGAGCCTAGCCGCGTACGGGGCCCCGAAAACCAAGCACCGCCTTCAGGATTTCTAAGGGTGTAAATTTTTGATTTCACTCCTCACTGCCTATCACAGTTTCGGAGGCCATGGAATGCCCAGGTGGCACAAAACCCCCCCAAATGACCCCATTTTGGAAAGTAGACACCCCAAGCTATTTGCTGAGAGGCATATTGAGTCCATGGAATATTTTATATTTTGACACAAGTTGCGGGAAAGTGACACTTTTTTTTTTTTTTTGCACAAAGTTGTCACTAAATGATATATTGCTCACACAGGCCATGGGCATATGTGGAATTGCACCCCAAAATACATTTAGCTGCTTCTCCTGAGTACGGGGATACCACATGTGTGGGACAAACCCCCCCAAATGACCCCATTTTGGAAAGTAGACACCCCAAGCTATTTGCTGAGAGGCATGGTGAGTATTTTGCAGCTCTCATTTGTTTTTGAAAATGAAGAAAGACAAGAAAAAACTTTTTTTTTTTTCTTTTTTCAATTTTCAAAACTTTGTGACAAAAAGTGAGGTCTGCAAAATACTCACTATACCTCTCAGCAAATAGCTTTGGGTGTCTACTTTCCAAAATGGGGTCATTTGGGGGGGGTTTTGTGCCACCTGGGCTTTCCATGGCCTCCGAAACTGTGATAGGCAGTGAAGAGTGAAATAAAAAATTCACGCCCTTAGAAAGCCTGAAGGCGGTGCTTGGTTTTCGGGGTCCCGTACGCGGCTAGGCTCCCAAAAAGTCTCACACATGTGGTATCCCCGTACTCAGGAGAAGCAGCAGAATGTATTTTGGGGTGTAATTTCACATATTTCCATGGCATGTTTGAGCAATATATCATTTAGTGACAACTTTGTGCAAAAAAAAAAAAATTTGTCTCTTTCCCGCAACTTGTGTCGCAATATAAAATATTCCATGGACTCGACATGCCTCTCAGCAAATAGCTTGGGGTGTCTACTTTCCAAAATGGGGTCATTTGGGGGGGTTTTGAACTGTCCTGGCATTTTATGCACAACATTTAGAAGCTTATGTCACACATCACCAACTCTTCTAACCACTTGAAGGCAAAGCCCTTTCTGACACTCATTGTTTACATGAAAAAGTTATTTTTTTTTGCAAAAAAATTACTTTGAACCCCCAAACATTATATATTTTTTTAAAGCAAATGCCCTACAGATTAAAATGGTGGGTGTTTCATTTTTTTTTTTCACACATTATTTGCGCAGCGATTTTTCAAACGCATTTTTTGGGGAAAAAACACACTTTTTTTAAATTTTAATGCACTAAAACACACTATATTGCCCAAATGTTTGATGAAATAAAAAAGATGATCTTAGGCCGAGTACATGGATACCAAACATGACATGCTTTAAAATTGCGCACAAACGTGCAGTGGCAACAAAATAAATACATTTTTAAAAGCCTTTAAAAGCCTTTACAGGTTACCACTTTAGATTTACAGAGGAGGTCTACTGCAAAAATTACTGCCCTCGATCTGACCTTCACGGCGATACCTCACATGCATGGTGCAACTGCTGTTTACGTTTGACGACAGACCGCCGCTTGCGTTCGCCTTAGCGCGAGAGCAGGGGGCGACAGGGGTGTTTTTTTTTTTTTTTTTTCTTTATTATTTTTTTTGCTTTTTTATCTTATTTTTAAACTGTTCCTTTCATTTTTTTTTTTTTTTTAATCATTTTTATTGTTATCTCGGGGAATGTAAATATCCCCTATGATAGCAATAGGTAGTGACAGGTACTCTTTTTTGAAAAAATTGGGGTCTATTAGACCCTAGATCTCTCCTCTGCCCTCAAAGCATCTGATGACACCAAGATCGGTGTGATAAAATGCTTCCCCAATTTCCCAATGGCGCTATTTACATCCGGCGAAATCTAAGTCCTAAAATGCTCGTAGCTTCCGGTTTCTTAGGCCATAGAGATGTTTGGAGCCACTCTGGTCTCTGATCAGCTCTATGGTCAGCTGGCTGAATCACCGGCTGCATTCTCAGGTTCCCTGTTGAGATAGGAGAGCCAGAGAAAAACACGGAAGACGGTGGGGGGGGGGCTTTCCCTCCCACGGCTTGTAAAAGCAGTCTAGAGGCTAATTAGCCACTAGGATTGCTTTTACATGAAAGCCGACCGCTGGCTGAAAAGAATGATACCAAGATGATACCTAAACCTGCAGGCATCATTCTGGTATAACCATTCAAAGTCGTGAATGGCGTACCTGAAGACAAAAAAATGGTTAACAATAAAGCACGGTAAACGGTAAAGTATAAAAAATTGCATACCTGAAAAGCAAACATGAAAAAAACGTAATAACAATAAAACATTGCAGAATAGAATACAGTAAAAAAGAGCAGAACAATAGAGAGAGAGAATAGAGAGAGAGAGAGAACAATAAAACGACAGCTATTTTTTTTTATTTTATATATTTTTATTTTTTTTTACACTTTTTTTGTAACTAACTTTTATAACTGTAACCGGTTCCAGGTTCGGGTCTCTCAAAATGCGATGGCATCTTGGGAGACCCTGTGAAAGTGTGCCTAGTCTGTGCAATGCTGTACCCTACGCTAATACTCAACTAATGAATGGTAGCGTTCAAAACATTCACCAATGCAAAGACCAGGATTGTCAGGACAGGAGGGACAATGATAGCGGGTGTCACGCCTATATTCGCGCTTGCTGCAGACACGACATCTTTTTTGGGGGTTCGTTGGGTAGGGATACTCGGGAGGACATAAAGAAAATGCCTCTCATGCAGCCGACTGCATTTGGTTGGGGATGTGAATGGGGGAAGTACGGGCGCTGCAGAAGCGGTGGGTTCCCAATTAGGATTGGCGAATGCAGCAGGAAGGGCACTATGGGCACGACGGGCCTGTGTTTGTCTTCTTGGTGGCAGCGGGACACTACTTGTGCTTGCCACCTCACCAGCTTGAACTGCACTTATGGGACTCGCCACGTCACCAAGTGTTACTGCAGTGCTGGTTTGACTACGACCAGGGTGTACTAGGCCGCTGGCGCTTGCCAGTTCAATAAAAAGCTACCAAAAAAACTGTTAGCGATCGCAGGGATCAGGCCTGACTCTGCGAACGCTGCAGTTATGCGTTAAGTGTTTTGTAAGTGACAGTGATCGATCGATACTGCACTTGGGTGGGCTGGGCCGGGCGGAGGGGCAAAATGCAGGTGCTAGCAGGTATCTGGGCTGATCCCGCTAACACTGCGTTTTTGGGAACCCTAAACTGCTGGGGACGCCAGTATAGATCTGATCGGATCAGATATTGATCCGTTCAGATACTATACCACTAAGGGAGGTGTACGGTGCGTGCGTGGGTGTTAGCGGTACTGGCGCTAATCTGACGCTGCTTGGGGCTGGTGCTTGCCAGTTCACCAAAATACTACCAAAAAAACTGTTAGCGATCGCAGGGATCAGGCCTGACTCTGCGAACGCTGCAGTTATGCATTTAGTGTTTTGTAAGTGTCAGTGATCGATCGATACTGCACTTGGGTGGGCTGGGCTGGGCTGGGCCGGGCGGAGGGGCAAAACGCAGGTGCTAGCAGGTATCTGGGCTGATCCCGCTAACACTGCGTTTTTGGGAACCCTAAACTGCTGGGGACGCCAGTATAGATCTGATCGGATCAGATATTGATCCGTTCAGATACTATACCACTAAGGGAGGTGTACGGTGCGTGCGTGGGTGTTAGCGGTACTGGCGCTAATCTGACGCTGCTTGGGGCTGGTGCTTGCCAGTTCACCAAAATACTACCAAAAAAACTGTTAGCGATCGCAGGGATCAGGCCTGACTCTGCGAACGCTGCAGTTATGCATTTAGTGTTTTGTGTCAGTGATCGATCGATACTGCACTTGGGTGGGCTGGGCTGGGCTGGGCTGGGCCGGGCGGAGGGGCAAAACGCAGGTGCTAGCAGATATCTGGGCTGATCCCGCTAACACTGCGTTTTTGGGAACCCTAAACTGCTGGGGACGCCAGTATAGATCTGATCGGATCAGATATTGATCCGATCAGATACTATACCACTAAGGGAGCTGTACGGTGCGTGCGTGGGTGTTAGCGCTACTGGCGCTAACCTGACGCTGCCTGGGGCTGGTGCTTGCCAGTTCACCAAAATGCTACCAAAAAAACTGTTAGCGATCGCAGGGATCAGGCCTGACTCTGCGAACGCTGCAGTTATGCGTTTAGTGTTTTGTAAGTGACAGTGATCGATCGATACTGCACTTGGGTGGGCTGGGCGGAGGGGCAAAACGCAGGTGCTAGCAGGTATCTGGGCTGATCCCGCTAACACTGCGTTTTTGGGAACCCTAAACTGCTGGGGACGCTAGTATAGATCTGATCGGATCAGATATTGATCCGTACAGATACTATACCACTAAGGGAGGCGTATGCTGCGTGCGTGGGTGTTAGCGGTACTGGCGCTAATCTGACGCTGCCTGGGGCGACGCATATCACCGCCGGGCGATCAGGGGGCTAAACCTTTATTCGGTAATAAACGGCGGGTGCCCTGACACTATAAAAAATAAACAAACTAACCAGCGTCACCCGTAACAGTTATACGGTGATCAGTGGTGAAAGGGTTAACTAGGGGGCAATCAAGGGGTTAAAACATTTATTCGGTAGTATATGGGGGTCCCTGTCGCTATAAAACGCTGACGGCGAACCTAAGTATTTAGGTCCCTAACTAGCGTCACCAGCGACACTAATACAGCGATCAGAAAAATGATCGCTTAGCGACACTGGTGACAGGGGGTGATCAAGGGGTTAAAACTTTATTAGGGGGGTTTAGGGGGGTATCCTAGACCTAAAGGGGGGTAATACTAACTGTCCCAACACTGTAACTGTCACAAACTGACACCAATGCAGTAATCAGAAAAAAAAAAAAAAAACTGCTGGTGTCAGTTTGTGACAGGGGGGGGGGGGGGGGGTGATTGGGGGGCGATCGGGGGGGGGATCGGGGTGTTTAGTGTGCCTGGCATGTTCTACTGTGTGTGTAGTGTTGTGCACTCACATACCTGTCTTCTCTCCTCGGGCTGGAACGGTAATTACCGAGCGGAGGAGAGATGACATCATTTCCTTTGCTGCTGTTTAGCATACAGCAGCAAAGGAATGATGTAATTGGCCGGCGGCGATCGCGAGGGGGGGGCCACGAACGGATGGCCTCCCCCTCACCTCTGATCGCCGCTGGACAAAAGACGACCGCCTCGGGCACCGGGGGGGGGTCCGATCGGACCCCCCACCCGCGGAAGGCAAATCACGTATATGTACGTGATTTTGCCTGTCCGTGCCACCTTGCCGACGTAAATCGGCGTGAGGCGGTCGTCAAGTGGTTAAAGTTTACATGACTTGAAGTAAACTTGTATTTACTATTAATTCTCCCAAACTAAAGACAGACAAATGTAGCAACACTTATGGTTAAATACCCTTTAGGCTCGATTCACACAGGGGCAACACGACTTCAGCGCGACTTTGTACCGCGGCTTCAACGCGACTTCAGCGCGACTTTAGCAAATTACAACGCGACTTGAAGTCGCCTCCATGACAGGCGACTTCGGCTGTGGCCAATCACAGGGCAATCAGCTCTCTGGGAGGGAGGGGTTTTCCCTGCAAAGTCGCTTGACTTTGAGAGAGAGATCCGACTTGGAGGCGACTTCCACTGATTTCTATGTTATAGGTCGCCTACCAAGTCGGATCAAAGTAGTACAGGGAGTACGCTCTGAAGTCGGAGCGACTTCAGTAGTGTCTATTAAGACGCTCCCATTCACTCCCATTGAATCTATTTCTGGGGCGACTTGGGGCGACTTGAGGGCGTACAAGTCGGATCCCAAGTCGTCCTAGTGTGAACCGACCCTTAGAGCAGTGGTCATCAACCCTGTCCTCAGGGCCCACTAACAAGCCAGGTTTGCAAGATAACTGAAATACATCACAGGTGATATCATTTGCTGCTCAGTGATTGCAGTATTCTAGTTTGCATCTCCCCAAGGTAATACATAAAACCTGGCCTGATAGTGGACCATGAGGACAGGGTTGATGACCACTGCTATAGAGCACCCCAGGAACTATAAAACATAGTGAGCTCTATGAGTGCATAGAGAAACTTCACTTTCTGAGTTTCTAAAAAAACAGGAATTTGCTTTTCACGTGATTGGATAACTGAAGGGAATTCTCACAATATTTATTGCGTGAAAATAATTAATTCCTAAAGTAAATCAGCCTCATTAAGTAGATCGTCCTTATCCGTATCATTCCCTTTTTTTTTTACCCCTTGCTATTGCAGTTACTAGTATTAAAACATACCATTTTGGTGAGGATGGGAAAAACAGGAACTCCTGTACCAAAGAACGAGGTCAACTTTAAAAAGTTTAATGATGATTATAGTGGTAATAATTAAAAACGCTGCTGTCACAAATATTGCAATCAAGAGTCCCTGTAAATTAGGACCTGTGGAGATTAAAATAAAAAAAAAATAATTAATAAAATACATTTAATTGTTTGAAAAGAAACACACAGTTTGTTACTTAAACAAATTCACTTTATTAAAAAAAAAAAATTAAAGATCACAAAATGGACATTTCGACAACATGAAGCCTAACCAATATAAGTTATGGATAAACAGGGGAGAATATGTCAATTTATGCACAAGAAAAATGTATTAACAAACTTGATATGCCTCCCTCTAAAATGTTTTAGATGCAACAAACTCTCCACTTCCTCAATATAAAAAAAGAAGACATCGACACAATGGCATCCTTCAAAAATTGGGGCATCCATTCAAAGAGGAGTCCTCTCATCATTATAGTAACAATTATACTAGGTATTGGACAGCCTGGCATGGGCAAGATGGCATGGGCACTAGATTCAATTACTGACACAGATTTGGAAAACTGGGACAAATGGAACCAATGTGAACATATTTAACGAGGCAATATATAATAAGTCTTATCCAAATGGTATTTAGTCCCGGCCAAACTCTCAAATTTTTCCCTGATGCCTCCCTAGGCAGTTAGGCTTCATGTACCTTACCTGCTGGGCTTGTCCCAAGATCAAATGGGTTTGGACCGGGATATTATCTACTAATTTAAACTATAACCAACATCAGCATACCTAACGATCTACACACAACCTTAATAAATGAGCCCATGCATGGAATTCCAGAACCCTAACAGGCTACCCTTTCTATTATTTTAGCAGCTAAAATTTAGCAAGAGCCTGAAAATAGACTATAGTAAACGCAGAGCTTAATGCCATTACTATAAATGCCAAACTATTGTGGATCATTGCCCATGAGAAACTGGACAATATACCAAAAGACACAAGAGGTTTTCAAGCCCATGGATGATCCAATATATATAAACCAAATAACAAGGTCACAGCTGAAGGGCAAGCGACAAAAACTCTCTTTATGCTTAGTGGGGGAGGGTGGCTAGAAATACCCAGTTTTCTCTTTTTAATTTGCCAATTCTCTCTTATCCTTGTTGACTCACTCTTAAAGGTTTTGGCTATGAAGTAACCTCCAGCTATAAAATGTATGTAGGAACTGGTAACTTATATGTATATTCTTACTGATCAATAGCATTAGTGATATTTAATACTTAGACATATTTTAAATTCAATTCAGTTTCATTGGACTGAATGTAATTTTCGTTTGTTACAACAAGTAAAGTAAAGTAGCCCCCCTGCAGGGTTGTCATAATGTACTAGTATGTACCACATACTAGCACATTGTGACAGACTTACCTGTAAAGCGAATCCCTCCTTCACGGATCCCTGGCACTGCCATCTTCACCTTTTCTTCCTTTCTGGGTTTATGGACTCCGGCCTTATGAATGGCCAGGGCCGCGGTGATGTAACTCCTGTGCACAGGATGCCGTCCCTTCAGAGAGCATGCAGTGGTGCCGTCACCAGCAGCAGCCCTTATGAATATCTCTTAAACAGTGCAAGTTTAGGAGATATTCACTGTACCTACAGGTAAGCCTTAGTTTACCTCCACTTTAAATATATGCATTTAAAGCTGAACTCCAGGCAAAAGCTATATACATAGATGAAATACATACAAATAAGCTGTTTTACCTGCCAAAAAAATGTGTCTGTATCTGGTTCTAAGATTTAGATAACTCTGTCACACAGCACAGCTCTGTCTGGCAGGGCAGGAGACTGATTCTTTTTCAATACTTTAGTTAACAATAAAATAAGCTTGTGGCTGCTGTAGCAGCCATGAGCTTATTACTGTTTTGTTCAGCCAGCTCCCATCCGTCATGTAAAAGTGATCCATACAGCTGTATAGGAGGGCAGGGGAGACATTGGGGTCTAATAGATATGTCTTCATAAAGAGAACCTGTCACCTGCCCAATGCGATCACATAGGAGGAAAAATTAATATATGATATAAAATATAATATAATTAAAAAAAAAAAACAAAATAAATGTAACCCAATCGCCCTGAACATACCCACAAATGCAAACATGCGCATAGGGTGCACAGATGTATGTAGAACAAGTTTGCACCATGTATGTGAGTTATCAGCACAAACGTTTAATCTCCATGGCGGTTTTCCCGAGTGTGGCTCGGGGTTAAATTTCAGCACCATTAGTGGTAACCCTGATCCACACTCGGGATTGCATTGCAGGATCCCGGTGCGGTATACTTACCTTGTCCCCAGGATCCTGCGATGTCCCTCCACTGTGTCTGCGGGCTCTGTCCTCCGCCCAAAGCCTCTCTGTGCCGAACTCCGTTCCCTGCGAGCGCCGCGACGCACAGGGGCGGAGCCCTGCGGCAAATTCAAAAAGGTGAAAAATCATAATACATACAGTACACTGTAATCTTACAGGTTACATTACTGTATGAAATTATTTCTCATCCCTTTTGTCCCCAGTGCTTTGTCCAATGCCCTGCATGCAGTTTTATATTATATATACTGTTCTTTCTGCCTGGAAACTTGAGATTGTCCATAGCAACCAAAAAGTGTCCCTTTACGGCAAAAGTGGTTTTAGACCAGCTAGAAAACAGCGATAGTAAATTAGAACACTTGCAGAATTGAGCGATATAAACAAAAAAGTCAGTGCTACTACCCATACATCACACAGAAAGCAGAGCTCCTGTGTGCTCGATCCACAGTCGCTGGCTGAGTAGAGGAATAGATGATCCGCACTCCGGTGATTGCTCTAAAAAAATGATGTATTTATTAACAAACCACAGTGACCAGACGCAAATGAGAACAGTTGACGCGTTTCAGCCTATAAGGCCTTAGTCAAGAATTGAGCGACAGTGAAACGTGGGGAAATTAATTTTATTATTATTTTTTTTTATAATTATTTATAGTTATTTATTATATTATAATTGATGATTTTGTGTTTCAAACTTCATCATACCGGGGATATCTACTAGACTCTTGGTGGATTTAAGTGTGTTATTGCTAAGAATACAGGCCTACAATATAAAACGTCAAATTTCTATGCAAAATAATTGTACAGCTTTGAGACGCAAAAATCTGACATAATCATACCGCCAGGGAGGTTAAGTGAAAGCAATAGATTGAGGGCCATAATTCATGATTAATGCTAAACTGATAAGTTGTAAATGCTTTTAAAACATTGCCTAGATACTGTAGTTTTTTGCAATATTATGGGAGCACACAATTTTACATGTTTGGTATCTATTTACTCAGTGCAACGCCTCTTTTATATCTTACCAAAAAATGGGAATTATATTGTGTTAGTTTGCACCAAAATTCATTTTAGTGCACTTTTTTACTGAAATTATGCATTTGATACACAGCTGCACAAATATTGTGCAACATAAAAACTGCAAAAAACATTTTTTTATTCTACAAGGCCTCTACTTTCAGAGGAATTCATAAATGTCTGTGTTTGCACTGGGGAAAGAGTGTCCACACTGCACACTCCTTCCAGAGTGAACTCCCACCCTCCCTCCACAGCCACTGTGCCAGTTACACTGACAGGAACATGGGTGAGTATTTTTATACTAGGAGTGGCGGACTGAGAGACTAGCTCCCCATCAGGTCCACTCCACTTTTAATTGACAGCACATAGCAGTGGATGGATCCATAGCCACTATTCGATCCAGCAGTGGCTTTCCAATTCACCCACTGCTGTGCACTGTCATTCAAAATTGGAGTGGACTTGATGGAGAACTAGTTTCTCAGCTCCACATCAGGGATGTGGGGAAGATCCCCCCCACCCCAAAGCACCCCCCCATGTATAGTGCATGTGGTCTAGTATGGTTCAGGAGGGGGGGAGCGCTCACTCGCCTCCCCCCCCCCCTTTACTGACCTGCCAGGCTGCTTGCTCAGATTAGGGTCAGGTATGGATTAAAATAGCCATTTGCCGGCAGTTGCAACCTCGAGTCAATTTAAATGTGATTTGACTAGTTTTTTTTTGCTTTAGAAATTTAATTTTTGCTGGAGCATGTTCTATGCATGCTACAGACGCACCGCTTTACAGGCAGACTAAGGGGACCCCCCAGGCACTATATTTAAAGGAATTTTTCGTTTTTAATGTTGCACTTTCTGCATCATTAAAATCACTGCGCCTAAAAAACTAGGCATTGATACATGTCCTCCAGAGCGGTATCCGGACCCCAATACTCCTTTTATGGCCAATTACTTGCATATAAGCACTCAAAATGGGCACTTTTGATCTTTCCTGTTCGGCTCCCATATACTTCAATTAGGTTCGCTGTTTGGGTTAGAACGGAGTTAACAGGAGTTCTGCTGAGAACCGAACAGGGGGTGTTCGGCCCATCTCTACCATTAAGAGATGTCCAACACATTTAGAAGTATGACCTGTTTTAGGTAGCCAGTGATGGTGTGAGGTGTGCAATCGCAAAATACTGAAAAATGCACAGGCAGCTATGTTTATAGCAATCTCAAGCATAACTTCAATGTAGTGCTCTCGCGAAACAAAGTGTCCCTGATGGGATGGGTGATGTACAAAGTACACCGCTGTCACTAAGTGTTTTAGTTAAAGCACGTTCACATTGTATACCACCTGTCTAAACTGGTGACCACTGTTTGCTTTTGTTTTTCCAAAAATTGGCAAAAAAAGGTATCAAAAATCATCTTTTTTTTGGGGGGGGGGGCCTGCAGTTTGGAAATGTGGTCACCCTATATTAAATCCAAAAGCAAACATTTATTATATTGCAGCTTATCAATTCTTGTGTGTGATTTTTAGGCTATCTTTCTTTTATTCTCACCTGGTGTTCTGGCCAGTAAGTCTGTTGTTTTTTAACAGAACAAGTTCGCCTTCAAATATAACAGTGTTGCGACAAGCCATTTACCACTGACAGGAGTGCTTACAATGATCAGCTTTTATTTATTTATGTAAAACCTTTATCCCAAAAGGAACAAAACTGTTGTTGTAACTGCTTATAAAGTATTAGCTGGAGTTTGGCTTCAATTTGTTAGTGTGTCTAAATCTGCTAGTGCAGCTAACACTACCCCCCCCCCCCCAGACTGCCAATGTTGCTGCCCAAGGGTGTCTCTGCTGCTCCTTCATCCAGAGTGGGGGCAGTCTAATGTCGCGCACACACGACCGGACTTTACGGCATAGTTGGTTCGGCGGACCGGAGTCCGTCAGACAATTCGATCGTGTGTGGGCTCCAGCGGACTTTTTTTCCCCAAAAGTTTGACGGACCTAGAAATGAAAAATGTTTCAAATCTTTTTGATGGACTTGAGTCTGGTCAAAAAGTCCGCTCGTCTGTATGCTAGTCCGACGGACAAAAACCGACGCTAGGGCAGCTATTGGCTACTGGCTATTAAATTCCTTGTTTTAGTCCGGTTGTACGTCATCACGTACGAATCCGTCGGACTTTGGTTGATCATGTGTAGGCAAGTCCGTTCATTCGGAAATTCCGTTAAAAAGTCCGCAGGACAAAGTCTGTCGTAAAGTCCGCTCGTGTATACGCGGCATTATACAGGATGTCTGTTACTGGCAAAATCCCCAGGTGAAAAAGCCTAAAGAAAGAAAGCTAATGCAGCCACTGCATCTAATGATTGGTAAGCTGTAATACAGTGCCTTGCAAAAGTATTCACCCCCCTTGGAATTTTTCATGTTTTGCTGCCTCATAACCTGGAATTAACATGGATTGTTTGAGGATTTGTATAATTTATTTTATAGAACATGCCCACAACTTTGAAGATTTTTTTTTTATTATTGTGAAGCAAACAACAAATAGGGCAAAATAACAGAAAAAGTCAATGTGCATAACTATTCACCCACCCTAAAGTCAATGCATTGTAGAGCCACCTTTTGCGGCTATCACAGCTCCAAGTCACTTTGGATAAGTCTCTATGAACTTGCCACATCTTACCACTGGGATTTTTGCCCATTCCTCCTTGCAAGACTGCTCCAGCTCCTTCAAGTTGGATGGTTTGCACTTGTGAACAGCAATCTATATATCTGACCACAGATTTTCTATTGGATTGAGGTCTGGGCTTTGACTAGGCCATTCCAACACATTTACATGTTTCCCCTTAAACCACTCAAGTGTTGCTTTAGCAGTGTATTTGGGGTCATTGTCCTGCTGGAAGGTGAACCTCCATCCTAGCCTCAAATGACACACAGAGTGGTACAGGTTTTGCTCAAGAATATCCCTGTATTTAGCACCATCCATCTTTCCCTCAACTCTGACCAGTTTCCCAGTCCCGACTGCTGAAAAACATCCCCACAGCATGATGCTGCCACCACCATGTTTCAATGTGGGGATGGTGTTCTTTGGGTGATGTGATGTGTTGGGTTTGAGCTAGACATAGCTTTTTTTTTGATGGCCAAAAAGTTCAATTGTAGTATCATCAGACCTGAGCACATTCCTCCATACATTTTGGGAGTTTCCCAAATGCCTTTTCGCAAACTCAAAACATGCCATTTTGTTTTTTGCTGAAAGTAATGGCTTTCTTCTGGCCACTCTGCCATAAAGCCCAACTCTATGGAGCATACAGTTTATTATCCTCCTATGTACAGATTTTCCAGTCTCTGCTGTGGAACTCTGCAGCTCCTCCAGGGTTACCATAGGTCTCTAGGCTGCCTCTCTGATTAATGCCCTCCTTGCCCGGTCCGTGAGTTTTGGTGTGCGGCCGTCTCTTGGTAGGTTTGCTGTTGTGCCATGTTCTTCCCATTTGGTTATGATAGATTTGATGGTACTCCTAGGGATCATCAAAGATTTGGATATTTTTTTATAACCTAACCCTGACTTGTACTTCTCAACAACATTGTCCCTTGCTTGTTTGGAGAGTTCCTTGGTCTTCATGGTAGTGTTTGGTTAGTGGTGCCTCTTGCTTAGGTGTTGCAGCGTCTGGGGTCTTTCAAAAAGGTGTGTATATGTAATGACAGATCATGTGACACTTAGATTGCACACAGGTGGACATCATTTCAATAATTATGTGGCTTCTGAAGGTAATTGGTTGCACCAGAGCTTTTTATGGGCTTCATAACAAAGGGGGTGAATACATACACACATGCCAATTATCAGTTTTTAATTTCTGAAAAATAGTTTTATGTATATATTTTTCTAATTTTACTTCACCAACTTACTACAGACTTACCAACAGACTATTGTGTTCTGATCCATCACATATAATTCAGATTAAAAAAACATTGAACTAAAAGCTGTAATGTAACAAAATAGGTAAAAAGCCAAGGGGGTGAATACTTTTGCAAGGCACTGTATATTGCATTTTTGGTTTGGGGTTTAATAATGTTTTAAGGAAACTACCAACAGAAAACTGACGTTAGAGCCATTCTGAATTCCAATCATGTTCTGAGAGGTGTAATTAGTTTTTAACCAAAAAAGACAGATTTTAACAAAACATGAAAAAATTACTTTAGAGGGGAATTCATATGTGTCTTTATTTGCCTGGAGTTCAGCATTAATTTTTGGTTATACTTCATTTTTAGCAAATATTCTAAGAACAAAAACTACAAGAGTAATCTAAAACCTTTAACCAGAAAAGCCTCTTCTGTCCCCCTATATGAATTATTTCCCTTTATTACCAGGACTGACTTTCTCTGACTTCATGGCTAAGCTCCACCTACTGCCACCCATGTGTCTTTTTATACAATCAGATTCATAAAATATTTAATTCGTGTACTTTGGTCTGAAAATAATTGACCGTTTGCTTCTTATAAGCCAATTACTATATGTGAATACATACCTGGTCGTTTCAGTATAAAAAATGCCTGAATGTATGCTAAAGTATTGTCAGCAGAACAATAAAATCGTAGACCGTAATCTTCTTCTTTAACACTTGAAAAGGTTATATTTTGGCATGCCACTTTTTGTCCATCTTTGACTGCTTCACTGTAAGAAGAGAGATCATAATAATATAAGCTCAAACAAAAAATATCCTTCTCTTTAGATGTGTCATGCTAATGATTAAAGCTTCTAAAAATGTATAATTTGTCCATTAAGGCAAACAGATTTCAGGTGTAGCATTTTCATATATGTTTAATTATTAAGCCCAATAACAAACACTGGAGTTGATTTACTAAAACTGGAGTGTGCAAAATCTGGTGCAGCTATGCATGATAGCCAATCAGCTTCTAATTTTAGCTTGTTAAATTAAGCTTTTACAAAAACAAAAAAAAACTACTTACACAATTTTTTTAGTTTTTGTGAATGAGTAGCTGTTCTATGTACCCTATGCTCATTCACATGGGGGGGTGGGATCTGGGGGCCCCCTTGTTAAACAGGGCTTCCAGATTCCGATAAGTCACCCCCCGCACCCCCACAACCACCAGGCCAGGGTTGTGGGGAAGAGGCCCCTGTCCTCATCAACATGGGGACAAAGTGCTTTGGCGCCCCCCACCGCAAAGCACCCCCTGGTGCTGGTATGGAAAAAAAATTGGCGTGGGGTTCCCCTGAAAAAACAATCCAGACCTAAGGATCTGGTACAGATTTTGGGGGGGACCTTCATGTCATTTTTTGGAAAAAATGTTCACATGGGGTTCCCCTCGAAATCCGTACAAGACCTGAAGGGCCTGGTATGGACTGGGGGGACCCCTATGCATTTTTTTTTTTAATGCCAGCATTCTTTTGCTTACATTCAACTATCAGCAGCACCTTAACCTCCTTAGCGGTAATCCCAAGTGTGACTCAGGGTGGATTTTCAGTACCAAAAGCAGTAACCCCGAGCCACACTCCAGATCGCATTGCAGGATCCAGGCAAAGTTACTTACCTTATCCCCAGGATCCTGCTATGTCTCCCCGCTGTGTGTGCAAGCTGTCCTCCGCCGGATCTATCACAGTGCAGAGCTCCGTTCCCTGTGAGCATTGCGACGCACGGGGATGGAGCATAGCGCCAAATTCAAAAAGTGAAAAACACACAATACATACAGTACACTGTAATATTACAGATTACATTACTGTATCACATTATTTCACCTCCCTTTTGTCCCTAGTGGTTTGTCCAGTGCCCTGCATGCAGTTTCATATTATAAATACTGTTCTTTCTGCCTGGAAACTGGAGATTGTCCATAGCTACCAAAAAGCGTCCCTTTACATCAAAAGCAGTTTTAGACCAGCTAGAAAACAGCGCTAATAAATTAGAATCACTTGCAGAATTGAGTGATAGTGATTCGTGGGGAAATTCGTCATCAAACACGGAAAGTAATGACAGCGACAATTCTGCAACTGAGCAAATTTCAGTGTTTTTGATTTGATTACATTATTGAATAATTTTTATTATTATTATATTATTATTTGTTATAATTATTTATAGGTATTTATTATATTATAATTTATGATTTCACGTTTCAAACTTTATCATACCCGAGATGTCTGCTAGACTCTTGTTTGGACAAATTTAAGAGTGTTAATCCTAAGAATTACAGGCCTACAATATAAAACGCCAAATTTCCATGTAAAACATTGTACCTCTTTGAGCATCAAAAATCTGAAATAATCATACCGCCAGGGAGGTTAAAGGACAACTAAAAGAAGAAAATTAAATAGTTTATTGTTTATTAACTATTAACAAATGCAGTATACCACACTGACTTGAACATTTTTCTATATACTAACTGCAGCCTGATTCTTGTTAAGTGATCATGTAATAAAGAGAGAGGCCAGAACTCCTTAGACAGGTTTCCACTGTTCAAATATTAAACCAGCTATTGCAAAGTTGCCTTTACAACAAAAAAAGAAGAAGAAGAAAAGAAACCTATTCCCTATAATGCAAAAATAACGTTTTACGTGATTTACATATACTTACTATTGTATTTCCTCTATCACTCTGCCATCATCAGAATATTCACTAATAAAAGATTCATTGTACCTCCAGGTCAAAATAAGGTTGCTATTTAACAGAGCTTCACAGGTTACAGTAACAGAGGTTCCTAAAAAAGAAGATATAAATACACCAAAATATAGAGTAAATAAAAAAATAATAAAAAAAAAAACAGAGGAATACAGCAGCCAAAGAATTGTTTTGGTGTTGTTTTTTTACAAAAAAATCTCCGTGCGCTACCAAATAATAAACTAAAAAAACATGCAACACAAATTTAAAGAGTATGTAAACCCAACATTTCATATTCCTGATATGTGCCTGTTGCACTATGTATTTGTATGAAAAGGTATCCTGTTCTCTTTATATTTCTTTCTTTGTGTGAAATCTCTGGTGTCCCTGCCAGTCCCTCTGTTTTCCTACTAAAAACGGACCACACCAAGCAGCAGAACACATCGTGGTCAGTTCTCTAGCTATGCTGGGAACTCAGCCTGCTCTTCTCCAATGATTGGACTTGTCCTGACACACCCCTCCTGCAAAGCCTTTAACTGGAAATCTCAGTGTCCTGCTGTTTCCCCTCCCCTAGCTCTTATGCAGTTTTTTAAAAAAAGGGTAAAGAAGGTATTTATGTTTTTTATATCTATACGCAAATGTTTTGCCTTTCATTTCTATTTTAAACTGAATGGGTTGTTTTACAAGGTGATCGTTTACAATCACTTTAAGAGCTGCAGCATACGCCAATACTGTGTTACCACATTTAAAACACAAAACCACCTAAAAAGGTGATGCGCTACTCCCAACAATGTATAGTAATTCCCATATAAACATATGATCCATTCTTACTCCCACTGACTAAATGCAGGCGTTGCTATGCATGTACGAGAACAAAAGGGATGAACAAAAAAAGACATCATTTTTTTAGCAAATGCAATTGGAAAATATTAAATCAAAGCTTGCATATGTGTCAAACAGAGGGAGTAGTGTATGCACTGCACTTTATGTAATATACAGTATCTCACAAAAGTGAGTACACCCCTCACATTTTTGTAAATATTTTATTATATCTTTTCAAGTGACAACACTGAAGAAATGACACTTTGCTACAATGTAAAGTAGTGAGTGTACAGCTTGTATAACAGTGTAAATTTGTTATTCCCTCAAAATAACTCAACACACAGTCATTATTGTCTTAACCACTGACAACAAAAGTGAGTACACCCCTAAGTGAAAATGTCCACATTGGGCCCAATTAGCCATTTTCCCTCCCCGGTGTCATGTGACTCATTCGTTTTACAAGGTCTCAGGGGTGAATGGGGAGCAGGTGTGTTAAATTTGGTGTTATCGCTCTCACTCTCTCATACTGGTCACTGGAAGTTCAAAATGGCACCTCATGGCAAAGAAATGTTGCTCTACATAAAGATGGCTTATGCCATAAGAAGATTGCCAAGACCCTGAAGCTGAGCTGCAGCACGGTGACCAAGACCATACTGTGGTTTAACAGGACAGGTTCCACTCAGAACAGGCCTCACCATGGTCGACCAAAGAAGTTGAGTGCACATGCTCAGCGTCATATCCAGAGGTTGTCTTTGGGAAATAAACATATAAGTGTGCTGCCAGCATTGCTGCAGAGGTTGAAAGGGTGGGGGGGTCAGCCTGTCAGTGCTCAGACCATACACCGCACACTGCATCAAATTGGTCTGCATGGCTGTTGTCCCAGAAGGAAGTCACTTCTAAAGATGATGCACAAGAAAGCCTGCAAACAGTTTGCAGAAGACAAGCAGACTAACAACATGGATTACTGGAACCATGTCCGTGGTCTGATGGGACCAAGATAAACTTATTTGGTTCAGATCGTGTCAAGTGTGTGTGGCGGCAACCAGGTGAGGAGTACAAAGACAAGTGTGTCTTTCCTAAAGTCAAGCATTTTGGTGGAAGTGTCATGGTCTGGGGCTGCATGAGTGCTGTCGGCACTAGGGAGCTACAGTTGATTGAGGGAACCATGAATGTCAACATGTACTGTGACATACTGAAGCAGAGACTGGGCAGCAGGGCAGTATTCCAACATGATAATGACCCTAAACACACCTCCAAGACGACCACTGCCTTGCTAAAGAAGCTGAGGGTAAAGGTGATGGACTGGCCAAGCATGTCTCCAGACCTAAATCCTATTGAGCATCTGTGGAGCATCCTCAAATGGATGGTGGAGGAGCGCGAGGTCTCTAACATCCACCAGCACTGTGATATCGTCATGGAGGAGGACTCCAGTGGCAACCTGGGAAGATCTGGTGAACTCCATGCCCAAGAGGGTCAAGGCAGTGCTGGAAAAGGAAAATAATAGTGACCACACAAAATATTGACACTTTGGGCCCAATTTGGAAATTTTGACTTAGGGGTGTACTCACTTTTGTTGCCAGTGGTTTAGACATTAATGGCTGTGTGTTAAGTTATTTTGAGGGGACAGCAAATTGACACTATTTATAGAGGAAATGCTGCACTATCTGGATGTTAGCATGAGTGCCTTGATTTACAGTAATGGCACTAAAAAATGTGTTGACGTGCAAACAAAGTTTTTTTTACCATAGAGCGTGGGATCACAGCATCACAAGCCTTATAATCCACGTTTGTGTTGAAATGTATAAAAATAAATATAGAAAGTATTTTCCTGTAAACTCCAAAAAGTTCATACAAAATAAAATCAAATCAAAAACTTCATGTATCAAATATAGTGATCCAAATACATGCAAAAAAATATATTTAAAGTAATCCAGTGATCAAAAGTGCTAAGTGCACACACAATAAGTGGCAACATGTCATATAAATAGTAACATCATTAAATATTGCAGTCCATTCCAAAATCCAAAATTCCAAAATTAATCACAGCTTGTACTGGTGATAAAACTCCAGTTCTTGTGTTCACTCAGGTGCAAACCCCTTATGTGTGTATGCTCACCTTAGAGCAGAGGTAGGCAACCCCCGGCACACAAAGCCTCTTTTGCAGCACTTGACTCACTCCCCATCAGCAGAGCAGCACAGGGAAGTGTCAGTGAGACACTAATGCATTCCAATTTCAGAGTTCCCCACGCCGGACCTGCACTGAGCGGGAGGCACTGTGCCCCCACACATTGTAAAAGAAGGGAAACATTGTTTGGTTCTCTAACTTTGCTGTAGCTGCGATCGTCAGCATTTGTGATGGGGAAAAGATTGGGTGCAGTTCTGCTGGGGGGGTGGGGGAGGGCGGTCCCTGTTTCCAGAACGAGGAGGACTGTCATTGGCCACTGATAAAACTGATAAAAAAATCTTAATCCTGCTAGCCCCGCCCACCATCTAGAGGAAGATGACTAGCTTGGTTGCCACTACCAATCTCAGAAAGAAGGGATTTCCTCCCTGTTTCCAGGAGGAGGAGGACGGTCATTGGCCACTGCTAAAGCCAATCATAATCCTGCTAGCTTCGCCCACCATCTGGAGGAAGATGACTAGCTTTGTTGCCACTACCAATCTCAGAAAGAAGGGATTTCACTGTGATTGAGAAAACCACAATCAGGTGACAGTTTGTGGAATTACTGTTGAGCTTCTGGGAACTTTGTTGAAATTATTCCTGAACCTTTGCATCACTTACTACTGAACCCCTGCACTCTGTGTCCCTTTAAGCCAGAGCCAGTATTCAGCGCAATGAAAATCACAACAAACTCTTCCTGCGGCGCGCAGCGCCGCACTTTTTCTCAGCTGCGAGGGACCAACTTATGGTCCCGCACAAAGGCACACTGCTTTCAGAAAATGCCCCTGTCGTTGTGCATCCACTGCAGATGCTTGTATGTGACATCACATACATCACAGACATCCCATACATCACATACAAGCATGTGGGCTAGATGCAAGAGGTGGACCAGCAGGATGAGCGTGAAAGGACAGGTAGATGTGTCTCATCTCTGCTTCCTTTCACCAATCTGCATATCGCGCATATCATAGATGAGAAGAGGGTACAGTGGTGGAGCAGATCAGCAGGAGGATACAGCGGTGGGGCAGATGTGCAGGGAAGTACAGTGGTGGGCCAGGTGAGCAGGGGGGTTCAATGTTGGGCCAGATGAGCAGGGGGGTTCAGTGTTGGGCCAGATGAGCAGGGGGTAGAGCAGTGGGGAAGATGTGAAAGGAGGTGTATTGGTGGGACAGATGAGCAGGGGGTTACAGTGGTGGGGCAGGAGAGCAGGGGGAACAGAGGTGGGGCATAAGAGCAGGGGGGTACAGAGGTGAGACAGATGTTTAGGAGGTACATTGGTGGGGCAGATGAGAAAGCGGGTTACAGTGGTGGGGCAAATGAGCAGATGGGTTCAGTGTTAGGACAGATGAGAAGGTAATTCAGTAGTGAGAAGAGCAGGGGATTCGGCAGTGGAGCAGATGTGCAGAGCGGTACAGTGGTGGGGCAGATGAGAAAAGGGGGTACGATGATGGGGCAGATGAGCAGGGGGGTTACAATGGTGGGACAGAAAAGCAAGGGGTACAGTGGTGGGGCAGATGTGCAGGAGGTACAGTGGTGGGAGGGATGAGAAGGGGGTTCAGTGATGGGACAGAAAAGCAGGGGGATACTGTGGTGGGACAGATGAGAGGGGGGGGGTTCAGTGTTGGGCCAGATGAGAAGGGGATTACAGTGGCAAGAAAGATGAGCAGGGGGTTCAGTGTTTGGGCAGAGGAGAAAGGAGGTACATTGGTGGGACAGATGAGCAGGGGGTTACAGCGGTGAGGCAGAGGAGCGGGAGGGTGCAGAGGAGAAAGGAGGTACATCGGTGGAACACATGAGCAGGGGGTTACAGTGGTGGGGCAGAAGAGCATGGGGGTACGGAGGTGGTACAGATGCACAGGGAGGTACAGTGGTGGGACAGAAGAGCAGGGGGTACAGAGGTGGGGCAGATGTGCAGGGTAGTACAGTGGTGGGGCAGATGTGCAGGAGGTTACAGTGGTGGGGCAGATGAGCAGGGGGTTACAGTGGTGGGGCAGATGAGCAGGGGGGTACAGAGGTGAAACAGATTTGCAGGGAGGACAGTGTTCTGAAGTATGAAGGTGCATGAACTGAGGCTCATCTGAGGTGCGAAGTTGCAGGAATTGGGGCTGATCTGAGGCGTGAGAGTGCAAGATGATAATTTCTCATTACTAAAGTAGTTTACAGCATTTACTTTATAAAAAATCCTTATCGTGATTGAGAGTATGAAGTTGACATTTTTTGTTATAAAATCGGCACGCTCAGTTTCTTTGAAAACATTTTTCGGCACACTGTGCTCAAAAGGTTGCCTACCCCTGCCTTAGAGCATGTGACCTCACAATTAAGTTCAGTCAGAACACGCTTGCTCCGTCCTGTCCGGGAGGGGACAGGACGGAACAGGAGACAGCTAAACTGTCTCAGAAAGGATAGACACACTATTTCGGCTTTTTTTGGCGTTTTGTTTGGCTTTCTATAGAGTGGTGCACTGAAGCACCCAGCAAATGTGAGTACCCTGTTAGAGGGTGTAGAAAGAAATTCAATCTGGATGGCCACACTCCAACAATAATATCTTTATTGGTTAAAAACCATACAGCTGTTGATTCCATCTCTTGCTGTATGGTTTTTAACCAATAAAGATATTTTTGTTGGAGTGCGGCCATCCGGAATGAATTTTTCTCTACATGCTACTTTGCATACTGATACAGCACCTGCATCTGAGGAGGAGGGGATTTTTGTGGCCCAGACACCTGGAGCAGGTTCTTTTTTACCTGTTTGTTCATTTACCCTGTTAGAGGGGATATGGTTTATTAATAAAATTAATTTGTAAAATGGTATCACACTATCAAGTCCCTTTATGTTTTGCACAAGTGTGGAAGCAGTAGAACTGAGCAGCCCAGGACTCCATTACTGACACTGAACCCAGGGGTGGTTCACAAGTGTGTTCTGACTGAACTTAATTGTGAGGTCACACGCTCAAATGTGAGCATACACACATAAGGGGGAGCACCTGAGTGAACCCAAGAACACAAGTTTTATCACCAGTACAAGCTGTGATTATTTTGGAATGGACTGTAATATTTAATGATGTTACTATTTATTTAAAATTTTGACACTATTTGTGTGTGCACTTAGCACTTTTGATCACTGGACCACTTTAAATGTAATTGTTTGCATGGATTTAGATCACTATATTTGATACATTAAGTTTTTGATTTTATTTTATTTTGTATGAACTTTTTGGAGTTTGCACGAAAATACTTTATATATTTATTTTACCAGCACGGAGGCACTTTTTACATTTCAACACATAGGTGGATTATAAGGTTTGTGATGCTGTGATCACACGCTCTATGGTAAAAAAAAAACTGTGTTTGCACGTCAACACATTTTTTATTTAGTGTCATTGCATCAAGGCACTCATGCTAACATCCAGATAGTGCAGCATTTCCTCTATAAATATTGCATTGCACAATCCTATGGGACGTGATCAGTGCTAGCCACTGTCCTGATAGGAGGTGTTACATATTTACAAATTTTGGGTTGTTCACAAGATTTCTTGCTTTTAGCAAATTGACACTGTTATACAAGCTGTACACTCACTACTTTACTTTGTAGCAAAATTATTTTTTTTCAGTGTTGTCAGATGAAAAGATGTAATAAATTATTTACAAAAATGTGAGGGGTATACTCACTTTTGTGAGATACTTTACTGTATCTGCTGTTTTTTATTGCGATATTCTTGTTACCCATTACCAGAAATGGCTATGTCCGTTTTTGAATATTATTATGAATATCTCTAATATTTACTATAATACATGTTTTTTGTTTTACCCTAGTGATTAGTTTTCTGGCTGATTTATAAGGATGTTACCATTTAGAGAAATGATTTTCTTCACTTCCGATCCAATTACCATGGTTACCATTACTGTGTACAATATAAGAGTCTGGAGAATGTCACCCAGCGTCTTACTCTGAGGAAGTCACATGGGTGAGTGATGTAACACGTAGGGTAGAGCGGGGTGACGTCACTTCTGGTCCGGGGGCCAAAACTGGAAGTGCATGTATCTTAATGCTGGTAATGATTCTATGGCTCAAATTTAATATGTGAGCGTATTTTATTGCGGTTTCATAATTTAAAACAAAAAAGGTACTACACTATGGGAGGCCTCTTCTTTTCTCTCTGAGCACTATATATAGACAAGTGGAAGGATACCTATGTCTTAAAGCTGGAAGTGTGCCTTACTCTAACTGGACAGTTTAGCCAAGGATCATTCTACTGTATGTTTATTTCAGTAAACCTGGCCATACACTGTTCAAATTTCAACCAGTTGCTGGTGGATTGTCAAAAATTAACTTATAGCAGTGATGGTGAACCTACATCTGGGATGCCAAGGTTCGCCATCACTGATTTAGAGGGAAGCCCTGTCAGCCCCTTCTTATCCAACATCCTTTGCTTTTAGAAATTGAAAAACCGGGCAGGAAATTGTCAGCCAAACAGCATCTGCTTTCAACCGAATCTGTTAGATCTGTCCAATTCAGGCTAAAAAAAGTGTAATGTCCCATACACACGATCGGAAATTCCGCCAGCAAAAGTCCGATGTGAGCTTTTGGTCGGAAATTCCGACCGCGTGTATGCTCCATCGGACTTTTGCTGGCGGAATTTCCGTCAGCAAAAGATTGAGCTCAGGTTCTCTATTTTTCCAACGGAAAAAGTTCCTATCGGAAATTCTGATCGTCTGTAGCAATTCCGACGCGCAAAATTCCTACGCATGCTCGGAAACAATTCGACACATGCTCGGAAGCATTGAACTTTTTTCGGCTCGTCGTAGTGTTGTACGTTACCGCGTTCTTGATGGTCGAAAGTTCAGAGAACTTTTGTGTGACCGTGTGTATGCAAGGCAAGCTTGAGCGGAATTCCGTTGGAAAAACCATCCAAGGTTTTTCGGACGGAAATTCTGATCGTGTGTACGGGGCATAAGGTCTATCACCAGAAAAATAGACGGTTTGTTAAAACCCCTCAGCATCCTGTCTAAATCTATGAAGGGGTTTCTAAACTGTAGTGTCTGATAGCTAGTCCTGTCCACCAGCCTAACTATGCAAAAACACACTGATCAACCAAGAGAGATTTTTGAGTGACAGCTCAGGTGAAGACGGGGAGTGACAGGCAGTGCACACAGAACACTCTGAACTCTGTGTAAACTAAAGAGGAGAGATGAGAAGACACAGCACTGCAAAATGGAGCAAAACAGGTGCAAATTATAGAGCTGGGCTGCCTGGGTGGGAAAGGGCTAATGCAGGTTCTGTATTTCTCCAGGCTTATCTGGGTTCTGCCCTCCACCCTGTGGTACATATACATAGAAGGAAGGCTGGGCTCGAGAGGAGAAGCAGGGACTGCATAGGAAAGTGGAGAGAAGTCCACCTATAAAAATGTAACCAATAGCAACTCGCAAGCTCCCTGCATGGGACTCCACCTCTCAAGGACTCTACCAGTTATGGACTACTACCTGGAAAAGTATCCCTGGCCAACCTCTGGATATTTACTTCGAGGAGAACTGTGTGCACTTTGGAGCGTATAATTTCAGCATGTTAAGTAAAACTGTTCACCATTCAAAAACCTGATCTGAAGTTATTTAAAAAGGGGTGCATGGTGGTACATGGCGTATCTAAAAGAACAGGGCCTGGAGAGCACACACGGTGTTGGAGAGGAAGGAATGGAAGGCCACAACAAAGGGTTCACTCAACAAATGAGTTGGAGGATGTAATTGTAATCAGGTAACCATGAACTGGTGGGAATTAATAGCAGCTAGACAGCGGAGAGTGGCACCAGGCATGGGTGACGGGTCCTCCTGTAGCAAGTGGGTCGGTGCTCTGGCTCCCATCCTAGAGGTCTGTTCCTCAAAAGCAACCAGGACTAAATCCACAGTACAGGGACCCCAAGAACCTAGTTGCATGGTACGGGTTAGCTGAAGGAGTTAATTAAGTGCATGCATGATGTCCTCGCTTAGTGCATGGTGGGACCCTATTGTGTCACTGGGAGTGAGGTGACAGTAGAAAGCTGGACTGGTAGAGTGAGACACAGGCTCAACAGTGTCCCTCTCTAAATGCTACTGTATATTTTGGAAGATGTGTGTGAAGCAATAAGTAACAAGTGTTACACAGAAAGCATCTGTATATCGCTACACAACTGCACACAGTGTACAGCTCATCTCTAAGCCGGGGTTTCACCTTAATGTTGACTTTCACATGAATGCGGCCCTGTCTGGTCCCGAGCATTGGTGAGCGCATACATGTGAACAGGTGGAACTGAGTGCTGGTTGAAACTTCTCATCTAGAAGCGACCACATTTTTATGCTTCAGGAGGGGTGGAGCTACAACCACCAATGGCAGAGAATTTTTTTTTGTTTTTTTATCATCTATTGCTAGTATTTTAATGGGGACAAGTACTATGTGTATAGGACTCCCTGGAGTTTTGCTTTTGATTATAGGTGTTCTTTAAGTGTATGCATTCAATTTTGAGACATAACCCTTTATCAATGGCCACATTATTTGCTACTAAATCTTGGTTTGAGTTTTGTTTTTTTTGCAATTAAAGCGTAACTAAAATCCCACCTTACAAACTGCGAGCAGCAAGCTCTTTATTGCAGATGACATATGCAACCTTCTACAATAAAAGGAACCTAATCTCCTTTGGAATGTACAGTGAGCTGTTACATTCCTGCCTAGTGCCTATGTGCTGGGATGACTGCACTCCTGAGCATGTGTAGGAGCAACACCATCATCCCGCACAGCCAATGAAGACGACCCCAGCCCAGCACCTGGAAGAAGCTGGGTAGAAGATACCGGTGCCAGTGAGGGATGTCAATCTGTTGAAGAAGAGGTACCGTATATACTCGAGTATAAGTCGAGTTTTTCAGCACATTTTTTTGTGCTGAAAGTGCCCTGCTCGAATTATACTCGAGTCTAGCACTTTTCTGCAGCAAAAAAATTCATTTTCCGAACCAACTTTGGGGCCCCGTATCTCAGGGCTACTTAGTGCTAGGAACCCCAAATTTGGTGTGCAAACCCAGTGGAACTGGTACCACTATCCAAAGATGGGGCTCCTAGCACCAAGTGGCCCCGAGATACGGGGCCCCAAAGTAGGTTTGGAAAATGTCATTCTCTGCTGCGGAAAAGTGCTTGACATTTTCTGAACCAATATTTGGGGCCCTGTATCTCGGGGCCACTTGGTGCTAGAAACCCCAGATTTTATGGTGCTAGTTCCATTGGGATTGCACACCAAATTTGGGGTTCCTAGCACTAAGTGACCCTGAGATACGGGTCCCCAAAATCGGTCAACTGTGTCCATCTGCAGCAAAGTCATTTCAGGATCCTTTGGGTTCAGAGACCCCAAATTTTGGCTGCAGCTAGGGGGCATCTAGGAACCCTTAACTACCGAGTTTGAAGTTCAAGGGACCTATGGCTGCACATGGGCACAGTGAGGCATTCAAATAGGCATTGTTAACCCTTTTCCACTTACAGTAGCTGTGCATTTCTCACCCTCGTCTTATACTCGGGTCAATAAGTTTTTCCCATTTTTTTGTGGTAAATTAGGGCCTCGACTTATACCCGGATCGACTTATACTCGAGTATATACGGTAAGTATCATGTAATTAAGTTCGGGATAGAATGATATCTTGTGCAATTTTAATAACACAGCAAAACTCACCTAACTCTGCATCTATGAAGTTATCTGTTGGATACAATATATTGGGTTTGACTGTAAGTGGTAATTCTGAAAAGAAAAAAAAAATCTTATTACATATAATGCATTCTAGATTTCAATACCTATTTATACCCATCATACCATCATACTGTATGCTGTGCACATAAAATTATACATTTTATATTTACTTTTGCACTGAAGGCTATATGCTATTTTAAACCAAAATAAAGTGTAGACAGCGCCTACTCCTCCTAGATACTAATTGACGTTGTGTCCGTGTTAGGGTCATATGAGTGTCTACATACTAGGATGATAATGTGACAAGTGACTTAATAAATATTAATTATAAAGTGTGTATATATATATATATATATATATATATATATATATATATATATATATATATATATATAAATACAAAATTTAAATAGGAAAATAATCTATCAATTAATTCAGATCAATACAATAAATTCCAATAGTTAAAGTGCATATAGTGATGATAGTGCAGAGTGGCAGAGTGGAAGGAGTGGAGTTGTAGGAAAGTTGACCCAAGGTGTATGTGGTGGCAAAGTGGTGAGAGTAAGAGGGGTGACAGAGGGTTAAGAGTGTGGGGGGCTGCAAAGTGGTGAGAGGGATCAGGGAAGAATGGTGATAGCAAGTAGATAGACATAAGGCAAAAAGTGTGGTGTTAAGCAGCGTTTTAAAGCAGATGGATTTGGCAGAGTGGCGAGGGAAATGGGGGGAGGGGGGATGCATTTCTCAAATACATAAAGATGTCCATGTAAGCACAGTGGAAACATACTGAATGTCATTATTGGGGGCATCTCTCAACCAATTAAATACCACTGTGTTGGACACATGCGCATCTATATCATACTCGAGCAAGCACAGTGTATTGTGGCTCTCATCTTGTGGAGGTTTCAACCCTCTGATGAAATCCTGCATGTGTGGTTGTGCAGAATAATAAATATTGTTATTATACAGGATTTATATAGCACCAACAGTTTCCACAGCGCTTTACAACATGAGAGCATATGATACAGTTACAAAGCAATTCAATACAGGAGGAGTCAGAGGGCCCTGCTGATGGAGAAAATAAAAGTACAGTGGGAGCAGGATGGGCTTCTCTGAAGAGAAGGGTTTTCATGGATCGCCTAAAACTGGACAGAGTAAGAGAGGCGCTGGACAGACTGGGGTAGGAAGTTCTAGAGGCGAGGAGAGGCTCTGGAAAAGTCCTGTAGGCGAGCATGGGAAGAGGTGACAAGGGAACTAGAGAGCAGGAGGTCTTGGGAGGAACGAAGAGAACGATTTGGTGGGTATTTTGAGAGAGAGTTAGTGATGGAGCTGTGGGCCAAGTTGTGGATAGCTTTATAAGTTATTGCTAGTATTTTGAATTTAATACATTGGGTGAGTGGCAGTCAATGGAGGAAATGGCAGAGAGGGGTGGCAGACACTGAACGGTTGGTAAAATATATATCAAAAGAGATGTAAGGGAGAAAGTGCAGCACTTTGCTCACAGTCACATACATGCCCACAGTCACATATATATAAACAATGCTTTACAATGCTTTAGACTTATCAGTTACTTATATCATCATATCTACACTATTTATCCCAACACTATTTTGGCCACTATATCTGTATGACAACAATTAACAGAAAGGGGGAGGTTTACTAAAACTGGGGCACACAGAATCTGGTACAACTGTGTATAGTAACCAATCAGCTTCTAGGTTTTATTGTCAAAGCTTACTGGAACAAGTTGAAATTAGAAGCTGTTTGGTTACTATGAACAGCTGCACCAGATTGTGTGTCCAACAATTTTAGTAAATCTCCCCCAATGAGTAACATGAACTCTCTCTTTCTTCCTGTGTCTCTCTTTTATAAATCTTATGGATTGCTATATTTGCGTTAACAAAAACATATCTTATATCTTTAAGCTGTCAAACATGACAAGTTTAGAAATGCATTTTTATGATAGTAAATCTTTATAATTACCCCGTATGGTATTAGTGATGGAACGTGAGATGTTATAGTTTGTCCCATTGTGTATAAACAAAGTTACACATGTGTACTTTCCATTATCTTGTGGAATCACATTTGTGATGCTCAAGAACTGTTTTATCATAAGATATTTGCCCGTTGTCATATTCAAGGGCTCGCATTCCTGTACAAAAATACAATAGCAATTCTTATATAAATACATATTAAGAGCTTTTCCTTGTTACTATTTGGTATTATAGTGCAGATTGAACCAATGTAAGTATGCATACAAGGCAGCCATTACAAATTATGGGGCTCCATACAACCTATTTGCCAACAACCCAACTGCTGCCACCTGCCTGTCAGCCTCAGGAGTTAACAACAGTGGGTCACTAATTGCTCATTTTACACTGTTATGGCAATAGCTATGTTATGGCATGCTGGGAAGTTTGGTAATTGTTCCCTTTTATATGAAGAAAAGAGAGGAACCCATTCACCATGTGTACAGTGCCCTGCACACATTTATAGGCCAAGGCAGGCAGATTACAGTTTTCCTAACAGTGGGGTTGCTTGGATGAGAATAGGCAAACCTTTGAAGGATTGTTCACAACACATGTGGTAATGCTTTTCCAATCCATACATCTGCTAATGCAGAAGATCAGAGATCATCAGATCTGTTCAACAATAGTCAGTTTGCAAAATACCATGTCTAATGCTAACTGTATTCATTTTATATATAAAATGTACTATGCCATTGCATACGGACAATAGAAGTGGGAAATCCTTATACATGCATGAATGGAGCAAAACAGTAAGTTATTTTGTCATATACACCAATCAGCCATAACTTTATGAGCACCCACCTTATATTTTCCTACCTTCTGCTGCTAAAACAGCCCTGAACCACTGAGGCATGGATGCCACTAGACCTCTGAAGGTATGCTGTAGTATCTGGCACAAAGCCATCAGTAACAGATCCAATAAGTCCTGTAAGTTGCATGGATAGGACTTGTTTTTCCACATCCCAGAGATGCTTGATTGGATTGAGATCTGGAGAATTTGAAGGCCAAATCAACACCTCAAACTCATTGTTGTGTTCCTCAAACCATTCTTGAACCATTAGGGAATACTGTTTGCATGAAGGGGTGTACTTTGTCAGCAACAATGTTTAGTTAGGTGGTATGTGTTAAAGTAACATCCATATGAATAGCAGGACCCAAGATTTCTCAGCAGAACTTTTCCCAAAGCATCACACTGCCTCCGCCAGCTTGCCTTCTTCCCAACACTGCATCCTGGGGCCATTTCTTCCCCTTGTAAGCAATGTACATGCACCATCCACATGATGTAAAAGAAAATGTGATTTATCAGATCAGACCACCTTCTTCCATTGCTCTGTGTCCAGTTTTGATGCTCAGGTGCCCATTGTAGGTACTTTTGGCTGTGGACATGGGTCAGCATGAGTACCCTGACCGGTCTGCAGCTACACAGCCCCATACACAACAAACTGCAATGCCAATTTCTTCTGCTTTCAGCCCCTCAGTTTCAGGGACAACGTGTTAACTTACTGCCTAATATATCCCACCGACTTTCAGAAGACATTGTAACAAATTAACCAGTGGTCATTAAGTTATGGCTGATCAGTGTATATTTATGACTAGTTGAACAAAAGTGTATAAAGCAGGAGTTGAACTTTAAAAAACACAACAGACTGGTCATGTACAGCTAGGATAATACAGTTAAAGTGACCCTTACAACAATGTATAATAATCCATAATTCATCCCACAACTGCAGTGTATATTGTGCTGCAGCTTTCCATATACATATTTTAATATATAAACAGTGATCAAATATTGATAAACAGTATCTCACAAAAGTGAGTACACCCCTCACATTTTTGTAAATATTTTATTATATCTTTTCATATGACAGCACTGAAGAAATGACACTTTGCTGCAATGTAAAGTAGTGAGTGTACAGCTTGTATAACAGTGTAAATTTGTTGTCCCCTCAAAATAACTCAACACACAGCCATTAATGTTTAAACCGCTGGCAACAAAAGTGAGTACACCCATAAGTGAAAATGTCCACATTGGGCCCAAAGTGTCAATATTTTGTGTGGCCACCATTATTTTTCAGCACTGCCTTAACCCTCTTGGGCATGGAGTTCACCAGAGCTTCCCAGGTTGCCACTGGAGTCCTCTTCCACTCCTCCATGACGACATCACTGAGCTGGTGGATGTTAGAGACCTCCACCTTCCATTTGAGGATGCCCCACAGATGCTCAATAGGGTTTAGGTCTGGAGACATGCTTGGCCAATCCATCACCTTTACCCTCAGCTTCTTTAGCAAGGCAGTGGTTGTCCCCTAGTATACCTGGCACTGTGAGGAGTGGAAATTGCTCCTCTTGCTGTGGGCTGTTAGTGTGTTTTGAGCTTGGGCTCCGGTGCTCCCTCTTTCTGGTCAGTGCCACTGTGTATAGTGTAGGAGAAGTAATCCTCCTTGCCAGGGTTACCTACATATAAAGTTTAAGCCTGTCCTAGCAGATTGATCCAGAAGAGGAGGCCAGAACTTTTAAATTATTGTCAGGAGCTTCAGCACAGAGAATTACTCTGCCTGCATCCCAAAATGATTAAATAGTCCCTACAAATCTCCACCCCTCAACCCATCATGAACTGATTTATTTGCTGGGAGCAGAAGGATTACTTTGTCTGTGCCCTCCTTTTATCAGTCCTGTAAGCATATCTCACATCTCACCAATCCTTGTGTAACCTGCAAATCACTGTAGTAGTTGTCACCACTACAATGATAGCAAGAGGTCCAGGTCAAGTGTCAGGTGTCTGTAATTCTGCATAGTAATCACAAAGGGTCAATTGCTTGGCTCTGCCGCCATTCCAAGAAAGTCTTGTATTTTTTAAATCCAAGCAGAGAACGCCCTGTATTGACTGAAAAAAAGTTTTTCTCTGAATGGCGGCAGTGCCGAATGAAAAACCCTCTGTAGTTACTATGTAGAATTGAAGTTGCACAGGACCCAAAAAACTGCTATTATCACTGACGGTCAGGTCGTCAGTCAGGTATGAGATATGCATACTTACGTTCAAACTGGATCAATGGAACTATGAAAAAAAAATTCATAACTAAACTTCAGCTTTAAAGGACGTAGGAAAATAATAGAGCTACTGCCAGGATCAACATGTAAAAACAATTCTACAGGGGGGAAAAAGAAACACGGTTGTGTTAATGCTAGTAACAGAATGCCCTATATATGTAATTTTTTATTTTACCAATAGATCCACCTTAATGCCTATTTTACAGGTGTGGTTGGGTGGGGCAGTAAAAAGAGACAGTTGACTTGCCCCCCCTCAAGCTACCAGGCTTAGCCAAGAAATGTGCCAGTCATATCTTAACAGGTGCTTGATAGCTCTCCAATGGAAGAGACAAACACAGCTGACACCAACTGAGCTCTTTGCTAAGATTAAGGATGTAGAGATCATGGATTTCATAACTGCACAACTGGCTGACATGGTAGATCACAACTGTGCGGTTTGGGAACTCTGGCATCTCAGGGGAGACCCTCCTTGAGCTCTAAATACCCTTCCCTGTCTGGGATATTGACTATCTCTAAGCCTAGGAGTGACGAGCTTTGTCTTTCTACTCTCTCTACTTTTCCTCCTTTTGCTTCTCCGTTTTTCTTTCTTTTTCTCCATAAGAATCCAGTAGGCATCTGATTTACTTATTTGGGTTTGAAGTCACTGGAAAAGCTTCTTCAGAAACCTACTGTACTGTTTTTACGCAACTAGTTTACTTGATTCTCCTGTAGTATACGCAATTTCTGGTAGCTGAACTATGTTGTAGTTTTGTTGGCTTCATTCAGTGTATCACTGTGTGTATTCTATGACAGATTGCTATTGGAATCTTGCATGATTTCCAGTGTCTGTTATTCTTTTTCATTTTTGTATTGAAAATTATAAAGTTTTTATAAAAATTGTCAATTATAAATACCATAAAAACAAAAAAAAAACAGACAGTTGGTATACACATATGGCCTGCAGAACACAACCTATTCAAGTGAATTGAGCCTCACCGCAACTGCCCTGCTTTGGTGTGGGCTTTAAGGGGTAAACTAGGTGGTTAGGAAACAACATAATGCCTCCTCACTACCTGATAAACACCCTCTAAAAAATGATCCACCGGGGATCATTCTTCAGAGGGCAACCGCAAGTGTTAACATCCCCCCCCAACTATGACCCTTATCTCAGGGCTTCTTCACGTTTCTGCACATGGCAGTCATGCAGTTCATGTTACATATTAAATCAAATATAGAGGTACCTTAAACCAGTGGAACTGTGCAGTCGCAGGATCAACATAGTCAGTTACATCTGGACATTCAATTCTCAACGATTTTTCCCTGAATAGTAGATAAGTGTACAATGCTTCATCTTTATAACACAAACCATTATCATTCTGAAACACGTTCACTTGTAAGACCTCTTGCCAACATCCATTTGCACCACTGTGTACGTAAGAAAATAAAACATTACTGTTAGAAATAAACGTATTACCTGGTTGAAACCACATGTTCCCAAAAGAAACCAAGTTGGATAAAACAGGTTTGTTTGGTTATGTAGATTACAGATGTACTGTATATATGTATGGTATAGATTTTTTGAATATGGTGAATTATTCATATTATGTTTGGTAGTTTATTACACAAAATACATAAAGAGGAAAAAGCTTTGGCACTCATGCAATATTTGGTTATGCATAGAGCAAGTATAATTCATTATTTGCAAGAGATAATCTGGTCCTACACATCTTCAGTTTGTGCAGTATAAACAGTCCAGTGGATGTGAATATAGGCTCCAAAGTAATTAAAAAAAAAATATTAAGTCCCCATATATGGGTAACCATGGAAATGTGCCATTGCTGCAGCATTTTTAATAAGTAATTATGTTAGTTCCTGAATACCTCAATGCCAACAATGGGGTTAATTTGCGTAAGGCAAATAGACTCTGCACTTTGCAAGGTGCAGTTGCCCTCTGCAAGTGCAGTTACTCCAGAACTTAGTAAATGAGCAAAAGTTCTGGTGACTTCCATCATCCAATCATGAGCAAGCAAAAATTATGTATATTTATTTTCCTTGCATGTGACTGCAAAGTGCTCTGAAAAGTGACTGCAAGCTCTGTAAAGTGCTCTTTGCAAAGTGAAGCTTCACATCATTTACTAAGCTCTGGAGCAACTGCACCTTGCAAAGTGCACAGTCTATCTGCCTTTAGTAAATCGATCCCAATGTATGTGTTGCGTAAAGTGTAAACCCATATCTAAACCTAAAAACAAAGATTAAATATAATGCAGTACTTGGGAACAGATATACTGTATATCACTAAAAAAAATACTAGAAAAATGTTAGGTTATATAAGTCTAGGCAAACAAATTTAAAAAATCAGCACAAGGGATGTTACATACATTTCAAATAAAGTGTCTTGTGTGCTGCTGTCAGAGTTGAAATCTTCCATTCCATTCTCTAACCCCCCCCCCATTAGGCCACATCTATAATCATCTGGGGCTACGGGGGTTAATACCAGTGCTGGACCTGCTGGACCTGTGACAAGCCCTCATCAAAAGTGCTTACTATGCCCATTCTTTTTTGGCCTGCTCCTCCTAAAGGATAGGTTCACCTTCACCTGTTACATGTACAGCCGCATCATTCAGGCATCTGTGAATGAGAAAACTACAAGTTCAGTCTTCCCCCGCGGCAGACAGCTAGTTCTCAATGAACTCTTAGTTTATTCACAAGTCCTGCAGCTTTCAAACTGAAAGTCCAAACCGAGGTACAGGCAGAAATCTGCAGGAGCCTGAATGATTTCCGGTCCAATGTTTTGCAAGCTCTTTGAGGAAAAAATAATAATTGCACCTTTTTTTTCAGCAAAAAATATGTGTATTTATTATTTTTTCCTGAAAGGTGAATTTACCCATTTTGTCTTGTCTCTTGTGCCATTTTTATTTTTGCAAATGTAGGAAAGACTGAATCTTTTACTACAAAGGCAAACAGAAGAAAACTAAAAGGATTTGGATTTTTCCATCAAACAGCACATCACACCAGTGAATTACCCCAGTGGGATAGAATTCCTTGCTGCCCTTCTTGATACTTGGCAATCATTTGATGAACTGACAAATATTTGTTTCATTATTCTTTAGAAAGGATGTACCTCTATAAAGGCACCCATATACCAGGGTCTCATCATTTTCTCTTACCTGTACACACATAAATAAAAGCCTGAATCTTCCAGCCTCGCAGGGAAAAACTTCAGGTGGTTGCTGTCTTGATGAATTCTTGCCTGTAGATCTGTGGAAATTTCTGTCTTTGAGCCATTTATAAACCAGGTTATGTTGTAACTGTTATCGGACACTGGGGGTTCAAGTGGGCATCTGACAAAAAATGGTTCTCCATTAGGGACTAAAGTTTCTTGAACCTTTCCACCTGCAAGTAAAAACATGCGATCTATAAATAAAATGCTCCATAAAAGATGTATACAAAATGTATTATGAGTAAAAAAAATGATATGTTAACCACTGATGCAATAAATCATATCATACAAATAGCTAGGTCCTAGAAAATGTATTTCTGCCCGAGCTAGAAACAGCAAAAATATCATTAAGGTTCATGCACTGTTTTCCTGTATTTGAGGCGCATTTAAAACCATTCCATTCCATCATTCCATTACAACAGTAAGGAGGCAACCCATCAGTAACAACCCACTAGATGTTCTCCTGAAAAAAAAACGACATTGCACCACTTTGGACTTATCTTCACGGCAGAGAAGCAAACTTTTTCCAAGGCTTGGAAATAAACAACTATACCATTTGGCAATCTCTTCTATCATATCATCCCATATACAGGATTGATCACAGGACGCCGTGGTAATTTGAAATGATAGACTTCTGTAATTCCAAAGAATATGGAATTCCTAATGACATAAATGTTAATTCATAGCTATAATGCATGATCTTTCTGTCAGGATAATAACTTCTTGTACATTGGATGGGTTCACACTGGTGCAATCACAGACATCACATGTAATTCACACCGCATTGCTGTGCAGATCACATGCGATGTCTGTGCAATGCAAATTCAGCTATGCAAACTGTATGGCTGAAATCGCATTGCATTCTTTTTTTGGTCCGTACTGGAATTGGAGCGCATGGGGGTGACTCCAATTCCTGTACCATTTGACAGTTCGGGCTGTGATCTGCGAACCAATCTGGGGGTGTCATTAACTTTCTATTGACACCCGCAGCGGTTCCCAGAGGGCAGTGTGAACTGCTTGCGAGTGTTATGCAATGCTAGAATCCACTAGAGTTGTCACCTCATCCCTTTAAAACCGAACACATATTAATTACACAACTTCTGTGGCTGAATAAGGTGGTAATTAAACTCACCTAGTGCCTTATCTGCATTAAATTAGCCTCAGAACCTGTGTAATTAACATCTGTTCGGTTTTAAAGGGATGAGGTGGCAACCCTATAACCCGCACAGAAATCGTGCTGGTTTCAGCATCACATATGTGTGACCCAGACTTAGGCTGAATGCACACTAGCTGTGGCCATGGCTCACAGCAGGGAGTCCGGTGCGTGTCTGTTCACCGTTTCAGGTGCAAATCAGGTCCAAATTTTTGTCTGAACATTCACCTGAAACGGACCAGAAGACGCACAGGACCCTTCTGCAATTCAGGCCGCGGCCGCCCCGGAGCTGTGGGAATCAGCTCCATTGAGAGCCAGTCACACCATCCTGTAATGCAAATTGAATGCAGGGAAACCCGCATCTAATTCATATCAGTGTGAACCCAATCTTAAAGCTGTATTAAGGGGTCCATTTTTAAAACGTGTTGCAGGAATCACAGAAGCATTAGTTCCAGTTGAACAAAATGTCCTGTATTTTTATCTACAGTAAGAAACTAATGCCTGAGCTGGGGTTCCTAGCACCAAGTGGCCCCAAGATACGGGGCCCCAAAGTCGGTTCGGAAAATGTCATTCTCTGCTGCAGAAAAGTGCTTGACATTTTCCGAACTGACTTTGGGGCCCCATATCTCGGGGTCACTTGGGGCTTGGAACCCCAGTTGCCAGTTTCTAGCACCAAGTGGCCCTGAGATACAGGGCCCCAAAGTCAGTCAACTGTGTCCATCTGCAGCAATGTAATTTCGAGACCCTTTTGGTCCAGAGACCCAAAATTTTGGCTGCAGCTAGGGGGCATCTAGGAACCCTTAACTACCGAGTTTGAAGTTCGGGGGACCTATGGCTGTAAATGGGCACAGTGAGGCATGCAAATGGGCACAGTGAGGCTGCAAATGGCCATTGTTGACCCTAAGTGGAAACACTTACAGTACATACGGTAATATAGTTTTCTCTTTTTTTTTAGTTTTTTCAAGGTATTTCAGAAAATGATACTGTATTCTGGCCACTAGATGGGGCTGATGATGCAGGCATTAATTTCTCAGGAACGACAGTATATGGGACATTTTGTTCAACTTGCACAAAAGCTTATGACATTTGTGCAGCAAATGCTTTATAAATGGACCCTTAAAGCAGAGCTTCACACAAAAGGGAAGTTTCACTTTAAGGCCTCCCCTAACTGGCTTCAAAAAGGGTGGGTTTGGGGCGCAGAGCATTGCATCCCAAACCCACCCAGTTGTGTGACATTAGCGAATTAATATTCGCTAATGTCTTCCAGCTTCTCTTCCTGGTCAGCCAGGAAGCAGGTCCTGAGACCCGATTAGCCAGGGAGTCTTAGGTCTCCCGGCCAATCGTGTCTCAGGATCCGCTTCCTGTTCAGCCGGGAGGAGAAGGAACGACCCTGGCTCTTCCCTCAGCAAGCTGCAGCAGGTGGTGGGGTGGAGGGGCAGCAACAGCCTTTTCCAGGAGCCCTACCCTGGATCCAGCACCACCTCATCATCATCCTCCTAAGGTAAGGCCATGGATTGCCACCTTCTCATAGTTTGCAGACGCTATAACTTTAACACAAACTAATCAATATACACTTATTGGGATTTTATTTACCAAAGACATGTAGCAGAATACATTTTTTGCCTAAATGTATGAAGAAATTCAATTTTTACATATTTTTTTTTATTGGATATGTCTTATAACAGAAAGTAACAGTTTTTTGTTTTTTTTCAAAACGTATGTTCTTTTTTCGGTAATTGTGCAAAATATACCACCAAAAGAAAGCTCTATTTGTGGGGGGAAAATTATATACATTTTGTTTGAGTACAGCGTTGCATGATCAAGCAATTACCAGTTAAAATGGCACAGTGCTGAATAGCAAAAAATGGCCTGGTCATGAAGGGGGTAAAATCTTCCGGAGCTAAAGCGGTTAAAATGCTATCCCATGCAACCTCAAAATTATCTGTCCTATGTAACTGGCACATTTCCTTTATGTTCACTGTTTAAAGTACCATCAACAACCAAATAGCCCTATGTTCTGTATTCAACCTTTTTATTGTCATTTCTGATTTAGATGTGAGCAGACTACGCTACTTGGCAGATAATGAATTTTTCAAGCAATATTTGCAAGTAAACCAGTAACATAAACCATTTAAATTTAAAAAAAAATACAACACTAATACTGTGCAGAAAGCAGAACCCCCAAAGCAGAACTAAAGGTATTAATACTCAATTGTCCACCTATCTTTCACTGGTGCTAACAGTCAGTCTTCCGGTCTCTTCACTGGCCAGCACGGGATGATGTCACTCTTGCGCATGCGCAGGAGCCAGTCATCCCGTCTTTCCACTTTAAATAAAATGCTCCACAGGGATTGTTTGATCAATTCTGACATTTTAAAAATATAATTAGGTAGAAAAAAAGTTTCCCACTGGGATCCTACAAACTCCGTCACAGACCTAGAATATGTATGAGGATCAGAAAGTCAGATAAACGTCAGAGGCCCTTTTCTGTATATTGGGCCGGGGCAGGGACTCAAAGTAGTTGAGAAAGAGGATTAGGATGGCAGCCGGGTAACTAGTAATTGCATGTGGAGAAATCATCAATGACATCCTCCGTGTTTTCTGTCTTAATAGACCTCAAATACTTTGTGTCAGTGTCACCTTGTACCTCTTATGGTTAATGCACATGTAAAGAAATACTCCTTGCTGAATTGTAAAATGAGTTGACCAAGTCAATAATGGCTTATAAACTAGAAAATGTGCAGTGCTAAATAAGAACAGTCATAATAAATAGGACCGTATATGGTTCAGAGAAAAGGTTAACATTGTACACTCTGAAAGATATACATACAAAAACATAAATGAATATACTAAATAAAGTCAACACTGTAATGGAAGATATGTGAATATTGTCCACAGATGAAAACTGAGATATTAGTCCAGGTAAGTGAATGACCACTTTCTGACATCGATGGGAGGACAGATGTGAAGAGAAGATAATGGGAGAAGCCACCACCAACATAAAAGAGGCTTACCGGAGCTAATGGACAATCTGGATGATGTCTCCAGATGCCCCAGATTATGTCCCTTTAGTCGAAATGCGTTGGTACAAGATTGGTGATGCCATTGTGTTAACTTTTAGTCTTTATACAAGCACCTTCTTATCTGCTCAAAGGTGAGTATTCCTCAATTTTAATAAATGTTCTTTGTTATGCGGATTTACACTATGTGGAACTTTTGTTTCATCTATGGTTGCACCCTGTGAGCATATGAGAAGGATTCAACTTGCATAGCTCTGAGTTTCCCTTCCTTGCTGTGAGTCCTCTGAGGGACAGTGTGAACATCATCCTCCTGTGCCAACATCTGCAGACGTGGATGTCCCCGCCTACCAGTGTGCTGTCAGCATAAGCCTCATTAGGCATATGCATTGTTGAGTCCACTAGCTCTGGTAAGCCTCTTTTGTGTTGGTGGTGGCTTCTCCCATTATCTTCTCTTCACATATGTCCTCCTATTGATGTCAGAAAGTGGTCATTCACTTACCTGGACTAATATCATTTTTCAGTTTTCATCCGTGGACTATATTCACATATCTTCCAGTACAGTGTGGACTTTATTTAGTATATTCATTTATGTTTTTGTATGTACTGTATTTATTGGCGTATAACACTCACTTTTTCACCATGAAAATCAGTTGCAAATAGTGTGTGCGTGTTATACGCCAGTACTTCAATTTTAGCTGCTTCAGAGGGGACAGGGAGGGGGAGGGACGAGCGCCGTCAGATTACATACTGTGAGAATCTCCTGTTAACTTGGCGGCCTCTGTAATAAGAAGTCCCGTCTCCTGGGCTGCCATTGGACCACTGTTCTGTCTATCATAAGAGATTTTTACTGTGTGTAATCTGTCTGCGCTCATCCCACCCCCCTCCCCGTCCCCTCTAGGCTGCAGATGGACATCGATCAGGCTGCATTGATGGCAATGGTGAGGCTACTGCATTGATGGCAATGGTGAGGCTGCTGCATTGATGGCAATGGGGAGGCTGCATTGATGTGGACTGATGAACCTGCATTGATGTGGACTGATGAGGCTGCATTGATGTGGACTGATGAAGCTGCATTGATGTGGACTGATGAGGCTGCAGATGGGCATTGATGGCAATGGGGAGGCTGCATTGATGTGGACTGATGAACCTGCATTGATGTGGACTGATGAGGCTGCATTGATGTGGACTGATGAAGCTGCATTGATGTGGACTGATGAAGCTGCATTGATGTGGACTGATGAGGCTGCAGATGGGCATTGATGGCAATGGTGAGGCTGCAGATGGGCACTGACCCTTATTTTGCTTCAAAGTTCCTTATTTCAAATTTAAGTTTTTTTCCTGAAACTTCCCTCTTAAAATGAATGTGCGTGTTATACGCCGATAAATACGGTATATCTTTCAGAGTGTACAATGTCAACCCTTTCTCTGTACCATATATGGTCCTATTTATTATTTATTATTATTTTTTAGCGCTGCACATTTACTCGTTTTTTTTCACTTGCAATTGTCTCCTGCTGTGCTGGCTGCTGTCTTGCGTTTTGGGTTATAAAGTCATGGTTGACTCTCAAAGGTCCTGAACCCGAGCTTTCTGACTTGGGTATGTAATGAGGGTGATTTACTAAAAGTAAAAAGACTGTTGACTTTGCAAAGAAAGTTGCACTTTGTGAGGGAACTTTCCCCAGAGCTTATTTGGGGGTTTTTTCCTTGCATGTGGTTGGGTATTCTGCAAAGTGAAATTTCACCACGATTACTAACCTCGGAGGAATCTTCCCTTGGGAAGTGAACAGCCAATTTGTCTTTAGCAAATCAACCCCATTGTTTTATTAAATCACTCAGTAAAGAACTTTTGGAAAGCAACTGAAAATATAACCATTGCAGAAAACTATAAGTATTTTAACCACTTGCTGCCCAATAACAGTAGATTTACTGCTAGCCAGTGTTCATTTTGTCATAAAATTTCATTTTAGTTTTAGTCATAGTCTTTTGACTCAAATGCCATTTTAGTTTTAGTAGTATTTTAGTCATTTAAATTGTTTTGTTTTTAGTCATATTTTACTCGACTAAAATCTCCAGTACAATTTAGTCGACTAAAATTGAATGGGTTTAGTTAAATTGTTTAAGCATTTCTCTAGAATTTCCAAACTCATTTTATACTCCTGGAGTAAAAAAAAAGGGTTAAACATGCACTACAGACAAAGATTTAGCCGTTGTGATATATAACCAGTGTTAATTTTGACATCACAATTTGATTTAGTTTTAGTCATAGTCTTTTGACTAAAATACCATGTTAGTTTTAGTTGTATCTTAGTCTTCTGAATTGTTTTAGTTTTAGTAGTATTTTAGTCATTTAAATTGTTTTAGTTTTTGTCATATTTTAGTCAATTAAAATAGTGTTAATTTAAATTAATTTTAATCACATTAACACTGCTAGGCACAGTGCTTTCTCAAAGAGAAAAAGTGCTGTTCCTAGCTCAAAACTTGCCAGAACAGAACTTCTGTTCTCTTGGCTTTTTTAATAAGGAAAGAAGATTTTGCATTCCTGTTGCTGTAACAATTTGCTATAAAACTCTAAGTGACCACTGTCCCAAATACTAGCATTAAACTGTTGAAAACTGACCAACTGTTGTTTGGCTATGTTTTTGCTTGGAATTTACATGCCAGATAGAAATTTCCGGAGGCTTGTAAACTTTCAGAATATCCACAGTCTGCATGCAGTGAGTTTCTAAGTGTCTGCATTGCACAAAACAAATCTGCCTTTTTTGTGCTACAAGCACATTGTGTTTTGCAATTTTAACAGCCTGTTAAGTAATTTGTTGGGTCTGTAAGCTATCCTGAAACCCCAGTTACACATGACACAGCATAGCATTGTAACATATTACTCAACCTACTAGCTAATAGAAAATAGTTATTGTACATTGTCTTATTTAACCAATTTGTTAAATGTTGACGAAACTAACACTGCTACTAGGAGGCGGCAGCTGCAGGCTCAGCAAGGTACTGGTACGTCGCTGGGCACTTTCGTACTGGTGTGCCCCCCTGCCCTCACCCAGCGGTGTGAACCTGTGACCGCTGTGTCCTGTGGACACAACGGATCACGGTGATCAGTACCCGACCGCCTTGAGCGGCTGGGGTATCATGTGTCACGTGCTATGATTGATCATAGTGATCACATGATTACAATGTAAACAAAACAGCCATGCATGGCTTCCATTCATGACTGTTGTGCTTACTATTGTGATGCTGTGATTGGTCCACAGCTATCACATGGTACCTGGACCAATCAAAGCACCATGTACCATGTGATTATATGTAGTCAATCACAGATCACAATAGTAAGCAAGTTGTAATGAATGAAAGCCATTCATGACAGCTTATAACAGCAATCATCACTGTTAATCATAAGCAATAATTGTGTTATGTACAAAATAAAAAGAAAAAAATGTTTAAAAAATTGAATAAATTTTTTTTTTTTTTTTTTAAATATTATAACCAGTCAGTATCCCTAATCACTGCCACACCAGCCATATAATGATGCTGTACTGCACTGGTAACAGCATGTAACAAAAAATGTAACAAAAAAAAAACATTTTATTTAATCTCTTCATTTTTCAAACAATTGTAAAAAAAATTACAACTTCAAAAAACTTGGCATGCCACTTGCTAAATACCTTGAACTGTCTACTTTTCAGAAATAGGTCATTTGTACTGTCCTGGAATTTTAGGGCCTCAAGAAGTGAGATGAGGCAGTCAGTACATCAGGATTTATCAATTTTCAAATATATAGTTTGTAGACACAGAATAAATAATTTACACTGATTTAGGTTATTTTTAACAAAGAAATGAAGCAGACTACATTTTGACCTAAATGTATAAAGAAAGTTTATTTGTTTGCAAAATTTTATAACATAAACTAAAAATGTGGGTATTTTTCAAGTTTTTCAGTATTTTTTTCATTTATATAGGAAAAAAACAAAAAAAAAAAACAGTAATGATTAAATACCAGCAAAAGAAAGCTCTATTTGTGTGAAAAAAATTATATAATTTTAATTTGGGTAGTGTTGCATGACGGCGCAATTGTCAGTTAAAGTGGTACAGTGTTGAACAGAAAAAAATGCCCTGGTCATGTATGGGTAAAACCTTCCACAGGTCAAGTGTTTAACCACTTCAGCCCCGGAAGATTTGGCTGCTCAACGACCAGGCCATTTTTTGTGATATGGCACTGCATTACTTTAAATGACAATTGCGCGGTCGTGCGATAATGTACCTAAATAAAATTCATGTCCTTTTTTTCCCCACAAATAGAGCTTTCTTTTGGTGGTATTAGATCGCCTCTGCAGTTTTTTTATTTTTTGCGCTATTAACAAAAGAAGAGTGACAATTTTGAAAAAAAAAAAAAAAAACACAATATCTTTTACTTTTTGCTATAATAAATATCCCACATTTTTTATCAAAAAACAAATTTTTTTCCTCCGTTTAGGCCGATATGTATACTTCTACATATTTTTGGTAAAAAAAAAAATCGCAATAAGCGTATATTGATTCGTTTGCGCAAAAATTATAGCATCTACAAAATAGGGGATAGATTTATGGCATTTTTATTATTTTATTTTTTTTTACTAGTAATGGCGGCAATCTGCGATTTTTATCGGAACTGTGATATTGCAGCGGATAGATCGGACATTTTTGACACATTTTTGGGACCAGGGACAATTATACAGCGATCAGTGCTATAAAAATGCACTGATCACTGTATAAATGTCACTGACAGGGAAGGGGTTAACACTAGGGGGCGATCAAGAGGTTAACTGTGTTCCCTAGGTGTGTTTCTAACTGTAGGGGGATGGGACTGTCTAGGAGGAGAGAGAGAGATCGGTGTTCATACATAGTATGAACACACGATCTGTCTCTACTCCCCTGAGAGTACCAGGATCTGTGTGTTTACACACACAGATCCCGATTCTTGCTCTGTCACAAGTGATCGCGGCAGCCCAGCGGATGTCGTGCCCACCGGGCACTCGCAGCGGCTCCTGGCACACGCTGTGGGCACGCGCGCCCCTAGTGGCCAAAAGGCGAAGCGACGTAAGGTAACGTTGTTTTCCCCAGCCATGCCATTCTGCCGCAGTAGAACTGCGGCGGCTGGTCGGCAAGCGGTTAAATGTACAGATAACTCTTTGGCTTCTGAAGCTATGCTGCTCGCCCTAATTTGACTTGAAGACAGAAGGAAGTTCAGTTTTTCAGCAATAATGCTCAAGGTCATAAAGAGAAGAAGGGCAGAAAGTAGAAGCATAGATTTAGGTTGGGTTCAGACTTGTGTAGTGTGTTAAAACATGATAACAGGCATTACATCGTATAACACATTTCAAATGAAGGGCTGCCAGCACACCTGATCACGGGCAAAACCTCCACCTGACTCTTTTGTGGTAATGCAATGCGCAGCACCATATGGTATTGTATTACAGTGCAGGCGCATTGATTTAGTGCATTGGGAGCAACCCCATACACTGATGCACGTTACTACAACACAACAATGTGGACCTGGCCCTAAAGTAAATGCAAAGCCAAAATACTTTTTTTCTGTTTTAGTTTTAGAATAGGGGGGATTAGCAACCCCATCAAGATTTTATGACTGTTCATTTAACTTCTGGGGAGATTCAGCCCCTCTTTTGCCCTAGTAACCACTATCACAGCAATGAAAGTGCAACACAGCGTGACACGGATCTCTGTAAAGAGCTCTTTAACCATGTGATTGGCTGTGTCCAATCACAGCTGGTCACATCTTAACAAGGAAGTGCTGGTAATTGTCTCTCCTCGCCTCACACTGAGAGAGTGTAAGGAGAAGAGAGCCGATCAGTGGCATCTCCTAACAGGGGGACATGTAGGAATGTAATCAGGGCACTGATCATCAGTGCCCTGATTACAATAGCGGAACACAGTGTCACCAATCAGTACCCACCATAGCTGGCATTGGTGGGCAATCAGTGGCAGCAATCATTGCCCACCACTGCCCACAAGTGCCACCAATCAGTGCCCATTAGCGATGAGAGTCAGTGCTGACAATCAGTGCCACCTATCAGTGCTGCCCATCAATGCCCATCACTGCTGTCAATCAATGCCCATCAGTGTCACCCATCAGTGCCACCCATCAATGCCCATCAATACCGACCAGTTCCACCTATCGGTGCCCAACAGTTCCACCTATCAGTGCCCACCAGTCCCACATATTAGTGCCCATCAGTGCCACCTAACAGTGCCCATCAGTGCCACCTATCAGTGCTTCATATCAGTGCCACCTATCAGTGCCCATAAGTGCGGCATATAAGTGCCTCCTCATCAGTGCCACCTAATCAGTGCTACCTAATCAGTGCCCATAAGTGCCGCATCATCAGTGCCACCTCATCAATGACGACCAGTTCAGCCTATCAGTGCCGCCTCATCAGCGCACATCAGTGAAGGTGAAAAATTACTAAGTTACAAAATTTACTGACAGAAAAAAAGTTAAAAAAAATTTTTTTTCAAAATATTTTTTTTATTTTTTTGTAAAAAATAAAAAACCCAGTAGCGATTAAATACCACCAAAAGAAAGCGCTATTTGTGTGAAGAAAATGATTAAAAAAAATTTGTTTGGGTACAGTGTAGCCTGACCGTGCAATTGTCATTCAAAGTGCGACAGTGCTGAAAGCTGAAAAATGACTTGGGCAGGAAGGGGGTGTAAGTGCCTGGTAGGCAAGTGGTTAATGGGGACATTTGTCACCGTAACAATTGCAAAGTGAGTTTCTTCACAATGGAAAGATTTCTGTTGTTATCAATATTTTCCTTTTAAAAACTGTGTGTGGTTCCTCCCTACAGACATTTTTGGGATCTCTAAAGCAGTGGTTCCCAACCTCCGTCCTCCAAGTACCCCCAACGGGCCATGTTTTCAGGTTTTCCTTTGCTTTGCACAGCTGCTTTAAATCAATCTCAATGGCATGGTATTGATAAGAGCCATTTTATATAAGGGAAGTTCCCAAAACATGACCCGTTGGGGGTACTTGAGGACTGAGGTTGAGAACCACTGCTCTAAAGTGTGCAGATTCTCTTCAACCACAGCAATTACTTTAATGATGACTTTACAGGAGCAATACAGCAAATATAGAGAACAATCTTAACAATATTGTACAGCACACGGCAACACTGCAAAAGCAACCATGACATCTAGATCAGCATAACACCTAAAACATCAGAACAATATAGTACATAATGCTTTTAATAATTGCACTTGATCATTTCATTTCATGTCATACCCCTTAGTAGGCATACTATGTTAAAAATATGTTTATCAATTACCCCAGATTAATATACTGAACTATTCTGGATTATTTTACAAAGAAATATGAAGAATAGATTTTTAGGAGAAAATGTAACTGTAACAGGAAATGGCCAGCACATCAAGAATGCAAACTTGTGGTCAGCAGCCCAGAAGTACAAAAGAATGATCTCTATGGTAAAAATGAATGTGGCCATTCTGATAAGAAAACTGTTGAAATGTGTTGTCTGCATGAATCACCCCTTAAACAAGTTTTAAACAAAGAAATAATTACTAACAGTTTAATCATTTTAAAAGGGCTACCAGATGCATAGAATGTTTTTTGTTTTTTTTAACTTTATCAGTTTTAGGTACAGACTGAATAAGCATTTTCTTTCAAGCCTTCACCTATAGCAGCTGCATTTTCTATAGAAATAGTTACATTTACTGGCACTTTCATATCACAGAATTTAAAGAAAACCTTTCACAACCTCTCATGCGCTATAGATTTATAAAATGATGGACAAATAAGCGACTGGCCAGGAGAGTTGGGAGAGCAGTTTGGATCTGGCAGGAGCATGACCATGAGTATAAGACTTAAAGTGATTGTAAACAATCACCTTGTAAAACAACCCATTCAGTTTAAAATAGAAATGAAAGGCAAAACATTTTTATATAGATATAAAAATACATTATAATTACCGTATTTATCGGCGTATAACACGCACAGGCGTATAACACACACATTCATTTTAAGAGGGAAGTTTCAGGAAAAAAACTTAAATTTGAAATAAGGAACTTTGAAGCAAAATAAGGGTCAGTGCCCATCTGCAGCCTCACCATTGCCATCAATGCCCATCTGCAGCCTCATCAGTCCACATCAATGCAGCTTCATCAGTCCACATCAATGCAGCCTCATCAGTCCACATCAATGCAGCCTCATCAGTCCACATCAATGCAGCTTCATCAGTCCACATCAATGCAGCCTCCCCATTGCCATCAATGCAGCAGCCTCACCATTGCCATCAATGCAGCAGCCTCACCATTGCCATCAATGCAGCCTGATCGATGCCCATCTGCAGCCTAGAGGGGACAGGGAGGGGGGTGGGACGAGCGCAGACAGATTACACACAGTGAAAATCTCTTATGATAGACAGAACAGTGGTCCAATGGCAGCCCAGGAGACGGGACTTCTTATTACAGAGGCCGCCAAGTAAACAGGAGATTCTCACTGTATGTAATCTGACGGCGCTCGTCCCTCCCCCTCCCTATCCCCTCTGAAGCAGCTAAAATTGAAGTACTGGCGTATAACACGCACACACTATTTGCAACTGATTTTCATGGTGAAAAAGTGAGTGTTATACGCCAATAAATACAGTATTTTTTTCCCTTTTTTATAAGTGATCACATTCCTTCTGTTCTCAGCTGCATAAGAGCTGGAGGGGAGGAAGCAGCAACACACTGAGCTTCCCAGTGAATGGCTGTGCAGCGGGGGCATATCAAGACAAGTCTGATCATTGAAGGAGAGTACATTAATTTCCCAGCATAGCTAGATAACTGACCATGGTGTGTTCTCCTGCTTAGTGTGGTCAGTTTTTAATAGGAAAGCAGAGGGAATGGCAGGAACACCAGGGATTTCACATAAAGGAAGCAATACAAAGAGAACAGGAGACTTTCTCATACAAGTATATGATACAGCAGGCATATACCAGGAATATGAAGTGTTGGGGTAACAAACGCGTTAAGCTGGCCATACACTTTTAATAACAGATTCTTTCATCTACGTAATACAGCATGAAAGAATGTATCCCCCTGCTGGGCTATTGTATTCTAACAACTACCAGTGGCTGTCAGTTGCATGTGATTTGATTTTTCAATCGAAACATGTAGGGTGAGAGGGACTGACAGGGACATCTACTAAGCAAATTTCACCAGGTTCATCTGGAACTGGCCAAAATTTGAACAGTGTAATAGGGCGTACACACGGTCGGACTTTGTTCGGACATTCCGACAACAAAATCCTAGGATTTTTTCCGACGGATGTTGGCTCAAACTTGTTTTGTCTACACACGGTCGCACAAAGTTGTCGGAAAATCCGATCGTTCTAAACGCGGTGACGTAAAACACGTACGTCGGGACTATAAACGGGGCAGTGGCCAATAGCTTTCATCTCTTTATTTATTCTGAGCATGCGTGGCACTTTGTCCGTCGGATTTGTGTACACACGATCGGAATTTCCGACAACGGATTTTGTTGTCGGAAAATTTTATCTCCTGCTCTCCAACTTTGTGTGTCGGAAAATCCGATGGAAAATGTCCGATGGAGCCCACAAACGGACGGAATTTCCGACAAAACAGGCTCCGATCGGACATTTTCCATCGGAAAATCCGACCATGTGTACGGGGCATAAGGCCTGCTTTAAGAGGGACAAAAAGGGAAAAGAGGAACGTTTTCAGATTTCCTATTCACGACATTGGCAATCAGTCCAATTTTTACCGGTCATGTGGCAAACTTATATACTTAAAAATGTTCTAAAAATACTTGAAAAAGAACATATACGACGACAAGCAAACCAGCATTTGACATTTATTTTATATCAAGTCAGATTCCCACTCTCTATCCTCTAACATGCTCCTCATTCTCTTCCTTCTCACATCAGTGTCTTCTATCCTAAAATTATCCTTACTCTACCCCACCTCTCTACCCTGCAGCATGCGCATATCACCCTAACTCCTACTCCTTCCCTACTACTGCACCCATCATCTCCTGCATTTGCTGTACCCACATGCTGACATAAACACCAGGGCCACTAGACACGTGCGCTCATGCACATCCCACTCCCATCTTGCCTTCCTCGCCCTCCTCCTTCTCCTAGTCTCAGGTGACATTTCTCCTAATCCTGGTCTGCCATTTTCCAACTGCAAGCCACATATCCAATACCCCTCCTCCTCTGGCAACCACCGCAATCCACTTAGTTTAGTTTCTATCCCCCTGCTTCCTCAAAGCAGCCCACCTATCTCATGCGCCCTTTGGAACGCCCGCTCCATCTGTAACAAGCTAACATCTGTACATGACCTTTTCATCTCTCATGGCTTTAACATACTCGCCATAACAGAAACCTGGCTTCAAAATTTTGACTCGGTTTCTCCTCTCTTCTTTTTGGAGATGCACTGTATTCGTCTGTTTTCTCCTATTTCTCTGAGGATTGCAGCAATTTATCAGCCTCCTGGACCAGTATTGCGCTTTGCTGATGACTGTGCTGCCTGGCTAACCTACTTTCTCTCCTCTGAAATACCCACGATCATTCTTGGTGACTTCAACATTCCTGTCAATGTTAACAACCCAACTACAGCTAAACTGCCATCTCTGCAACCCTGGCAACCTCACAAACACCCCCTTTCCTCTCTCTGATCACAACCTCATTAGTTTCACTCTATCCTTGCCTCCAACCACCCATCCCTCCAAGCAGCAAACAATTACTTGTAGGAACCTTCGCCACTTTAACCCTTCTCTCCTCTATTCTGCTACTGACAACCTATATGACATAATCTCTCCCCTGTCCTGTCCTGACCTGGCCACCTCTGTCTACAACAGTTCACCCTCATCATCACTAGATGCACTTGCTCCTCTAACCACACGTAGAATCAAGCCCCGACCGTTACAACCCTGGCAAACTGACAACACTAGAAATCTCAAGAGACATTGTCGTGCTCTTGAACGACTGTGGCGTAAAACCAAATGCCTACAAGATTCACCCTATATAAATCTGCCCTTCTAAAATATAATTACTGCCTCCATGCTGCCAAACAAGCCTACTTTGTCTCTCTTATTAATACTTTGTCATCCAGTCCCCGTCGGCTCTTCTCAACCTTTAAATCTCGTCCCCCATCCCCTCTACCCACTAACTCACTCACTGCCCAAGAGATTGCAATCACTTCAAAGACAAAATTGATGCAATTCGCGAGGACACCTCCACTGTGTGTACATCTTCCCCACCCAACATACCTTGCCTAACAGCACATTCAACACTCTCCTCTTTTGAATTGGCTACTACTGAAGAGGTTACAAAACTTTTATCAGATGCCCACCTAACCAATTGTCCCTTGGATCCTGTTCCCTCACAACCACTACGGTCACCCTCTTCTTCTATCCTATGCTCCCTCACTCACATCTTCAACCTCTCCCACTCTAGTGGCACCTTCCCCTCCCCTCTAAAACATGCACAGATCACTACCATACTTAAAAAGCCCTCACTGGACCCCACCAACCTAAACAACTTAAGACCCATCTCTTTGCTCCCATTCACCTCTAAAGTTCTAGAGCGCTTAGTCTACAACCGTCGTAGCTCCTACCTCAGTGAAAATAACCTTGACCCCTTACAGTCTGGCTTTCGCTAGCAGCACTCCACGGAAACTGCCTTACTAAAACTCACTAACGATTTACTAACTGCTAAAACCAACAGCCAGTACTCCATACTCCTACAACTTGACCTCTCTGCGGCCTTCGATACTGTTGACCACCCACTCCTTCTCAATAAACTACATTCCCTTGGCCTCCGAGATTCTGCTCTATCCTGGTTCTCTGCCTATCTATCACAGCGCTCCTTCAGTGTCACCTACAACTCTGTCTTCTCCTCTCCATTGCCCCTTTCTGTGGGGGTCCCCCAAGGCTCTGTTCTTGGACCCCTTCTCTTCTCTATCTACACCTCCTCCCTTGGTCACTTGATAACTGCCCACGGCTTCCAATACCACTTATACGCCGATGACACCCAAATCTGTCTGTCTACTCCTCACCTCACTCCTTCAGTCTCCTCTCGCATTAACTAACTGACATATCAGCATGGATGTCGCACCACTTCCTTAAACGAAATCTCTCTAAAACTGAGCTATTAATATTCCTCCCCGCCCGTGCCCCCCTCCATGACTTTTCCATCAAAATCAACAATGCAACCATCAGTCCCTCCCCTCACGCCAGGGTACTAGGTGTAATCCTAGACTCTGACTTGTCATTTCAGCCCCAAGTCCAATCGTTGTCAAAAGTTTGTAGAATTCACCTCCGTTACATCTCTAAAATTCGCCCCTTTTTAACAAATGAAACCACCAAGCTCCTTATTCACTCCCTTGTTATCTCTCGCCTTGACTATTGCAACTCCCTTCTCATAGGCCTGCCTCTCCATAGGCTACCCCCTCTTCAGTCTATCATAAATGCTGCTTCCAGACTTATCCACCTTACCAACCGCTCAGTGTCTGCCGACGCGCTCCTCCAATCCCTACACTGGCTTCCAATCACCCATCGAGTTAAATTCAAAATACTAACCACAACATACAAAGCCATTCACAACTCTGCCCTGAGCTACATCACCAATCTTGTTTCCAAATATCACCCAAATTATCCTCTCTGCTCTTCTCAAGACCTCCTACTCTCAAGCTCTCTCGTCTCCTCCTCCCATGCTCCTCTCCAGGATTTCTCCAGAGCCTCTCCCATCCTCTGGAACTCGCTACCTCCACTGGTCTGGCTATCCCCTTCTCTTGCTACCTTTAGGCGATCCCTGAAAACTCATCTCTTCAGAAAAGCCTATCACATCTCCAACTAATCTTCTACCACTTCCATCAGCTCATTCCCCACAGTTACAACCTTTTGTACCACCTGCCCCACCCTATTAAATTGTAAGCTCTTCTGAGCAGGGCCCTCTTAATCCTCTTGTATTCTATTGTATTATAACTGTATTGTCTCCTTTTTATATTGTAAAGCGCTGCGTAAACTGTTGGCGCTATATAAATCCTGTATAATAATAATAATAAACACACAGATGCTGAAAAGCACAATATTTACAACATTATGTTTGTCAGGTGTAGTTTATACTAAAATAACTAAAACAATACAAAAAAATTCTAAAAATAATTTTCTACGATTCCTGAAGGTTATAGAAAGAGATAAATTGCAAATAAATATTTTATATCAAACATAAACATGCATGTACACTTACCTAACAACAAACAAGAGTGACTTGTACTAATAAGAAATACAAAAATAAATAGCTGTCCCAACATTTTATGGACCTGTCAAAAAAAACAGAATTAAGTATTTTTAGTTGCCTACATCATAACATATTCCAATATACTAATCAATATTTACACCATTTAAGAAGACAGTGCAGAGAGAGTAGTATTGTAGAGCTTGCAGTGAACCACCTTCTCTTAACCAATGTACAGTTTACCTGAACTAGAATAAATAATAACACATACACTGAATCATCATATAAATAAATTAACTTCCTACTGATTAATGAAGGCTTGAAAGTAATGCTGCGTACACACGAGCGGACTTTACAGCAGACTTTGCCCGGTGGACTTTTCTACGGACTTTATGACGGACTTTCCGAATGAACGGACATGCCTACACACAATCCACCAAAGTCCGTTGAATTCGTACGTGATGACGTACGACCGGACTAAAACAAGGAAGTTCATAGCCAGTAGCCAATAGCTGCCCTAGCGTGGCTTTTTGTCCATCGAACTAGCATACAGACGAGCGGACTTTTGGACGGATAGATTTAAAACATGTTTCAAATCTAATGATTTCTAGAGAAAACAAAGTCCGCTGGAGCCCACACACGATCGAATTGTCTGACGAAATCCCGTCCGCCGGGCAAAGTCTGCCGTAAAGTCCGCTCGTGTGTACGCGGCATAAGCATAAAAATATTAGATCTGAGGATAAGCATTTCAAAAAATGTTTCTTTTCCCTTTGTCACTTGTGCCTGGACTTTCTAAGACAAGGTAAATTCTAGACCATTTATGCCACAATCTTCATGTGATGATTTGTCCTTGTTTGCGCTATACCACATTCCAGAGATCAATAATTAAAGATTGGCACAAAAATACTTAGAATGATTAATGTAATGAAAAGGGAATTCCCCTAAGTTAACAAGCCCAGAAATAGCATTACCCAGCGTGAGAAGATCATTTGAATGGGGTGGTGCAGCTTTGTAGGAATTATAACTCAATAAAAACCATTCCAACCCGTGTTAAATTTAGGAGCACAAAGTCTTAAATTATAAGAAAAAGAGATCCTCCACTCCAAAGCCACTCTCCCCCTTGAGATGGGTGCCAGAATGAAAGGGAGCCATCTGTGCTCTAAGCACACCAGAGAAGAGATACTCACACACCAATGACATCACAGATAACAGCAAAACTTTATTTCACAGTGCCAGAAAGACAGTCCATGTCCATGACACGCCCATGGAAGAAATCTATGACTAAATCTTTGCAGGTGAAAAGTCCCAAAATGGGTGTTTTTTGGACAGGGACAGTTTTTTGGCTCTGTGGAATAAAGTTTTGTGACGTTGTTGGTGTGCAGCTTCCTTAAATTAAAAGTTTAATTTTGTGATATTTAAACAGATGTAAAACGGGTTGGTAGGGTATACACTGGTGACCATTTTCACATTTTAAACTTTATGCAAAATACTTTTTATTAAATAGATTTTGAGAGTGGTCACACTGCTATCTCTGTGCCCTCTACTTTGCAGACAAAGGCTAGAGGAGGAATGGAGCTGCAGCAGAACATTGCTTGTCCTTGTTGGCTGACACTGCTCCCTGCCAGAGTCACTATCAATCAGAAAAAAAGCATGTACTGGCTGGATAAGATTACATGTAGGATGCAATGTAAGCCTGTTGTAGGTATGTGGCAGCGCTCACACTATGATGACAATGCCATTAATATATTGCAAGCAACAAATGAGCATGTCACCTTAGCAAGGGAAGCACTTTTGACTAAAAAAATACTAGTAGTGTGAACCTCTTTTTTTTAACCTTCATAGATATAAAAAAAGCACAGAAAAAATATGCTGAGCAAGTTTAAAGGCACAAAACCAGCTGCATATTATTGTATGTACTATGAGTTTTTGAAACAGAGAGCACAGCAGAAGCTGATTCCTTTCAGACTTTCTGTCTCTAATTTAAAAAGCCTGTATGCGACAATAGAAAGCAAAGTGATATGTAGTATGAGCCACTCTTGACTCATTAAACTTTGTGCGTAATCTCTATGAACAAAAATGTCATTAGTAATACCGGGTTGAACCTGTAAACAGGAGCCTGTCAACTTGCTGGGAATAGTAAAATATGAATTATTTAATCAAATTTTAAATGTTAGTCACTTGATAGTTTGAAAGTAGTCTTGGAATCATTTAAAAAATGATAAACCTGTGGCTATCAAAGCAAGGATATATCCATGACCAACAGGTGTATTTATAAAAAAAATTCACATAGCTATTTGGTCAGTGAAAGTGCATGTACATTCATTCTGTGTGAATGGGACAAATGTTTTTTTTTTCTGTGCTGGCCGAATGTTTTACATCCCCATATATCCCCATAAAAGCTTTATCATGAAGATGTACTTGAGTGCTCAAAAGCAGAGCTCTTTGGATATCTGGAGTGAGAAATAGGGCTCGTTTACTTGGGTTTAATAAGAGTCCACATTAGAATCAGGGTGGATTTGATTTAAATCAAGTTGATTTAAATCCTAATTTTTAAAGAGCAACTGTCATCTCTGTCCTGCAGCAGCTTCTCCTCTGACCTGCTGTTGACTCACCGACAGTCCCATTCACTTTAATGGGACGGCTAGTAATGCGGCAGTGACACAACAAGGTGAGAGACATGGCGGTAGCAGGTGAGTGGAGGTCCGCTAACAGGCACTGCCATGATGGATCTGAAATGATAGTTGCTCTTTAAATTTAAAGGACTTCTTCTTGCTGGTAGTTAGAATTTTTAATATTTGCAAACAAATTTAAGATTTCCTATTTAGAATAATAAGCTGTCAAGTTAGTAAAACATACAGTTTGTAGTGTACATACAGTAGATGTGTAAGACAATGGGATAAAGGAATATTCCTGAACTTTGTTTTATCTCATGGTTGTTGTAATATGTTCACCGATTTATGTGGGACATTGTTGTGTGTATGTACACATGCAGTCAATGTTGACCGAATGGTTGATTTGTCCAACTGAATTTTAACATAGCAAGGGAACAAGCTGAAGACTCTTTGATGTGTTAATCATATGCAAGTCTATTTGAACATTTCAAAGGGTATTCAGGTGGTATGTTAATCTAATCTAATTACATATATCTAAAGAGGACTTGTTGATGTTGATATGCGGGAGTGCAAATTGGGGCGGTTTATAACTGCAACTGTTCACGGCTGGGGGTTGTTGTCTGTTTGAAAGACTAAAGCTAAATTGAAAGGCCAATCAAATTGCTCAGCCATTCAATATTTAGTGAATATAACACGGCATTCAGTCTATAAGTTTTAAGAGTGGGGCTAGTCTGTGTGTAGGGGAGGCTTGTCTGTGCATGGCTGGGAAGACTGAATAATATGGGTCTCTGAATTATATTTCCTCTGTCGGATTTCTTTGTCATCTGTGGACTTTGGACTTTATTCTGTGTTGGAAGTCAATAAAGTGCATCTCTCTGGAAGAATTGGGTTGCTGCGGAAGAGTACTTATTAATTATCATATCACCCAGAATATATACATTAATATAGACCCGATCACTACACTGGTGCCGTTCATGTGACCAGAAGAGCATTTTCGGACTTAGCAACAGAAGTCGGTGGTGACAACAATCCTATGAGGTGGACAGAAGTCTGATGAAGAACCAAGAGCTGTGCTGTGACTCTAATGTCTGGAATGTCTGGTTGTGACATAAGAGAGTCTGATCTACAAATTTAAACAAGTTGGGAACCCCAGAATTATTCTCTGGAGACCAGAAACAACAACAAAGAAAGGACTGTGTCGTGTACCAGAAGACCTGAACTGGAATCTGAAGGAGTAACTAATGCGGTGAGTAAAATATTTCCTTTTTTTTAATTATTAGTAATATAGTCAAAATGCTTACTCAGTGTGAAGCTAGTGTCAGTTCTGATAAAGTTAACAGATGGGTATTAAAATGTATTAAGCGCCATGGCGGTCCTTATGAAATTCCAGAAAAATGTAAGCAGACGTGGACGATGATGAAGGAATTTTTAGAGAAAAATGTTTTTGATAGAAAAATTTCAGAAAGTAAAAGAAAAGGTTGTATTATACAGGGCTTGTTATCTTGCTGTCTAACAATGGAAAGTTCTTTGAATTATAAGGTTGAGGAAATTACCCAGTTACAGAAGGCAGTTGATAATAGCAACAATGTTTGTGAGAGGTTACAAAACCAATCAGACACTGAGACAGTAAATTTAAAATTGCATGCGGTTACGATTGGAGAAGCTTTACTTGAGAAATCTAAACATTGTGATGAATTATCAGAGGAAAATGAGAGATTAAAATTAAGAATTATGGAATTAGAGAAGAGATCTCAGGAATGCAGATATGCATCAAATCTTGGATTCAGCAATCTGCAGCAAACAGAACCTCATATTAAATCTGATAATTCATTACCAGCTGCCCCCACTGTGACTACCACAGTTTATAACAATAATAATAATACAGGTGAAGTTCAGCTTGTAATGAAGCCATTGAAACCAAAATTATTAGACGCAATTCTTAAAGAAATAGGAATGGTTCCATACCATGATTTAAACAGATTTTTAAAATGGTTTTGTGACGTGCAGCAAGTCAGAGATATGTACAATCTCAACCCATCTGACTTAGAAAGAGTTTTGCAACATTCTGTAGGAAGTGGTCTTTGGATGAGAATTAAACAAATCTGTATTCAGCCTCTGAGGACAAGGGACATATTACTGGAATTATTATGTGTTTTGTATGGTGTACGTTCTGATGTTACCATTCATGGGAAGATCCAACAAATGCAAAATGAATCTCCCTATGAATTGTCACACAGGATAGCAACTATTATGGAATTATTGGTCGGTAATAATCTTGTATTTGAGCGTGGTGGCTTGATACATATGAGTATGTTTCTAGATGCGTTGCATGAAGATATCAAACAAAATATTTTATTAGTTACCCCAAATCCTCATGATTTAAAAGACATATTGTTGAGAGCAGACCATTTATGGAGAAAGTCAAATGAGCAGGCTGTCAAAATTGATTTAGCCACATTGTTTAGGACAAATACTGAGCATAAAGATCAGAAGATAATATCCTATGATAACACCCAGAGAGGACACTCCGGGTCAAACATAGGTGATATTAATATGAAAAACAGAGCTGACCAAAATAATAATAAGAAAAGGTCCAAGACTTGGATACCGTTTTCTCAGTTAAAACAGAAATATGACCACCTGAAAATTGAGTATGACAAGATGAGAGGGGAACGTGATAAATTAATAGAGCAGTTGAAGGGGGTACAGGGTGTCATGAATGTACAAGATGTATATTCTCCAGATCTGTTTTTGAATGCAGATGACACTTCTCTAGCAGTGGGGGTGAATTAGCTCCAAACTGTAAACGTGTAAATAGTGTTTTGTTTTAACTTCAAACAATGTTTAAGGACCTCGCTAATGAGTTTTTTTGGAGAGTTTTTTTGTCTTTCAGATATTGACATTTAAATGACGGTGAATAGCAGAAGCATAGTCTGAAATTGCTGGCTGGTGAGGGAGAATTATGGGAGAAATGCTGAAAAGACAACAAGGAATTATAAAGCATTCATGGACTCTCTCGAAATTCATCAAGCAATGGACCTTTTTTCTTTTTTTCTTCAACGCCCTAATTTTTAATTTTTCTCCCTTTTCCTGATATATTTTGCTTTTCATTTTTTTTTAATTTTCTTTATGTTTTATTTCCTGAACATTATCTTAAAACCAAAGAGAAGCATTTTAACCTAAAATAATTTTCATAACATCTGTACATATTACATAATGCGTATTGATCAATATATTTGACATCTAAGGTGAGATGCTGCACAATGGCTTGGCATAGCATAAATTTTAGTATGTTGGGTGGTTTTCCTAAATTTATAAGAGGGGTGAGTGAAATTCATCACTCTAGTCATGATTTGAAATTTGTTGATTCAGTTGTTTATAATATGCTAAAGGCTATGACATATATGGATGAAAAAGACCTTTCTACCTTTCATGGTGGAGATACTGGCAAGAATTTCCACTGCCGCTTTGTCTGGATAGAAGATCTGATAAACACTGATGACTCTATCTGAACCATTGTGGGGGTATATCTATATGTATATGTTGGTATACCATTCAAGTGTAATTGTGGACTAAATGATCCAAGTAACTGCTTTATTGAAGACAATGAGGGGTCGGCCTACAGCAAATTACAAAAGCAAATTGTGGCTGGCAATCAACAAAGATGGACTCATGAATGTCAAGTGCAAGGAAATAGTTTTACTGCCATATCCAAACCTTTTTGACCTTGAAAGTGAGTGCTGGTACATTGATAGTTCTTCTTACTATAAAGATGAAAGTAGAGTGTTTGCGTAAAAGCATCTTTAAAAATGAAAAGCTTGAGCCTGGAGATGAGAGAATCCTGGACATGTGGATTGGAGTTCCCAGAGCATACCAAGTTTACGTTCAGTGAGATGGTGAGAGATGTGAGAAAGTCAGACCGAAGAATGGACTGTGACATCAGCTCATCTTTGCGCAATATTCAAGATCTTGATGTGATATAATAAGGCCTAACAGCTATATGGGCTACTGACGTTTACCAAATCCTTTTCTAGTCATGGTCTAAAAGTTATATTATCTAATAACTGTTTCATGGGGATATTTTAGAGGCTGGCGAAGAGAGATGTAACCAGTTTCAACTTCATATTTTATATGAGCCATTGTAAAGCATCCAGTACCTTAAATCGTACTGATATTTTTTGTTGTTTGATTTATGGGTCAGTTCTAGTAGTTAGAACCGACCCAAGTGGGGGTATATGTTGTAATATGTTCACCGATTTATGTGGGACATTGTTGTGTGTATGTACACATGCAGTCAATGTTGACCGAATGGTTGATTTGTCCAACTGAATTTTAACATAGCAAGGGAACAAGCTGAAGACTCTTTGATGTGTTAATCTTATGCAAGTCTATTTGAACATTTCAAAGGGTATTCAGGTGGTATGTTAATCTAATCTAATTACATATATCTAAAGAGGACTTGTTGATGTTGATATGCGGGAGTGCAAATTGGGGCGGTTTATAACTGCAACTGTTCACGGCTGGGGGTTGTTGTCTGTTTGAAAGACTAAAGCTAAATTGAAAGGCCAATCAAATTGCTCAGCCATTCAATATTTAGTGAATATAACACGGCATTCAGTCTATAAGTTTTAAGAGTGGGGCTAGTCTGTGTGTAGGGGAGGCTTGTCTGTGCATGGCTGGGAAGACTGAATAATATGGGTCTCTGAATTATATTTCCTCTGTCGGATTTCTTTGTCATCTGTGGACTTTGGACTTTATTCTGTGTTGGAAGTCAATAAAGTGCATCTCTCTGGAAGAATTGGGTTGCTGCGGAAGAGTACTTATTAATTATCATATCACCCAATATACATTAATAGACTACATCACTACAATGGTTATTGTGAAATTGTGTGAATGCATCAATGCAGTGCATGTTAGCTCAGCTTGTGAGACACAATGTACAGGGATAGGGACAATTGTAGACACACACCCACACTAACTCAGGTTAAACTGGATGGACTGGTGTCTTTATTCAACCTTACTAACTATGTAACTATGTAGCTTGCAGAGCTTGGATTCATTCAATGAGTTTACCAAAAATGTAAATATTGCAGAATATACAGCCTCATGCTATATAACTAAGTTCCACTTCATGCTGAATAAACTAAATTATTAATGTATCTTAACTAGAAAACTATCTTTAGATAGATTTTTCGGTAGATTTTCAGCGTCTAATAACTGTGCGCATCTAACCACATCTAAATACGAGAACCTATTTTACGCAGGATCTTCTGCTAGCTCTGCCAGCAAGAACCTGCATTCTGTGCAGAAATTATGCCTGTGTGAATGAAGCCATAAAAAACAGGGGGTGATCCAAAATTCCAAAATCTTCAGAAAATTCACAAGTCAATTTTTTTTTTAATTGCTGTTTCAGAGATAACTACATCCCCATTTCTTCTTTGGGTATCACAACTACAGATGTGAAAGCAAGGGAATCAGACAAAAAAAACAATGTTAAAGGGATAAAGTCTAGTTTTTTCTTTTTCTCTAAAAATAACAAATGTGTTGTACTTACATGCCCTGTGCAGTGGTTTTGCACAGAGCAGCCCAGATCTTCCCCCCAGCTTGCTATGGGGGACATCTGAGCCAAGTCGCAGCTCCCTGTGTCCATTCAGACACGGAAACCCCAGTTCAGTCCCACCCCCTCTCTCTCCTGATTGGCTAACTGACTTTGATTGACAGCAGCAGGAGTCAATGGCGCCACTGCTGTGTCTCAGCCAATCAGGGGGAGAGTTCCGGACGGCTGAGGAACTTGTGGACATCGTTGGAGAGAGATGGGGTTTAAGTAAGTATTAGGGGGTGCTGAAGCAGCTGGTACACACAGAAGTTTTTTTATCTTAATGGATAGAATGCATTGTGCTGGGGCAGCTGCTACACACAGAAAGTTTTTTTATCTTAATACATTTAATCCATTAAAGTTGAGTTCCACCCAAAGATAGAAGTTCTGCTCATTGTACTCCTCTCCCACCTTTCGGGGGGGGGGGCTACAGGATACAGGTATCCTGTTCCCATGTCCGGGAGCCTCAGCCACAGGTATTGATGTCACCGCGAGGCTCCCTCCCAATCCCTCCTCCTTCCCTAGCCGCCAGGCCAGTAGGAGAGAGGAGCGGCGCCTCGCGCAGTAGTGTTCCCGGCTTGAAGCCGTAAGGCTACACTGCCGGATTCTCTTACTTGCAATGGAGGCAGCAGCACCCGTCAGCTGATGGAAACATCAGCTGTGGTGCTGACATCCCTGGACTCCAGGACAAGTTAGTGTCCGATTATTAAAAGTCAGCAGCTGCAGTATGTGCAGCTGCTGGCTTTTAATTTTTGCAGCAGTGGGCGCAACCTCTGCTTTAAGATAAAAAATCTTCTGACTTTACAACCACTTTAACTCTTCCCCACTGTATCGAAGGCATAAAAAAAATTATGTTTGTACAAGAAATTACCTCAAGGTAGTTATGAAAAACACAAATGAACACACCTATGGAATTATAAATATATTATGTAAATAAAAGCAGTGTGAGTATTTGAATTTGACCTGGAATGCAGTCTCTGTATAGAAGGGCTGAAGTGTAAGAGGAAGAAGCAGTACGAGCAGACAAACAGATCATGTGCTGACAAGAAGCATGCTACTACGAGTGATAAATAGATGAGCTCATCACTGTGCTGCTTCTTTATTCACTGTCCAGTCACAGGCTGAGGTGGGTCCAGGAAAATATGGGCCCAGGCGAAGTGTTGAAAGATGCTGGACATCAGACTGAAGAGATCTAGCAGCAGAAAAACAAAAAATTGTATACTCACCTTTCCATAATTTTCCTTTTTCTGACGCATCCTATGGCAGTACACACACTGGGTTGTGACTCCGCCCCCATAACCTGATAGGACTGGTTAGCTATAAGTTTTGAAGAGGAGACAAAAGGTAGAAATCTTGCGAGCCACAATAATCCAATGCTCAGTGTGCAGACAGTTAAAGAATAATACTAGTAGAGATAAATATCTAGCAGCAAACGCAGTTCACGTATTCATAACCGTGCAAAGAATATAAATAAAAAATTGCACTGCGCTTGATTATATACCATAAGGGGTAATACCCAAAATCACTTGAAAAATAAAAAAATAAACCAACAAGAACATATTTATACACACTACTTCTCACGTGCAATGTGCATACAATATACATATATATGAACAATTTTAAGTGCAATGTGCATACATGTAACTATAATAGTGTTAAAACATATATACTTGTGCATATACTGAATATCAAAATCCAGTGACAAACTGAAAACATGCAATAACTCATATAAAGTGCAACATGCAAGTATCGGTTTAAATATTAAATCAAATTGTATATAAGTGCACAGTGCGTCTTAAAACACAATTGATGAGATCTCTATTTGGTGAAATCCTTATAATAATGTCCAAAATATCCAAATTAAATGTGCATCCGTATCCGTAGAAACCAATAAATGTCCAAATCCTCCAGTGTGCTGAATTCCAGTGTCACAGACAACCGTGATGTGCCTCAGTGCCCCCACAAAGTGATTGCTCACCTTAGAGCGTGTGACACAGTGATTAACTTGTGTCAAATCACGCTGTGTAGCCACCTCTTGGGCTATGTATGGTAAGCTAGATACGATCTACACTTTAGGTCAATGAGGCTCCATAGACATCTATCCGGCTTTTAGTGGTCTGCATTCCAGATGGTCTCAATCAAGGCGTGATTCTTTCTGGAGACTGTGTCCACCTCTGGCTTCTGACTCAATAAAACTGTTCTGGATATTTCTGGTTGATACATTGCGGTGGTCTTCCTATTTAGCTCTCTGGCCAGGTCTCCTGTGTGTGGGTTTGGGTTCTCAGTCCGGCAATCTCACACTGTTGTTGTCACCCCTTTGATTCTCTCTTTTGATTCCACACGGTAAAGAGAGGAACATATGTTGGTACCATGTATGGTGGACACTGTCACGTCTGGATATCTCCCTGTGACCTCTTTATGCCCCAACTGCAGCCTGGACGGCACTCACTGCATCTTCAGAAGGTGATGAAAGCATGGCAAACTCCGCAAGTAAAAAGGGGAAGTAAACTCAAGGTGGCTGAGATGTTAGGGAGGGACACACAATACCACAACACCGAAAACACATACAAATCTCCCAGCACTCAACAATCAGATGTAGAGTTTTGAAGAGGAGTTCACCACAGCATTCTCAATCTATCACCTTAAATGGGTGGGCGTCTGTGTGCTGCCATAGGATGCGTCAGAAAAGGAAAATTACGGAAAGGTGAGTATACAATTTTCAGTTTTCCTGTTGCATCATGGCAGCACACACTGGGAAATAACTCGCTACACAGGTGGGTGCTTAGAAGATATTTATTTTATCCACATGATATGGAAAAATTAGCTTGAATAATTGATCTTCCAAACTGGACAGTCGTTAATTGCGCAGGATCTATTCTGTAATGCGGCATGAACGTGGTTTTAGATGACAAAGTTGCTGCCTTGCATATTGTCACTGGAGACACCCTACGCTGCCCAAGAGGTTGCCACTGCCCTGGTAGAATGAGCCTTCAGGTCGTCCGGTATTGGTAGGTGTTACACTGCGTATGCTTTCTTGATGGTTCTTATCAGCCAATAGGCTATTGTCCTTGAAAAAGCTGCCTGACCTCTTTTAGCGCCGTAAGGTATAACTAGAAGATTTTCTGCCTTTCTGAATGGGCTAGTAGTTTCCAAGTATACAGAGATAATAGTCTTGATATCCAATGGGTGTGGATCTCCCTGGCTAGTGAGAAATGCTGGTAGGTTGATTTCTGGATTGAAGTGGAAAGCAGATGCTACTTTAGGTATGAGCTGTTTAGAAGGTTTAAGTATGACTCTATCAGGGTAGAAGATCAGATGAGGTTCTTTTATCAAGAGAGCTTGTAGCTCGGATACCCACTTCGCAGAGGTTATGGCAACTAGAAAGGTTACCTTCAGCGTTAAATCCCATAAGGATATCGACTCTATGGGAAAAGGGAGTTTTCGACAGGGCCTCCAAAACTATGGATAGATCCCATGTAGGAAATATTGGTTTCCTTGGCGTCTTATTTTTAAGCATGCTCTTTGGAATTGTATTATGAGGGGCTTTGAAGCCCATCTGATTACCATCATGGCTGATAAAGCAGAGACTTTATCGGCCTAGAACCTAGACCTCTTTCTAGGCCTAATTGCAGAAATTCGAGAACTTGTGATACTGTAGGTGACAGTGGATCCCAGGATTCTTGCTGTGCGAATGCAGTAAACCTTTCCCACACTCTATTGTAAGTGCTGTTGGTTGATTTCTTCCTAGCCTGTTGTAAGGTAGCTACCACTCTAAGTGAACAGCCTTGATCTCGTAGCCTCTCCCTTTCAATTTCCATGCCATCAGGTGTAGTCTTTCTGATGCTGGGTGCAGAAACTGGCCTTGTGAGAGTAAATCTGGAGTTACTGGTAGAGGTAACGGGTCCTCAGTACCTAGCTGTAGAATGGTTGTGAACCACGGCCTCCTTGGCCAGAACGGTATTACAACTATTACCATGGACAACAAACTTCTCAGTCTGGCCAGAAATCTTGCTATTAGAGGTATTGGAGGAAATATATATCCCAGATGGAAATTCCAGGGTTGCTGGAGGCAGTCAATCCCTATCGCTGTTGGATAGGCGGCTCTTGCCAGGAATTCGGACACTTGTTGTTCATTGGGGTTGCTTCTAGATCGATATCAGGAATACCCCATCTGTGTGTCAGAAGAGAGAAGGCTTGATGACTCAAGGACCATTCGTTGTTCGAGATGAAGACTCTGCTTAGATCGCCTGCAAGTTGGTTCTGTACTGCTGGAATGTATACTGCTTTCAGGTCTGCCAGATGTATCTGAGCCCAGTCGAGGATGGGGCGCACTTTTTTCATGAGTGTGCTGCTCTTGGTACCACCCTGTGTCTGTATGTAAGTGACCGCCACCCTGTTGTCCATGCATAGTAGAACACTTTTTTGAGGAATGGGCTGAACGCTAGGAGGGCCTGAAAAGCGGCTCTGAGCTCCAGGATGTTCAAGACTATGCCTTACGATCAGAAATGCCAACGTGCTTGTGCCGCATGATCCCAATAGTGAGCTCCCCATCCTTGTAGACTGGCGTCTGACGTGATTATTTTCAGCTGGGGAGAAACAATAGGCCGATGACTTTTGATATTGCTGACCCGCGTCCACCACCATACAGATTGTTTCACGTTTTGTTGACAAAGATCTGTTGACGCATTGATGTTCCATTCCATTGCTTCAAAAACAAATTCTGGAATGTCCTCATATGCCATTGGGGACCACTGGACCATTGGGAAGTTGAAAGGCATTGATCACAAAATGCTCAGGCATGTTCTGGCAGGTGGGTACACCGCTGCCATTAGTCACTTTTTCTTCTGAACTAACAGACCTATTTTCTCCTGAGGGAGTTCTACCGTGTTGGAGTTGGTGTTCAGTTTCGCTCCCAAGAAGGTACTATTCTGAGCCTGATTCAAGTTGCTTTTCTTCCAGTTTATTATACACCCAAACTGTTGTAGTGTGGATATTAGTATTTCCCGATGGTGGAGGAGAGACTGCTGGCTGTCGGCTAGGAGGAGGACATAGTCGAGATAATGGTGGACTCTTAGTCCCCTCTCTCTCAGATATCACTGAAATAAAACTTTCGTGAAGGTTCTGGGAGCAGTCGATATTCCAAACAGCAGGCTCTGGAATTGAAAATGTTGTCTTGCTTCCCTATACCTCTCGGGAAGATTACATCTGAAAGGGGATTTTATTGCTGCTTTGGCCTTCTGTCGGAAGGAATGAGGCCCGACTTACCACCTGTGACCTTTGAGATTGCCGAGTCTAGCTTGGAAACGAACAAGTTGGTCCTGTCATAGGGTATTTTGCACCAGTTAGTCTTGGAAGCAGCATCCGCGACCCAGGGTTTTAACCACAGCGCTCTTCTGGACATAACTGATGCCACAATGGATCTTGTTGATGATCTTATTATATCAACTGAAGCTTCTGCCACAAAGTCTCCCGCTAAGCTGAGTTCCTGGAGAGCGGACACAATTTTCTCTTGGTCGGCTGCTTCCAGAAGCAATTTCTTGGCGTTGGAGGTCCAGCTAGTAATTGCTTTACCAACTGCCGCTAGGGTGATCGCTGGTCTGCAGGCACCTCCTGCTGTAGAATAGGCTTTTTTTTCCCGTCATGGCGGAAGTGACGTCAGCGCATGCTCCCTAGTGACTTGCGGCGCCCTATGCCATCTTTAGAAATGGCGAGACTAGGATAACCGCGAGACTAGGATAACCGCTGCGTCACTTCCGGTCACGTATGCACAGAGCCGGCCATGGCTGCCATCTTGTGAATGGCAAGAGGATCAAGGAACCAGAAAGCCCAGGAAGCAGGCGGGGGGGAGAGAAAGAGAGAGAAAATGAAAAAAGGAAGGAAAGGCATACATTTAGAAGACATCAAGGAAAGACATAAGGCAAAGATTGTGAGAAGGTAGGTAAAGTGGGGGTCGCTGCAATTAGTTTAAGCCTGTTTAAGGCTTGTATGGCACCAGAATATATAGACACCTTAGACCATCAGAGTGGGGATCCCTGCATAAAGCTCATTTAGAGACTGTACAGCCAGGGACTACCAACCAGGAGAGACTGAACCTAGCTGGGGCGATGTTGTAAGGGGTCCAAGCTTTATCCATTCAGTCCTAACAGGTGAGGGGAAAAAAAGGAGAATGCCGTGGTGGACTCCTCTTTAAAACTTGAAGCTAACCAGATCTATCAGGTTGTGGGGGCGGAGTCACAACCCAGTGCGTGTGCTGCCATGATGCGACAGGAAAAAGATGTCCTCAAAAAAAAAAAATGGGTTCAATATGAATATTGCAGCAAAAACTTTTCTTTTTGTATTTTATCTTTAAATAGGCCATTCATTTTTATCTTGCTATTTTTTGTTTGGAGCATTGCTTTATACATACTGACTGTAAAAGCACGTTATTCAGCTGTTCTTTAGATCTTGCAACATAAAGATACCAGCCATCTGTCAACCGTCAGTTGCGTCATTGTCACCCTGTTGACATCACCCTGTTTACCTTACTATATTGTATGTAAGTTGTTGTTCAGGTTTAGGATAGTGATGCACTTAAATTACTACACACTATACTTAAACCTAACCTGTTTTGCAAGCAGGATAAAGTGTTGGTGGCTCTACACACCCAGTTGCCTTCAGAGATGGAAAATCTGAAGCACACAGACCAATGCCAGTAATTTGTGCATAAAAATATCTACACTAGCTTACTGATCACTTGGAATTCCTAGTCTAAAACACACACTTTTTCAGGTTATGTAACTAAACTTGTTTAGATCCATCTGTGTTAGGTGACTGATAGTGGCTATAGGAAAGGTTTTTGATATTTTTATAGATCTACTGTTTTGCTGCTCTTCTCTAGTACAATAAAATGTTCCTTTCTTTTTTAGTCCCCCCTAAAACAGAAAGGTAAGGTGAGCAAAACATTTTTACTGTAGGACCAAAACATTCTACTGTCAAAGACTCATTCATAGAAAGGTGGCAGCTGCAATTTCTAGTTTCATCAACAGTGGTATGGCTTCAAGTGGACCATTTATTACCTTTACAAATCTGCATGAAAAAAATTCCTGCCGCGTCACTATATAGAGCAACAGTATACATTTTTTTAAAAGTTCTACCTTTCTAATCATTTAAAACTAGTCTTAAAGCTCTAGTCCAGTGATTCTGCCTAGGCTGCGATGATGTCACCAGTCTGCTGCAAGCAAGGCAAAACATTTATTTGGTCTCCTCTCTCCCAGTGATCACTAAAAATGTACATTAAAACTTAGTAGCAAATCACAAGGTGAAAATCTCACAGCTAGAATGACATAAGTACTAAGGTTTACATAACTCTGTCAACCCTGAGCTAGCATCTCTGTCTAAGATAGCCTATCTGAACCAGGGTTCCTTGGGACCATAGGGTTCCTTTAGAGGTTGCCAAGGGTTCTTTGAGTAACCGTTAACAAAACCACTAGTATAAAGGACATTTTTCCTCCAACGTTCCACTAATATGACAGTCTTTACCCTTCGAACATAAATGTAAGGAGTTCTTCTCTGCTGGCCACAAATATAAGGGAGGCCCTTCACTACTGACCTTAAAATAGGGGACAGTTGTCTAATGACAATAAATTTAAAGGAAGATCTTAAGCCTCGTACAGATTTTCGGACGACCAGATTTTTGTGGCATGCTAGTCTCATGTCGAAAGTGAAGAGGTTACTCACAATACGAAATTTTTCATAAGACAGAATGCAACGTCAGAAGTGAAGTAATGTGTTGAATAGTTTTGTATGTATTCTTTTGTTTCTGAGCATGTGTAGTCTTGCTCTTACGTTTTTTTTCAGACGAAAACCGTACTAATAATATTAAAAAACGAATAATAAAAAAAACGTACTATAATAATAATACTAATGAAACGAAAATCAGACGTTGAGTTCACATCCAACAAAAATGTTATAGTCTGCACATCCTGCTTTTGTCTGCCGAAAAAGGGAAATCAGCTGTCGAAAGTACTGTACTAACGATTCGAAAATCGTCAGACAGCTCGTCATACAAATTTTTCCATCTGATTTTCATATCGTGTGTATGAGCCTTTAATCACTAATCAATAATATAAAGAATGATCTTCAGTTGTCCACCAGTGTGAGGGGTCTCTTGTCCTACTGGCCATAAAAGTAAGAGGTCCTTCTCTGCTAACCACCAATGTAAGCGAGGCCTCTCTCCAAAGGCCTTCAAATAGGGCAAGGATGGTCTTCTTCACTAATCAATCATTTATGATCTTCAACAGTAGACCAATGTGTGGGGTCCCTTGCCCTAAAGGCTATAAATGTAAGAGGCCCTTCTCTGTTAACCAATAGATGTAAAGGAGGCCATTCTCCGCTGACCTTCAATATAGGGGACACTTTTCTACTTACAACCAATGTAAGGAAGGGCTTTCTTCACTAATTAATAGTATAAAAGCCATTCTTTAACTGTCCACCAATGTGAGGGGTCCCTTTCCCTATTGACCATAAATTTAAGAGACCCTTCTTAGCTAACCACCAATGTAAGGGGGCACTCCCCACTGACCATCAAAGTAAGGGGCAGTTCTCTCCTGACCACCATTGTAGGGAAACATTACAGTTTTGATTGCCTGCTTTCCTTTTTCTGGACAATATTTGCATTTTTATTTAATGGTTATATAAACATAGCTTTTAATGTTTGTATCTACAACTTACTATCATGCTCATTGTACTGTGAGCTGTAGATATAAAAAGGTTTAGTAAGGGTTCTCTAAAACCTGAAAATCAATTCAAGGATTCCTTTGAGATAAAAAGGTTGAAGCCATGTTACTGCTGCCTAACATCTTCTTGATTATTTTGAAAGGTTTTCTTACGCTATGTTTTCTACTTCATCATTTTTTCAATAAAAATGTATTGAAAGTGAAATAAAACGGTTGAGAAAGTCTGGTCCAGGATGTTTCCTAAACAAAGATGACTCCATACAATTGAAGGAAAGAGGCAGCTAAACGCATTATTAGGATTATTGTGATCTCTGAGAGGTAATGAATTCCTGTAATTGTTACACATTTACAGTACTTTGCATGCACGCACTTAACGTGAAAATATAAATCTCATGCTGGGTTACACAAATTCCCAGCAGCTGCAGCCACTGGAAGTATGTGTACACTCCACAAGCCAACTTTCGACTTTCTAGTTAATACAATCCTGTGACTGTAAAGCAGCCCAATCACAGTGTGCCTCTCCCAAATGACCCCCCCCATCCCCACCCTTATGGCAAGTTTACTAGGTGGTGAAGAGGGAGACCAACGAACATTTGAGTCTTTTATCTAAGGCTAACACTAAATTGATGACCTGCAGGGGCTTTTAAAGCATCGCCTATAGAAAAAAATAAGGTATAACACACACACATTTAAAGCTTGACTTGTTGGGTGTCTATTTACTGGGTGCAACCTCATCTTTTATATTTTATCAAAACGTGGGTAATATATTATGTTCTTTGCCCTAAAATAACTTTTGTGTAATTTTTACAGAACGTTTGCACTTGGTAAGCCATTGCATGATTATTGTGTGCATAAATAATAGGAACAAAGACCATTTTTTTCTACAGTTTATCTGCTTTCAGAAAATATACTATATAATGTTTGGGGGTTTTAATGAATCTGCAGGCCTAAAATAATTTTTTTATATGTGTGCAAAAAAAAAAATGCAAAAACAGCTCTGGCAGCGAAAGGGTTAACGGGCCCCTAAAACACACATGTGCATGGCTGGATGAATTATCCCCAGTATTTTCTGTAAAAGACTAATTCCTATGATCATCAGCTCCATTTAGTGGCCATAATATGGTATGTTTTCTTATTGAGGTATTTCAGAAAATTATACTGCATTGTAGCCACTAGATGGAGTTAAGAATCATAATAATAAATCTAATACAGTAAATAAAGGGAAATTTGTCCAGCCAGCAACAATGTGTGTGACATTCATCCAACAAATATTTTATAAAGAGACCCCTAAGACTAGCACTGGAGCTTGATCATTCAGAGATGATGGCACTCCGATGTCTTGCTGAACATACAAATAGAACTTTGGTAAACAGTCTGCTATAAAACAAAGGGGGTCTGGGGGATAAAGGAAAAAAAAACACCTTAAAACGTCTTCAAATTTGGATTTCCTAAGCAAGAAAATAATGTATTAATAGAAATATGCACTTTATATAATGCCTAGAAAGATAACAAAACTTTTCCTGTAAGAGGTTATCTGCTCTTGTAAAAGTATGAATCACCTTGACCACAATGACGGTACACTTATCACAGCTGTCTGTAGAACATACTGTGAAAACATGCCTGTTATTCATACCCCTAGAGACAGAGGTTATTAGGATTGATTTACTAAAGGCAAATAGACTGTACACTTTGCAAGGGAATTTTCCCCGAGCTTAGTGAATATAGTGAAAATGTACTACCCAATCATATGCAAGAAAAACAACAAAAACAGTATTCTTGCTTGCACATGTTTGGATGATGAAAGTCAGCAATGCTTTACTTCATTCACTAAGCTAAGGTAAATTTTCTTTACAAAGAAAACAATCTATTTGCCTTTCCTAAATCAACCCCTTTGTGTTATAACTTTGAACATTGATTGTTAGTATAATCTACGGAAAAACAAAATGTATGTGTAGGGCCTCTTTTATACGGGCGGACCAACTGGGTCCGCCTGTCAGTTTTTTAGTTGGACCAGAGCGGACCATTCAATTCCCTCTATGAAGCGGCAGATGTCAACTGACATGTGTCCCTTGACATGCCGACATCCGATTTAATCCTATCCGCTAAAAACAGACGGATGGGGGATCCGTTCCCAATCCGTCTGGGGATCGGATAGAATGACAGTCGGATGGCAGCATGGGGGTTAAATTTATAATGGGAGGAGGGGGAAATTAAGCTTAGGGGGTGATCATGCAGATTAGTGCTCAATTTTTATTGGGGGGGGGATTTTTGCTGACACATAATGCTCATACATCTTGGGGGGCGCAGTTTGGCATGTTCACACTGGGCTCTAGATGACCTTGTACCGGCACTGAGAGTAAGAAAGTGTTGAAACTTCTGTCATGCTTTTACAGCTGTGTATGTCCCTGTTGGAGAGATTTCCCTTCACCTCCAACCCCAATAACTATACAGGAAGTGAGGGAAACTGTCTTCAATAGAGATACATACAGGCCTCACCCACTCTAATAAAAAGTACTTTGTCCTTGTTGGAGGGATTCTCTTTTCTCTCTGTCTTGCTGGCCATGCAAAAGTGAGAGAAAATGTCCCCAAATGGGATACAGCCGTAAAAACTCCACAAAAGGTTCTAACTCTTCCTTACTTTACATTTTAAAATCATTACCAGGTCTGTTATCTACCTGGCTGTAAGATTTAAAAACATGAAAATCAGATGTATATACAGTATACTGTATTATACAAATGTTATCATTCACCCCTATAGAATGCATAGGCATCAATGTGTAGGCAGCACAGCTTGTAAGTACAGTGTCAGTTGGAAACTATGACCCCAATAAACTAATCGGCAGTGTGCCAACAAATAGTGCAGGTTGCTAAATGTATCCTAAAGCTCTAAATAAGCAATGGATCACAATGCATGTTTCTGTGACATGTGTGTCAGAATTGGGATATTCCTATTTATTTGATATTTTATGTGCATAGAATAAACGCATTAGTGCTCCAAGCATTAGGTGGCACGTGACTCCTATTCATATTTGGAAATATATATAGTATATGTATACTGTTACCACTCAATTCAATCCAAAAGGAGTACAGATACATTGTTAAAGCCCAACTTCCACATTAATTTCACTTTAAATAGTTTGTTTGGGCCAAACAAACTATTCAAAGTGAAAGGTAATATGGAATTGGGCTTTAGCGATGTACAGTATAACATTGTTTTGTACTCCTTTTGGATTGAATTGAGTGGTAATAGTATGGTAACAGTACTTGGCATACCTCCTTATTTGCTATTCCACTGACAACCCTGACTCCTCCTCTGAACCTTGCACTGAGTTTAGAAACTATTGGCTTTTCATGAATTCTTCAAACAATTTTAACATTGACCTTTCTGTCCTTAGCTAACAGTCAAAATTGTTTCTGTAAAAAAAAAAAATTCAGAACTTCAGAGCTCGGAGGCTTGCTGAGTGGTAAACTGATAATCACCTCATGGACACCTGAGGGGCACATATGTGACTTCCCCATTTAAAAACTATGGTCACTACAATCATAGATCATTTTGGTACAATCTGTGACTTTTTTTACACCGAACTTTGCACATAATATTTCTGTCACAATACCTCACACAGTGCCACTGATTATCAGGCCCTGTGTATTTTCCATTTCCATTAATTTGCCTGCACTGTGAATGCATGGAAACAGACAGTGTAAATGAGCCTGTAGTATTTATAATGTGTAACGCACTGGGCTCAATTTACAAAAGGATATCGCATGCGATATTTGGGTCATGTGACCCTTTTTTTCAAATTTTGTATGAGATATTAAAAATGTCAATTCACTATTCCTAATACGGTATTTGCCTCAAAAAGATGTGGTAAATGCTGCATAAAATTAAAAAGCATTAAAGTGGATTTACTAAAGTAAATAGGACATGGAAGTGTTTTAAAAAAGTGCCATTTGTTAAACATCGGGCCTTTCTTCCAGACACTTTATTGCTCATTCTTCTGCAAGGTCCCTCACAAGTGTCCACTGGAAAATAAAGTAATGCCCGCTCAATATGTCATGCAATAAAATACTGATCGGATTAATGTATGGCTGAAACAACTAATCAACACGATCGAATATAAAAATAGTTGCCAACTATTTTCATAATCGATTAGTTGGTCAGCTGATTAGTTGGCCTGCATACAGAATGAAAGGAAAAGGGGGGAAAACAGTTTTAAGCCCCCCTTCCCTCATGTGAGTGCATCAGCTGGGTTTCTAGTATCCCCTCAGGTTTAAAATTTGCTGGAAAACTTCCCATTGGCCCTTGGCCTCTGGAAAGGTCAGGTGACCACTGTATCTGGGCAGTTTAAGGGGATTTCTGTGTGAAATTTCAAATAAAAAGGGGGTTCCGGGCCCCAGAGGTTCAGTTGCCTCAGTAGCAACAGCTGTGGTGTTCCCTCCCACCCTCGCGGCTAAGAACTTTATTATGTGGCTAGTGTCACCTTTCAAAGGGGACGGTTTATTTTAAACAAAGTTAAACAAATTATTTAAAGGTGATAAAGCTATATGTTGAAAGTGGGGAGATTCCCCTTTATTTGATGATACAGCTTGAGCCGTAGTGCCTGAGCTGTTTTACGTGTTTTAAAGTTTAACTTTTAATATTTATTAAAGCCAATAATAAAGGCCGCAGCCAAATATTTTTCCAATCAAAGGTGTTGGTGTGTTTTATTGTGCTTAAATTCTGCTGGCTGCTATCCCATGCATTATTTGTTTACATTTCAGAAAATACAGTCCAGCGCACATACAGCTCAGTACACCGTCCATACATGTCAGTATACATAGTGCAACACACATACAGCTCAGTACACCGTCCATACATGTCAGTATACATAGTGCAACACACATACAGCTCAGTACACCGTCCATACATGTCAGTATACATAGTGCAACACACATACAGCTCAGTATACCATCCATACATGTCAGTATACACAGTGCAACACACATACAGCTCAGTATACCATCCATACATGTCAGTATACACAGTGCAACACACATACAGCTCAGTACACCGTCCATACATGTCAGTATACATAGTGCAACACACATACAGCTCAGTACACCGTCCATACATGTCAGTATACATAGTGCAACACACATACAGCTCAGTATACCATCCATACATGTCAGTATACACAGTGCAACACACATACAGCTCAGTATACCATCCATACATGTCAGTATACATAGTGCAACACACATACAGCTCAGTACACCGTCCATACATGTCAGTATACACAGTACAACACACATACAGCTCAGTATACCATCCATATATGTCAGTATACATAGTGCAACACACATACAGCTCAGTATACCATCCATACATGTCAGTATACACAGTACAACACACATACAGCTCAGTATACCATCCATACATGTCAATATACACAGTGCAACACACATACAGCTCAGTATACCATCCATACATGTCAGTATGCACAGTGCAACACACATACAGCTCAGTATACCGTCCATACATGTCAGTATACATAGTGCAACACACATACAGCTCAGTACACCGTCCATACATGTCAGTATACATAGTGCAACACACATACAGCTCAGTACACCGTCCATACATGTCAGTATACATAGCGCAACACACATACAGCTCAGTATACCATCCATACATGTCAGTATACACAGTACAACACACATACAGCTCAGTATACCATCCATATATGTCAGTATACATAGTGCAACACACATACAGCTCAGTATACCATCCATACATGTCAGTATACACAGTGCAACACACATACAGCTCAGTATACCATCCATACATGTCAGTATACACAGTGCAACACACATACAGCTCAGTATACCATCCATACATGTCAGTATACACAGTGCAACACACATACAGCTCAGTATACCATCCATGCATGTCAGTATACATAGTGAAACACACATACAGCTCAGTATACCATCCATACATGTCAGTATACATAGTGAAACACACATACAGCTCAGTATACCATCCATACATGTCAGTATACATAGTGAAGCACACATACAGCTCAGTATACCATCCATACATGTCAGTATACATAGTGAAACACACATACAGCTCAGTATACCATCCATACATGTCAGTATACATAGCGAAACACACATACAGCTCAGTATACCATCCATACATGTCAGTATACATAGTGAAACACACATACAGCTCAGTATACCATCCATACATGTCAGTAAACACAGTGCAACATACATACAGCTCAGTACAACGCCCATACCTGTCAGTATACACAGTGCGAAAAACTCAAGGCAATCAGCGCAAACAATAATAGGTGTAAAATAACTGTAAATGCAAGCTGGACACTATAGGATTCACCAGCCTAGAACAACAATTAATAATACAATGTTAGTGCAGCGCAAATAATATATGAAACAGTCCTTATAATCTTATAAATAAAACAATACGTCTTGATAGGCCAACGCTGATGTAGTTTCCACAGGCACCAACACTCGCCAAACCAGTAAATAAATGCGCTTACCGGACACGGTGGACCCCTTAATTAAAAATCTGGACGGCCGTTTTCATCTTGCTTGTGGGCATGTCATGCCCACATGCCCACAAGCAAGATGAAAACGTCCATCCAGATTTTATCGAAGTTCTTCTTGACTATGAAAGCGGACATCGGGAAAGCTAAATCTACAAAAAAGATTTAATCAAGGAACCCATAGAGCGATGTTATTGACCAGATCAAGTCCCTGTGTGACCACCGGCGGATGTTGATTATCGGTGTCTTCATGAGATCTAAGTCGCTATTTAATTCCTAAGGAACCCAGACTCATATGACCCCCTATAATTAAGGGGTCCACCGTGTCCGGTAAGCGCATTTATTTACAGGTTTGGCGAGTATTGGTGCCTGTGGAAACTACATCAGCGGTGGCCTATCAAGATGTATTGTTTTATTTATAAGATTATAAGGACTGTTTCAAATATTATTTGCGCTGCACTAACATTGTATTATTAAGTATACACAGTGCAACATACATACAGCTCAGTACACCGTCCATACATGTCAGTATACACAGTGTAACATACATACAGCTCAGGATACAAAAGTGTTGCATTTATAATTTTGCTCAGTGTATATATATATATATATATATATATATATATATATATATATATATATATACAGTATATATTATTATTATTACTTTCACTGTTTCACAGTATAAATGAACCCCTTATAGTAGTGATTATCTGCTGTTTTGTACTACAAGCCCTGGTTCACACCGGAGTGGCTTTGAAATCACGCTACTTCAGAGCGATTTCAAAGCCACGCATCAGTGCAATTTGCATTGCAGATTTCATTATGGCTTGTGACTTCATTTAACAGAAGTCTATGCAAGTCACAATGAAATTGGTCAAAAATAGTGCAGGAACCTTTTTCATAATCACGACGACATGAGTCACGGTGATATGAACGGTTCCATTGGGGTGCGACTTGTCATGCGATTTGGAACTGTCAAATCACATGACAAGTCGCACAGGTGTGAGCGGGGGCTTAAGGGCTAGTTTTCGTTTTTAACCCCATCATGACAGGTGATACAAAAAGCATGCTACTGCTACTAAATGTCTTAGTGACAGCAGGTGCAGGTACCTTGTTTTAAGCTACCTGCCCATGTCAAGGCTGTCTGTCGTGCATTATATTATATTAAATCCTGTCTGAAAGTCTTCAAAACAGTGTTTTAGGTCTTTTTTTTATGTATTTAACAAATTTGATCTCTGAATCTGATGACATGTACCAGATTCAACCTCTAATTCTTTTTTTCAGATCCTCAGAGAGTTCTTTGCCGTGAGGTGCCATGTTGAACTTCCAGTGACCAGTATGAGAGAGTGAGAGCGATAACACCAAATGTAACACACCTGCTCCCCATTTACACCTGAGACCTTATAACACTAACGCGTCACGAGACACCAGGGGAGGGAAAATGGCTAATTGGGCCCTATTTGGACATTTTCACTTAGGGGTGTACTCACTTTTGTTGCCAGCGGTTTAGACATTAATGGCTGTGTGTTGTTATTTTGAGGGGACAGCAAATTTACACTGTTATACAAGCTGTACACTCACTACTTTACATTGTAGCAAAGTGTCATTTCTTCAGTGTTGTCAAATGAAAAGATATAATAAAATATTTACAAAAATGTGGGGAGTGTATTCACTTTTGTGAGATACTGTATATATCTATATATATCTATACATATATATCTATTTCTATATGTAGATCTATATATAGATCTAGATAGAGAGATAGATAGATAGATAGATAGATAGATAGATAGATAGATAGATAGATAGATAGATAGATAGATAGATAGATAGATAGATAGATAGATAGATAGATAGATAGATAGATAGATAGATAGATCTCTCCCCTATATATATCTATAGAGATAAAGATATAGATATATATAGATATATATATATATCTATATATAGATGTATATTTCTTCTGAGTGGGTTCAATTTTTTGTTCCCCAAACATATAGTTGGTTATTTACCACTTCATATAGATATTTAAGAATCATTTTTTTAAACTTTTGCATAAACTTTGCATATTAACTAAATTATACACCACACTTTTTTTTAAGTTGTTATCCGATTAATCTGATCAGATTAATTGATTAATCGGAACAAAAATTGATTATGAAAATAATCGTTAGTTGCAATCCTAGTTTAAAGACATAAATACCGCATATTTCGAAGGAATAAGGCACACCTTTTATTTTATAACATTTTTTGATTAATGCCGTGAACTATTTTAATGCAAATCTTAAAATGGTAAATACCATTTCATGAACTGAGCCCACTATGTCTAAAACACATGTAACTGATACACCTGATAATACATGTGCAAACAATCCCCTAGTATTTGGAGCATTTATTAGAAAGATCGCTACAATTTAATCAGATAGCTAAATGTATCCTTAGAGAAAAAAATAAATAAAGCTTAGTTATATGACCACTACTGAAAAAAATATTATTTTCTGATAACTGTATCTGTGTAATACATGTAATTATGATATTCAGTATATAGATTCCTTTTTTATTTAATATGCCTTTGTTTTTATTTTTCCAGCATTCACATACAGGCCATGGTGCACAGGAAAAGTGACGGTAACAGAGATTGAGACCAACACAACACTGCCAGGGGTACATACAAAACTTTTATTAAGGCCTCATTCACATGAAGTGTATCAATGTGCACCCCATGTGAGGACCATGTTTATACACAGGAGTTCCATGCATCCCGGTGTAGGCAGTCTCACTAATGTCAATGAGAATACAGCAGCTGCATGGACACAACTCCTGCTCCCAACATGGCATTCCTGTGGGTGTAGGTGCATGTCCCCAAACTCACACTGTCTGTGTAGTTGCTGCATCCCAACTGACATCAATAGCACTGCCTACACAGGGATGCATGGAACACCTGAGAATCCTTGTGCATATAAGCATGACCCTCACTTTGGGTATGAAATGAATTGGTGGTTACGACTAAGGCCTTATAGGCTGAAACACGTCAACTAACTTAATCTGCGTTTCTTCACTGTGGCTATTAAATAAAATGAAGAAATTTTAAGAGCAACAACCAGAGTGTGGATCATTTTTTTCACATGAATTGATATGCCCCTTATGAATGAAATCTTAGATGGTTTATGTCTTGTTTTTAAAAACCTGTTGCTGCAACCAATAAAGCACTTCTGATAGCTTGTCCCAACCCCTCAATCAAGCTTGACAGTTCAGTCTTTGTTTAGAGGTGTGGAAAAATATGAATAAGGGCTTGTACACTTGTCGTAGCACTCAGAGGAGAAATCTGTGGTGGATCCCTTTTCAGAGGTCATTTCACAGCCAGTAAGGAGGTGCTATGTCACCTCTTCACCACCTGTTTTAACCCATGAAAGCCCTCACTGCAACAGTATGCCTTGGTGTGTATGGCACCCCAAACGTTACAGTGTGCTTTTAGGGCCACTCACCCACACCTATCAAATTAGGACCTGCAGCTGTGTTCAGAGCTGCTGCATCCTAATAGAGTAATAGATGGCTCCTGCCGCACAAACAGCTCATTCACACTGTATGGGCCAGAGAACCTGTGTGAATAAGCCCTTCATATTTTCAATAGTTTTTTACAATTTATTTATACAATTGTCTTAAATTATTTTTTACATTTAAAAAAAAAAAAAATTTTACCATTTAAAAAATTTTTTTTTTAATTATTTTTTTATTTTTTATTTATTACGACACTGTTAAGGAGGGCTTTGGTGTGATATCAAGGGTCTAAACAGACCCCTGGCATCTCCCCTTTGAGACAGAGAAAGAAATTGAGGACACAGATTCTTCAATTCCTTTCTGTGTAGCATCAGTATTGAAGATGAATGAACAGGAGACAATGGCTCCTGAACAGGAGACAATGGCTCTTGTTCATTCATAAACTGAAGCATAGTAAACTGTTATCAGTTATCAATGGGCATAAGAGTGATCAGTACTGAACTTGCGGCATGTGTACATCCCTTCCAGCTGCCTTTGTAGCTTAAAGTGATCTCAAACCCAACGTTTGCACTTTCCCTATATGAAAGCCTAAAACATGTCTTCCTAGAAAGTATCTTCAAAATCTTCTTAACCTCTTCCTGCCGGCCGTACACATTTATGCAGCCTCTTGGTGGGTGGGGCTTTAACGCAGCATTTACAACTTCTTATCTTCTTTCACACTGGGGCAGTGCGGGCATTGACGGTAAAGCGCCACTAGTGTTAGCGGTGCTTTACTGTCGTTTTAACTGCGCTTTTCGTCCAATAGCGGGGAGCTTTTAACCCCCCCTAGCAGCTGAAAAAGGGTTAAAAGCACCCGCAAAACGCTGCTGCTGAAGCACTTTGCCGGCGCTTCGGCAGCACTGTCCATTCCTTTCAATGGGCAGGGGCGGTTTAGGAGCGATGTATACACAACTCCTAAATCGCCCCAAAGATGCTGCTTGCGGGACTTTTTCTAGCGTCCTGCAAGCGCACAGCTCCAGTGTAAAAGCACTCTGGCTTTCACACTGGAGTGGGAGGAGAGGCGCTTTACAGGCGCTTTGCATGAGCTATTTATATCGCTAAAATGCCTGTAAAGTGCCTCAATGTGAAAGTAGCCTAAAGGGCTGGTAGGTGGCAGCGGGAAGGGGTTAAGCTGAGCTGTTTAGAAGAATTTGATGTCAGCTTCAGCTTTTCACGTCACTTTTGCATGTGCTGTTACCTCTGCCTTTACAGCACAGTGTTTGTTTCGTGATTGCAGAGAGCACCGTGCCATCATGGAGACTCTTGTACCCATGCAAGGGGGTGGCATTATCATTACCTGGCCATTCAAAGAGGCTGGAGAGCGCCACCTTGAAAAGAAGACAGGCGAAGATGGATGTTCCCCGAGTGGTGACTGCTCAGCATTGGAAGGCTTCGTTTGACAGTTAAGTTTGTCAAAATGTGCTAATATGCGGTGTATACTTGCACATTATGGCATAAACCCTTTGGGGCTCATTTACCACTTGCCAACCCCTGCACGCCCATTTACGTTGGCAGAATGGCACAAGCAGGCAAAAGGGTGTACCTGTACGTCCCTTTGAATTTACCGCCTACCGGGAACCTGCCAGCGGCGCGCCCGCTATGCGCCGTGGGTGCATGCATGTGGGTCCTGCGAACTCGATGTTAGCCAGCGGCCCGCGAATGTGGAGATGTAAACAAGGCATTTCCCTGTTCTGTCCTGTCATTGGGAGCAGTGATCTCTGTCATGTTGTAGTAAGCCCATCCACCCTACAGTTAGAACACATCCAGGGAACACACTTAACCCCTTGATCGCTCCCTAGTGTCTAACCCCTTCCCTGCCAGTGTCATTTATACAGTAATTAGTGGCTATTTGTAGCTCTGATCGCTGTATAAATGTCAATGGTCCCAAAATAGTGTCAAAAGTGTCCGATCTGTCTGCCATAATGTCACAGTCCCAATAAAAATCGCAGATTGCTGCAATTACTAGTAAAAAAAAAAAACCAATCAATATACACTTATTGCAATTTTTTTACCAAAAATATGTGGAAAAATACAGCCTAAACTGTGGAAGAAATTTGTTTTTTTAGATACTTTTTGGGGATATTTATTATAGCAAAAAAGTAAAAAATATTGCTTTTTTTTTTCAAAATTGTCAAAATTGTCAGTCTTTTTTTGTTTATAGCGCAAAAAATAAAGAACGCACATGTGATCAAATACCAAATTTTATCAATTTTGTTTGGGTTGCACGACTGCGCAATTGTCAGTTAAAGCAGTGCCGAATCGCAAAAAATGCACTGGTAAGGAAGGGGGTAAATCCTTCCGGGGCTGAAGTGGTTATTAACAAAAAAAATGGAGATTAATACTGCTTTATGAGCCTGTTTTTACTGACTGTGGGTGTAAGCAAACACAAATAGGGGCAACTACTACAGTGAATGTCAGCTTCCCCAGCGATCGTTCAGGTATGAGATATGCATGCCTACACTGTACCAAGCTGGACCAACACAAGTATGCAATAATTTGGATTGTAAGCTCTAATGAGCAAAAAAAGAAAAGGAGAGAAAAGGAATAAAAGGAAGTAGAGGAAGAAAAGAATTGGAGAGAAAATGAAGAAAAGAAAGGCAGAGAAAAGAAAAGGAGGTAGGGGAAGAAAAAAAGGAGAGAAAACAAAAGAGAACAAATAGGAGAGAAACTGAAGAAAAGAAAAGGAAAGAAAAGAAAAGAAAGAAAATGAGAGAGATAGAAGAAAACAAAGGCAGAGATAAAGAAGAAAAGAAAAAGAGGAAAGGGGGGGGGGGAGTAAAGGAGAGAAAAGGAAGAAAAGAAAAGGAAGTAAAAGAAGAAAAGATAAGGAGAGAAAACAAAAGAAAACAAAAAGGAGAGAAACTGAAGCAAAGAAAAGGAAAGAAAGGGAGAGAAAGGGAAGAAAAGAAAAGAAAAGAAAAGGAAGAAAATGAGAGAAATAGAAGAAAACAAAGGGAGAGAAAAAGAAGAAAAGAAAAAGAGAAAAGGGGTAAAAGTAAAGGAGAGAAAATGAAGAAAAGAAAAGAAAAGGAAGTAAAGGATAAAAAAGAAAAAGAGAGAAAAAAAAGAAGACGAAAGAAAACAAAAAGGAGAGAAACTGAAGAAAAGAAAAGGAGAAAAGGGTAAGAAAAGAAAAGGAAGAAAATGAGAGAAAAAGAAGAAAAGAAAAGGAAGAAAATGAGAGAAAAGGAAGAAAAGAAAAGGCGAAAAATAAGAAAACAAAAGAAAAGGAGGGAAAGGGAAAAAAAAGGCGAGGAAAAGGAAGAAAACAAAAGAAAATAAAAGGAGAGGAAAGGAAGAAAAGAATGAACGATTGTAATTAGAGAAGTATGTAGAAGATGAGTAGAGAGGAGATGTACTCGTCCCAGTAGATATAGAATAGGTGAGCAGTGTGTAGCCGGCACATCACCCCCTCCTCTCCTATGCCATGGTACAGAGATGTAGTAATACCTCTTGGATCTGCTGGGACCTTGGTGTCATCGGCTGGGCCTGGGCAGAGCGGGCATCCCTGTAGAGTGTCAGTGCTCAGCACTGTTCCTTTACTCCGTGTTCATGTCCGGCCTCAGTGCTGGAAATACTTCTCTTCCTGTGAGGGAGGAGAGGCTGGAGATTTCGACATCCCTCTGCATGTTTGTACAGATTTATTTCCCGGCATTTCCAGGGCTTGGGCTGTAAGCAGCCGCATGCCAAGAGAATTAACCGTCTACATTCCAGGAGACTGCTAACAACTCTGTTCTATAGACCAGCCTTTCCCAAGCAGGGTTCCTGCAGAGGTTTCTTGGGGTTCCCCTAGCAATAAGCACCTTCTGCCTCTCACATGAGTAACCACTGACACCAATGATCTATTGGTGTCTATCTGTATCTTCTCAATGACCACAAATGTAAGGAGCATTCTTCCCTTTATTATTATTATTATTCAGGATTCCTATAGTGCCAACAGTTTGCGCATCACTTTACAACATAAGGGCAGACAGTACAGTTACAATACAATTCAATACAGGAGGAGGGCTATCTTTATCACTACTCACACCTATGCGCTTTTTAGTGCGTTTTCAGTTTTGCAGAAACAAGCAACCGTTGATATAACATGGTTTCCTATGGTTCACATCTGTGCGGTTTCCACCAGTGCGTTTTTCGGAACAGGTCAGGGACTTTTTTGTCCTGCAGCAAGTTGCGTTTTTGGTTCCATAGACCTCAATGGAAGCGCAACGGAAGCACATCAAAAACACGGTGCTTGTTTTGCTGGTTTTTCCCGCAATCTTACAGACACCTCCCAAAAATGCAGTACATTTTTTAGTTTTAGCTTAACGTTTCCAACATCCCCAGACTGCATATATATGGAAAAAGAACCCTCATTGATGGGACTTTAAAGTGGTTGTAAACCCCTTTGTCTTACTTTTATCTATAGGTAAGCCTATAGGTAGTGGAAATATCTAAACATGCGCCGTTTAGGAGATATGTCACTTGTAGTGTCGCCATCGGCGCATGCGCTGTGAAGAAACAGGCCTCCATGCCGTTTCTTCCCCAGCGTGTGCCGTGACTGACGGCTCCCACACGTATGTGCGGGAGTGACTTCACGCAGCTCCGGCCAGTCACAGAGCCGGAGTCCGCGGCCCCCGGAAGGAAGAGGGGCGAAGATGGACGCAGCCTGCACAGGGGACACCGCGGGCTTCGTTTTCAGGTAAGTGTCACATAATGGGCTAGTATGCGATGCGTACTAGCCCATTATGCTTTTCATTTGCAGGGTTTGCACAGAGCAAAAGAGGAAGTAAAACCCATCAGGGTTTACTACCTCTTTAAATGGCAACCATGGGGAGACAAAATATCACACAGTACAAACAATCTTTATTGGTTACAATAATAAGTCTTTCTTAGTGACAATAATATTATTGTAACTAGTAAAGATTGTTTGTACTTTTTATTTTACAACATGGTTTAAAAAGTGATAACTTGTCACCCCATGGTTGCCATTTAAAGTCCCATCAATGAGGGTTCTTTTTCCACATATATCCTAAAAATGCGTGTGAAAAAACTCACTGGGACAATGCATCAACTTCAACCTGCATAGATGTGAACCAGGCCTTAGGGTTCACACCACTTCTGCATTCCAGATGCGTTTTTGATGCTGTCTCATGCATTTTTGATGCATTCTATTGCATTTTTGATCCGTTTCAGTGCATTTTTTTCTTTATCTCAGGGCCAGTACTCACTAGGAATAGCACAGGGATGCACTGCACATTTCTGTGCGACTCATATGTGATTCAGTGTGGTGCACTTTGAGCCCATTCGTTTAAATGGGCTCAAATCACACTGCACCAATAGCTTGCACTACCTCTGGAAACTCATTGCAACTGGGTGGCATGGTACTTCTGTACCATGTGATCTGGTGTAGGCAAACGCACTGCTTTTGCGACCTGTGTTTGGAGTGTTGTAAACCTAACATTGACACCCGCAGCACATAACTACAGTGCGTTTTAAACGCGGTGCAGGAATTTTGCACAGAATTTTTTTAATTCATTCCAGTGCATTTCTGAAGCATTTTGCTACATTCCAGATATTCCATACAGAAAAATTGCAGCATGTTCTATTTTTGTTGACTGTGCTGGAACTCGCTGCACTGGTGTTTTTTTTTTTTTTTAGGTACGCAAGGGAACACAATAGTATAACATGTCCATTGGTATAAACATACAGGATAAGTATAAACAAAAGTGCAAATTACACTAGAAATGAAATGCAATAAAAAATAAAATACCACATTGTTATGATAGAAGTCCAGTCTAAGGGTCAACACACCCTTATAAAAACTACATTGCAATGTGGATGACAACTTAATGGTAGACAGTGATAACATGTCGAAACTCAGAAGGTGGTATCGTCAATCATTACATAACCGCTAGAAAGCAAGGGTAGTATGGTGACCCCTCTGTATTAAAGGATTACATTCCCTAAACTCATAGCAACAGGACCTTGCAATCAGACCATACCAGGTAGTTTTTCCAGCAAATGTAGGAGTAGAAAGTAAAGAAAGAGAAAAAAGGGGAGGCAAGGGAGGATAGGGGTGCGGAGGGTATAAACAGCACCAGGAGATGAGCTCTGAGGACAGCCTCAAATTAAGAATAAGTTAAATATTCATCCAAAAAGTGAAACAAGTCCCAATATAGCCAGCATGTACTATGTTCTTCAGTCTTGTCTCTGATAGCAGCATGCATTTTTTATGCAGATTAAAAACATACTGGACCGCATCTGGCATTCCTAATAAATGATGAGCAGTAGATATAGTAATTATTAGCAGGACTTCCCTGTGACAAGAATATTTAGAGGGTTGCGCCATGTTAATCAGGTTGAGAAAGACTGCTATAGACTTATTGGATAACAAAGACGTGGGCTGGTGTAATGAGGGTAGCAGCATGAGAGGATGACTATGTACACCCCATTGTGTTCTTATAACCGGTAACTATGACAATGAGATTCAACTTCATGTTTTTGAGACTAGTCAGAATAATATTAAAGTGGAACTTCACTCTCTAAATCAGTATTGACTATTTGTCAAATCACGGCAAAAATCGCAGCAAAGTCGTGTGACTTTCGGGTGTGAAAGGGGTCTCAAACTCCCAAGTGTCCCAATCTTGTAGGAATAGTCTTTTCAGAACCAGATCCCTCTACCCTTTTTTCTCCTTGCTATGGATGAGCTTGAGTTCAGTCCGAACACAGAAGGAAGGTGTCAATGCCAGGCCGATCAGGTGCAGCAAGGCATTCACCACCACATAGCTGCATGGACACAAAGGGACAGGGATGCTTATACCTAATATGGCCACAGTACTATGCCTTGGAATACACTGCATCTGAGAAAATGCAGAATGTACTTTTTATGGCTGCCTTAATGCAATGCATGTTCACATGTGACACAAAATGCATTAAAGTGGTTCTAAAGGCAGAAGGTTCTTTATCTTGATTCATTATGCATTATGTACACCCGCAGAAAAAAATTCCTTGATTAACTTAAAAAACCTGTAAGGCAAAGGCATAGTGAGCTAGTATGCAACGCATATTTGCTCATTATGAAATACTTATCTGCGATCACGGCGTCGGCATCACAACCCGGTCAATGCGACACCGTGACATTTTCCTCTCGGCGTGTCTTCCGGGTTCGCTGCTCCGACGCCGTGAGTGGCCGGAGCCGCAATGACGTCACTCCCAGGCATGCGCGGAAGTCTTCTTTCCGGCAAGGTCCAGCAGCATCCGCTGGACTTTTAGCCAGACCTTCAGAGTGCATGCGCCGCTGATGTCAGTAGCTATATGCAAGGTGAATATCTCCTAAACCATACAGATTTAGGAGATATTAATTTTACCAACATGTAAGTCTTATTATAGGCCTAACTGTAGGTAAAAAAGTAAAAATAGGGTATACAACCACTTTAAGATAAAAAAAAAAAACTTCTGTATGCAGCTCCCCCCTCCGCCCCCTAATACTTACCTAAACCCCATCTTGATCCAGCAATGTTGCACAAGAGCCTTGGCTGACTCTCCTCCTCATTGGCTGAGACACACGATTTGCTCCCGCTGCTGTCAAACAAAGTTAGTGAGCCAATGAGGAGAGAGAGAGGGGGCAGGGCCAAATCGCGACTCCATGTCTGAATGGATACACAGAAGAGCGGCTTGGCTCGAGTACCCCCATAGAAAGCTGCTTGCTCTGGGGGCACTCGGCAGGAGCAAGGAGTGCCAGCAGGGAATTATAACATGTTTGTTATTTTTAAACAAAAAACAAAAACAAAACTTTATTATCCCTTTAATGCAAAACACAAGTACTGTAAAGTGTGAATGGGCTCTTTTGAGTTCCATGTTCAAGCCAACGGTATCTGCCTAACACCATTACTTTGAATTTTAGCTCAGCAGGGAGAGAAAGAGAAAATCAAAAGAGAAAATCAAAATAATTATAATACTATGTCTACCTCTTCAAGTACAGGTTTTTTTTTTTTGGGGGGGGGGGTCAAAGGTGTTATCAAGTCAAGATATCAAAAAGTGGCACTGTGACTTTGCTGGCAGGGCACAGCATGCTCAGACCTACTGAGCACCAGTCGCTGACCCATAAGAACAAAACTCATTCCTTCAGATTTGGGATGTGTCCTGCCCCCTGTATGGAATTCAACCAAAAAGAGAGTGGGCTCAGACAACACACTTTATAACAGGAGAGGACATAAAATGCAGCTCTATGCTAAGAAGTTGAGCAGGTCAATGATGATTGGGTAAAAGTGAGTAGTGCAACTGGGTCTTGAGAAGTAAAAAGTTGCTAAGGGGAGTGATTATGTGCAGGGTGGAATTAAAATGGTTTTAAGGTTTTTTACCTTAATTCATTCTCTACATTAAGGTAAAAAATGTCCCATTGCCTGTCCTACCCACCCACATCCCTAAACATTTACCTGACCCCTTTCACGGCTTCAGCACTGTCTCGGCTGCAACACCACTCCTCTCTTCCTGGTCTCACAGGAGACATAGGCTCCTGCTGCTGTCATTCAAACCCCTGTGAGGGAGTGGGGGGCATGACTTACTGACGCTGTGTGTGTCTATGGATGCACACAGCCTGGCTCGGGGGGCGTGCGCACACAGGTGCCTCCTTAGCCCATAAAATATACATTAACCGGTATTTTAAGTAGTGTGAAATAAGCTTTACTAAAATGCAGCATTTTTTGTTTGCTATTGGCAAGTAAAATTCTTGTGTGACTCACCCTCTTAAGGAGCATCATTGTGCCCAAGGACCTAATTCAGAAAAAATGGACTTTTGCATTCTGGTACATTGTCTGCCACCTCTGTAATAGTACATCTGTATATGGAAGAACTTTATTTCACAATTAGCAAAGCATTCTGTTCAACAACAGACAGTGATATACAGGTCAGAATTTGTCAGTGATGGTTTTTGACCATTTTTGCAGAGTTCTATGATAAAAGTGGAATAGCAGTTTATTCTCCAGTGTGTTTTCCCTAAAGGAGGTTTCCTGGATTTCTAGAGAAGAGTGGAGCCTAGGCACACAACCCGTGGCCCCCAATCTATTCTCTAGCAATTGGAGGCTTCTTTTTATGATATCAAATGCCAGGTGCGTGTGTTTCTTATCAGGGAGTAAATGTTTTTTTCTTCGACACAAAGCAGTGTGCGCTTTACTAATATTTGAATATCTATAGGAGAAAAGGTGGGGTGGAGGTCCCAGAATGACTAAGAAGAGTACTGATGGGGGCCCCCCACAAAATTTCCACATCATAATGGAGCTGTCAGCGGTGCAGCGAGTGTGAAACCAATATTACCTCTGTTACCTCCTTGACTACACTATGCCAATAGATGTATCTGTGACTCATACAGAACTCCTATAGTTTTAATTGAGTCCTAATAAATGTCAAAATAATGAACGATATCAAGCAGACTTTGTTTTTGCCAGATCATTCGAGCATGATACTAATTATGGTTTGTAGATGTTAATCTAGATGGAACAGATAAATCTTCATTTGCTTAGCAACAAAGCGCAACACATAGGTACATATGAAAACCTGCTTAGTACACGCTATATAACACAATGGGGGTTATTTATGAAAGGCAAATCTACTTTGCACTACAAGTGCAAACTACAAGTGCAAAGTGCACTTGAAATTGCACTGAAAGTGCATTTGGAAGTGCAGTCGCTGTAAATCTGAGGGGTAGATCTGAAATGAGGGGAAGCTCTGCTGATTTTATCATCCAATCATGTGCAAGCTAAAATGTTGTTTTCCTTGCATGTCCCCCTCAGATCTACAGCAACTGCACTTCCAAGTGCACTTTCAGTGCAAAGTGGATTTGCCTTTCGTAAATAACCCCCAATGACCCCATGTCACAGTACATTGTCTTTGGAACTGAAATGTACTCATTTTGTGGATGCTAATACAAAGACGCACATTCAGCAGTAAAAATAGGAAGTACCGATATCAATATACAAAAATAGGAAGAAACTATTTTCACATCTTTAAACAGAAATCTACCCAAGATGGGTTTTTTTTTCGTTTTGGAAAGGATGGGAAAGAGTTACAACATGCAGAAGATTTTATTTGTTGTATATGTCCCTGTTAGAGAGTGGTTCTCCTCCTTCCTATTCTAAAGTGTTCCTAGGTAATGGAAAAGCAATTGAAGTGATATATCCCCATGGGGATACAGGTAGCTAAGCCTTCATTGCTTTTTACCCTAACCAGCACTAGTCATTTCCATGCCTGGACACACACAGTGGTAAAAATTTGACAGAGGACCTAACATTTCCTGTCTCTACACAAAATGTAAAAAAAAATGGATGGACTTCTAATTAAAAGGTCCCTTTATACTTTTATTCATTCAGGTGCCTTGCATTAGGGCAGCCCAATATTTCTGAACCTCAGTGTGAGAAAATGCACCCGACGTATTTCTAGCAGCCAGCACACCACAAATCACAGTATGTCCATTGCAGTGTGCTGTAGCAAAAGTGCAAGAGAAACCGCTGTATGTGTGCATTGGGATGCTATTTTAAATAAATTAACATGAATGTATGCAATGCAGTGCTTTACATACTTCAGTCCCCGCTCTTAAAGTATTACTAAACCCAGGACCCTGCATTTACTATATCTGGTCTCCCACATTGCACTGAACAGGGAAATGCAATTATTTTAGTAAATATGCAATGAAAATCACATTGTTTTCAGTGTTGCCCATTCACATCAATGCAACTCAGCACTGCACAATTTTGAAAAGGTTCATGTGCTACTTTGGTAGGTATAGCTGGCTTTACTGGCCACATCACCATGTGAAAATAAAAAAAAAATGAAAGCCTAAAAAAGAAAACTAATACAGCCATCACATTGAAGAACTGGTAAGCTGCAATATCTTAAATTGATTGCTTTGGGGTTTTAATACCGCTTTAAGCAGCTGCATACTCAGAAAGTGATTAAATCAGTTGCTGAAATTGCTAAGGGTTTATTATCACTTTTATATCATGTCACTGCACCAAGCTCATAGCACTGTAAATATGGCTTGATTTTAGTACAATAATAAATCTTTTCTTATACATATTCCTAAACATTTACAGTAAATATGTAGTCATACCTTTCTAAATGCTTGTATTAATGCATGTCCTACCTGTGATGCAGGAGTTCTCTGTCCTTTACCAACCTTCTCTGTGTTAACTCTGCACTGTTTCACGTAACTCCCCTTATATAAAAGCAGACAGGCAGGGAAACTAGGGGAAAGACCTGCTACTCAGAAAGTACAAAAAAGGAAGCTGTGATGTGACCACAGAAAGATTAGATAGAATCTCGGTTGCTACATGTCGTGGGACCCAGTGTTAATTTTGGCAGCAAATTTTGATTCAGTTTTAGTCTTAGGACTAAAATGGCATTTTAGTTTTAGTCCCATTTTAGTCTTCTGCATTTGTTTTAGTTGTATTTAGTCGACTAAATCTCCAGTACATTTTAGTCGTCTAAAATCCAATGGGTGTAATTCAATTGTAATGCATTAGTTAACAATTCTCTACAATTTGCAAACTCATTATATACTGCTGGAGTGAAAAATCTAATATGTTATTTATTATTACATTGAGGTATGAACATGCACTACAGACCAGTGTTCATTTTGAAGTCAAATTTCAGTTTAGTTTTAGTCTTAGTCTTTTGACTAAAATAGCATTTTAGTTTTAGTCGTATTTTAGTCATTTCAGTTGTTTTGGTTTTAGTCGTATTTTAGTCGACTAAAATAATATTCATTTAGTCGACTAAAATGTTTTAGTCATTTTAGTCGACGAAATTAACACTGGTGGGACCAAAGGCTTGGCAGATCTACTAATAAAGCACTGGATGCAACTCCTGCATTACTTAAAACACTGGTCATACTTTGCCTTCTCGATACTCTTTTTTTATGGTCACCTAAGCTCATGCTATCTACAGGTCCGCAGTCCGCACACCAGCGGCGGTACATCCATAAAGGGCGCAGGAGTGCCGCCCCCCCTCTTCTGTCACTCGCTCTCTCACATATATTCATGCATTGCATGAATCTATCTATGGTCACCGCTGCCGCCCCCTATTCATGTGCACGGCCCCTTGTCGGGCGCCGGGCATATGAATTACAGCGGCGGGTTTCTTTGGAAGTGCCTGATTAGAGCCATAGGCTTTAATAGGCTTCCTGATTAGAGCCATGGGCTCTAATAGGCTTCCAAATGGGTAAACAGCGGGCGCACTGCTGTGTGTTCGCTGATTACTCAGTGGTGTGTTAGGGAACCGAATAGATCGCTTCCCTAACACTGACCCGCCTCTCAGCCAATCAAGTTGCTCAGGTCTGGTTACCTGTCACCTGATTGGCTGAAACAACAAGCGCCACTATTGGACGCCTGACAGGAGGAGAGGACGGGAGAAGAAGTGCAGGAGACGCATGAAGAACCCCACTCGTCACCGTCACCCGCTGCCCCACAAGACAGGGTAAGCGCGGGCAGAAGTGGGTGGGGGGCACACTGGCAGAATTTGGCACACTGGCAGCATTTGGCACACTGGCAGCTTTGGGCACACTGGCACACTGGCAGAATTTGGCACACTGGCAGCACTGGGCACACTGGCAGCATTTGGCACACTGGTAGCATTGGGCACACTGGCAGCATTGGGCACACTGGCAGCATTGGGCACACTGGCAGCATTTGATGGGCACACTGGCAGCATTTGGCACAGTGGCAGCATTTGATGGGCACACTGGCAGCGTTTGATGGCACAGTGACTGCAATTGATGGCACAGTCGCTGCGTTTGATGGGCACAGTCGCAGCATTTGATGGCACAATGGCAGCTTTTGATGGGCACAGTGGCAGCGTTTGATGGCACAGTGGCAGCGTTTGATGGCAAAGTGGCTGTGTTTGATGACACAGTGGCAGCGTTTGATGGCACAGTGTCTGCAATTGATGGCACAGTGGTTGTGTTTGATGGCACAGTGGCAGCGTTTGATGGGTTTTTTTTTTCAAATTTTTTTCAGTTTGTTTGCGCCCCCCCCCCAAAAAAAAAATTTTTTAGCACCAGCCGCCACTGCCGCACACCTTATTAAAAGAGAAGTATGGGTTTCAGGGGAAAAAAAATATATACTCACATAACCGGATGCAGCATCAGTCCCATGTTGCATCTGTCTCCCACCCAGCTTCTAAGCCTGAGAACTGAGTGATCAAAAAACACTGATTGCTCGGTTCTCAGCCTTCAGTGAGCAGAGAGCCGGTGACTGGTAGTCACTGGCTCTCTGCTCTGTCCCTCCAGCGCTCACTGGAGCGCTGGGCTGTGGAGGGGTGGGAGAGGCTGGCTTGGGCTCTCAGCGGCTCACTGAGAGGCTGAGCCAGCTGCCGGTCCAGGCATATGGGTGGATTCCGACCCTATGGTTGCGATCTTTTCAGAGCCTGGACCAGCTCCGTGACGTCAGCCTACAGCAGGCTTTAGCCTTTAGCCTGCTGTCAGCTGAAAACAGGTCACAGCAGGGCACAACGAACTGCACTTATGTGACCTACAGGAGAAGTATAGCCAAAATAGCTTTGGCTATACTTTTCCTTTTAAAGTGTATCTAAATCCAAAAACAAAAATGCAATATATTGCAGCTTACTAGTAATGGGTGTGATGGTTGCATTCATTTTCTTTTTTTATTCACCTGGTAACCTTGGGGATCTGGCTGGAATGGCATGTGAGCGGCTATGTCCCATAGAGCTCCCACTGATTATCCTACATCGATTGGAGGTGAAAGTATCTTGGTATGCAAACTTTTTAGCCAAAGTTCAACAAAAGCAGGAAAAATGTAATTGGTGAAAGTCAAGAAAAGGCTCCAATGACTTCACTTGTCTTACGCCATGGTATACCCTGCCAAGTTGAGTGCCACTGCAAGGGGACAAGGTCAGAAGTCTTATTTTTGTTACACACAACTGAGAGGAACTGTTTTGCCCAGTTGGAAACCACTTAGAATTTCAACAGTCCCTGAGTGACAGTCATGGCATCGCCTTCCCTGTCCTGCACAGGGCTTGTTCTCAAAGTTGGCCTGTTACCATGTTCAGGGTACCCATGGTTTACAGCGCAGTTGTGCCTACTTGTTCATTATTTCTTCAGCAGTTTTCTTCATCTTGCAATGCAGACCACTGAGTTGCCATGGCCATGATGATATTTCCCCCATTATGGGGCCACCTAAATATTAGCACAGTTGAGATGGTTGAATTCTACAAAATTAACAACTTAGCACTTCTTTCCAGTCTTTCAGGTGTAGCCTAATATATTAATGAGCTGGTTGATTCAAGCACACTACTGCTAATTTAATTTCTCTATAGGCAGCTCTCTGTGAATTCTATTCACTAGGGATGCACCTATATCAATAACAGTATCGGTGCCGATACTGAGTATTTTCACGAGTTCTCATACTGGTGAAAATACTCCGATACCCGAAACTGATACTTTTTTTAACGAACAGAATGTTCCTTTATTGAGACAAAAAGGTCAATGCATGATACAAAATTTGTCCAACATGGACTGAATCAGACATAGTACAGGTGAGTTTTAAAGACAGGTAATAGTGTGTACATCTATACAGTTGGATCTGTCTGCATTATAATTTAGCTAGGGCCACAGCTGTGGCCCTGTATACCAAGATTCTTCGGCAAAGAAAAAAGGAAAGGAATCCCCTATGTGGTGGACTTTTAAGGCACGCTAATTTTGCAAAGGATTTTTAGTGAGGTATTATGATAGTTTTAAAAAACATTTATTTAGAAAATATATAGAAAAGTACATATAAAAACATGGAATGTTTTAACACATCGGCAATATTTTCACCATCGATACAAAATTATATAATACAGTTTATGATTTCTTGCACCCGACGCATTTCAGAGTACTAAGTGGTCTCCTTCTTCAGGGGTGTAAGCAAGAAGAAACTATATTTCTAAAATAGAACAATACATAAATTAATACATAATAATATCTGGTGATATACAGTATAATTCAAGTACAGTATTTGGAGAAAAAGACTTACAGGTGTTGTAGCAATGTGGTCAACATTCCAATAGTTGTATCTTTAAAAACATGTGAGAGTATGTATGCCCTTTAATTTTCCATTCAGGAGACCCCAATGGCGTAAGTGTGTGCAGACCCAGAAAGGAGTCTGCCGTTAACCCAAAACCCCCCCTCCTCCACCGAGGGAGGGATGACCAAGCAGGGGTGCAGGGGAGGCCTGAACACACACCGGGGTCAGGAAAAATATTCTTCGGCAGGACGCTGAACCTATCAGTGCGTCAATTTGTAGAGTGGAAGAACAGCACTTATTGATTTTTCCCAAGATCCTACCATGGGGGGGGGGGGGGGGGGCATTTCGACGCAAAATAATTTTCCTCTTGGCGTAAAGGAAAAGATAAGTTAGTAACAGTTTGGTGCAGCGAGGTCTCTGATCATCGTCCTGGATACCCAGAAGCCCAACTGCCAGGGAGACAGGAAGAGTCAGTTGGATGCGGCCATTGACAGAGTCCACTACCTCCCCCAATATCTGGCAATCTTAGGACAGCTCCAGAAAATGTGAAAGTACGTTCCTACACCATTTCGACACTTGGGATAGTCCTGCAACCGTTGTGGGTATACCTTATGGAATCTCTGAGGAGTGTAATAAACCCTGTGTAGGAATTTAACCTGTATCAACTTTTCTTTTGAGGAGATAAGCAAACTAGTGCTATCCGCTAAACAGTCCTCTTTATCTAGACCCGGAATGTCTGCCTTTCACTGGTCCCAAAGTCTACCTATTTTGGTGGAGTCAGTTCTCAGTAGGTCCAAGTATAGAGCGGAGAGGGGTTTCGACAACTGTTCCTTAGCCAACAGTTCCTCTATGGGGTCCATGCTCAACCCAGGGGGTGATGATAATTGGGCCCGAGTAGCGTGGCGTAACTGGAGGCATCTAAAGTACATCCACCCGGGTAAATGGTGTTTGGTTTGGAGAGTCGCAAATGGCAGCAGGACACCTGCCAAGAAAATGTCGCCAAGTACCTTGATACCTTGAAAACTGAATTTTAACCACTTGTCAAAATACAATTAAATAGTGACAATAAGTCAAAATAGCGGCACTGAGTGTATGCTCAAATAGGTGTTGAATCACCCCAAAATGGCATGTGACTAAAAAAATATATAAAAATATAAATAATATATGATGAAAAAATAAATATATATAATAACAAATTACACCCTGTGACAAGTGGAGTAAATAAATATATAGTGAAACTGATAAATCAAAAAGACAAAATCATGTGAAAAAAGTCCATATAGTATTGAAAGGAAATCCAAAATCGATGTGAAGTTCTCTTATTCCATTCACCACACCAGTGTGTATGTGATTCCACTCCCCTAAAGAAACGTACTTACTGAATTCAAATGCCTACATTCTCATGTTAGGCTAAAACACGTTTAAACCACATGGATAGGGTTTCAAAGCAAGCATCCAAATTCCAGCCGTGTGTCTCACATAATCTCCACATGTAAATGAAAAAGGTGTACCAATAGTGTAATACCGTAAAAAATGTTTTAATGAATACACTTAAAACCTCGAATCTTTGTATTCACATTGTGAAAGTTAAAAATCAGCAAAAGAAACTAAGGCAAGACTTTAAATCCTTCCAGAGCAGTGGATCTTACGGTCACGACGGACCCAAGGTGTGCAGGCATATGAATGAATCTCACCCCTCCCTTGGTCCTGGATCTTAACTCGCTCGTCCACTTTCTAGTGTACCATGCACAGTCCTGCGTCAGTGTTGTTGATTGCCATACAGCCACGCCCCCGACATGTTTCGTCACAAGGACTTACTTATGGGATTGGCTGCATGGCACGACAAATTGTCATCGTCCGCATATAGGGAGATTTTCTCTTCCAGGGACCCCACCCTCAGTCCCCTCACCCTGCTAGAATTCCCGATTAAAATTGCTAGGGGCTCGAGCGCAAGAGCAAAAAGTGCCGGAGATAAGGGATACCCCGGCGTGTGCCTCTCTGCAGCAGAAAGGGTGCAGATAGTCTGTCAGATAGTCTGTCATTAGTTTGGATACGAACTGAGGGTGCCCGATATAGCATACGCAGCCACTGGAGAAACTTGGGACCAGGCCTTAAAAGCATCCCAAGTTACTAGAGGAATAGTAGTGTCAACGTTATCCAGCCAGTAGCTACATATCCCCTCCTGCACCACCTCCTGAATCTCTGTATACTCGATCCAGTATCTAGACAGCCTCCACAGCCTCTCCCCGGGGGGCCCGAGTGACAATTTGAGGTGTATGGGGGCATGATCCGAGATTCCCCTGGGTAAGATGCAAATGTCTGTGACCTTCTTAAGTAATAGAGTGGGAGGCATAGATCATATCAATACGGGATAGGGTCTTAAAAGTGGTAGAGTGGCACGTGAACTGTCTAGTAGAGGGGTTAGAATGGCGCCAGACATCAGTTAGGGTGAAAGTGCCGGCCCAATCGGCCAAGCCTGGTACCCAGCGGGAAAGAGTGGAGTCTGTCTAGGTCTGAAATAGGAGTCAGATTGAAATCTCCCATCACCAAAATATCCTCCACCCCATAGTCGATCGCTTCCCGCATAACTGTATATAGTAGGCCCGGGCCCAGGTACAATCCCACCAGTACACAAGGACTATTAGCAATCAATGCATGCAGGACTATATATCTGCCCCCGGGGTCCGTCCTGATATCCAAGAGTTGAAAAGGCAGCTGTATCAGGACGCTGACCCCCCTGGAGTAAGTGGAGTACGTTGTGTGGTAATGAGAACTCACCCAGGCCTTTTTAGGCTCAGGATCCGGGAACCTAGTAGGTGAGCTTCCTGCAACACGCAGATGTGTGGGGAATATTTCCTAAGAAAATTGAAGGCCAGGGACCTCTTGTGGGCAGATTTAAGTCCCTGCACATTCCAGGAAATTATAGATACCTGGGCCATATTAGTGTAAGTGTCCTATCAAGACAACTATGAGGGTCCCTAGGGGAGAGCACCCCATCTCTCCAAGGGGGCAGCCAGTCATCACCCGTCCTCCCGGTCCCCCCCACCATAGTCAAAAATAACAAAAGGAAGTTCATGCCATAAAGGAACATACAAAACATAAAAAGTTGCTGACTTACAACTATGTAACATCCCCAACAATACAAACAAAAGTTGGGCAGCAACGGCTGACCCCCCCCCCCACCCCGCAGATTCCACCCAAGGTAAGGCTGCATTTTACCCAATTAACCTGCCCGAAGGCAACCAACGTCTGGGAGGCATGCGTGTATATACCAAGAGTCAGCGGTCCTGCATCGCCTGGTCTCCAGTAACAAACGTATATAAAAGCAAAGGGGTTGAAAAACAAAAATTGTAATTAGTTGAGAGAGCAGACATATGTCTTAAGAGATTCCGGGAATAGCATCAGACGATTATTGCTGTGGTTCAGTTCCCCTGCTGCTCTAGCGGCTCTGAGCAGCTCATCCTGGTCCCTGAAATTGAGGAGACGCATGATGAAGGTGCCGGGAGGGGAGCCTTGCAGATCAGGTTGTGGTGGAAGTCGGTGGGCTCTCTCCACCGTAAAGTACGGGATATGTGAACCGCCAGGAGCAGGGAGCAAAGCAGCTCCTCTGCAAACACTGTGAGGTTCTTACCCTCTATGCCTTCAGCAAGACCCACGATCCGAATATTATTCCAGCGGCACCTGTACTCGGAGTCTTCAGCTCTGTGTTCCAGCATCTTTACTCTGGATTGAAGTGAGCGGATCGCGCCAGTATTGCCCCCCACCGCATCCTCCACATGTCCTACCCGTGCTTCAGCTGTAGCCAGCCTACAGCGGACCTTGTCCAAATCCTGTCGGATAAGTCCCACGTCCATCTGCACCTCTTCAATTTTGGATGTGAGGGCAGCCTGGCAGGAGGCAACAGCCGTCTGACAAGTGGCGTTTGCCGCCATGACTTCCGGTATGCCTGGGGCAGATGTAGCTGGTCCTTCTAGTACGTCCGATGAGACGCCATATTAGCACGTGGCACCTGCTCGCTGGGCCTCCGAGATTCCGGCCTGATCACAGGCGGTATTTCCAGGGGGAACTTAAATTTTTTCCCCCTTTACCACGACCGGGTAGTCGAGAAGGCATTCACCGTCACTTGGGCTGGCACAGAGCATTAGAAGTCCCGGTTAGGAGAAATATAGTATCCATGTAGCAGCAGAGCTCTGGAAAGCATGTCTGTTCACTCTGCCATCTTGGACACGCCCCCCCCCCAAACTGATACTTTGCGGTGCGATTTGCGCCCATACAAAATGAATGGACTCAAATCGCACTGCAAAAAATCGCATGCAATTTGAACAGGAGTGCGGTGCTATTCCTGTCTAAATTGCATTCAGTTTCCTTCACTGCTCCTGAGTGAACACAGGCTGAAGTCATTATTGCAAGCCTGGGTTCACACAGGACCAGTGAGGAAAGTGCATGCAATTTGGAAAGGAATCGCATTGCATTCCTGTTCAAATCGCATGCAATACTTTGCAGTGCAATATGAGCCCACTCAATTTGTATGGGCGCAAATCGTACTGCAAAGTATCGGTACCCGGTATTGGCGAGTACTTGAACGAAAGTATCAGTACTCATACTCCCAAACAAAATTGACGTCCTTTTTTTCCCCACAAATAGAGCTTTCTTTTGGTGGTATTTGATCACCTCTGCGTTTTTTATTTTTTGCGCTATAAACAAAAAAAGAGCAACAATTTTGAAAAAAAAACAATATTTTGTACTTTTTGCTATAATAAATATGCCCATTTTTTTTTTTTAAAAAAAAGCTAATTTTTTCTCAGTTTAGGCCGATATGTATTCTTCTAAATATTTTTGGTAATAAAAATCGCAGTAAGCGTATATTGTTTGGTTTGCGCAAAAGTTATAGCGTCTACAAAATAGGGGATAGATTTATAGCATTTTTATCGATTTTTTTTTTTTTTTTACTAGTAATGGCGGCGATCTGAGATTTTTATGGGGACTGTGGCATTATGGTGGACACATCGGACACTTTTGACACATTTTTGGTACCATTGGCATTTATACAGCGATCAGTGCTATAAAAATGCACTGATTACTGTAAAAATGTCACTGGCAGTGAAGGGTTTAACACTAAGGGGCAATCAAGGGGTTAACTGTGTTCCCTCTCTGTGTTCTAATTGAAGGGGGAGGGGACTGTCTAGGGGAGATGACAGATCGCTGTTCATACTTTGTATGTAAAGACGATCAGTCTCTTCTCCCCTCAGAGAACCGGGATCTGTGTGTTTACACACACAGATCCCAGTTCTTGGTGTGTCACGAGCGATTGCGGGAGCCCGGCGGTCGCACTCGCATCGGTTTTCGGGGGCGAGTAGCGGGCATGCACCCCTAGTGGCCACAGGGCGAAGCAACGTTACATAACGTCGCTTCGCCCAGCCGTGCCATTTTGCTGCAGTAAACCTGCGGCGGCTGGTCAGCAAGTGGTTAACCTTACCTACAATCGCCTTAAGGGCTTGTTGGCCCACTTTTATGTAAAAATAAAGAAAAGTCCAACAAACAAACAGCTTCCTTTTCAGGGGGTGTCCACCATCATTGCAAAATTAACAGTATTTAGCCTCCTGGCTCTCTTTAACAGCACCGTTGCTCAGGCCTCAATTATCGGCCCTCCTGACATCTAACACAACATCCCAGTGCTCGTGCACAAACGCTGTACCTCTGTCAGCTCTTTTTTCTGCAGCTCCCTGCTGCTCCGGTTCGGGCCTCTGTCTGTCCTGTCCCAGACAGCACCGTGCAGACATGCAAAACTCTCTGGCTGCTGCCTTGCAACCAACACACAGACTTCCCAGGAGGGTGGAGCCCTAAACTATGGTCAGATCCTAGATTATAAAGGCTACTAACATCTGCACGCTCAGCCTTCTGGTTATCGGCAAGACAAAGACACTGGGTTGCAGACTCTGTCACTTTCTCCTACATTTTTGCCATGGCAGGGTCTTGCACTGCCACACTTAGCAGTCAAGAGGGTGATTATATGACGGTCACACAAACTGTTATACTTCATTGACAACTAAAGCTGGTGGAGTAGGTAAGGACAGTAGCTCCTGGAGATTTGTGAGTGATGGCATTCTGAATGGGATAAGACTTTGGAGATATAAAGTTGATATGGCTATGCCTCCAGCTGAAAATAGGATTTAGCATGTTATTTACATTTTGTTTTTGGAATCCAAGCTAATAGGTTGATACAAAAAGTAGCTGACGCCTGAGGAATGGTTTGAGGTAAAGTTGGAAAAAAATATGCAGCATATTTAACATTATTTTCTGTGGTTAGAAGTTGTGCAGCTGTTGCTCTGCAGTTTTACTTCTGCTTCAGTCTGCTAGTCCCACTTATAGGGGACATTGACCTCAAGATTAGAACTGTCATGCTACAAAAATAATGCAAAGACTGCAACAAAGAATTCCCTTTTTTTCCGCAACAGGTTTAACCACTTGACCTCTGGAAGGTTTACCCCCCTTCATGACCCGGCCATTTTTTGCCATACAGCACTGCGTTACTTTAACTGACAATTGCGCGGTCCTGCGATGCTGTACCCAAATACAATTTTTGTCCTTTTTTCCCACAAATAGAGCTTTCTTTTGGTGGTACTTGATCACCTCTGCGGTTTTTATTTTTTGCGCTAACAAAAAAAAAGACCGACAAAAAAAAAAAATACTTTCTGCTATAAAACACATTTCTTTCTGCTACATATTTTTGGTTAAAAAAAAATCCCAATAAGTGTATATTGATTGGTTTGCACGAAAAAGTTATAGTTTCTACAAACTATGGGATATTTTTATTTATTTATCTTTTAATGTATTTTCTTTACTAGTAATGGTGGCGATCAGAAACTTATAGCGGAACTGCGATATTGCGGCGGACAATTCAGACACATAACTGACACTTTTGACACTTTTCGCGGACCAGTGACACTAATACAGTGATCAGTGCTAAAAAAATATGCACTGTTACTGTACTAACAACACTGGCTGGGAAGGAGTTAACATCAGGGCGATCAAACGGTTACAGTTGTGCTTACTCACTCTGGGGGAGGTGCTTTGACTAAGGAAAGGCAAAGATTCCTGTTCCTGCTTTGCAGAAACAAGGGTCAATGTCTTCCCTGCTGACAGAACGACAATCTGCTTTGTCAATCAGATTGTCATTCTGCCTATGTAATCGGCGGGTGCTGGTGGACATTGAGTCCGGGGTAACCGCCGTTGGGCTCCCGCTGTGTATAATCACATCAGGAGCGGGTCGCCTGCGGGCCACCGTGCGCTCCCCAGACCAGGAAGTGTCAGATCAGGTACTAGATACGTAATTTGGCGCAGAGTGGCTGCCCTGCTGCAGTATATGAGCGGTGGGCGGTTGTTAAGTAGTTAAATAAAATCTCCAATCACAATAGAGATATAACATTTATATCATCATAAGAAATTGAGAAATAAAACTGGCCTAATACAGAATATATAAATGTCACGGAAGGCCCTTGTTAGCTCTGCCTGTAATGCTAAGTAATAGGGATGAGCCCGATGTTTGAGTCGAACGTAAGTTCGACTCGAACATCGGGTGTTCGCCCGTTCGCCTAATAGCGAACAATTTGGGGTGTTCGCGGCAAATTCGAAAGCTGCGGAACACCCTTTAAAAGTTTATGGCAGAAATCAAAAGTGCTAATTTTAAAGGCTTATATGCATTTTTTTTTTAAATGGCATAGGGGTCCCCCTCTGACGCCACGGAGAAGCCATTGGGAAGTCCCCGTGCATCAGAGGGGGGCGGGGTCACCCGGGTACGTCACCATGTGGCCCCGCACTATACACTATAAAAGAACTGTCATAAGGCAGGTGCCTCCCATGGAGGCGGATCTTTTTTATTCTTTTTTCGGTCCGTCAGCGGAGCCATAGAAGAAGATGAATGGACTTCATGGGACATTTTTATTTTTTTATTTTTTAATAAAGGACTTGTCCCAAGGTGTGTCTTGTTGTTTTTTACCCACTTGCCCACCGCCTCACGCAGATATACTGTGGCAGAATGGCACGGGCAGGCAAAATCACGTACCTGGTGTCCCAAGGCGGTCGGCTTTGGTCTGGGAGCGTTCAGAGATGAGGGGGAGGCCATCCATTCGTGGCCCCCCCTCGCGATCGCTCCCAGCCAATCAGATCATTTCCCTGCCTCTGTATTGTACACATAGGCAGAGGAAATGATGTCATCTCTCCTCGGCTCTGCATTTTCCGTTCCGGCGCCGAGGAGAGAAGACTGCAATGTGAGTGTAAAACACACACACATCACAGTAGAACATGCCAGGCACACAATACACCCCCCTTTACCCCCCGATCACCCCCCCCCCCTGTCACACTGACACCAAGCAGTTTTTTTTTTCTGATTACTGCATGGTGTCAGTTTGTGACAGTTAGTTTGGTAGGGCAGTTAGTGTTAGCCCCCTTTAGGTATAGGGTACCCCCCTAATCCCCCCAATAAAGTTTTAACCCCTTGATCACCCCCCGTCGCCAGTGTCACTAAGCGATCATTTTTCTGATCGCTGTATTAGTGTCACTGGTGACGCTAGTTAGGGAGGTAAATAATTAGGTTCGCCGTCAGCGTTTTATAGCGACAGGGACCCCCATATACTACCTAATAAAGGTTTTAACCCCTTGATTGCCCCCTAGTTAACCCTTTCACCAGTGATCACCGTATAACCGTTACGGGTGACGCTGGTTAGTTCGTTTATTTTTTATAGTGTCAGGGCACCCGCCGTTTATTACCGAATAAAGGTTTAGCCCCCTGATCGCCCGGCGGTGATATGCGTCGCCCCAGGCAGCGTCAGATTAGCGCCAGTACCACTAACACCCACGCACGCAGCATACGCCTCCCTTAGTGGTATAGTATCTGAACGGATCAATATCTGATCCGATCAGATCTATACTAGCGTCCCCAGCAGTTTAGGGTTCCCAAAACGCAGTGTTAGCGGGATCAGCCCAGATACCTGCTAGCACCTGCGTTTTGCCCCTCCGCCCGGCCCAGCCCACCCAAGTGCAGTATCCATCGATCACTGTCACTTACAAAACACATAACTGCAGCGTTCGCAGAGTCCTGCCTGATCCCTGCGATCGCTAACAGTTTTTTTGGTAGCATTTTGGTGAACTGGCAAGCACCAGCCCCAAGCAGCGTCAGATTAGCACCAGTACCGCTAACACCCACGCACGCACTGTACACCTCCCTTAGTGGTATAGTATCTGATCGGATCAATGTCTGATCCGATCAGATCTATACTAGCGTCCCCAGCAGTTTAGGGTTCCCAAAAACGCAGTGTTAGCGGGATCAGCCCAGATACCTGCTAGCACCTGCGTTTTGCCCCTCTGCCCGGCCCAGCCCAGCCCACCCAAGTGCAGTATCGATCGATCACTGTCACTTACAAAACACTAAACGCATAACTGCAGCATTCGCAGAGTCAGGCCTAATCCCTGCAATCACTAACAGTTTTTTGTTAGCGTTTTGGTGAACTGGCAAGCACCAGCCCCAAGCAGCATCAGGTTAGCGCCAATACCGCTAACACCCACGCACGCACCGTACACCTCCCTTAGTGGTATAGTATCTGATCGGATCAATATCTGTTTCGATCAGATCTATACTAGCGTCCCCAGCAGTTTAGGGTTCCCAAAAACGCAGTGTTAGCGGGATCAGCCCAGATACCTGCTAGCACCTGCGTTTTGCCCCTCCGCCTGGCCCAGCCCAGCCCAGCTCACCCAAGTGCAGTATCAATCGATCACTGTCACTTACAAAACACAAAACACATAACTACAGTGTTCGCAGAGTCAGGCCTGATCCCTGTGATCGCTAACAGTTTTTTTGGTAGCGTTTTGGTGAACTGGCAAGCACCAGTGGCCTAGTACACCCCGGTAGTAGTCAAACCAGCACTGCAGTAACACTTGGTGACGTGGCGAGTCCCATAAGTGCAGTTCAAGCTGGTGAGGTGGCAAGCACAAGTAGTGTCCAGCTGCCACCAAGAAGAAGACAAACAGGCCCGTCGTGCCCATAGTGCCCTTCCTGCTGCATTCGCCAATCCTAATTGGGAACCCACCACTTCTGCAGCGCCCGTACTTCCCCCATTCACATCCCCAACCAAATGCAGTCGGCTGCATGAGAGGCATTTTCTTTATGTCCTCCCGAGTACCCCTACCCAACGAACCCCCCCAAAAAAGATGTCGTGTCTGCAGCAAGCACGGATATAACATAAAACAATCCTGGTCTTTGCATTGGTGAATGTTTTGAATGCTACCATTCACTAGTTGCGTATCAGCGTAGGGTACAGCATTCCACAGACTAGGCGCACTTTCACAGGGTCTCCCAAGATGCCATCGCATTTTGAGAGACCCGAACCTGGAACCGGTTACAGTTATAAAAGTTACAGTTACAAAAAAAAGTGTAAAAAAAAAAAAAAACACAAAAAAATATATAAAATAAAAAAAATAGTTGTCGTTTTATTGTTCTCTCTCTCTTTATTCTCTCTCTATTGTTCTGCTCTTTTTTACTGTATTCTATTCTGCAATGTTTTATTGTTATTATGTTTTATCATGTTTGCTTTTCAGGTATGCAATTTTTTATACTTTACCGTTTACTGTGTTTTATTGTTAACCATTTTTTTGTCTTCAGGTACGCAATTCACGACTTTGAGTGGTTATACCAGAATGATGCCTGCAGGTTTAGGTATCATCTTGGTATCATTCTTTTCAGCCAGCGGTCGGCTTTCATGTAAAAGCGATCCTAGCAGCTAATTAGCCTCTAGACTGCTTTTACAAGCAGGGACTACCCCAAAGCACCCTCCCCATGTTGAGGGCATGTGGCCTGGTATAGTTCAGGAGGGGGGGCGCTCTTTCACTCCCCCTCTTTTCCTGTGGCCTGCCAGGTTGTGTGCTCGAATAAGGGTCTGGTGTGGATTTTTGGGGGGACCCCCACGCCATTTTGTTTTTAAAATTTGGCGCGAAGTTTCCCTTAAAATCTACACCAGACCCTTCAGGTCTGGTATGGATTTTGAGGGGGCCGGTCTGTTATGGATTTTGAGGGGGACCCCTGCGCCATTTTTTTTTTTTTAATTTGGCGCAGGGTTCCCCTTAATATTCATACCAGACCTGAAGGGCCTGATATAAAATTTGGGGGGACCCCCACGCAATTTTTTTTTTAATTTTGGTTCGGGGTTCCCCTTAATATTCATACCAGACCCAAAGGGCCTGGTAATGGACTGGGGGGGATCCCATGCCATTTTTTAAATGACTTTTATCTGTATTGCCGTGACCCGACAATTCATTATAGCCGCCGGTAGTTTTAAATTACTTTTTTTTCCTTTAGAAATGTCATTTTGTGCAGGGACTGTTCTAAACATGGGAAAAATGCGCCATTTTAAAGGCATACTATAGACATCCCCAGGTACAAAATTTAAAGGAATATTTCACTTTTATTGTTTCACTTTAAGCATTATTAAAATCACTGCTCCCAAAAAAAGTCAGTTTTTAAAACTTTTTTTGCATTGATACATGTCCTCTGGGGCAGGACCAGGGTCCCCAAACACCTTTTATGACAATAACTTGCATATTAACCCTTAAAATTAGCACTTTTTATTTTTCACGTTTGTGTCCCATAGACTTTAACGGTGTTTGCGTGTTCGAACAAATTTTTTGACTGTTCGCATGTTCTGCTGCGAACCGAACCGGGGGGTGTTTGGCTCATCCCTACTAAGTAACACAATGTGGTTGATTTACTAAAGGCAAATAGACTGTGTGCTCCACAAGTGCATTTGCTCCAGAGCTTAGTAAATGGGGTAAAGCTGCAATTTGCAAAGGATACCCAATCACATGCAAGGAAAATAGAAAAAAACAGCATTTTTCCTAACACATGATTGGATGATGTAAGTCAGCAGAGTTTCCTCTTAATTACTAAGCTCTGGAGCACTTGCAAAGTGCACAGTCTATTTGTCTTTAGTAAATTAACCCCAATGTCCCTGAAACTGTAGTCAGGCCAGGCTAGTGGAGCAAGAAGCAAATAAATATTGGCAAACAGGGCAGGAAACACACATGCACACATGAGTCAAGAAACAGAGACAGGGCAAGTGGCAAGCCAGCAGGTTCAGATTTAACAAATGCTAGTGTGGCACCCTCTACCTTAGGTAGGTGCTAGAGTAAGATTTTTCTTTGCAGTGCAGGTAAATTTAAGCAGGCCTAGCCAAAAGTCTGGGGGGGTGACCTTGGTCCAGGGGCTCGGAGCTGAACAGGAACTCCATACAACCCAAGGGGCGTCCTGAACAGGAGCAGGATAGGACAGTGGGGAATACTGCTGGACAAGTCTCCAGGAGGGATCCATCAGGTGTTGGTGAGTGACACACAATCAGGAACGCTGGGGAGGCACGCCAGAGCGGATTCGGAGGATGCAATCTGAAAGCCATATGTAGAGCCAGTAAGGACTGTGGTGTCATGGGCAGTGGAAGCAGGCCACTGGAGCAAGGAGGGCTGTCAGGGTCTGGAGAGGACTGACTGGGAGCAGTAGTCCACCAAAGAGGGCAGCTAGCACCAGAACTTTCTATGCTACATCATAGGGGCCCGTGGCCCCTGCCTGTAATAAGGCACTTTTTCTAAGGCCTGGCTGAAACCAGAGTCAGGCTTAACTATGTGCTAGCTGCACCTGAAGAATTGTGCTGGAGGGAGAAGGAGAGATAGTCTGCAGCAAGTGTTGTGCAGGAGGAGAGTATCTAAATTGTCTCAAACCATGCAAGAATCTTTTTCCCTGGGTATCCCATGAATTCCTTAACCCCGTCCAAGTTCTAATCCCTCAATAAAATACAAAAAAACAAAGCTGATGGACTTATTCATTGTCTTAGAGTGTCTGGAAGTGAATGCCAGGCTGGGCAGGGTGACAGGTGGGCCACATCACTTAGCAGCCCATATGGGGGTACCGCTACACTAGGGGAATTTTATACATTATGTGGTTTTGCCTGCTCATCTTCAAGACACACATTTTGCTTACAATAAGCATATAAATGTGGCCAGGCACAAGTCTCTGTAAGTAATGTTTAACTGATCTGTACTGAACTGTTGTGGGATAGCAAGCCTCAACATGTCAGTCTATTATGTTCCTATTGACTTTCATTGCTCCTTTCTGATCGGCCTAGAACAGGTGTCAGAGGGGAGAATGTGATGAAGAAGAGGATCATGAGATGTGTAGTTCCATTACCTTTATGTGGATCTGCGCTCTGTTGGGAAAAAAACTACAGCTCCCAAGAGTCCCAGCAACTGGAGAGGAGATGGAGAGCGAACTTTCACAAGCTGCCCAGGAAGGTTCAGCGCACTTAGCGCCAGACTTGGGAAAGAGACAGGTGTTCGGGTCCGAGTGCTGAGATCACTGACACCTGTTTGTCAGTCTATCCAGCTGATCCAAAGACACAGAGCGAGAATGCCAGCCCACTCCAAGCTGTTTCGGAAGTGCCAAGCCAGTTCACTGGAGACATTGCATTAGTCCATGATGGGGTCCGTCTGCACCCAGTACTGTCAGCTGAAGTGCAGGAATTCAGTGAGAGGCAGTGGTGTCGCTTTTGGGGCTATAGCCCCGAATCTGGGGCCCATAGCCCTGAGTCTCTGCAGGGGTTCCCAAGGGGAGAGGAGGCTCTCAGGGACCCTGATGTAAGTGGGGAGCTATCTGGGGACCCTGATGCAAGGGGGAGGCTCTCTGGGGACCCTAATGTAAGGGGGGCTCTCTGGGAACCCTGTTGTAAGTGGGGGGCTCTCTGGGGACCCTGATGTAAGGGGGGCTCTCTGGGGACCCTGATGTAAGTGGGGGGCTCTCTGGGAATATATACATACACACATATATTACGTATATTACTGTATATACATGTGTATGCCCTCCCAAGCAAATGACTTTCTTTACTACACTGCTATGGGCTCTAGCCCCAGATCTTTTGTAGACCTAGCAATGCCCCTGGTGAGAGGTTTGATAACCCATTCCTTTCACTGTACAGCAGATACTGATACTTAAAGTGGAACTTCAGTCATTTTTTCAACTTTCCATCTATTAAATCTTCTGCCCTTGTTGTTTTACCTTTGGATAGTAAAACATTTTTTTTTCTGCCAGTAAATACCTTATACAGCCCACTTCCTCTTTCTTGCCTGGTAAAAAGCCTAGGCTTATGACACCATGCACAGCTCTCTCTCTCACTCTCGTGAGAGTTTGCCAGGAAGGGAGGGGGATGAGCCATAAGAGGGCCGATGAGAGCTGCAGGGCTGCAGCGCTGTAGATGTGCCTCTGTGTGTCTGTGTAAATCCAGGAAGTGAACAGGAAGAAGCTTCAACTGCCCATGGTTAAAATGGTTGCAGCCAGACTCAGTGGAGGGAGATTTCTGCAGAATTTTTGGCAAGTACAGAATCACCGTATTTATAAAATAATATGCAAAGTGGTTGGAGGGAAGCATCAAATGGCCAAGATGTTTTTATTACAAATTATGTGAGCAGACTGCAGTTCCTCTTTAAGTACATCGAGAGGGATTGGTACTATATTGCTTGGCTGCCATTACTGCATCCATTATAAAACCTATCCAATAAAATCAAATTTCTTCATAAATTTTGGCCAAAATGTATTCTGCTAGATGTCTATAGTAAAGAAAATCCCAATAAGTGTATATTAGTGTATAATAGTGTGTATTAAATGATTTGTGTGAAAGCTATAGCATCTACAAACTATGGTATATACAGTATATTTGAAAATTGATCAGCCCTGATATACTGACAACACCTAATTTTTTGAGGCCCTTAAAATGCCAGGACAGTACATATACAGTATACCCCCCAAATTACCCCTTTTTGAAAATTAGACAGCCTCAGATATTTAGTAAGAGGCATAGCGAGTTTTTTGAAGTTGTAATTTTTTGGGGAAAAAATTAAGAAATTAAATTTTCTCAATTTTTTTTTTTTACATACGGCAACCAGTGCAGTCATATGACTGGTGTGGCGGGGATCAGGAATATTGACTGGTGACAGTATGTTAAAAAAAATAATTATTATCATTATTTTTTTTCAATTTTTTTATACATTTTGTAAACTTTTTTCCTTTTTTAAAATTGTTTCTTCTTTTTTTAAACAATTTTTCTTTTACATAATTTCATCAAAGTAGTTCAGTTTCACCATAGTGACACTGTACAATACCGAGGGGTGATCAGGGTTTTTTTTTTTTTTTCACTTTGATTGCTGTTACAGTGATGATCACTGTAACAGCAAAGTTTTGAACTGTCATGAATGAGTTACATTCATAACAGCTGGGATTACTAGTGATCTACAGCTAATCACATGGTACAGGGTGCTGTGATTGGCCCATGTACCATGTGATAGCTGTGGCCCAATCACAGCATCACAATAGTAAGCACAGCTGTTATGAATGAAACCCATTCATAACAGTTGTGTTTACATTAGGATCATGTGATTGCATAGCAGCTGGGTACCCGGAGCTGCAAACTGGGTACCCGGAGCTGCAAACTGCTATGTCCAGTGGGGCCAGTGCACATGTGCTGGACGACATACAGGTAAAGTGGTTAAGAATGCTTTCAGAAATAGAAGTGTTAGTAGTTTATTTTTATCAATTAACAGAGAGTAAATTAAGTTTTGCCTTCAAAACAGTATCAGTTCTTCTAGGTACACTTGCACACAGTTCTTGAAGGAACTTGGCAGTTAGGTTGTTCCAAGCATCTTGGAGAACTAAACCACAGCTCTTCTGTGGATGTGGGCTGCCTCAAATCCTTCTGTCTCTTCATGAAATCCCAAATAAGGGTTCTGTAGGGGCCAAACCATTACTTCCAGGACTCTTAGTTCTTCTTTACATTGAAGATAGTTCTTAAAGACATTGGCTGTATGTTTGGGGTCGTTGTCCTACTGGGGAATACGTTTGAGGTCAATCACACGCTTCCCTGATGGTACGGCATGATAGATAAAGATCTCCCTGTATTTCTCAATATTGAGGACACACCATTGATCCTGACCAAATCTCCAACCCCATTTGCAGAATTGCAGCCCCAGACTTGCAAGGAACCTACTCCATGCTTAACTGTTGCCTGCAGACACTTATTATTGTGCCGCTCTCCATCCCTTCACCAAAAACAGCCTGTCTCCTACTTCAGCCAGATATTTCAAATTTTGACTCAAAGCAAAGCACATAGTTTGATTTTTGACTCCTGGTGACTGACAGCGTCAACTGTGCGTGTTTCCCTATGGGACTGTGTAGAGGGGGTGCCCTTTCCCTCCACTCAGGTCTTACACTCAGCTCTGTGCTCTATGCTGTGCAGTGTGTGACATCAGATCCCTGCTCCCTGACTTCTAGAGCTAAAAAATGCTGTTCAATTTATGTACTTTAAATGGCTGTAGAAGAGAGAAGGGTTCACATAAACAAGTACAACTTATGTAGGAAGATTTGTTTCATCTCTGTGTAAAAACTGAGGCCAGTCACTTCAGGTAGTATACGTGTAGCACTACCCCTGCAGGAGCTGCTTGGCAGATTGGGTTCTCTGTTCTTCTGCCTCAATTCTGAGAACAACCTCAGCCCCACTGACACACCAGGTTAAACAAATGGATATTGCACTGCTACTGGGAGCGCAAATATAGATACCCTGCACACAACTAAGGTTCGGTTTCAAAATGTAATAATCAGACTGGTTAGTGGAAAATAACCGAATATATTGTCAATGGTTGCAGTAAATAGCCATTATGCACATAAATGAGTATGTAAAGGATTACCAATTTATTTTAATGGCAGTGATGACATTTTAAGACTCTCTAAAGAGGTACCTCTTACAATGCGCAAATTGGCAAAGTTCTTAAAAGGCTGTTATCTGAGTGAGCAGTCTTTATGCCTACATTTTCAGCCGGTTAGTGTTGGGGCCCTGTCTTTAAAGTGGCGCACATGTGTACAGTCCCAGTAAAGTCTGCATGCAGTAAATAATGCTGCTAGTTAGATGGCTGGTCTCTATGGAATCAGTCTTTGCTAGCAGCAACAGGTTAATGGCAGCTGTGTCCTCTCATCATCCCCAGCAATACAGCAACAAGTATCCCACTGTTCAGATACCAGCTCACGTCTGGATCTGCCTGGAATGGCTCCGGTATTCAGTACATGGCCACAGGCTTGTAGCAAGTTGATGTGCACACAGGAGCAGCAATGTGCACACCTTGGGTCTCCTTGCAGCAAAGTGGAAATCCCTCAGTATTCAGTGGGTGAAAATACAGCTCTCTCTCTTTATACCCGGCTCACATTGGGAATTGTAGTCCAATAATCCATTAACTGCCATAGTAAAGTTTATTTCCTGAACTTCACCTCCCTTAATTCGATGCTATCCATCAAGTCTCTTGAGTTCCTTCTTCTTGTCACTTCCCCCTGGGTGGATGGGAATAAGGTAGTGTTAACCCATTCAGCTGAAGTCTATTGGGAGCACATAGAGCACTGCGGCACAGTGTTTAAATCACTCTCTGTCTCTAGACAAACACCTAGCTACACGTGCTGTCTGTGTACTCACTATGGGGGATTTGCCCAACATTTGCCTGGGTAAACATTGTCACAGAGACATAAAATGTAGGAAGTCCAAAGCATAAAAGCATATTTGAATGACTCAGAAGAACATGCCTCCTCTTTGGCTGCACAGCAAAAACCTAGTAACGCACTGGGGTTGATTTACTAAAACTGGAGAGTGCAAAATCTGGTGTAGCTGTGCATGGTAGCCAATCAGCTTCTAACTTTAGCTTGTTCTATTAAGCTTTGACAAAAAAACTGGAAGCTGGTTGGTTTCTATACAGATCTGGACCGGATTTTGCACTCTCCAGTTTTAGTAAACAACCCCACAGTCTGCCAGAAAACATAAAGGCAGCGTTGGACTTTCTTATCAGAAAGCCCATCGAACTTCTCAAACAGATTGTCATAGATGAACCCTGTCATAAATATTTATTTGTAATAATAAGATTTTATACAAATAATTAAAGCATTATTTTATCTCAGTTTATAAACCTGTAACCTTTCAAGAAAAATAATTGATGAGGACGTAAACTTCCATCTTTAAATGTACCTATTGGTAAGCCTATTACCTATTGGTAAGCCGTCATCGTGGCTTCGGCCAGTCACAGAGCCGAAGTCCAGGAAGCGGGTGAAGATGGAAGCTGTCTCCAGCAATGACATTGCATCGCTGGAAGGTTTCATTTTGAGTTAACCTCCCTGGCGGTATGATTATTTCTGATTTTAGGTGCTGAAAGCGGTACAATTATTTTGCACAGAAATTTGGCGTTTTATATTGTAGGCCTGTAATTCTTAGGAATAGTTCACTTAAATCTGTCCAAACAAGAGTCTAGTAGATATCCCGGGTATGATAAAGTTTGAAAAACGAAATAAAAAATTATAATATAATAAATAACTATAAATAATTATAACAAATAATAATATAATAATAATAAAAATTATATAATAATGTAATCAAATCAAAAACACTGAAATTTGCTCAGTTGCAGAATTTTAGCTTTCGTTACTTTTAGTGTTTGATGACGGATCTCCCCACAAATCACTATCGCTCAATTCTGCGAGTGATTCTAATTTATTATCGCTTTTTTCTAGCTGCTCTAAAACCACTTTTGATGTAAAGAGACAGTTTTGGTTGCTATGGACAATCTCCAGTTTCCTGGCAGAAAGAACAGTTTTTATAATATAAAACTGCATGCAGGACACTGGGCAGACCACTAGGGACAAAGGGGATGTGTAGTTATTTGATACAGTACTGTAATCTGTAAGATTACAGTATGCTGTATCTATACTGTGTGTTTCACTTTTGAATTTACCGCCGAACTCCGTCCCCGTGCGTCGCAATGCTCGCAGGGAACGGAGCTCGGCACTGTGAATCGAGCGAGACACAGCGGCTCGCCGATCACAGCGGGGAGACATCGCAGGATCCAGGGGACAAGGTAAGTATGCTCTTCCTGGATCCTGCGATGCAAGCCCGAGTCTGGCTCGGGGATACCGCTTTTGGTATGAAAAATCCAACCCGAGCCAGACTCGGGAATACCGCCAGGGAGGTTAAGTTTCACATAATGTTCTAGTATGCGATGCATACTAGCCCATTTGGGCAGCACAGTGGTGTAGTGGTTAGCACTCTCGGCTTGCAGCAATAGGGTTGCTGGTTCAAATCCCAACCACAACACTACCTGCCTGGAGTTTGCATGTTCTCCCTGTGCCTGCGTTGGTTTCCTCCCACACTCCAAAGACATGTTGTTAGGTTTATTGGCTTCTGTCAAAAAAATTGGCCCTGGTGTATGGGTGTGAGTTGGGGACCTTGGATTGCAGACCCCTTGGGGGCAGGGACCAGTGTGGGTGTGCGTGGAGCGCTGCATAGATTGATGGTGCTACATGGGTACCTTAAATATATAAAAAAATAATATAGTGGATGGGCATCTTGATGGGACGCAATGTGCGGGGATGGGGAGAATTGTGGGTGCTCACTCAGGATGGACTGCTGTCTTTATTCAACCTTACTAACTATGTAAACATTATGCCTTTGCCTTGCAGGTTAGCAGAAGAAACAAAAACATGCAGTGGTATACAACCGCTTTAAATACAATTGTCCAAAAAAAATATATTTTGCCTGTTTTTCCTTTATTTTTACCAAGTAAATTAAAGGAAAAAAGCATTAACAAAAAGAAAGCTAATACATCAACCATATAAAGGGACCTGGTAATCTAGTAAGCATACATTGAAGGATAAGTCCACCTTTCTGAAAAAAAAAATACTATATGCATATATTGTATTGTTGCAGGAAAAAAATGTGCACTTGTTTTTTTCACAGGAGGCTGCCGAGCATTGCACTCCTGATGAGTGTATCGTGGGTGCAATGTCAATCTCCTGCAGACAGGTCTTCTGGTTCTCCAGCTTTTTACTTGAAAGCTGGAGATGTAATTCACAAATTCTGATTTTAAAACATAAAAGCGGTTGCAGAGAAGAGGGACCCCTGGCTGCTGTAATGGACGGGGGAGCTAAATACGGATGTAAAATGTGACATGTTTAAAAGGTGAACCTATACTTTAAAGTTTTGTCCCTTGGGTAGAGATTAGGGATGAGCTTCGCGTTCAAATCGAACACCGAATTACGAATGATATGGGCCGTTCGCGCCAAATTCGAGTGGTGCGTCATGGCCCATAATTCACTGCGGCATCGCAGTGCATTTCTGGCTGATGATTGGCCAAGCATACACTATGACCCGCATGCTTGGCCAATCACAGCGCCGTCTGTACAGAGAGCCGTAATTGGCCAAAGCCATGGTGGCTTTGGCCAATTATGGCTCAGGGGGTTCAGTACACGCCCCACACTATATAAGGCCGCCTGCACGGCGACCCTGTGTAGTGTGTTCCGGCGTTGAGAGAGAGATAGATAGACAGAGAGACAGCGTCATTTGATTTAATTTAGAGTAGGCAGGCGAGTCAGTTAGCTGCACTTACAGTGTATTGTGTATATATATACATCCTAGGTGTTGTATATATATATATATATATATATATATATATATATATATATATATATATACACACTGTATTCAGTTTAGCTAGATCCGTTCCTGTTATTCTCTTCCTACTATTGACAGTCAGGCAGGTGTTTTTACAGTATTTACAGCTACCTGAAGAAAATTGCTGGTGTTCTTCTGATCCTATTAGTCCTATTAGCTACAGTATTTACAGTTAGTGCACTGTGTCCTCTGCACATTGTGCACCTAAAGCTACCTGAAGAAAATTAGTGGTGTTCTTCTGATCCTATTAGTACAGTACCGCAGGCAGCTGCAGTATTTACAAGTTAGTGTAGTGCGTCCTCTGCATAGTGTGCACCTAAAGCTACCTGAAGAAAATTAGTGGTGTTCCTCTGATCCTATTAGTACAGTACCACAGGCAGCTGTAGTATTTACAAGTTAGTGTAGTGTGTCCTCTGCACATTGTGCACCTAAAGCTACCTGAAGAAAATTAGTGGCATTCTTCTGATCCTATTAGTACAGTACCGCAGGCAGCTGCAGTATTTACAAGTTAGTGTAGTGCGTCCTCTGCACAGTGTGCACCTAAAGCTACCTGAGGAAAATTAGTGGCGTTCTTCTGATCCTATTAGTACAGTACCGCAGGCAGCTGCAGTATTTACAAGTTAGTGTAGTGCATCCTCTGCACAGTGTGCACCTAAAACTACCTGAGGAAAATTAGTGGTGTTCTTCTGATCCTATTAGTACAGTACCGCAGGCAGCTGCAGTATTTACAAGTTAGTGTAGTGCGTCCTCTGCACAGTGTGCACCTAAAGCTACCCGAAGAAAATTAGTGGTGTTCTTCTGATCCTATTAGTACAGTACTGCAGGTAGCTGCAGTATTTACAAGTTAGTGTAATGCGTCCTCTGCACAGTGTGCACCTAAAGCTACCTGAAAAAAATTAGTGGTGTTCTTCTGATCCTATTAGTACAGTACCGCAGGCAGCTGCAGTATTTACAATTTAGTGTAGTGCGTCCCCTGCACAGTGTGCAACTAAAGCTACCTGAAGAAAATTAGTGGTATTCTTCTGATCCTATTAATACCACATGCAGGCAGATACAGTATTTACAGTTAGTGTAGTGCGTCCTCTGCACCTTGTGCACCTAAAGCTACCTGGAGACAATTGCTGTTGTTCTGCTCCTATTAATACCACAGGCAGGCAGCTACAGTATTTACAGTTAGTGTACTGTGTTCTCTGCACAGTGTGCACCTAAAGCTACCTGAAGAAAATTAGTGGTGTTCTTCTGATCCTATTAATACCACAGGCAGGCAGCTACAGTATTTACAGTTAGTGTAATGCATCCTCTGCACAGTGTGCGCCTAAAGCTACCTAGAGACAATTGCTGTTGTTCTGCTCCTATTAATACCACAGGCAGGCAGCTACAGTATTTACAGTTAGTGCACTGTGTCCTCTGCACAGTGTGCACCTAATGCTACCTGAAGAAAATTAGTGGTGTTCTTCTGATTCTATTAATACCACAGGCAGGCAGCTACAGTATTTACAGTTAGTGTATTGTGTCCTCTGCACAGTGTGCACCTAAAGCTACCTGAAGAAAATTAGTGGTGTTCTTCTGATCCTATTAATACCACAGGCAGGCAGCTACAGTATTTACAATTTTATCCTCTGCACAGTGTGCACCTAAAGCTACCTGGAGACAATTGCTGTTGTTCTGCTCCTATTAATACCACAGGCAGGCAGCTACAGTATTTACAGTTAGTGTGCTGTGTCCTCTGCACAGTGTGCACCTAAAGCTACCTGAATGAAATTGGTGGTGTTCTTCTGATCCTATATTAATACCACAGGCAGGCAGCTACAGTATTTACAGTTAGTGTACTGTGACCGCTGCACAGTGTGCACCTAAAGCTACCTGAAGAAAATAGGTGGTGTTCTTCTATTCCTATATTAATACCACAGGCAGGCAACTACAGTATTTACAGTTAGTGTACTGCGTCCTCTGCATAGTGTGCACTTAAAGCTACCTGAATAAAATTGGTGGTGTTCTTCTGATCCTATATTAATACCACAGGCAGGCAGCTACAGTATTTACAGTTAGTGTACTGTAGAGGTCGACCGATATATCGGCCGATATTTGGCGTTTTTTACTTAATCGGCATCGACCGATTGTTCTGATAAAAAAGGCCGATTATAACTTCAGTGTGACTTGCAAATGACTTCTGTAATAGAAGTCAATGTGACTTGCAAATGACTTCTGTAATAGAAGTCAATGCAAGTTGCCTGAAGTTTTCTTCTCTCCTCCTCTGGGCAGCCTGCCAAATCTGATAAGAAGAAACATTGTATCTCTTCTTGGTTCTTTTATCAATGAGCTGAACTCCTTGTGTAGGAGTTCTCAGTTTAACCATTTAAAGACTAAATCTTTTCTGACACTTGTTGCTTACAGGTAAAAATCCTGTATTTTCTGCTAGAAAATCACTTAGAACCCCCAAACATTATATATATTTTTTTAGCAGAGACCCTAGGGAATAAAATAGCGGTTGTTGCAATATTTTATGTCACACGGTATTTGCGCAGCGGTCTTTCAAACGCAATTTAAAAAAAAAAATACACTAATGAATTAAAAAAAAAACTAAGCGGTAAAGTTAGCCCATTTTTTTTCATCCAAAAGTTTTGATTACCTGTTTTTGTGTATTTAATATTTAAGATTTTTTTTTGTTATCTAAATTATACATACAAGTGAACTGATTGGAGGTTTGTTTTGTTTAATAAATGTAAGAAATTTTCTGTATCACTTATTACTTAAGGTTGCTTTCACACTGGAGTGGGCATGCGTTGACGGTAAAACGCTGCTAGTTTTAGCGGCGCTTTACCGTCATTTTAGCGGCGCTATTCGGCTGCTAGCGGGGCGCTTATAACCCAGCTAGCGTCCGAAGAAGGGGTTAAATGCGCCCCTGAAGCGCCGCTGCCGAAACGCTTTGCAGGCGATTCAATAGTGGTGCGCATTCATTTCAATGGGCAGGAGTGGTGGAGCAGCGGTATACACCGCTCCAAAGATGCGGCTGGCAGGACTTTTTTTTAACATCCTGCCAGCGCATCGCCTCAGTGTGAAAGCCAGAGCGACTGCAGGGGAGCCGTTTTGCAGGCACTTTACAGGTGCTATTTTTAGCCCAAAAGCGCCTGAAAAATGCCCCAGTGTGAAAGGGGTCTAACTGTTAGCTTTTATGAGATGAAGGGGAAAAAAAAAAAAATCGGCCAAATATATCGGCCCAAAAAAATCGGCCAAATATATCGGCCATCGGCCACCGCGATTTCTGAATATCGGCATCGGCCAGAGAAAAACCCATATCGGTCGACCTCTAGTGTACTGTGTCCTCTGCACAGTGTGCACCTAAAGCTACCTGAATATATTGGTGGTGTTCTTCTGATCCTATTAATACCACAGGCAGGCAGCTACAGTATTTACAGTTAGTGTACTGCGTCCTCTGCACAGTGTGCACCTAAAGCTACCTGAATAAAATTGGTGGTGTTCTTCTGATCCTATTAATACCACAGGCAGCTACAGTATTTACAGTTAGTGTACTGCGTCCTCTGCACAGTGTGCACCTAAAGCTACCTGAAGACAATTGCTGTTGTTCTGCTCCTATTAATACCACAGGCAGGTAGTTACAGTATTTACAGTTAGTGTACTGTGTCCTCTGCACAGTCTGCACCTAAAGCTACCTGAAGACAATTGCTGGTGTTCTCATACTAATAATACTACAGGCAGGCAGTTGATTCTGCTAGCTGCAGTATCAGTATATATACATCCCAGCTTTGTACAGCTACATCTCAATGCAGGCCATTAGTATGTCTGGAAGGCCAACAAGGAGAGGCAGACAGTCACAAGCCAATAAAAGAGGGCAAGCAGGCTCTGTGTCTGGAGGCAACAGTGCTGGTCATGGAGACGGTGCATCCTCATCAGCACGTGGCCGTGGGACACACTTGTCCTTTTTTTCGGCAGCTGGCCGTATTGAGCAACATGCGGAAGACTTGGTAGAGTCGATGACCAAGCCGTCCTCATCCTCCTCATCCTCTCTCACCCAGGCTCAGGGTACATTGTCTGGCAAAGCAGCTGCCAACGCGGCCTCTTCCCTCGGCTCAATGGCATCAGTCACTCCTTCCGTAGCCCCACCATGTCCTCCTGAGGAGTCCCCCAAACTGTTTGACCACAGGGTTGGGTACATGCTCCAGGAGGATCCCCAGCGTTTTGAAGGCTCTGATGATGGTACCCAGCTAGAGGAAGGCAGTAACGTGAGCCCAGAGAGAGGGGGTGCCCAAGAAGGACAGCAATCTGGCAGTCATGTTCCCCCAGCTACAGCATACTGCCAGTTTTGCTCCAGTGATGAGTAGGGAGGGGATGATGAGGTCACTGACTCCACGTGGGTGCCTGAGGAAAGAGAGAGGAGGAGGCACATCACCAACAAGGCAGGATGCCCTCCAGGGGCCAGCTTAAGGGCAGCACACCAACTGCATCACACCGCAGAGCTCCGCATGTGCAGGGCACTGCTGTCTCTGCGCGTTATTCCAAAAGTTCTTTGGTGTGGGCCTTATTTGAGATGAGTGCATCAAATCCCACCGCTGCTATTTGCAACATACGTCTCAAACGTATCTCTCGTGGCCAAAACATCTCCCGCTTGGGCACCACATGCTTGACCAGACATATGTTGACCTGCCATGCAGTTTGTTGGCAAGCGTACCTAAAAAACCCACACCAAAGATCAAAGAGGACCTCTCCTTGCTCCTCATCAGCTGGAATCTCCAACCCCACTATACCTTCAGTCGTCTCAGAGACCTGCACTGAGAGGAATGAAGGTGTAGAATTAGTTGTGTCACAGCCAAGTACTTGGGGGCAGTCTGCTATCGGTACACCAACGTCAGATTGTACCAGGCAAATTTCCCTGCCCCAGCTGCTGCATCGCCAAAAGAAGTTCGCTCCCAACCATCCACATGCCCAGCGGTTGAATGCTAGCTTGGCTAAATTGCTAGCAATTCAACTGCTGCCTTTTCAGTTGGTAGCCTCTACCCCCTTCCGTGAGTTTGTGGAATGTGCGGTTCCTCAGTGGCAGGTTCCCAAAGGCCACTTTTTCTCACGGAAGGTGATTCTGGCTCTCTACCGGCATGTGGAAGGCAATGTCTTGGCCTCGCTGCACAGGGCCTTCAGTGGTAAGGTGCTTATTACCGCTGACTCATGGTCCAGCAGGCATGGACAGGGACGTTACCTATCTTTCACTGGGTGACTCTTCTGGCAGCTGTAAAGGATGCAGGACAGGGTGCAGTAGTGTTGGAGGTTGTTCTGCCACCACGCCTCCAAAATACTACTAGTGGTGATTCTGCCACACCTCTCTCCTCCACCCCCTCCTCTTCTTCTTCCTCCATGGCCTCTTCCTGTGCTGATTTGACTTCAGAACCAGCGGTGCTCCGTAGGCGTTCAAGGGACTATGCAAGCACGCAGGCCAAAAGATGCCATGCGGTGCTTGAGCTGGTGTGCTTGGGGGACAGGAGCCACACTGGGGCCGAGATTCTGTCAGCTCTGCAGGGGCAGGTTCAGAGGTGGTTGACGCTTAAGGCAGGTATGGTGGTTTGCGACAATGACACCAACCTCCTCTCCGCCCTCCAACAGGGACAACTGACCCATGTGCCCTTACGTCCTTAACTTGGTGGTGCAGCGGTTCTTGGGCAGGTACCCGGGCTTACGGGATATCCTGAGGCAGGCCAGGAAAGTCTGTGTGCATTTCCGCAGGTCATATAATGCCAGTGCTCGGCTGGCTGACCTCCAAAAGGAATTCAACCTGCCCAAGAACTGCCTAATCTGTGACATGCCCACCAGGTGGAACTCAATGTTGGCCATGCTGCAGCGGCTGCACACGCAGCAGAGGGCCATCAATAAGTACCCGTGCGACTATGGCACCAGGACAGGGTCAGGTGAGCTTGTTTTTTTTCCCCATGCCAGTGGGCCATGATCAGGGATGCATGCACTGTCCTGTTACCATTTGAGGAGGCCACGAGGATGGTGAGCAGTGACAGTGCATGCATCAGTGACACTGTCCCCCTTGTCCACCTGTTGGAGCACACACTGCGTGGAATAATGAACAGGGCACTTGAGGCAGAACAGAGGCAGGAAGAGGAGGACTTCCTTAGCTCTCAAGGCCCCCTTTATCCAGACAGTGTTCCTGCATGCCCGCCAATCACACAGGAAGAGGAGGAGGAAGAGGAGGATTGTGTCAGCATGGAGGTGGAGCCTGGCATTCAGCATCAGCAGCAGTCTTTAAGGGATCATTTACAGTCCCAAGAAACCCATGGACTTGTACGTGGCTGGGAGGAGGTGGCTGCGGATCATGTCGTCCTTAGTGACCCAGAGGACTCCGGACCGAATGCCTCAGCAAACCTACGCTGCATGGCCTCCCTGATTCTGCAAAGCCTGCAGAAGGATCCTCATATTCGTGGTATCAAGGAGAGGGATCAATACTGGCTGGCAACCCCCCTTGATCCACGTTACAAGGGTAAGGTTGTGGACCTTATCTTGCCATCACAGAGGGAGCAGAGGGTCAAACATCTTCGGGAGGCCTTGCAGAAAGGTCTGTGCAACGCGTTCCCAGAGACTGGGAGGTTACAAACTCCTGTTCCTGGACAACGTGTTGCTGAGGCTTTGGTCAGTCATAGAAGGAGCGGTGGAGAAGGTGGCCGTCTGACCGATGCGTTCAGACAATTTTTTAGTCCGCAGCCCCAAGGTATGATCGGTTCCAGCAACCATCGCCAGTGTCTGTTTTACATGGTGCAGGAATACCTAGGGGCAAGATCTGACTTGAACACCTTTCCCACCGAAAATCATCTGGGTTACTGGGTCTTAAGGATGGATCACTGGCCAGAGCTTGCACAGTATGCAATTGAACTACTGGCCTGTCCTGCATCCAGCGTTCTTTTGGAACGCACATTCAGTGCTGCTGGAGGTTTTGTAACCGATCACAGGGTGCGCCTGTCCACCGACTCGGTCGATCGACTAACCTTCATAAAAATGAACCAGTCTTGGATCACCACCAGCTACCAAGCACCTGATGCTGATGTAACCGAATAATTTTTTTTGAAATGTCAGATCCCTTCAAGACTGCCTATGCTGATGCTGAGTGACTATCCTGTTATGCTGAGTGACTATCCTCTTCCTCCTCAATGATCATGCTGATAGCTTGTAAGAATATTTTTGGTTCTGGGCACCACCACCATTGGCTAAGGCCCAATTTTTCAGCCCCTGTTTAACAGGGGCGTGTAATTACAATTTTTGATGCAATATTTTGCAAGGAGGGTTCGTTGCTGCACTCAACTAGAGTATTTGTGAGGGGTTGCAGTGTTGTGGCACCAGTGCCTAAGGCCCAATTTTTCAGCCCCTGTTTAACAGGGGCGTGTAATTACAATTTTTGATGCAATACTTTGCAGCAGGGCTCGTTCCTGCGCTCCAACTAGAGTATCTGTGAGGGGTTGCAGTGTTGTGGCACCAGCACCAGTGCCTAAGGCCAAATTTTTCAGCCCCTGTTTAACAGGGGCATGTAATTACAATTTTTGATGCAATATTTTGCAGGAGGGCTCATTCCTGCGCTCCAACTAGAATATCTGTGAGGGGTTGCAGTGTTGTGGCACCAGTGCCTAAGGCCAAATTTTTATGCCACTGTTCAAAAGGGACATGTAATTACAATTCTTGATCTAATATTTCACAGCAGGGCCCGTTTCTGCGCCCACCAAGAGTAACTGTGAGGACTTACAGTGTTGTGGCTACAGCACCACCACCACCAAAGGCCCAATTTTTCTGCCCCTGTTCAACAGGTGCATGTAATTACAATTCTTGATCTAATATTTCACAGCAGGGCCCGTTTCTGCACCCACCAAGAGTAACTGTGAGGACTTACAGTGTTGTGGCACCAGCACCACCACCACCAAAGGCCCAATTTTTCTGGCCCTGTTCAACAGGGGCATGTAATTACAATTCTTGATCTAATATTTCACAGCAGAGCCTGTTCCTGCGCCCACCAAGAGTAACTGTGAGGGCTTACAGTGTTGTGGCAACACCAACACCTAAGGCCCCTTTCACACTGGGGCGGTGGGGGCGTCGGAGGTACAACAGCGCTATTTTTAGTGCTGCTGTACCGTCGTTCTTGTAGCTGTATTCGGCCGCTAGCGGTGCGGTTTTAACCCCCGCTGGCGGCCGAAAAAGGGTTAAAATCCCTCGTACAGCACGGCTATAGCCGCGGTATTGCCGCGGTATAGCCGCGCTGTCCCATTGATTTCAATGGGCAGGAGCGGTGAAGGAGCGGTGAATACACCGCTCCTTCACCGCTCCAAAAAAGCGGTTTGCAGGACTTTTTTCACCGCCCTGCCTGCGCACCGCTTCAGTGTGAAAGCCCTTGGGCTTTCACACTGAACAAACAGCGGAGGCTGTTTAGGGGCGGTTTGCAGGCGGTATTTTTAGCGCAATACCGCCTGCAAACCGCCCCAGTGTGAAAGGGGTCTAAGGCCCTAATTTCTGCAGAGTATATAGGGCAGGCCCCTACTTTCAAACGTCCAACTTACAAACAAACTCCTACTTGCAAATGGAAGGAGACAACAGGAAGTGAGATGAAATCTACCCCTAGGAAGGGAAATTCTCTCCTGTAAGAGTTAATATGGGAAAAACGTGTCTCCTCTCCACTGATGCTTTATCACCAATCCTTGTTTCACTAAAAACCCCAAATTGTCAAAAAACATTTGTCATTGGGACAGAAAGTGAGGTAAAATCTTCTGAAGAGGTGCACAGACAGCAAAACAAATGTCACGGGGGTGATAACCCTTCCCTATGTTTTCCAAAAAGCTTAAAAATAGATTTTTTTGGCTGGAGCTACATTTTAAAAATGTACCAGTTCAAAATTACAAACAGATTCTACTTAACAACAAACCTACAGTACCTGTCTTGTTTGCACCGCCTGTATACTGCTGTTCAGAGGACCTGGGGCCCCACGCCTTTCCTTTTCTTAATTTGGGTGCGGGGTTCCCCTTAATATCCATACAAGACCCAAAGAGCCTGGTAATGGACTGGGGGGGGGGGGTACCAATGCTATTTGTCTCACTGATTTTCATCTATATTACTGGGACGGGACATTACATTAAAGCCGTAAGCAGTTTTAAATGACTTTTATTACTTTAAAAATGTCATTTTGTGCAGGGACTGTTCTAAGCACATGAAACACGTGCCACTTTACAGGCATACTATAGACACCCCCCAGGTACGATATTTAAAGGAATATTTCACTTTTTTTTTCACTTTAAGCATCATTAAAATCACTGCTCCCGAAAAAACGGCCTTCTTGAAACTTTTTTTTTGCATTGATACATGTCCCCTGGGGCAGGACCCAGGTCCCCAAACCTTTTTTAGGACAATACCATGCAAATTAGACTTTAAAATTAGCACTTTTGATTTCGAACGTTCAAGTCCCATAGACTTCAATGCAAATTTGCGGTCCGTTCGCAGGTTCTGGTGCGAACCGAACCCGGGGGTGTTCGGCTCATCCCTAGTAGAGATTCTCTGCATGGAAGTTTCCTAGGAACTTGAAGCAGGGTCCAGCACTAAGTAGTAGTAAACAATGGTAATTTAATAAAGTTCTAGCCAAGCCAACATAAACATTACGCTGTTCAAACATCTTGGGAGTTGCTGCAAAGACTGCCAGAAATAATGAAAACCTCAATATTTATATGTCAAGGAAGTTTAAACAACATGAGCATACAATAAAATAGAATGGGAAAATAGCAATGATTATAAACAGTAGAAAATTATTATAGCAATCATTCTGGTTCATCAGTACTACATTGTATTACACCCTCTACATTGAGCTTTTTCTTATGTGATAATGGCCGCTGTGGGAGAACATGTATAATCAACTGATTAACCTTATCTTGCATTATTTTTCTCATGAACCTCTCCTTGCATTGAATATGTTATATTATTTTTCGACACCAAAACCTACATATCAAACAAAAGACCTTCTCTTTCCACAAAAAAACTTTAGTAGAACACTCTGAATCAATATCTGGAGAAACAATTCCATTTATTTCTGTTGTGTTGAAGTGTTGGCTCACACAATAGTAAAAACAACATGATTTCTTTGTAATAAGGCAAATGTATACAGTACAACAACCATTAAATGTCGGTTTTATACATACAACCACTAAGTCTCCCAGTGGAAGAATTTTGGCCCACCCTTCTTTGCAGAATTGTTTTAATCCAGCCACATTTTCGAGCATGAATTGCCTGTTTAAGGTCATTCCACAGCATCTCAATCGGATTTAAGTCTGGACTTTGACTAGGTCACTCCAAAACCTTAATTTTATTTTTTTGAAGGGATTCAGAGGTGGACTTGCTGGCATGTTTCAGATTATTGTCCTGCTGCATAACCCAAGTCCCCCTAAGTTTGAGGTCGGAGATGCCAGACATTCTCCTTCAGGATTTTCTGGTAGAGCTCAGAATTCATGGTTTTCTCAATTATGGCAAGTCGTCCAGGTCCTGAAGCTGCAAAGCAGCCCCAGACCATCACACTACTACCACCATGTTTGACTGTTGGTATGATGTTCTTTTTATGAAATGCTGTTTTAGTTTTACACCAGATGTAACGGGACACACTCCTTCTAAAAAGTTCAACTTTTGTCTCATCAGTCCACAAAATATTTGCCCAAAAGTCATGTGGATAATCAAGATATTTTTTGGCAAATGTGAGATGAGCCTTTGTGTTCTTTTTGGTCAGCAGTGGCTTTTACCTTGGAATTCTCCCATGGATGCCATTTTTGCCCAGTCTCTTTCTTATTGGTGAATCATGAACACTGACCTTAACTGAGGCAAGTGAGGCCTGCAGTTCTTTAGATGTTGTTTTGAGTTCTTTACTAACCTCCTGGATAAGTCATCGTTGTGCACTTGAAGTAATTTTGGCAGGCCGTCCACTCCTGGGAAGGTTCACCGCTGTTCCAAGTTTTCTATATTTGTGGATAATGGCTCTCACCATGGTTTGATGGAGTCCCAAAGCCTTTAAAATAGTTTTGTAACCCTATGCAGATGTATAATACGTGTCAATTACTTTGTTTCTCATCTGTTCCTGAATGATTTGTTGCTTTTTGAGATCTTCACTTTGGCAGACAACTTTAACAGATTCAACAGGTCTGGCAGTAATCAGGCCTGGGTGTGGCAAATAAAAATGGACTCAGCTTTCCAAAAAATGTGGTTAATCGCAGTTCATTCATGATTTAGCAAAGGGGGGGCATTACTTTTTCACACAGGGCCAGGTGGGTTTGGACAGCTTTTTTCCCTTAATGAATGAAATCATCGTTTAGAAACTGCATTGTGTATTTACTTGGGTTATCTTTGTGTGATATTAAAATCTGCGCGATGATCTGAATGATATAAGTGTGACAAATATGCAGAAACATCAAAATCAGGAAGGGGCAAATACTTTTTCACAGCACTATATATATATATATATATATATATATATATATATATATATATATATATATATATATATACAGTACTGTTTTAGGCAGATGTGCTTGCAGTGTTACGGATCACTTTCATTAACTGTTGTGTGTCCATATTGACCAATGGCTGGAGATCGCACTGCGGTGCCACATATGTCATGTCTAAGAGGGCCTTCACCATAATGAAGGGAATTTGTGACTGAGAAGCTGCATTTTAATTACCCAAGGTGAAGGTATGTGCTGTTTTAGGTACACAGTTTGTAATATCAACAACTCACTTATGTGGTCCATTTCACACCAATCTAAATGTTTTATTTGCAATCATTATTGTCAGAAATATTTTACAGATTTGCTTCGCATTATGAAAGCAGTTACAACGCTGCAACTTCAAAGGGGGAAATAAGACAGATTTACTTACACAATCAAAATTAAAGTATGATTTCAATGAAAAAATGAAAAAATCAGGTTATATTACACAGATTTGATGCACATAACATAAACAGTTTAAGTAGGCCACAGTTTAGGAGGAAACATCAGGCAGGTTTTAACAGCCATATCAAAATTGGACCACATGATTTCAATTGATTTCTGTTCGCTTTATTAGGCCACCGATTAGGAGTGAGACAAAAGACTAGCTTATAATCAGGAAATTCAATCGATTTTATTTTATTTAACCACTTCAATATCGGGCACTTTCACCCCTTCCTGCCCAGGATAATTTTCAGCGTTCAGTGCTGTTGCACTTTGAATGACGCAGTTCTGCAACATTCTACCCAAAATACATTTTTATCATTTTCTTCCCACAAATAGAGCTTTCTTTTTGTGGTATTTTATTTATTCACCACTGGGGTTTTTTTTTTTTTTTTTGCTAAACAAACTAAAAAAGACGGAAATTTTTGAAAAAAAAAGTTTTTCTTTGTTTCAGTTTTAAAATTTTGTTTTCTCCTTCACTGATGAAACAGAACTGATGGGCACTAAAAAGTGGCACTGATGGGCACTGATGAGGAGGCACTGATATGTAGGAATTGATGGGCACTGATAGGTGGCACTGATATGCAGCACTGATGGGCACCAATAGGCGCACTGATATGTAGCACTGATGGGCACTGATAGGCGGCACTGATGGGCACCCATAGGTGGCACTGATGGGCACTGACAGGCAGCTGTGATGGGCACTAACAGGTGGCACTGATTGGCACTGGTAGGCGGTACTGATTGGCACTGACAGGTGGCAGTGATAGGTGGCACTAATGGGCAGCACTGATGATGAGGTACTGATGAGGTACTGACAGGTGTTACTACTGGGCACTGATTGGCACTGTGGTGGGTAATGATTCGCACTGATATGGGCATCCGTTTCTGATGGGGCACTGACTGGCAGCTGATGGGCACTTATTGGCAGCTGTGGTGGCATATCCAATGCGGCTGTGCTGATAATCAATGTGCTGATTATCAGCACAGACCCCCCCCTCTGAAAGGGAGAGTCGCCGATCGGCTCTTCCTGTCAGCGCGAACCAAGGAATGCTGTTTACTGGCACTTCCTGGATCACGCGATGATCAGCTGTGATTGGTCACAGCTGATCACGTGGTAAGGAGGCTCCGTCAGAGGCTCCATACCACTATCGGAGATGCAGTGTGTCAGACTGACACACAACTCCCTTGATTGCCGCACTGCGCACCCCGGCAGGCGCGTGCCAGCATGTTATACCGCTGGACGTCATATGACGTCCAGTCAGGATAACAGAACCACCACCCAGTCGTCATTCTGCTATAGGCCGGTCGGGAAGTGGTTAAAAAAGCCAGAAATATTGTACTGACTTAATGACAGAATTTAAGCAATTTTACTAGACCACTGTTTCAAAGGGAGCGACCAGGCAGGTTTCAAGCACAATATCAAAATAGAGCATATTATTTTAAGGAAAAAAATGCCAAAAAAGTCCAACGAAGAGCAGCAAAAATAATAAAGAGGCTGTAGGACCTCAATTATGTGAAATGACTATAAACGTATTCTCTCTGGAGAAGACACTTATGAAAGGACTTAAGGATTTAAATATACACATTTTTTAATGGTGACTGTATCATTGGGGGGGGAAACAGTTTAATTTTAGGTGTCTAAAGAGTACAATGAAGTTGAACGAGATGGGGTTCAATCTTAAACTGCGTAAGGGGTTCTTTACTGGTAAAGTGGTAATTAGAAATCCCTTCCACAGTTGGTGGTGTCACCAGGGAGTGTAGATAAATTCAAAAAATTTTAGGTGTGTTTCTTAGTGAATACAATGTGCAGGGATATTGAAAATGGGAGTGACATAAACACACACACACTGTCATGGTTATGCAGTAATCTTTCTCTGTCAGCTTACCTCATCTCATGTGTTCAGACTAAGAGGCCAGCCACTCTCACCTGGTTGTTTTTATAACCTCTCCTCTAAGCATGGCTATATTAACCTGTGCACTGCAAGCCAGCTGTGCTGATCAACCATTGTGTGTTTGGCTTCCTGTTTGCCGTGTGCTCTACGTTTGTCTCTGTTAACGACCTTGGCGTGTTCTCAACTATTCCTGTCTACTTGTGACCCTGACCTTCTGGCGTGTCCCCGACTATCCCTGTTTGCCTGTGACCCTGAACCTTTGGCGTGTACTCTGTTGTCCTTGTCTGCTAGTGGCCCTGACTTTGGCTTATTCCCTTACTATCCCTATCCTCCTGTTGCCTACTGTGGGTGTGAGCTGGGGGACCCTGGGGGCCACGACCTGGATCCAGTTGTAGCCTAGTCCATCCTCACCACTAGAGGCTCTGGTGAACACCTGCTGGCTCTTAGACTCTGCGCCCTGGGGAATCTTACACTTTAACCCCGTTGGGATCCGTGTTGGTGTTCCAGCGGCCCTGCCTTCCTTTACCACCCTGACTCTCATCTGCAGCAGTCAGCCGTTGGGTCCATTACCTTGCGGTGCACTCCTGATCCCAACGGTTAGCATCTGTCACCTGGCCTCAGGTGGCCTGACAGTTTGATCAGCCATGGATCCGGCTGATGTGTCGCTACCCGCAGATGATCCGTTGCAGGCCTTAGTTCGCAGACTTGAGAACCAGGAATCGCATCAGACCCAGGTGATGCGATACCTTCAGGATTTGGCATCGCGTTTTGAACAGGTTCAGGCCTCATTAGGACCTCTGGTTCAACAACCTCAACCACTATCTGCTGCTGCACCTATCGAACCAGTCGCAGCCACACATTCATTACAACTGCCAGCTCCGGCCCATTTCTCTGGGGACTCCAAGGCTTGCAGGGGGTTCCTTAGCCAGTGCACAATTCATTTTGAACTTCAGCCCAAAAACTTTCTGTCCGATCGGGTGAAAGTAGCCTATATTATATCCCTCCTGTCCGGTGAGGCGCTAGCTTGGGCTGCCCCTCTGTGGGAACTGAATGATCCAGTGGTTTCTAGCCTGTCTGATTTCTTGAAACTTTTTGGAATATCTTCGAGGAACCGGGTCGTGTCTCCTCAGCTGCTAGCGCTCTTTTACGTCTCCGTCAAGAGTCCGCTTCTGTGGGACAGTATGCTCTTCAGTTACGTATCATCACAGCTGAATTGAGCTGGAATAATTAGGCCCTAGTTGCAACCTTTTTACATGGCCTCTATGATAGAGTGAAGGATGAATTAGCAGGAAGATCCCTTCCTGCTGATCTGGATGGTGTCATCACCTTGTGTAACCAGATAGATATTTGCTTTCAGGAGAGGGCCCTGGAAAAAAGACGCCAGCACTCCCCGTTCTTTAGGCAGCCTGAGCTCCCAGTCCCTTCTCTTCGATCCAAGGAGCACCCCCTGCCTGCTGAGGAACCTATGCAGCTGGGATGGATCAAGTTATCTCCCGAAGAACACGCTAAGTGCAGAACTCTGGGCCTGTGCCTCTATTGTGGGGCCAAAGGTCATTTTCGTGACACTTGTTCTCTTCGTCTGGAAAAATGCTCGGGGCTAATACATCTGGAAGGTGGAGTATTAGACCCTGAAATATCACCTTCTCCTTCTCGACTTCTCCTTTCTGTGTTCCTTCATGTCGGCGCTTCCTCTCGTTCGGTCTCGGCACATCTGGATTCTGGAGCCGCTGGCAATTTCATGGATTGGGAAACTTCATCTTCCATAAGACTTACCCTTTTACCCCTTTCAACGCCATTGGTGGTCTTGGCGATTGATGGCACTGTTCTCCCAGGGGGCCCTATCCGCTTCCAGACCCTCCCTGTTAAGATGTCGGTAGGGACACTCCACCAGGAGTGGATATCCTTCCTTGTCTTACCTAAGGCTTCATCTCCTATCATATTAGGTCTTCCTTGGTTTCAGTTCCACTCTCCACACGTTGACTGGACTGCTGGACAGATCCTGGCTTGGGGTTCCTCCTGTTCCTCTTCTTGCCTACTCAAGGTTACCCCAAAAGAGAAACTTCCTGTTGCCACCATCCCAGTATCTTCTGCTCTTCCTGCTGTATATAGTGATTTCTGGGATGTGTCCTGCAATAGTTGGACTGATGCACTCTCTAGATCATGTGGCACTCTGGCTGAGGAGCCCACCTATGAACCTGAGCCGATCATTCACTCCAGTTTGCATAACCATTTACCTTTGCCTGTGAGGCACAGATGGGGCAAGAATGAAGCACAGATGAGGCATGGATGAGGCCAGATGGCCATGGATAAGGCACGGGTGAGTACTGCTGCGGTCTCCCTCCTCTCCTCGCAAGCTGTACCGATTGTTGTAATATGTTCACCGATTTATGTGGGACATTATATTATTATATGTATGTACACATACAGTCAATATTAACCAGGCCAGAATTCAGTTGACAATGGTTGATTTGTCCGAGCCAACTGAATTTTAACATAGCAAGGGGACAGCTGAAGACCCTTTGATGTGTTAATCTTATGCAAGTCTATTTGAACATCTCAAAGGGTGTTCGGGTAGTATCTGTTAATCTAATCTAATTACACTTATCTAAAGGGACTTGTTGATGTTGATATGCGGGAGTGCAAATTGGGGCGGTTTATGACTGCAGCTGTTCACGGCTGGGAGGTGTTGTTTGTCTGAAAGACTAAAGTATATAAAAGACCTAAATTGAAACGGCCAATCAAATTGCTCAGCCATTCAGTGTCTAGTGAATATAACACGGCATTCAGTCTATAGTTTAAGTTAGGCTTATCTGTGTGTGAACACACAGACCTAGGAACATGGGACTTTGAATGATATACTCTGCTGGATATTTTTGTCATCTGTGGACTTTGGACCTTGTTCTGTGTTGGAAGTCAATAAAGTGCAAGAAGAATTGGGTTGCTGCGGAAGAGTACTTACTAATTAATTATCATACTCACGATACTACTATACTACTAAACCACACGATATTATTAAATCACTACATTGGTGCCGTTCAAGTGACCAGAAGAGCATTTTCAGACTTAGTAACAGAAGTCGGTGGTGACAACAATCCTGTGAGGTGGACAGAAGTCTGGTGAAGAACCAAGAGCTGTGCTGTGACTCTAATGTCTGGTTGTGACATAAGAGAGTCTGATCTACAAATTTAAACAAGTTGGGAACTCCAGAATTATCCTCTGGAGACTGGAAACAACAACAAAAAAAGGACTGTGTCGTGTACCAGAAGACCTGAACTGGAAGCTGAAGGAGTAACTAATGCGGTGAGTAAAATATTTCCTTTTTTTAAAAAAATTATTAGTAATATAGTCAAAATGCTTACTCAGTGTGAAGCTAGTGTCAGTTCTGATAAAGTTAACAGATGGGTATTAAAATGTATTAAGCGCCATGGCGGTCCTTATGAAATTCCAGAAAACTGTAAGCAGACATGGACGATGATGAAGGAATTTTTAGAGAAAAATGTTTTTGATAGCAAAATTTCAGGAAGTAAAAGAAAAGGTTGTATTATACAGGGCTTATTATCTTGCTGTTTAACAATGGAAAGTGCTTTGAAGGGTAAGGCTGAGGAAATTACCCAGTTACAGAAGGCAGTTGATAATAGCAACAATCTTAAAGAGAGGTTACAAAACCAATCAGACACCGAGACAGTAAATTTAAAATTGCATGCAGTTACCATTGGGGGAGCTTTGCTTGAGAAATCTAAACATTGTGATGAATTATTGGAGGAAAATGAGAGATTAAAATTAAGAATTATGGAATTAGAGAAGAGATCTCAAGAATGCAGATATAATGCATCAAATCTTGGATTCCGCAGTCTGCAGCAAAATACAGACACAAACTTTCTTTCAAATGAAACAGAACCTCATATTAAATCTGATAATTCATTACTAGCTGCCCCCACTGTGACTACCACAGTTTACAACAATAATAATAATACAGCTGAAGTTCAGCTTGTAATGAAGCCTTTGAAACCAAAAGAATTAGACGCAATTCTTAAAGAAATAGGAATGGTTCCATACCATGATTTAAACAGATTTTTAAAATGGTTTTGTGACGTGCAGCAGGTCAGAGATATGTACAATCTCAACCCATCTGACTTAGAAAGAGTTTTGCAACATTCTTTAGGAAGTGGTCTTTGGATGAAAATTAAACAAATCTGTATTCAGCCTCTTAGAACAAGGGACATATTACTGGAATTATTATGTGTTTTGTATGGTGTACGTTCTGATGTTACTATTCATGGGAGGATCCAACAAATGCAAAATGAATCTCCATATGAATTGTCGCACAGGATAGCAACTATTATGGAATTATTTGTCGGTAATAATCTTGCATTTGAGCGTGGTGGCTTGATATATATGAGTATGTTTCTAGATGCATTGCATGAAGATATCAAACAAAATATTTTACTAGTTACCCCAAATCCTCAGGATTTAAAAGACATATTGTTGAGAGCAGACCATTTATGGAGAAAGTCAAATGAGCAGGCTGTCAAAATTGATTTAGCCACATTGTTTAGGACAAATATTGAACATAAACATCAGAAGATGATATCCTATGATAACACCCAGAGAGGACACACCGGATCAAACATAGGTGATATTAATATGAAAAACAGAGCTGACCAAAATAATAATAAGAAAAGGACCAAAACCTGGATACCGTTTTCTCAGTTAAAACAGAAATATGACCACCTGAAGATTGAGTATGACAAGATGAGAGGGGAACGTGATACATTATTAGAGCAGTTGAAGGGGGTACAAGATGTACATTCTCCAGATCTGTTTTTGAAGGCAGATGACATTTCTCTAGCAGTGGGGGTGAATTAGCTCCAAACTGTAAACGTGTAAATAGTGTTTTGTTTTAACTTTAAACAACGTTTAAGGACCTTGCTAATTAGTTTTGTTGGAGAGTTTTTTTGTCTTTCAGATATTGACATTTAAATGAAGGTGAATAGCAGAAGCACAGTCTGAAATTGCTGGCTAGTGGGGGAGAATTATGGGAGAAATGCTGAATAGACAACAAGGAATTATAAAGAATTCATGGACTCTCTCAAGATTCATCAAGCAATGGACCTTTTTTTTTTTCTTTTTTCTTCAACGCCCTAATTTTTATTTTTTCTCCCTTTTCCTGATATATTCATTTTTTATTTTCTTTATGTTTTATTTCTTGAACTTTATCTTAAAACCAAAGAGAAGCATTTAAACCTAAAATAATCTTCATAACATCTGTACATATTACATAATGCGTATTGATCAATATATTTGACATCTAAGGTGAGATGCTGCACAATGGCTTGGCATAGCATAAATTATAGTATGTTGGGTGGTTTTCCTAAATTTATGAGGGGTGAGTGAAATTCATCACTCCAGTCATGATTTGAAACTTTGTTGAATCAGTTGTTTATAATATACTAAAGGCTATGACATATATGGATGAAAAAGACCTTTCTACCTTTCATGGTGAGGATACTGGCAAGAATTTCCACTGCCGCTTTGTCTGGATAGAAGATCTGATAAACACTGATGTCAAGTTGATGCTATCTGAACCATTGTGTGGGGGTATATGTATATGTTGGTATACCATTCAGGTGGAATTATGGACTGAATGATCCAAGTAACTGCTCTATTGAAGGAAATGAGGAGTCGGCCTACAGCAAATTACAAAAGAAAATTGTGGCTGGCAATCAACAAATTCAGGTACTTGACTGGTACACAACAGGACATCGTTGCTCAAATAGGAAATAAGCAGATGTGAATTGTAAAATGCTTGCAAGATGGACTCATGAATGTCAAGTGCAAGGAAATAGTTTGCAGCACAGTTTTTACTGCCATATCCAAACCTTTTGACCTTGAAAGTGAGTGCTGGTACATTGATGGTTCTTCTTACCATAAAGATGAAAGTAGAATGTTTGTGTAAAAGCATCTTTAAAAATGGAAAGCTTGAACCTGGAGATGAGAGAATCCTGGACTTATGTGGATTGGAGTTCCCAGAGCATACCAAGTTTACTTTCAGTGAGATAGTGAGAGATGTGAGGAAGTCAGACCGAAGAATGGACTGTGACATCAGCTCATCTTTGCGCAATTTTCAAGATCTTGATGTGATATAATAAGGCCTAACAGCTATATGGGCCACTTACGTTTACCAAATCCTTTTCCAGTCATGGTCTAAAGTTTTATATTATCTAATAACTGTTTCATGGGGATATTTTAGAGACTGGTGAAGTGAGATGTAACCAGTTTCAACTATGAGCCATTGTAAAGCATTCAGTACCTTAACTCGTAATGATATTTTTTGTTGTTTGATTTATGGGTCAGTTCTAGTAGTTAGAACCGACCCAAGTGGGGGTATATGTTGTAATATGTTCACCGATTTATGTGGGACATTATATTATTATATGTATGTACACATACAGTCAATATTAACCAGGCCAGAATTCAGTTGACAATGGTTGATTTGTCCGAGCCAACTGAATTTTAACATAGCAAGGGGACAGCTGAAGACCCTTTGATGTGTTAATCTTATGCAAGTCTATTTGAACATCTCAACGGGTGTTCAGGTAGTATCTGTTAATCTAATCTAATTACACTTATCTAAGGGGACTTGTTGATGTTGATATGCGGGAGTGCAAATTGGGGCGGTTTATGACTGCAGCTGTTCACGGCTGGGAGTTGTTGTCTGTCTGAAAGACTAAAGTATATAAAAGACCTAAATTGAAACGGCCAATCAAATTGCTCAGCCATTCAGTGTCTAGTGAATATAACACGGCATTCAGTCTTTAGTTTAAGTTAGGCTTATCTGTGTGTGAACACACAGACCTAGGAACATGGGACTTTAAATGATATACTCTGCTGGATATTTTTGTCATCTGTGGACTTTGGACCTTGTTCTGTGTTGGAAGTCAATAAAGTGCATCTCTCTGGAAGAATTGGGTTGCTGCGGAAGAGTACTTACTAATTAATTATCATACTCACGATACTACTATACTACTATACCACCCGATATTATTAAATCACTACACCGATCACTCTGTACAGCGTGTGAGGAGAGAGCTGAACCGGATATGCGCCGGTTAGTTGGAAAATTGTTGGCCGGAGCGATCATTTGGTAAAGGGCCGCTATCATTGGCCCTTTACCCCAACCAGAGGACCCGATGGTCACGGACATTCCCTGGAAGCACGATTCTGGGAGGACGACGCTGTAGCCATCATTCGGCTATGGCCGGTCGGCAAGTGGTTAATTGGGAAATGTGTACATTTAAAGGTTAATAAGTGGTAAACAGAGGAACATTTTATTTAAAAAACACACTTTTTTTAATGTCAGGTTGCTTTAACTGACATCTTTTGCATATCTAAGTTCATGCCTTTAATCTGCAGATGAATTAACAGAAAGATACAAAAGTAATATTATGTTAGATTGCATTGTTCTATATTCGAGCAAGTGTTTTTTATAAACACTGATTCAGACTGGGTTTTTTTGACAGCTGAAGTTGCAACACCTTCTCTTAGTATACAGGGATCCTGGCTTTGCTTAATCAAATGTAATGTAATACTGACACATAATCACACACATAGGTTGGACTTGATGGACTTGTGTCTTTTTTCAACCTCACCTACTATGTAACTATGTAACTATGTAAAAGCTGACAATTACTTTATATTAGGAGAGGAGTCTCTGAAGCAAGGCAGACAGATTGTACATGCTACACGTGTCCTGTGTACAATGAAGAAGTTTTCTTGGGTGTATGTAGCATGCCCAAAATCTAGAACTGGGTAATGAGTGGCATGATACCACTGGATTGGCATAAGGCCAATGTGGTATCTATATTTAAAAAGGGATCAATGTCTTTACTAAGTAACCACAGACCAGCTAGTTTAACTTCTATAGTTGGGAAAATACTTGAGAGTTTAATAAAGGACCATTTAGAAGAGTTTTTGCTAGAAAATTATATTTTAAGCACATTCTACAAAGAACAAAGTTGCCAAACAAATGTGATTTGTTTTTTGAGGAAGTTAGCAAAAACTTAGACAAAGGAAAGGCTGTGGATATAATATGCTTGGGCTTTGCCAAAGCTTTTGACACAGTTCCACACATGCAACTAATGTGTAAATTAAGATCTACAGGCTTAGAAAATTTAGAGAGTAGTGATTAATGATTCATACTCTGAATGGTCTAGCCTTATTAGTGGTGTACCCCAAGGTTCTTCGTTGGGACCCTTATTTTTTAACATATTTATAAATGCTATAGGGTTTGTGATTGAGTACCATTTCAGTGTTTGCAGATGACACCAAGCTATGCATTACAGGATGTCTCCAACTTACAAGCTGACCTCAATTTACTGTTTAACTGGGCAACTATGTGGCAAATGAGGTTTAATGTTGACAAATGTAAATTTAGGCACTTGGGGCTAGAAACATGCATGCATCATACACACTAGGAGGAGAACAGTAAAGACATCCCAGTGCAGACCCATCACAGTAAGGACTAAAAATGCTGAATGAACCCTCTGCACACTGTTATGTACCCTCTATAGTAAATGTTGTTCAACAGGGATTTTTAGTTAACATGCATTGCAATACATGTTTCAGCTGGCCAACTGCATCTAACAAATCCCTCTCTGGCCAGTCTCTACTCTGCTCTGCAAAATGTAAATGCTCTACTGGATGTAGTGCCAATACAGACCCACCTTGGACAGATCCCCCCAAGTACAAACCCCCTCCATTAGTATAAAACCCTCAGTAACCATCAGTACAAGCCCCCCTCATTATAGACACCCAAGTACAGACCCCCCTAGTTATAGATGCCCCTCAGTAAAGATATCCCAGTGCAGACCCTCCTCAGTAAGGACTCCCTCAGTACAGTCTCCCCTCAGCACAGACCCCCAATACCCAAGTACAGAAATGCTAAGTAGAGCCTCCCTCAGTATAAACCTCAATAGTACAGGCCCCATCAGTATAGACCCCTCAATAAAGACCCCTTCTCAGTACAAACCCCCCCCCAGTAGACACTCCCAGTACAGACCCACCCAACTCTCAGAACAGAACCCCTTAGTATATCCACATTTGATGTGTTGATGATGCTTCAGTCATAAAGGTGCTGCTGTCTGTCCTCCATAAAGAATGGATACCTTCTTGTCCATTTTACAGTTAAGACAGCACACACAGACAGAAAAGCAGTGCAGAATTCCAGTCTCTAAGAAGTATCTACTTCAAGCGACAATCTGCCTAGGTGAGGGATCAGTCCCGAGCAATGCAACCTCTTAGTGCATGTGAACAGTATAGAAGCTCCAAAAGCTCTTCACATTAAAGATGAAAAAAAGCATACTATTTGTTTATAACACAGTACGGTATGCAAGTCAATGCAATTGACTGCAGGCATGCCCCAGTGCAGACATTCTCAGAACAGACACTCCCTTGTACACATCCCCCAAGTACAGACCCCTCCATTAGAACAGACCCCCAGCACAAACCCCCCTTATAACAGACACCCCAGTACAGACCCCATGAAGTATAGGACTAAAAATTCTGAATGAACACACTGCACGCTGCTATGCACCCTTTCTAGCAAACTTTAAGCTGGCCAACTATGGTGCCTATATTTAAAAAGGAATCAAAGTCTTTTCCAAGTAACTAGAGACCAACTAGTTTAACTTCTATAGTTGGGAGGATAATTGAGAGTTTACTAAAGGACCCTATAGAAGAGTTTTTGCAAGAAAATAATATTTTAGTCAGCAGGCATTCTGAAAAGAAGCTGTCAAACAAATCTGATTTCTTTTTATGAGGAGGTTAGCAAACAAAGGAGTGGTGGTGTACTTTGTATGCTTGGATTTTGTCAAAGCATTTGACACAGTTCCTTACATATGGCTAATTTGTAAATTAAAGTCTACAGGCTTGGAAAATTCAGGTTTTAAATGGATAGAAAACCGGCTAAAAGACCATATTCAGAGAGTAGTGGTTAATGATTCATACTCTGAATGGTCTAAGGCTATTAGTGGTGTACCCCATATAAATGATATAGGGTCTGGGATTAAAAGAACCATTTCAGTGTTTGCAGAAGACATCAAGCTATGCAGTGAAATTATGTCCTTACAGGATGTCTCCAACTTACAAGCCAACGTCAATGCACTGTTTAAATGGACAACTATGTGGTAAATGAGGTTTAATGTTAATAAATGTAAAATTATGCACGCGGGGGCTTAAAACATGTAAAAATTATACACACTAGGAGGAGAACAGCTGGGGAGTTAATGATGGAGAAGGATCTGGGTGTACTGGTACATCATAGATTTAAAGCGTTACTAAACCCAGTAATATGAAAATAGTTTATCCGGCCGACAGCTTATAAATCTTCTTTTTACATTAAAATACTGCTCGCTATATACCTTTTTTGGTTGATCTGTATACCACAGTCACTTGATAAAGTGCAGGGTGCGTCTACGTGCTGAGTGTTCATGTAGGAGGAGATTTTCGCAATAGCCTGTGTCCTCATGCTGTTATGGGAGGCAGATCATCCATCAATCAAGATGTGACATCCCACCCACTGTGTTCTTTTTTAGTTACTGTGCATGGAGGAAGAGGGAGGGACTGGGCTGTCATTTAGGATCTGTATACACGCCCGCACGTGTGATGTCAATATCATGTGACCTGAAAATCTCAGCTCAACAAGGAAATATCCTCTCAGCAATAGAGACCAAACTGAGTATGTGCAGCTTTACTACTCTGACTGTGTATTATCTGGCCTTGCCAAGAGAGTCCCTGCAGGAGGGGGGGGGGGTGTGCATAGAGGATCAAAGAGCCTTTTTACACAATGCAGAGGATTAATCACTTAAGTTCCACGGTGAGTATAACAAGCGTGCTATTCTGCATATACAGACAGATTTTACTGTTGTGGGTTTAGTAACACTTTAACAATAGCATGCCAAGCTGCACTTTCTAAAGTTAGCAAAATACTTTCTTGTATTAAAAGAGGTATCGTCTCCAGATAGAGAGAGACATAATTTTGCGCCTGTACAGATCGTTAGGAACACATGACCTAGAATATGAAGTTAAATTTTGGTCACCAGCGAACTGGAGAAAGAAGCTTAGCTATAAGAGATGAGCTTAACTGAATTTATTCCCTCTTGAGAAGAGGAGATGAGATATGATAAGATGAAGATGTATAAATACATAAGTGGTCCATATAGTGAACTTGGTGTAGAGTTATTCCCTTTCAGGTCATTACAGAGAACAGAGGCATTCTTTAAGTCTGAAGGAAAAGAGATTTAACCTTCACATACGGAAAATCTTTTTCACAGTAAGAGCTGTGAAAATGTGATATAGACTCCCTCAAGAGCTGGTTCTCTCCAGCTCAGTAGATTATTTTAACCACTTAAGAACTGGAAGGATTTGCCCCCATAATGACCAGGCCATTTTTTGCGATACGGCACTGTGTCGATTTAACTGACAATTGTGCGGTCGTGCGACGTTGTACCCAAACAAAATTTATGTCCTTTTTTTTCCCCACAAATAGAGCTTTCTTTTGGTGGTATTTGATTACCTCTGCATTTTTTTATTTTTTGCGCTATAAACAAAAAGAAGCCAACAATTTTGAAAAAAAGCAATATTTTTTACTTTCTTCCTCAGTTTAGGCTTTCTTCCTCAATTATATATTCTTCTACATATTTTTGGTAAAAAAAATCGCAATAAGCGTATATTGATTGGTTTGGGCAAAAGTTATAGCGTCTACAAAATAGGGGATAGATTTATGGCATATTTATTTATTTTTTACTAGTAATGGTGGCGATCTGCGATTTTTAGCGGGACTCAGTAGACAGATCGGACACTTTTGACACTTTTTTGGGACCATTAACATTTATACAGCGATCGGAGCTAAAAATAGCCACTAATTACTGTATAAATGTCACTGGCAGGGAAAGGGTTAACACTAGGGGGCAATCAAGGGGTTAAGTGTTTTACCTAGGAAGTGTTTCTACCTGTGGGGGGAATCAGTATGAACAGCAGATCTGTCTCCTCTCTCTTGACAGAACGGAGATCTGTCTGTTTACATTGACAGATCTCCAACCTGTCTCTGTCAGGAGCGATCGCGGGTGGCCGAAGGGCACCGGCCAGCCGGCCATGCGCATCGGCTCCGGTGTCGTCCAGCGGCACACGCGCGCCCCCTACAGCTCTTAAAGCAGCCAACGTACAGTTACGGAGATTTGCCCATGGGAGCCAACCTGCCGCAGTATAACTGCAGCGGCTGGTCCTTAAGTGGTTAAAAAACAGCTGGCTGCATCCCTAAATGCACAAAATATAACTGGATACTAACATTTAAAGGTAATAAGCTAATGACGACAGGGGAAGTTGATCCAGGGAATATCCAATTGCCTCGTGGGGGATCAGGAAGGAATTTATTTCTTCCACATGAGAGAATTGTATCATGCTTTATTGGTTTTTTTTGCCTTCCTCTGGATCAGCTGTGGGTATAGGATAGTATATATGAAGGTTTTCCATTTGTGTGTGTCTTTTTAAAACTGACTAGCAATGTAACGAAGTACAAGGCCACAGTTTGAACAAGACCCCAAACAGCCACTTTTAAATCTAGAAATTAATATTTGAGTGTCATATTATTTTTGGGAAGTTTGCAGTAAAAAAAATATTTTCACTGGGCTCTGATTTAAACAGAACTCCCAACAGACATTGCAAAATCCAGAAATCAATATGTTAGTGTGATCTATTCCTAGAAAAAACACAAATGATTGTAGCACGTTTGTATTTTTAAATTATTTGCAAAGACCACAATTTGAAGAGGACCCCCACAGCCATTTTTAAAGCTCCCCATATTGTCACTGTTCAATCTACCCACTGACACACAGCAACTCTGTAAAAATGTCCCACTCCTGCACCTCATCGACTTTAAACACACAGTCTGGACTCCTTTCTCTTCATTGGGAAAGTTCATCAATAGGTTGACAACTAGTGTACGTGCTCTACATTTAGGTGGATTGACTAGAAGGTGCAGGACTGGAAGGAATATGAAGATTTGCTGTGTGGCTTTATTTTTAGCCCTCTCCTTTCAGGTCCAAAGTACCCACAGTCAGGGTTAGAGCCTCTTTCCCACCCAAGATCTTTCCCAGCCTCCAAATTCTATATCTCTAATCAGCTACAAGTAAGTTTTTCCTCTTTGTGATGGTTAACCCCGGAATTCCCCACCCTGCATGGATGAAAATCCCTGAGTACTCCAACAATACTTTGTCATCCCCTTAAAGGGACCACAATCCAAAAAGTGGTGATATATACCTGCCTCCCAGAACCCATCCCTGCCATTCTGTACAATATACTATATATATATATATATATATATATATATATATATATATATATCTCCCCTTCCCCCCGAGCGTACGCAGATGTGCGGCCTTGGCTTTCGGGGGTTATACCGGGATGATGCCTGCAGCTGCAGGCATCATCCCAGTACCGTTTTTTAGAGCCGGCGATCGGCTTTCCAGGGATGACAACTGCTGCAGCTGAAAGACGCTTGATTGTTATCCCGGAGGAGCGGGAGGGGACGTCCCCCCCTCCCGCCATCTCCCGTCGCTCTTACCGGGCCTCCCGTCCCACCGGGAGACCCGATTCACAAACTGCCACTTCCGGCGGCTAGCCACCGACTGGAACGAAGTCTTCTGATTGTAAACACAGAAGCGACGTCACAACGCCACTTCCCGTTTACTTGGCTGCCCATGGCGCCGGTTTTAAAAAAATATACAGTATTCAGAATCGCCAAAAACGGCGATCTGAATACTTTGAAGTGCAAAGGAGGGATTGGAGGTCTTTTAGACCCCCGATCCCTCCATAAAGAGTACCTGTCACCACCTATTACTGTCACAAGGGATGTTTACATTCCTTGTGACAGCAATAAAAGTGATCAAAATTTTTTTTTTTTTAAAAACAATATAATAATATAAAAATAAATAAAATAAATAAGAAAAAAAAATAATTTTAAAGCGTCCACGTGAGCTCACACAGCAAAGAAAACACATACGGAAGTTGCACCCGCATATGTAAACGGTGTTCAAATCACACATGTGAGGTATCGCCGCGATCGTCAGAGCGAGAGCAATAATTCTAGCACTAGACCTCCTCTGTAACTCTAACCTGGTAACCGTACAAAAAATTTAAAACGTCGCCTATGGAGATTTTTAGGTACCGTAGTTTGACGCCATTCCACGTGTGCGTGCAATTATAAAGCGTGACATGTTTGGTATCTATTTACTCTGCGTAACATCATCTTTCACATTATACAAAAAAAGTTGCATTTAAAACACTGCTGCACAAATACCGTGTGACGTAAAATATTGCAACAATCGCCATTTTATTCTCTAGGTTCTCTGCTAAAAAAATATATATATTGTTTGGGGGGCTCTATGTAATTTTCTAGCAAAAAATATGGATTTTAACTTGTAAACACCAAATGTCAGAAATAGGCTTAGTCATGAAAGGGATATGTGCATCCTTGAGAAAGTGGACTTTATCTTAAAAGATTTTCTGTGATGTATATTACACAATAATGGTGCTTTAATGGCTCTTCTAATGGTTTTAACTAAAAAGAAATGTGTAACTGTCTTAATATTCTGTTTTATGTTAAAAAATAAAAGTTGAAAAGCTTTTATTTAAGTGATAGTATGTAGTTCACATGCCACAAATATCTCCATATTCCCAATTCAGACCTATGATCACAGTGCCTGGCAGAGAAAGTGAGAGTGTTTTCCAGCACTGACTTGCTTTGCAGCTCTGGCATGTCTTGTGGTTGAATACCAAGAGCTACAAAATAAGCTGGAAAATGTATCACACTCATCAAGCACTGCATCATCACTTTGTATCATGGAAGGATGACTCAGTTGAAATTGCCTCCCAGTCCAAAGGTCCTACTTCCCTATGAATCAAAAAGCCCTGAATTTAAGCTACTGCAACTAGGCTTTAGCAGGAGTTACGTGCTGAGGGCCTGAAGGAAACTTGCTGGAGGAAACTTGCCTGTGAAAGCTTAGCTGAAAAGGTGGGATCTTTTACCTGTAGCTCCAGGTATGGAAGTTCCTCTTGAGAGTGAGATGCCAGAAGTTGCTGCTCATGGACTGTATCTGCTTGGATAGGGTCTCAGACTTACTGGCTGTCCCCTCTTTCCTCAGCATTATTTTTGAGGCTGCTACTGTAGGGCCTAATCCTGCTGAAACACGATTCCTGCATTTTGCCCAAGACCTGCAACAAACCTTAAAGTGGTGTTCCAGCCCTGATTTTTTTTTTTTTAAAGTCAAGGCACTTACCTGTCCAGCGAGCCCACGATTTTGGCTGCCCGAGGCTGATCCGTCCATAGGATCGGGTGCCAGTGCCGCCATCTTAACGAAGGGAAACAGGCAGTGGAGCCTGGTGGCTTCACTGCCCGTTTCCTACTGTGCATGCACGAGTCGCGCAATGCTTTGTGAATGGCCCCGTTGTTTTCTGGGACACACACATATCCCAGAAGACAATGGGGCAGCTCGCTGAAGAGGAGGAAGCACCGTGGAATAGGAAGAGGCAGATTAGGAAGACTGCCTAGCAACAGGGGTTTCTGGTAAGTAAACATTTTTTTCTTTTTCAAATTTTTTTGTATTTTTTTTTGAGAATGTTAATGTATTTTTTTATTTTAGGGTGGACCTCCACTTTAAGACCCCTAGACTGAGCCTGAATTTGTTGCTGTGCTACTGGAACTGCACACAGAGCAGGCAACCTTTGAGGAGGTAAGAGAGACCTAGTTTATTTCCAGCGGCACCTTTGGGGGTCATCACTACAAGTCTATTCCTTCTTTTAGGTAATTGGAAAACTCTATTCAACTCATTCTTTTTTGCTCCTGGGTCAAATGTGATGATTGTTTAACTGTTTTAGTGATATAAGATGTACATCTTGCAAAAGACAGCTTTGAATATCTACCTGTCCCTTCAACTGTGCCTCCCATATATTGTACTGTGATTAACCACTTCCTGCCCGGCCTATAGCAAAATGACGGCCGGGCGGTGGTTCAGTTATCCTGACTGGACATCATACGGCTTGCACGGACGCGTTTTGCGGCGATCAGTGGTGTGGTGTGTCAGTCTAACACACCACTACACCGATTTCGTTAAGAGCCTCTGACAGAGGCTCTTTACCACGTGATCAGCCTTGTCCAATCACGGCTGATCACGATGTAAACTGGAAGAGCCGTTTATCGGCTTTTCCTCACTCGTGTCTGACAGGCGCAAGAAGAGGAGAGCCGATCGGCGGCTCTCCTGACAGGGGGGGCCTGTGCTGATTGTTTATCAGCGTAGCCCCCCCTGCGGATGGCCGCCCAGGACCACCACGCATGCCACCAAGACCAGCAGGGATGGCCACCACGCAGGACCACCAGGTATGCCACCCTAGACCACCGGGGATATGCCAATTAGTGCTCAGGCAGCTGTCTATCAGTGCCCATTAAAAATGCCTGCCAGTCCCATCAGTGATGCCTATCAGTGCAATGTATCAGTGCCAGCCACCAGTGCTCATCAGTGCCGCCTATCAGTGCCCATCAGTGCCCAACAGTGCCGCCTATCAGTGCCACCCGTAAGTACCCATCAGTGCAGCCTTTCAGTGCCCACCAGTGCCACCTATGAGTGTCCATCAGTGCCGCCTATCAATGTCCATGAGTGCTGCATATCAGTGCCACCCATCAGTGCCGCCTATCAGTGCCCATAGTCATCTCCCATTAGTGCCACCTCATCAGTGCCATCTCATTGGTGCCACCTCATCGGTGCCGCCTTATCAGTGCCCATCAGTGAAGGAGAAAACTTACTTTTTTACATATTTTTTATAACAGAAACAAAGAAAAACTTTATATTTCCAATACTTTCAGTCTTTTTTTATTTGTTTAGCAAAAAATAAAAACCGCAGAGGTGATAAAATACCACAGAAAGAAAGCACTATTTGTGACAACAAAATGATAAAAATTTAGTTTGGGTACTGTGTAGCATGACCACGCAATTGTCATTTAAAAAGTGACAGTGCTGAAAGCTGAAATTGGCTTGGGCAGGAAGGGGGGTAAGTGCCTGGTATTGAAGTGGTTAAACCAGTCAGCTGCTTCATCATTTCTGTGCCCCTGGAAAAATTCTGCCAGATGCCATAGCTCTGCAAAAGAACAAAGATTCAACGTGTGGGCAGCAGTACAAGCAAGTATTAATGCTCTTCTTTGAGCAGTGCTTTTTATTCATTTAAAATTTTACAGCAGGGTTTCAATACAACTTAAATTGGTGGTAAACACTTGTTCTTTATTTTTACCTACAGGTAAGCTTATAATAAAGCTTACCTGTAGGCAAAATGAATATTTGCTAAACGTGCACCATTTAGGAGATATTCTAGCGAGCAGCAGCACATACGCTTCCATGTGCATACGCAGGAGCGACGTCATCACGGCTCAGCCATTCAAGTGGCCACAGCCCGTGAACCTGGAAGGAGGAGACTGGGTGAAGATGGAAGCCTATGTGGTGCATACTAGCACATTATGATATTGCCATGCAGTGGGAAACTTTTTTTTTTTACAAAGAGTTTACTACCACTTTAAATTATTGAAGCGAATCTCTAGTCAAAACCTTTTTTAAAACCCCTCCCACTCCCAGCATTCCTTGTTTTTTGCTGGTGTCCTAGGAGAATGGGCATCTTTCCTCCTCTGAGAGAAGAAAAACCTTTTCTATTTATCAGGATTTATTTTTCATCTAGCAAGTTTTCTTAAATTGCTGCAGATCGTGAGTGCGGGGCTCATTTTTTCCACTGTCTCCTCTACACCTGCATCAGTTTGCGGGTGGGGCTAATTGGTTGGTACCCAAGGTGGAGAAAAGGCACACTGAGATCAAGTAGAGTGTCGCAGTTCTTATTTGGTTAGGTGGAAGTAACAATTAACAGGTGGAGAAAAGCAGCAAGGTATTTTCTTAACAGTCCAAAGCAAGTTAGTAACAGCATCTCACTGACACTGGTGTTCCAGGTACAGCAAAGTTGTTGGCACAGCAGAATAGTCCCAGCACTTATAGTATAACCTTGATGAGGCTTATATTACTGGAACAGCATCTGGTTGAAGAGAGGGGCGGCTGTTTGGTGGGATTGTGCTATAAGCTGCACTAAGCAGACCGATGGCTGATCCTTATCACCAACTCTAAAGTCCAGATGTAGTGGAGCCAGCAAAGGTGTCCCTATTCTGTCCCTTCTACTCAGAAACCTTAACCTAGGACTAGAAGCTCTGTTCCTAGCCAGTGTGGCTTCTATCCCTTGCCTATCCACTTCGCAAATGTGCACCAACTGCAGCAGGGCAGTGCTATTTAATTGCACTGCCCTCACCAAAGATGGCCACAGAGGTCCTCCAGTGTTGCGACATCCAATCAGACCGCTGCTCCACTGGTGACACCTACAGAGGGTTTAGAGGAACAAAGTTCCTCATATCCTCCATTACCTCCATACAGCGGTCAGCAACACAGCGCCTTCTACAGGGGGGGGTCACACCTGCCTACAAGTTCTTAAAACTGCTGTATGGTACCTGGGCACTCTGCTGCCTTACCAGTGACTTGCTCACAGACAGTATTAACTCTTCCTGCTCTGGCAGCAAATTTGTGAGTACTCATTATAAATACAAGGGCAGCAGTTCTGGAGGCCCGGTCAGTGTGCGGTCCTCTAAAAGTGCCAGGGGGTCTTGCAGGGTTCATAGTTACATAGTTACATAGTTAGTAAGGTTGAATAAAGACACCAGTCCATCCAGTTCAACCTGAGTGAGTGTCTACAATTGTCCCTATCCATGTACATTGTGTCTCATTAAGATGCTCATCTATTATATTATTATTTATTTAAGGTTCCCTCATAAAGACCTGACACTGATAGTCCTGATCACTGTCCCCTGCCTGAGTCTATGCACTCTTCTGAGTCATTCCTAATCCCTTCAGGAGTTAACCCTTCCTCTGTATTGTCAAAGGAATAATTCTCGGCTCCTAAGTCATTCTTAATCCCTTCAGGAGTTAACCCCTTCTCTGTATTCAAAGGAATAATTCTCTGCTATTTTTGCACAATCAGACTTGTAATTTCAAAAGTTGTTTAAACCTTTTTTTTTTTTTTTTTTTATCTGAATCAATCCTGCCATGAAGTTCCTTGTTCAGGAATGTACTACAATGAAGTGACAACTGTCTCCCAGCTGTGCTCCAGTGTTGACATCCTCTCACAGGCACCCTCAGTGAAGTCTAAAAGCTGCCATTTTTATACCGATTGCGCATGCAGAGCTTACCATTGTCAAGCCACAGCAATGTACATAACAGGAAGTGGTTAAAAAGGCTGGATGAGGTCAGCAGCACTAAGAGGCAAACAAGAATAAAATTGCCCAAACAGTATATTACAAAAACAAAAAATGACATTGCATGATATGTGGTGCTTTAACCATCTAAATGTCATCCAGTTCGGTTTTAGAATGACTTTGTGTGATATTACTTCAGTAAATGAAACATCTTATTGGTTGCTATGGGCTACTACACTTTACACTGCAGCTTCACGCTATGCACCAACGTATAACTATAACATAAGTTCACTTATTCTAATTTGCATTTTTAGTGTGGTTTTATTTTTACATATGAGGTACTACTCCACAAATTCAACATAATCAGTTGCTATTGCAGAGGAGTCCAACTATTAAGATATATAATTTGATTATACTGTGGCAGAATGTTGCAATATAATAATGTACATTCCGGACTGAATTACCTCTGTTACAAAACCTGTTTGCTGGAACAAAACTCTTGTCATCTCTGCCAAACATTTTGTTACAACATTTTAAAGGAGGAAGTAAATGAGGTGGATATCACGTTTTAACTGTTTTACCTCATTTGCTTTCGCAATAGCTGTTCCTCTAAAACAGCTATTAAAAATACAATGGAAGAAAAAAGTGCAGCCTATATATTTGTACAAAGACAGTTAAACCTGTTCACATATTTTCCCACCCCTGTAAGAATTACTGTATATCTTATATCACTATGAAAATGTAATCAGACAGGGGTCAGATCTGGGCCAGATTCAATATGATATGTTGTGTTGTTGACCCTTAGTGAAGATAATAATCCATTCAGACATCAGAGCAAGATCTGCAGTTATTAACAAATGGAAATAATTATATAGCTACCTTCTCCCCATTCTGAACAGTGATTACAGCAGGTGGGGGGAGAAGGTCTTCCAGCACTAACTTGTTTTGCAGTTCTGAGATGCTTGGTGGTCAAATGTCAAAAGCCACACAAACAGCTGAAGGTGGAGGGTGTGAAAAGGGGTAACACAATCCACCATTCCTTTAAGGACACCAACCTTTCACCATGCCCACCAATCACTGCAGCACCACCTTGTATGGTACATGTTCTTTAGTCCATCTCTACCTATCATGAAAGGACCACTTGGTTGTATTTTCTACCCAGAACAAAGGTTCTTCCCTGAGGGAAACAAAAACCCTGCTTTTAACCAATGCAAAGCATGGTAGAGCTTACCTTAAGCAGCACTAATCTAACTTTCCACCTTAAATGGAACCCCAAAAATAATTTGTTTATTCCTTATTTTAGGACATTGGGTGATTTAATGCAACTCATTCCTTTTTGGTTCTGGGTCAACTGTGATGATTGTTAAGCTGTTGGAGTGTTATGGGATGCAAAACACAACGGAGCCTTCCTAGAGTGATTGTGTCTCCCAATTAAAAACGAAAAATACACCTTGCAGAAGAAGAACATACATACCTATCCCTCAAATCCTCACTACTTTGCAGAGCTAAGGCCTCCAGTAGAATCTGTGGCATTAAGCACTTCCAGGTGTTTTTGATGTCTACATCCCACACATTGTGACCTGCCAGCCCTTACATCTCTACTGTGCCTCTGGGACGATTCTGCCAGATACCATAGCTCTACAAAAAAGCAAAGAACCAAAATAGAAGTAAGTACTAATGTCATTCTTTCAGAGGTTTTTTTTTTTTTTATTTTATTTTGACAACAGGGCCACTTTACAAATATGATGGTAAAGTATATCTCTAGGCAAAACATTCTTTTGCTCTCTGTGTCCCAACTGGGGAGATTCGCCACTCTCTTTGTCCTGATAACTATTGCGACCAAGAGAGGAAGGGGAATTCCAATATTTTGGAGCTGTCAGCAGAGCAATAGGGATAGCTGTTCTTCCAACAGGGACAGCTTTTCCAGGGAATTCTTTTGAGGGGAATTCCCCTCATTTTTATTGATTTCCTCTCATTTCTGATTGTGTCTCTGGGACAGGAAGTGAAGGGAAATTTATACAGTGGTACACATTCAGCTAAAAAATAAACTTTCTTCCTTATACTATCCAAAACTAACAAAAAGGTTTTGGCTATACATAGACTACAAGGTTTCTGCATGTCTCACCATGCAAACTAGTCTTTTTTTGACCATGGGCAAACTGTGCATCCCAAATCATTGGTTTACAGCAGTATTTCTCAAACTTTTTTCAATCGAGGCACCCTTTAAAATTACGGACAGTCTTGAGGCACCCCATTCTAATAAGTAAAAACTATAAGAATAGCTTCACATAATGCAGCAAGATCCATATGTAGGACACCCAATGTTAGAGATCTTTCTTCCAAAACAAATACACTTTTTGACTAAACTGGTTCTAACCAGTATTCCAATGTTTCTTCTCCTCTCCCTCAATTTCTCTCCATCAGTCAGCTATTGTCACGCTAGTGCAGCGTGAAAGGGGCACAGGAGAGTCAAACAAGGATGCTGTGAAGGCAACAGACATCCTTCTTATTAACTGATGATGTCATTGGTTGTTAGGATGCCGATGTCTAAAAAGTCATGATGGTGCACAATGAAAACCCATGGATTTGTGTAGCTAAAAGGCAGGCTTTAGCCACCTGGTGGCTTGTATACAATTTTTTTTATCAATTTATAGGTATTTTGCCAAGGTATCCCTGAAGAAACCTCAAGGCACCCCAAGGTGTCTAGGTACCCTGGTTGAAAAAGGCTGGTTTACAGTATAGCTACAGCCTAATGTTATATATTCATTTAGAACCAATTTTATACAAGCCTGAACAAACTAAATGCAGTTTGAAATAAATGGCTCTATGGTAATAATTGTACCAAGATCATAAAGCAATGACTTGTGTGGTGAGAAACATAGATGGATGTCTCTTGTAAGAATGCTGAACAACCAAGTTAACCTAAAGCCTAATGGCTGGCAATGGATAAAAGAGGAGTTGTCTCAAAAATATTTTATAAAAATGTCAATAAAAAATATACTGTTGTACCGGTACTTGTTTCTCACTTGAAAATAATGATTTCCTGCCATGCAAATTTTCCTATGTGGAAAGAAAAGAGGGTCCTACCTTTAAGGTAGATCAAAGGCTAATTACTAAAATCTCATATAAGTTTAACATGCAAGGTTCTGTCATTTCAAGAGTTGCTTTAACCAGTTCCCGCCTAGCCTATAGATAAATGGCAGCTGGACGGGACACGTGCTGTTCAGGGTGGACATCATACGACATCCTCCCCAGAACGTGTCTCATACGTGCAGCAGCGCGATCTGTAACCCGCTGTAACCAGGATGACTAACCAGTTTACTGGCCGCTGCTGGTACCATGTGATCACTGTGACCAATCATAGCAGATCATATGACAATTGTACACAATAAATGGCTTTCATTCATTACATCCATTGTGTACTATTATGTTAATTTATGTGATTGGTCACAGTGAACACATGGTACAGACAGGACCAATCACAGCCAATCTGTACTGTGATTTGCTGTGGCCAATCACAGTTAACCACAATAGTAAACAATTAATCCATTTTATTCAGTAAAAATGGTTGCTTATTTATTTATTTTATTGTTTATTACAGGTACTTATATAGCGCTATCAATTTATGCAGCGTTTCACAAATATATTAAATTTACGCAGCGCTTTACATATATATATGTATATATATTGTACATTCACATCAGTCCCTGCTTACAATCTAAGGTCCCTAACTCACATTCATACATACACAGACTGTACTAAGGGCAATTTAGACAGGATCTAATTATCCTACCAACATGCCTTTGGAGTTTGGGAGGAAACCAGAGTACCCAGGGGAAACCCACGCAGAATTGAACCAGTGAAGTGTTATCTCTACCCCCCCCCCCCACACACACACACACACACACACACACACACACACACACACACACTATGCTGCCCTGCTTGTAACAGTGAAATTCACTATATCAGCAGTGTCCAAAAAAAGGAAAAATCCTGATCACTTCTCCACAATGTTACTATGGTTATACTGCATTGCTCTGGTCACAGTAAAAAAAAAAAAAATCATAAAAAAAGAAAAAACATAAAAATTTAATAAAAAAGAAAAAAAAATATTATTATTAGATATTTTTTACATACTGTCACCAGTCAGTGTCCTGATCTCTGCCACACCAGTCATATGATGACACTGTACTGCACTGGTGACAGTGGGTAAAAAAAAAAAATTGTGAAAAAAAAAAATTTTTAGTTTCCGAAACATTGTGACAATAAAATTACACTTCAAAAAACTCACAATGCCTCTTACTAAATACCTTGGATGATCTACTTTCCAAAAATGGGTAATTTGGGGGGTATTTGTACTGTCCTGGCCTTTTTGGGCCTCATGAAATGAAATAGGCCATCAGTACATCAGGATTGATCAATTTTCAGATATCCATACCATAGTTTGTGGACTCTTTCTGTCGGGCCGAGAGAGGCGGCATGTCAATGAGCACAGATCAGCGCTCTGAAAACAAGGTATATACAGCATTATTTTTATAAAGCACAGTCACAGGGGGCCATTACATTAAAAAACAGAGGATTGTATGAAAAAGAAATAGGAATTTGAGCAGCAGGATGGGAGGGGGTGGCGTGGACATGGAGCTCACAGTCAGAGAGGAGAGGGGAGAGAGGAGGCGGGAGAACACACAGGAGTCAGCGCAGAGAGGGGAGGGTAGAAACTGGCAGGATTAGACAGGTATTTCAGGTGTTACAGAGAGCCAAATGACACAGCCCAAGCACTATGCTGTATAACATGCTTTAAATGAGCTGGATCTTTATTTTATTTTTTTTTGGGTTAACAAACGCTTTCATTTTATAACCAAAACTAAAAAAAAAGTGCTTTTTTTATTTTCGGTCTTTTCCATTTATTTAGGAAAAATAAAAAACCCAGTTGTGATTAAATACCAAAAGAAAACACTATTTGTGTGAAAAAAATGCTAAAAATGTAATACGGGTACATGGTTGCATGACCGTGCAATCGCCATTTGAAGCGCGACAGCACTGAAAATTGGCCTGGCCAGGAAGGGGGTAAAAGTGTCTTGTATTGAAGTGGTTAAATTATTTTAGATCTTCAACTTTTAGTAAATAAATACCTGGGGTTCCCGCCATGAAGATTGTTGTGAAGGCGCTTACTGTAATGAAGTGACTACTGTCTTGTAGTTGTGCTCCAGTGATGTCATCCTGTCACATGCATCCCAGCTTATGGAGTCTTAAAGCTGGTGTTCTCACACGCATTGCGCAGGCAGGGCCTACTATTGTCAAGCAAGAGCAATGATGTGAAGCTGACACTGGATGGAGTACATGTAGACAAGAATGGCTGAAAAAAATCTGGAGGAGATCATCAGTATTGAGATACAAACAAGGATGAAAAAAATGGCAAAACAGGATATTATGGAAAAAATTGCATTGTTTATATGTGATGCTTTAACAAACTGCATGTCATCTAGTGGGGATTTTGTTGTGGAAAATGTATCATATTTACTTATGTGGACATTTTATTCTAGGATGTGTGTTTTGTAGATTGTCATCTGTCTCCCTGTGTCTGATATAACTGAGGAGCGCTCTAGCAGAGCACACTTGGGTTGAATCGGGACCAGTGGTAAAACCGTCAGTATGAAAACCTTCTCGTGGGCTTGGAGACGTGTTCTCGGTGTCTGTGGGCGTTTGCCAGTTTGTAAGTATCAAGTGCAATGCGCTGGGCTTCTTGCGTTCAAATGATTAAGGTGGTAATTAAACTCACTTGGTGCCTTATCTGTATTAAATCAGCCTCAGAACCTGTGTAATTTATATGTGTCCTGGATTAAAGGGGTGGTGTGGCAACGCTAGCGGGGGGCAGTGTACATGCCTCAAGTGGGTGAGACATGTGCACTTCCCCCCCCCCACTCCTGTGGATGCCCTCCCCTTTACTGTTGTCATTTCCTGTGTTGTCATTTCCTGTGATGTCATTTTGCATGGAGGAAGCGATTGGCTGTTGGGGCCATGACTTCCTGTTTATCATTCCTTTTGTTGCCCATAAAAAAAGGAAGTGCCTGTGCTCGTGAGGACAGACACGTCTAAACTCCAGCTTGAAGCAGCATCTTTTCTGATTCTATCTGGTGTTACTGAAGTACTTCAATTTCCTTATACCAAAGAGCTTAATACAAACCTGCTTTTAAGCACAAAGGAATTGTTTTGTGCTTTGTGTGCATTTTGACGCTGGAAGTGCACATTTTGTCACGGTGTGGATTTGTGTATAAAGCCCAAGGAAATTTCCATGACAATTTATATCTAATTTATTTGATTTTACATCAGTAAAATAAATATCTTATTGAATGCTGTGGGCTACTACTTTTTACACTTGTTTCACACTATTCACTGATTTATTCTTTTAAAAAAAGTCCAATGCCCTTTTACTGCGGTTTTGTTTTTCCATATGAGGGCACTACTCCGTGAATTCAACTGACCTGAGATTTAATCAGTGCTCAAATGAAAGTTTCCTGTTCTATAATGAGTAAAATCACTATTTGATCATATCTGACTAGTTGCTATTGGCAACAACTCCCCTTTTGCCCAGTTTTAGGTAATCATGTACTTTTTTTATATATGAATTGGCGTTTTCATGTGGCAAACACTTTTACCCACATCGTGTGTGCTCTAAACAACAGTCACATGCGTTCTGTGGTTGATGTTCCTGACAATATCTTGTGTAACTTTCACCACAATATTGTTTCTATCACATCTACTTTAGAAGCAGTAAGAGGATGTGGTGTTTTTATGTTTATTTTTCCCTGGAGAACAGCAGCACCGTCATATTAATTCGTCATTGCCGTTTTATAATACACACTATATTACCAAAAGTACTGGGATGCCTGTCCTTACACGCACATGAACTTTATGGCATCCCAGTCTTAGTCCATAGGATTTAATATTGAGTTGGCTCACCCTTTGCAGCTATAACAGCTTGACCATTCTTCCAGAAGAGCATTTGTGAGGTCAGGCACTGATGTGGACAAGAAGGCCTGGCTCGCAATCTCTGCCCTAATTCATCCCAAAGGTGTTCTGTCGGGTTGAGGTCAGGACTTTGTGCAAGCCAGTCAAGTTTCTCCACCCCAAACTGTTCCCACAAAGTTGGGAGCATGAAATTGTCCAAAATGTCTTGGTCTGCTGATGCATTAAGAACTCCCTTCACTGGAACTAAGGGGCCAAGCCCAACCCCTGAAAAGCAACCCCACACCATAATCCCCCTTCCACCAAATGATTTGGAGGGGTGGCCCAATACTTTTGGCAATATAGTGTGGATGAGTGTGTTTAGAGTGGAGGAACTTGACTGGCCTGCACAGAGTCCTCACCTCAACCACATAGAACACCTTTGGGATGAATTAGAGCATAGACTGCAACTGGGGCCTTCTCGTCCATATCAGTGCCTGACCTCACAAATGCGCTTCTGTAAGAATGGTCAAACATTCCTATAGACACACTCCAAACCCTTGTGGACAGCCTTCCCAAAAGAGTTGAAGCTGTGTTAAACTGCAAAGGGTGGGCCAACTCAGTATTGAACCCTACGGACTAAGACTGGGATGCCATTAAAGTTCATGTGTGTGTGTAATGGCAGGCGTCCCAATACGTTTGACAATATCGTATACATAATGATAGAATAGTTCTATCATAGTTGATCATGGAAAATACGATATTTAGGCTGCCTTTCAAATGGATTTATGGAGCACATCCGTGCTTTTTGGTTTGTTTTAGTGAACATGTTAATACATTTAACACATATGCACGTTACTGTATTAAAAGGAATGTGTTTGGAAGTGCATTTAAAACATATTAAAATAATGCTCAGCTTATGTAAACACATTTAAATGCATCTTAAATGCATGTTTTTTAAAAATGCAAAAATATCAGTGGGGAGTCAACATACTCAAAAGTAATTTGGAAGACACTAACCAGGAGCCTCCCTATCCACAGGTGCCATGAATGATCACAGTATTATTTTTAATATGATTATCAACTGTGATTGTCAGCTTCATCTAGTGTATATAACGCAGTATTTTCTTAAGTGGAGTTCCACCCAACAGTGGAACTTCTGCTTTAAGGAATCCTGACCCCCTGACATGCCACATTTGGGGGGGTACCTAGCTTTCACATGTACTCAGCTCCCACTTCTGCTCCGGGATGCCTAGGCAACTCCTCCTCTCCCCCTCCCTCCCAGCAATCTCCCGGCCACTCAGGACACACAGCACAGTGCGCACACGGCTGTGAAGCTGCAAGCTGTCACAGCCGGATGCCCACAGTAGTGATGTCGGCGCTGCGGAGAGGAGAGGGAGAGGAGCGAGGGTTCAGACGGCCTCATCGCTGAACCGTGAGACAGGTAAATGTGTGTGTTATTAAAAGTCAGCAGCTACACTTTTTGTGTATATCAATCAAAAAAAATAGCATATTATGGCCACTAGATGGTCTGATGATCTTGTTAGATAATCATATTACAAACCATACAGCGATCGTTTGTTACAGCTTTTTTTATACATACACTCGTATGTATTGCTGCTGATCTTGAACTGATGGTTCTGCTTTTATTGCTTTAACCTAAATTCTGTTTTATTGATCGCTTCTTCCTGCTGTTGGGAAGTGTCTTTGGCAATAGTGTGAGAATTCTGATTTCTGAATATTTATTTTCTCCTGATTAACCAATAAGAGTTTTATTGCCGGCGGTGCATACTGGGGGAGGATATAAATATTTGGGGTGGAGACTCTCTTGCCTCCCAGACACTGCCTGGTGGGGAGGATGCAGCTTTGTTTTCTTTTTCCTTCGGGGACCTGCCAGGGGAGCTAGACTGTGTGTTGGAGGCATGTGTCTTCCAGGCCTGCTTTTGGGAAAAGTAGCTGGGGCCTAAAATATTTCCCTGTTGTCTTGCTTGGAGGGAACATCCAAGGAAAGTGGAGCAGAAAGGTAGCTGTTTGGCCTGGAGCACCAGGTCTGAAGACTTCACTGCTGAAGAGCATCCTGGAGAGATGGGCGGAAGCTACTGCTGGTGGACATTGCAAGTGGTTATGGTGACCCATCTAAGGCGTATGTACACTGCCTTGAAGCCCCTATACCAGTGATGGCGAACCTTGGCACCCCAGATGTTTTGGAACTACATTTCCCATGATGCTCATGCACTCTGCAAAGCAGTTGGGCATCATGGGAAATGTAGTTCCAAAACATCTGGGGTGCCAAGGTTCACCATCATTGCCCTATACAGTCTTAAGTTTACAGAGTGCTGGTTCCAGCTTTAAGCCTTTTCTTCTCCCCAATGGGACACAGATGGAAAAAAAAAAAACTGACAGGGGTTATATACCCCCTTACAAAAAAATTGCCGTTAGGGCTACTTTAAGTATATGTACCAATGCCTACCCTCTCATCTATCCAACAACTGATAGGTAGGTAGCAAGTCTTCAAAAAGCCAACAAAAATCTGACCCGCTGACAGTGGCCTACCTAGTGTATTTAACACCTAGTATGGGTGACTTGTTTATCAACCCCTCCTCTGTATGACAAAATTATATTCAGTACAAATGATTAAATTAAAAGAAATGAAAAATAACAGTGAAAGGCAAAAAAGTAGTGTAGTGGTTAAAAGCGGGGATTTGTACAGCACACCCAAATGTATAAGTCAGAAGTACTGCATGTCTGGGATATAGAGAAGTCAACGTATTTTCCCCTGTATTGGTGGCCAGGGGAAAAGTACCCCTTACATTGTTGATCAATAAAGTGCTACCTTTCTGGTTAGCGCAGTGATCCATTTTATTGTTGGCCAATGGAGAAGGGTTCCCTAAAATTGGTGAACAGTGGGAAATTAGTGAAATATTGGTTACCTAACTGGACTCTGCTGGCTCTGATTCTGTCATCTGACATTGACACCAGAACTTGAATATTATCAGAATAAACTGCTCTAGACTGCCTAAATGCTAATAAATTGGCATTCTCTTCGAAAAATATACCTTCTTATTGCTCTAACCTAAGGAAAACTGCTCCTACTGTCCTACCTTTGATAAACAGGAGATGCATGTTCTGTGGTGTGTCCACCCTTCTGATTTTATTGGGCTTACAAAGAGGCCACCCAAAATCTTCAACAGAATATTAATAAATGAAGAAATTTAAAGAGGAAGTAAACCTCTTTTTTTTCCTTTCTTCTTCCCTGAAAAGTAAAGGCATAATGTGCTAGTATGCATCGCATACTAGCACATTATGTGACACTTACCTGCAAACGAAGCCCGCACCGCCGCCGCTGCAGGCCGCATCTATCTTTGCCCATCTTCCTTCCAGGGCTGCGGACTTCGGCTGTGTGACTGGCCGAAGCCCCGTGATGTCACTCCCGCGCATTAGTGCGGGAGTCGCTGGTCACGGCACGCGCTCCTGAAGAAACGGCATGGGCGGCCATTCCTTTAGAGCGCATGCACCGATGACATCATCGGCGCAGTATACAGTTAATTTTTCCTAAACTGCGCATGTTTAGGAGATATTTACAATATCTATAGGTAAGCCTTATTCTAGGCTTAACTATAGGTACAACTTACACAGGGAGGTTTACAACCTCTTTAAAGATCACATCCATGCGGTTCATTTTAGGTGCATTGTGTTTTAGGCATATTAATTTTATTGTGTGTTTTCATGAAAATGCATCAAAGATATCGCAAGCAGGATTTTTTTTTAACGCATTGCACCTAACATACACATGAAAACACACAAGCGTGAATGGAACCTTCGTACACAGTACCCAGAACATAAAGCGACACACCTCTTTCAGTTAACATTGACTGTTTTTAATCCTTATGCTGCTTTCAATAGTAAATGGATAGGAAAATATATCAAATTTGCTTGTTTTAAATTTGCTATATATTTCTTCATTTACTTCCTGGGTTCCATGCCTTCCATGCAAATGATGTCATACATCCCAGGAGTCTTTAGTGGGGGAAGATGAGAGGAGGGGCTTACTTACCTAAGCACATCCTCTCCTGCTTGCATGCCTGAGCTAAGGGCAGGTGGATTTCGGGAGGAAAGTACTGCATGAATCAATACTCAAGATGGTCAAGGGCAGAAATGCTAGGGGGGTGTTTTGCAAAATGATTTCTCTACAAAATAAAGCATGGATCCCTGGATGGATGGGGGAGTTTTCTACGAATATTAAAAATAAATTAAATTGCATTATTGGTTTGTGGTGTTCAAATGAAGTGTAGTTCCATTTTCATGTTAACAGATGTGAAATATGATACAAATTTGAATATGTCTGTAGCAGGTACCTCTTCAGACTGATTCAATCCATGAGGGTAGAGTTGACTGCTAGCAGATGCGTGGGCTCTTTCACCCCCCTTCATCTTTTCACACACACAGAACTGCTTGCTCTGTTATCTGTTAGGCCCTGTTATCTGGAACACATAAAGGAACCCTATATCACAGCACCAGCTACTTACATTCCTCCTCATCACTCTGCTATGTTGAGAGACCTTTACCCACAGAGCTCCTACATGCTGGTGAAGAGACTAAATGCAAAGCTTTGCTCAGGGTACATTACTTAGGTAACTCTTTAAGGGGACACGCTAAGATTATTTAGAATCCCTTCCTTGTGTGTATTGGAAGTGTTATAGGCCAGCCTGGTGTTCTCCTTTAGCCATAGCATTTGTCACACATCAATAGTGTGTTTAGGGGAACCTACTTAACCTGTGTATATTGTTATTTACCCTTTTATTTGTTGCATAGTGTTACTGACTGTTTTTTTTTCTTACTGTTTCAACCAAGTCCTGTCTATTTACACAGGCCTTGGCTGTTAATGTTAACCTAAACTTTGTTCTACTCCACGTAAACTTGAAGTACAGTACTGAGTTTTGTATTATTATCAGGTTATTCTATTTATCACCTTGCTAGGTGTGCCAGAGGGGCTGGGACAGTTCTTTGGGTTTGAGAGGCAGAGCAACGGATTGAACCAATAATCAAAAGCAGCTCCTGCGGGCGTTTCCTACATGTGGGGGCTCGATTCCGGGATTTTCCGCTCTCTGTAATCAACTTCCCTACAAGCGCCAGGATGGATCGTGCCGCTGCTATCCAGTGGTGTGAAGAAGGTGCCCGCTCAGTGTCGAGTATGGTGATCGACCTCCCTGGGGAGGCCTGGGCTGTGGAACAAATCACCCAAGCTGTGAAGACGCTGTCCCCGGACAGGAAGGTGTGGGTGATTGCTGTCAAAACAGACAGTGGGACCTCCCGCACCTATGCACTGTTAGAGTGGAAACAAGGAATCCCTGAAAGCTTCAAAGGTACCAGTATACAGTTGGCCAACAAGACGGAGCTTGGTATAATCCATCTGAAGGTTCCAGATGTGGGTCCTACCAGCTCCAGGCAAGCTGAGTCAACTACGGAAGAAGTTCTTCCCCCGTCACCCCTAGCCACGATCGGGCCAGAAATTTTCACCGCCAGGGGAGAATTTGTATCAAAATTACAGAAGGGCAATCCAGTGTGTTCTGGGGCTGGGTACCGGAAGCTAAGGATCTTCTCTGGAGAACAGCCTGTGCCCACTGGAGAGGAAGAATATGAAGTCTGGATGGAACAGGCTATGCAGGCCCTAGAAGAGTGGGACCTGCCGGAGGCCCAAAAGAAGCAATGCATCAGTGAGAGTTTGCAGGGAGCCGCTGCTGAGGCTATGAGGAACTTGAAATTTAGTAACACAACCTGTACGGCTTATGACTACCTGGCCATGTTACAGGAGGAGTTTGGGGGGACAGAGAAAGCAGCTGATCTGATCTATCAATTTAAACATGCCCTTCAACGTCAAGGTGAACGTCTGTCTGAATACACTAGACGGCTGAACAAGATGCTATACCAGATTGTGATAAAAAAAAGGGATGATGCCTTCTGCCATAGACCAGGCCAGAATACAGCAAATCTTAAAGGGGGCCCTACGCTCCGACCCAGTCTGGCTTCAGCTGAAGACCTCTGTGGGTGTTTTGTCCCTAAAATACCCTGATCTCATCAAAGTAGTGAGAGAAGAAGAGACCATGTTCGATGACATGCGAGTAGCTGTTCGCCCAGCCTCTACATCCCTGGCTGAAGTCAGATCTGTTGGGGCAATGGAGCAAAACTCTGGAATAGCCACCCTAAAGTCTCAAATGGCACAGATAATGAAGATGATGACCTTGTTGGCAGCGGAAGTCACCAAGACAACTGGTGAGGGTGGCACAGAGACAGGAGTGCCTCTGAATCCATCTACTACCTCTGGCCAGAAGTTGATGAATAATGAAGTCTGCTTCAATTGCAGAGGAGTTGGACATCATCGACGAGTATGCCCAAGCCCAGTGAAGCCTGAAACACAATACCGAAAGCCGGCGGGAAACTCCAGAAAAACCAATGACACAAGGAGACCGCAGCGGGAGTCCAAATCCCCGCAGAGGGCTCCCATTGTTGCCTCCAAGCGACCCAGTGTCCCACTTCCTTAGACCCATGCTACCCGGCGTTGGAGAGTCAATGCACACCAGGCTAAACAGAGACTAAAGCCAGATCAGGACTTCCGCAAGAAAGGAGTGCGGATACAAGCCACCAAACAGGCCAAACCTGCCACTTCACACAAATTCCCTGCCAAGCTAGTGGGACCCGCTCCGGTTGTCCTCATCCAAGTGGAGGGAATCTACACAAAGGCCCTCCTGGATACCAGAGCTCAAGTGACCCTCCTCTACAGAGACTTCTATGACAGGCACCTCAAACAACTGCCATTACAGAAGTTAGAAGAGCTAGAGATATGGGGCATTGGGACTCAGAACTTCCCTTATGATGGCTATCTACCAGTCAAGCTTCGATCCCTCCGTAGCTGGGAAAGCTGAGACCTTTGACACTTTTTGGCAGTGGTCTGCCCTCGCCCACCAGGGGCTAGTAAAAGTTCCCTCATCATAGGGACTAATACTGATCTTGTCAGAAGACTGTTGACACCTCTTGTCCAAGAGCAAGAAACTCCAACTACAAGTGTACACCCTATGTTGAGACAAGCCTATCAGCACCTGGTGCAAGAAGAGAAGGCCCCAGCTGAAGGAGTGGGAAAGATTTGGCGTCTGGACCGGAGTGAGAAGGTATTGCAGCCTGGTGAAGTGGCCTGTTGGGCATCTGTCAAGCTAAATTGGAGACAACCAGGCCATTTTGTCCTCCTTGAAGCAGACAGAAAGAAGAAATGGGAGTAGAGATGATTCCTGAAGTGATTTCAACTAAAGCATTGCAAAGAACCCATGGGAGGATCTCGGTCAGTGTCCGCAACATAACGGCCTCGCCAGTGAAGATGTCGGCTCGGGTGTTGCTGGGACAAGTGAACCCAGCTTCCCTAGTCTCACTGTCTGATTTGGTGGGGGGAGAAAAGAATGGAATCCCCGTCATGGAGTTCTATCCGAAGAACACTCCTCTCTCACCTGAATGGAAAGAAAGAGCCAGAACTCAGCTCTTGAGATGGCAGGCCCCATTCTCCAAGAGTGAATTCAATATGGGGTGTGCCAAGAGCGCCAAACACTGGATCCGTCTACAAGAAGACAAGCTGTTCAGAGAGAGAGTACGACGGATTCCTCTAGGGAACTTGGAAGACCTGCGTGAACAATTGGCAGAATTAAAGAGAGCTGGTATCATCCGAGAGTCCCGAAGTCCTTGTCCGATAGTGGTGGTACGAAAGAAGAATGGGTCACTGAGGCTTTGTATTGACTACAGAACACTGAACAGGAGGATCATTCCCGACCAGTACACCACCCCATGGATAGAAGACGCTTTGCAGAGCCTGTCAGGAGCCAAGTAGTTCAGCGTACCGGACCTGAAGAGCGGGTACTATCAAATCCCCATGCATCCAGAGGACAGGGAGAAGACCGCCTTTATTACCCCGGTGGGGTTCTTTGAGTTCATACGCATGCCTCAGAGTTTGTCCGGTGCCCCAGCTACTTTCCAAAGGCTCATGGAAAAGACTGTGGGGGACATGAACTTGATAGAGGTGTTGGTGTACTTATATGACATCATCATCTTTGGGAAGACCTTTAGAAGAGCACGAAGAGCGTCTGGAGAAGGTCCTAAAAAGACTCAATGATGAGGGGTTGAAGCTGTCCCTGGAGAAGTGCCAGTTTTATCAACCATCGGTCAACTACCTTGGTCATATCGTATCTGCCGACGGAGTGGCCACAGACCCCCAGAAGCTGGAAGCCGTCACCTCCTGGCCGAAGCCCACTAATGTGACTGAACTTAGGTCATGTCTGGGATTCTGCTCCTATTACAGAAGATTTGTTGAGGGATTCGCTAAGATAGCCTGCCCACTCAATGAGCTACTGAAAAATGGGGAGGAAGACGATGACCCAACAAAGCCAGTTAGACCAGCAGGAGGGCCCAGAAAACCCAGAGAGTCCATTCAGGAACAGTGGACTACCCAATGTGAAGAGGCCTTTAGGCAGCTGAAGCGGAGCCTAACGACGGCTCCAGTCCTGGCCTATGCAGATACAACCAAGCCATATGAACTACATGTTGACGCCAGTCGAGATGGGCTAGGCAGGGTGCTATATCAAGAACACAACGGCCACTTGTGGCCAGTCGCCTATGTAAGTCGCAGCTTGGCACCCGCCGAGAAGAACTATCCCACACACAAACTTGAGTTTCTGGCCTTGAAGTGGGCAGTAGTGGATAAACTGAGGGATTATCTATATGGAGCGGAGTTTGTGATTAAGACCGACAATAATCCTTTCACCTACATCCTCACCACTGCTAAGTTGAACGCCACAGGTCACAGATGGTTGGCTGCCCTATTGGGGTTTACTTTCAGCCTGAAGTATTGACCGGGGGTCGAGAACAAAGACGCAGATGCTCTGTCAAGAAGGCCCCATTGCTCTAGTAACCCCCCTAGAAGAATGGGCCTGGCTGACACCTGAAGGGGTACGAGCCTTGTGTCAAGGGCCAGAACACCAAGCTGGAGGGGGGTCCAGGGCCAAAGACATTGGAGTTTCAGCTATTGGTGTTCCCAAATGTTACTGCAATGTCACGCAAGTCGGAGATGAAGGTCTGCCAAAACTTTCTAAGAAGGACTTGCGAAAGGATCAGTTGGAAGACCCTCTCTGTAGCCTGGCATTGAAGGCCTTGGTGAACCAACGACCTGTCATGCTCCTCACTGACTCCCCGAAGGAGGCCCGTCTCCTGCACCGAGAGTGGGACCGGTTGCAGCTGCATCAAGGGGTGGTCTACCGCAGGGGCCCCTCTGATGAGCTCGAAGAAAAATGGCAGCTATCTCTACCGGAAAAATGCAGGGAGACAATATTAACCTCTCTTCACGACAACCATGGCCACCTAGGGCCCGAGAGGACTTTCCACCTGGTGAGGGGCCAATTTTAATGGCCATGCATGCGGGCTGAAGTCGAGGGCTATTGCCACTCCTGCATCAGATGTATCCAAAGGAAATCTTTGCCTCACCGAGCCGCCCCAATGGGCCATCTTCAGAGTCAGGGTCCCATGGAGCTGGTGTGCATTGACTTTCTGTACTTGGAGCCTGATCTGAGTGGACAGTGAAATATCCTGGTAGTGACTGACCACTTTACTAGGTATGCCCAGGCATTTCCCAAAAATGATCAACAAGCATCCACGGTGGCCAAGATCTTTGTGGAGAAGTTCTTTGTACACTATGGCCTGCCCCAACGTATCCACTCTGACCAAGGGAGAGATTTCAAAAGTAGCCTCATCAAGAGACTTTTAGACTTGTTGGGCATTAAGAAGTGCAGAACCACTTCATATCATCCTCAAGGAGATCCTCAGCCAGAGAGGTTCAACCGAACCCTCCTGGACATGCTTGGGAGTTTGAATTCAGAGAAAAAGCAGCACTGGAGCAAGCATGTATCTGCTATTGTGCACGCTTATAACAGCACCGCAAACTATGCCACAGGATACTCCCCTTATCATCTAATTTTTGGGCGGGAGGCCCGGTTGCCAGTAGACTTGGCCTTTGGCACGTCCTTAGATCATACCTCAGCAACCTCCCACAGAGGGTATGTAGACCACCTGCAAAAAAGTCTGAAGACTGCTCAAGTCTGACAAGGCTCAAGCTACCTCAGATGTCCGAGAACAAAGGAATAAAAGGAACTTTGACCTCAGAGTACGAGTGTAGGATTTGCAACCTGGTGACAGGGTGCTGCTGAGGAATCTGGGTGTCCCTGGAAAGCATAAGTTGGCTGACCGCTGGAAGTCGCAGCCCTATGTCATTTGCAAGCAGCTGCCAGGACTCCCAGTGTATCAAATCAGACCAGAGGGTAGCACAGGCCCGCTGAAGACTTGGCACCGCAACCAACTACTGCCCCTCAGAAGCAGTTTGTTTGCCACCACAGCTCGATTCACAGTCCATACCCACGGCCTCTCTGAGATCCCGACCAGTCACTAGATCTCAGTCTGTACCTCCCGCTGTAGACAATGAGGACAGCGAAGATGAAGAGATGAGGATAAACTGGTTGTGACCACTTCAAATGCCAGGGTTTGCCACCCCCACTTCATCTCCTCCTAAAGTGACAGACACTGGGACTCTCAGACCAGAGGCTCCTGACTTTGTGCCTCAGATTCCACCCTCTGAAGAATTGAAAGACACTCAATCTGCCCTGCTGACAGCAGATCCCAAAGATTTCCAATCATTCCATGAAGAGGGAGCTGAGGCTGATATACAGGAAGAAGAAGAAGCTGTGGATGAAGCCAAGTTCAGTGTGCCTGTAACGCCAGGGCCCAAAGAACAGAGAGAGTGAAGAGCTATTCACCCACCCAAGAGACTGACTTATGATATGCTGGGTGAAAGCTCTGAAGAAGCTGTTTTCATCTCAAAAAGGACTTTTGAGGCGCCTGGTCCTTTCACCATACATTTAGTGGAGGACAACCCCAACTCACCCCCCTGGCACATCTAGCTGGGCCATTCCAATTAAGGTGGCCTGTGGGCAGAACAACCTCCCCTCTCATGACAATTGGTGGGAGGTTCATCTGTCAACTCTGTGTCATGATATGAGTTATTTGAGTTTGGGCTCTTCTTATGAAAATGCAAACTGTCTGATTTCCTGTGTACACTAACTTGCTTTCTCCACTTGTATATATAAAGCATGTAATAGGTCACAGACTTTTTACTCCCTTTGGGGACCAAACTTTCTTTGGTGAGGGGAGTGTGTAGCAGGTACCTCTTCAGACTGATTCAATCCATGAGGGGAGAGCTGCCTGCTAGCAGCTGCGTGGGCTTTTTCACCCCCCTTTAACTTTTCTCACACACACAGAACTGCATGCTCTTTAGCTTCCCTACTGGAGGAGACTGACAGCCAATCACGAGGAAGCAGCAGCAGAGAATTGTGGGATATGAAGTCATAACACAAGGCAGGCTGATTGACTGTTTAAGACACTAGACCACAAATCCCAGTATGCATCGCTTCAAGACAGGAGGATTGTGGGAGAGACTACAAAAGACAGGGAGGGACTAGGCCAAGGCCTCTTGTTTTCCTGGATCCCACGAGAGGAGGAACCACTTGCAATAGTGCAAGACTCATTCACCTCCATCTGACCATATCATTAACCAGAATATGAAAAATCAGTGATTCAAGTTACACCCCCATTATTTAGGAAGAGATTAGATTCTTCCCTGCCCCAACTCAGGAGTTGTTGGATCAAAGACACATAGGACCTCAAGCTCCACTATCCCAAAGTTACATCAGAATTAAACCATGCCTGCCACACCTTGTCAAACTCTTTCACACATCCTCTGGATAGGTATGTCGCCTTATAATAGAGTTCACCAACCCCTTCCAAAAGGGTAAACTGTTGGGTGCCGGTTTCTTCCAATTTAACAATATAGCCTTCCTCCAATAGAATAAAAGGATGTTCAATAACGTTCTGTGTGCTCTGGATGGGACCACCTCTTCTACCAGGCCCAGTAGACATACTCTAATTGATAGGGGGATGGGTACCATCAGAACCTCCGGTATGCAGGAAGTCACCCTCGACCAAAATGTTTTGATCTGAGGGCACTCCCAGAAGATAATACAATATGACTGGGAGAATTTTCATGTTCAGTAGGTTTATCCGCCCTATAAGTGACAGGGGAAGTTTCTGCCAGGCCTGAGCTTTCTGTTTAAAAAAGGTTACCAGGAGCCCCAAATTAAGTGACACGTAATCAGTGCTTTTTGCTATAATTTTAACTCCCAGGTATGTGATGGAAGAGACCCACCTCAACGGCAGAGTGAGGTCTGCCTCCTCCAGAGTACGCTCATCCAAAGGCAGGATGGAGGAATTATTCCAATTGACCTTCATGCCTGAGAATGTGGTGAAATCATTCATGATTTTCAGCGCTGCTCTCAGCGAATTCCCTGGATCATTAAAGCGGAGGTTCCCACAAAAATGGAACCTCCGCTTTTCGGAACCCTCCCCCCCTCCGGTGCCACATTTGGCACAGGGCAGTTTTTTCCACTGGGCACGCTGGGCGGTTGCCCGGGGGCCCCACTTGTCTGGAGGGCCCCATCCAGGGCCGATCCTCAGTGCTGTAATCTTCTGCTTAAGTTGTCTGACTGCACTGGTTGCTCACTTGCTAGAATCTCTGGCCGCCCAGCATCTAGCTAGCAACCAGTCAGAGGCCGCGGCTGCCCCAGCATTCATAGCACACCGCGGCTGCCCCAGCTGCTAGTGAACAAGCTCCGCCCACCTCTTCCATGTTCTTCAGACAGCGTGGAGAGGGAGCGGAGCGGAAACACACTGTACGGTGACACACTGAACTGCACCAGGCCGGCGGCCTCAAGTCTAACACTGTCTACTTAAGTACGTTCAAGTTGTGCATCACACACAGCCACTGTCTGTGCCCCTCAAAAGCAGCCACTGTGCCCAAACACAGCCACTGTGCCCATCAAAGCTGCCACTGTGCCCATCAAAGCTGCCACTGTGCCCATCAAAAGCTGCCACTGTGCCCATCAAAAGCTGCCACTGTGCCCATCAAACGTAGCCGATGTGCCCATCAAACTCGTGTTATATTGTCCAAATGTTGTGTTAATGTTTAAACACTGATTTTGTTAGAAGTACCAATAAATATAGCCTTTTTGATCATTTGCATTTTTATTCTCATGCGTGATTGTGTAGATAGGGCCCCAGTGCACTGTATTGCCCAGGAGCCTATAATGCTCTTAAGATGGCCCTGATTTGGCACCTTTCAGGAGGGAGGGGGGTGCAGATACCTGTATAATACAGGTATTTGCACCCACTTACAGGAATAGACTCCCGCGGCAGTCACGCCCTTTCCTGTCCCCCCCCCCAGCTGTCTCCTGGGAAACACACAGGTCCCCGGTGATAGCAGGGACCAGTTAGGACGCGCAGTGCATCTCGCGCATGCGCAGTAGGAAACCAGGAAGTGAAGCCGCAACGGTTCACTTCCTGATTCCCTCACCGAGAATGGCGATGGCAGCTGCCGAGAGCCAAGCGGTTGATAGGCTTCAGTTGCCGATATCGCTGGACCCTGGGACAGGTAAGTGTCCATTTATTAAGAGTCAGCAGCTGCAGTATTTGTAGCTGCTGACTTTTAAAAAAAAATTGTGGAGAACTCCCACTTTAAGGAGTAACAGCATGTCATTCACATAAAGTGCCAGGCATTCGTCAATATTCCCCACTCTAATAGCTTCAATTTCACTTGATGATCTAAGTGCTACTGCTAGTGGCTCCATCATGAGAGCAAAGAGAAAGGGGGATAGGGGACACCCCTGCCTTGTGCCTCTACCCACTGAGAAGAAAGGAGAGGTAGACAGGCCTAATCCAGTTGCCACCCTGGGATTGCTGTACAGCAAAGATATCCACTGCCTAAAGACCAGGCCAAAACCCATCCTGTCCAAAACCTGGAGCATATACTGGCAGTCGACTGAGTCGAACACCTTTTTGATGTCGATCGACACTACAATTCTGGTGCGAGTCTCATCAGTCGGAGATGTGTAAACAGCATTCGTAAGTTTGTGTCTGTGGACTTGCCAGGCATAAAACCCATCTGGTCAATGTTGACCAATGAGGGAATAACCCCAGCCAGCCTATTTGCCAATACCTTTGTTAAGATTTTCAAATCCATATTTAACAGAGCAATGGGTCTATATGAGGAGCATTCTAGAGGGTCCTTACCCGGCTTTAATAATAAGACCATGTAGACATCTAGCATAGAGTCCGGAAGCCTGTTCTGCCTCAAACATTGTGCCAAAAGTACATTGAGTCTAGGGGCCAACTCGTCTGCATAAGTTTTGTAAACGTCAGTGGGGAAACCATCTGGTCCTGGAGCCTTATGGGGGGGGGAAGCAAAAATGGCTGCTACTATGGCTTTATTTGTGATCTTATCATCCAAGGCTAACTGGTCTGCATCAGATAACCTTGGGAGAGCAAGGCCCTCCAAGAAGGCACCCAAGGCCGCAGAGTCATAACCTGGAATAGGGGCACAAAGGCCAGAAAAGAAGTCCCTAAATTCTGTCATTATAGCCAAGGGGTCACTTATTAGATCCCCTCCCCTGCCCGTGCTGACCGGAATATTGTTTATCTGGGTATAATCATAGCTGGGCTGCTTCTTGAGCCTAGCCGCTCACCCGGCCTCTCCGCGGCCGGCCACCTATTCAATTCAGCAAATGCAAGTTGCTGCTACGTGCTTCATGTAAAGTCCCACCCCCCTCGCCCCCTTTCTTCTCTTTTCATATTCAATTCAGCAGTTGGGGCCCGGGGGGGGGGGGCAAAAACTACCCAGCTGCCCCATAACCATGAAGTGGAAGAAGCTGCAATGGATCCCATCGCCAGATGTCGCCTGCTTCCTGCTGGACCAGAAAGAAAGTGAGTGGCCGTGCAGCACCCACTGTGCGCCTGAATAGGAGGAGTGGCGGGGCAGCTGCATAGAGAAGAAATGTTCTTTTAATATTCCTGCTGAACCTATTAACTGTGTGAGAAAAACATGGGATTATGGGTAATCCCATGTAAACCCATAATCCCATGTTTTTCTCACACAGTTAAGAGGGAGAATCTGCTGCTGCTGAAAAGCTTGTTTGCACCTTCCCCAAAAAATATTGAGCACCAGCCGCCACTGCTTTTCACTGTCTAGTCACAGGCTATAGCGGGTCCAGGGTGACTTGGGATCAGAGGCTGTGGATTGAACAATGCTGGCCATCAAGACTGAGGGCATTTGGCTGAAAAAGTATTGCAGGAAAAGAAATTCTGGATTGAAGACACTTTATTATCGCTGGGAGTGACCTCTCCCGACTGGACCGTTATTTGGAGGCTTATGGTGACCGTTTGCTGACACTTATCCACCATCCCAGAGGAGACCCATTCGTTGAGATGACAACACCCTAAATTGATGTTATCATGCCTCTGATTAGAGGCCGTCTGGTAAGCCTTTAATCTCTTCAAGGTGATGGGCATTCATCACGGTGGAAGTCACAGATTTAGTCATACAGCAAAATCACTTCATATATTTTTTATGGACACTTTATGTTTGCTGATGCACTTTAAATTTGATTAGGATAGGCGTCTGCGGTGGTGGGAACCACGCACATATTCCTACAAGGAAGCAATTTCATCATCCAATTTGTTTGATCATGTATGGACAAATCATATGATTTATGCACTATTTGTTGGATCACGTATAGCATATATTTATTTAATGCTACTAATTTTTGTGTTTCACATGTCCAGCGCTGCACTTCTTTTTATACTTATTTAGCGGTGCCCCTTATCAAGGTTATAGTGCATAGCTGCAGGATATCCCTTCACAGGTTGTTATACTCACATAATAATTTTTTGCACACCTAGCGCAAATTTTTTCTTTAGAATAATTTTCATATGTTTGTTATGAGCTAAGTCAAGCTCTGCCCAACATCACTAAGGTAATAGATCAAATCAATCCCCAACTTCTCATACTGTCTCTCACAGGATTTCCAGGACTGAATATATACACCATCCACCTGCCATTACACAAGGGTCACATAGGATCTAAGTGTGTGGTGCACTGTACTGTGAAAAGTGTCGCTATACAGTATTCACTATATAACTGTTGTACTCACAATAAAATCAAACATTATGATAAAGACCCAATAACTTTATTACATTTACACAACATATTAAACAGCATAAAATCACAGTGTTATAATACAAATATTTACATCCATGTTACTACCATTATACCATAAAAACTGCCATGAATTTTTATAATTTCATTATAGCCAATATAAAAATAAACATTTATTTCATAGCACACACTTTTAGTTTATTTCAGCGAACCTGTAACAGACCTGGGCATTTCAAACAAAGCATAACTGGCTACCCTAACTGTAAACTGCAGGACAAAACAATTACCACCCAGCCCCATGGGCAGCAGCCTTTCATACTCTATCAGAAGCTGTAGAAGCTGGATGGGTCTGGATCCGTACTAACGCTTAGGGCAGTATGCGCTCAAGGACAAATGCTCGGTGCACAGATTACAAACGCCCATTGTGCATGGAGCCTTATAGGTTGGGCTTATTTAATTCAGGTGCATATATGCATATACTGTATATGATCTACTATATATATTCTTTATATATTATCCTCACTTTCCAACATCAATCATTTGCTCATCATGAATATGATTATTCATCAGAAGGCCTTGAGGATTGAGTTAACAATGTCCAGAACACAGTTCCTAGAAAGCAACAAGGAGAATAAATTGTTAGACAATACAGTAACTTAGGAAAAAAGTTTAACCATTGATAAATATATCTATATATATATATATAGATATATATCTATATATATATATATATATAGATATATATATATATATATATATATATATATATATATATCTATATATATATATATATATAGATATATATAAATATATATATATATATATATAGATATATATCTATATATATTTATTTATTTATTTTTTATTGAAAGTCATCACTACTTAAGCTAAATAGCAAATATCAGAACAGATTTTTTTTTTACTAATAAAGAAAGTAATTTGAAAGTATAGTAAACACACTGTAGTACTTTTAACTAATCTGGTATATATTTTTGTGATGTGCCAAAAAATATATTATATACATTTTTTTTGTGCGTGCAGTTGGTATAAAATAAATACTTTGTTCACGTTTAAAATTTTTTCACAACTAACATAGGCAAATGACAGTAAACTAGTTTGTAAGCCTGGTCTTTTGTTTAGAACAGTAACTGGCCTCTAGGAGAATCTGAATTCAGTGGGAAAGGAAGTTATAAAGGAAGTCTGACATTGATGAACTTCAGCAATGTCAGACTGTACAAACAAAGGCAAAACAATTCATTAACGTCACCTTTATAATATCATTTTACAGCAGAGTGCGATACAATGCAATTTTCACATAAACCGATCATTGCTCAAGATTTCCTAAAATTATAACAATGACACACACACTCTTATGCCTGATGCACAGTACAAGTTTTAGTTAGTACAGCTGAATGGCAGGGAGCACTGATCGGAGTGTTCTGGCGGGTGGGCTGAACTCACACAATTTCATTCCCTCTGTCAGTGTGAACCAACTGCTGCAGTAGCTTTATTTGGATGCTGGCAAGCGAAATCACATATTTGATTCTTACATCGCAGGAGCAAAAAATTCCCATAGCATTTTCCAGTCCATCTCACTGCAGTTACAAAGCACATGATGAGGTCACATTTGCCTGATATCCTTGCCAATAATTGGAGAATGCAACTGCATCAGAGTAATGTAATCATTATTGGCTTATGCAATGGGAAGGAGAAATAAACTACAGTGGGGAAATCTCACTACAAGAGTTTCTGGGAGAGATAAGAAGCCATCAAGTGTTTCAAACCTCAAATACCTGCCCACAAATGAAGTATGTTGGGTAAAACTATTCTTAAACAAATCAATGGAATAAACACTTCAGTGTTGCCAACAGTTTTAGAATGGCATACATTTCTGTGGTGGAATTGTCTTAGGATGAACCTCAAGTTCAAAGTAACTTCACATGGTGATATAATCCATTACCCGATGACTGGAAGCTGATTGGTTTCTATGCAAAGCTTCACCAGATTTTGCACTCCCAGTTTTAGTAAATCAATACCATAGTATAAGAAGTATAATAAAATGTCGCTAGACGATGGCAGTGTCCTCACAGAAAGTAACATGCAATGCAGCTTTGCAGCAGATACAAATCAATCTAGCAATCAAACCCAGTGACATACCAAAGCTGTAAAGATGGATGTAATCCTTCTGAGGTTCCAGCAATAAGATGAGCCATTAGGTGTCAGCATAGCTCCAGCACCAACATCATTAACCAGAAACAGAACTAGTGTCTTTCAAGAGAAGTAACCATGTTCCCCAAACGTCTATTTAACTGCCACTAATCTATAATTTAAAAAAAGAACGGCTCTGTGTTTGGTGAGGTGTATTGCGGACATGAGGTGAAAGCATCTGGAAGCGGTGGGTATGGCGGGCTGAGGGACAGGAGAGCCCTGTATAGCGGTATCATTGTTTGAATGAATGAATATGACTGGAAAGGCTTTGGGGTGTACAGAGGCAGGGGGGAGGCCGCACCAGGACTTTCCATGGCGCCCCCTGTCACCCTCAGCACAGCCATGACGTCACCCTTTAGTGTGACCTCCATCACTGTCTGCCTCGGCACAATGTCTCCTGTGTGGGGGAGGGGTTGGTGCCTCTTTTGGCCAAATGAAAGGCATTTCAATAAAACCTTCACCGACTGAACACAGGACGTGTGTGGGTGACCTGACTGTGTCAGTGCTCCGCCCTGGTGGTGATGAGTGGAGTTGTAGGCAGATTAGTAATGAAGCTGCATTGAGGGGAAGGCTCAGCCATTGTGCAGAAAGAAGACTCTGTATGGAACAAAGAAATCCATTGCTTGTATTCGGAGACCTGTCTTCCCTCTTTCTGAGTTGTCCTCATTGTAGGAAGAGCATATGTTGTAGGCTGTGGGAAGGTATCCTTGCATGGAGAGGGGGAGGGGATATTGTAAGGGGTAAACATTTGGCATGTGGGCGGTAGAGATAAGGTGACATCCTGGTCTTCACCTCTGCAGGCTATTTGTGTTTATATTCCTCCAGTACAACTCTCCTCTGCTTCCCAGCCATTCCCCACTCCCTGCCCTCATCACATGGCAGTGCAGATCCTCCATTCTATATGATGACCTGATCACATCTCAGGAGCAGAGGAAAGTGATGGGGAATAGGGGGAAGTATCACTGCTTAGGACTCTGAACCCCGGACAAAGGTCTAATAGTGGCCATACACACTTTACTAAATTATCTATTTTTGATTGGAGGAATAATAGATGTAAAGTCAGCAACAAAATCTATTGATATGCCACATGGGGAAGTGGAACGTGATCAATAGCTGGAAACTCTAACTTATTGCTTGTATCTGTTTTCCTACCTCATCAATCAAATCTATGGCCACGTCATTTCCATACTGCCAATTGTTACGCCAAATGGTGGATTTGATAAAAATCCTAAATTAATCAGAAGTGTTTTTGGTTGATATCAATTGGATAATGAAATTGATGCGACATTGGCGGTGGAGGAGAGATGAGCGGGCGGACGAGCAGAGATGACATTATCTCTCTCCACCCGCCCGTCACCACTCTTCCGCCCTCACTCTTCCGCCAAATGACGTGGCAATTGACAAACTGCAAATGGTGGCAGGTGATGTGGAAAGTGACAATCTGCAAATGGTGGCAAGTGATGTGGCAAGTGACAATCTGCAAATGCTGGCAAGTGATGTGGCAAGTGACAATCTGCAAATGGTGGCAAGTGATGTGGCAAGTGACAATCTGCAAATGGTGGCAAGTGACAATCTGCAAATGGTGGCAAGTGATGTGGCAAGTGACAATCTGCAAATGGTGGCAGGTGACATGGCAAGTGACAATCTGCAAATAGTGGCAGGTGACGTGGCAAGTGACACGCTCAGGGCTCCCACTGATTCTGCATTATGGTGAGTTGAACCACTTCATTATATATTACAATGTAACAATAGAAACAATATGCTTTGATCACCCTGACACCATATCAACCATGGTGCCATGATGATTGAAATGCCAACACCAAACTTCCTTTGCCCGCGAAAAATTGCTTACCACCGGCGTGCCCTACCCCCCCCCCCCCCCCCGGTTGGTGAACGCTGCTATGGGCTCTAGCCCCAGATCTTTTGCAGACCCAGCAACGCCCCTGCCCGAGAATGACCCTTTATGTCAATGAATCATGGAGCAGAAAAGTGAGCGAATCCTAGAAAAACTTCCATAGTACAGAGTAATAAAGCAAGAAAGTTCAGATCCTATAGGGCAGTGATGGCAAACCTTGGCACCCCAGAGGTTTTGGAACTACATTTCCCATGATGCTCATGCACTCTGCAGTGTAGTTGAGCATCATGGGAAATGTAGTTCCAAAACATCTGGGGTGCCAAGGTTCGCCATCACTGCTCACTGCTATAGGGGATGAAAGCTTAAAGATTGAAAGACATGCAATTTTAGTGGCACTTGATGTCTGAATTGTGTGGGCATGCATTATACGCCTATTTACTGCAAAGGGTATACAACAGTTATATCGAACATGCAGTGCCAGTCAGCTCCTTAATGCAGTTTTGAGGACACAAGAAGGTACCTTTATGTAATTTAAGTCTGCTGTAGTACACTAAATTGCTAGCCTTCTAAGCATGTGTAAAATAACCTTCTTTCATTATTAGGAAAACCATCATGAAGACATACTATCATACAGCTCAATTCATTTGTATGCAATAGGGCTCGCAGATAATAAGTCCCACAAAGAACGTACTATTTTTTATGTGGCAGGGGCTATTGTGGGCCTCAGGAATGCAAATTTGATTTTTTTTTACCCCTGCATTACTTTTACTATAGACTGACAATCTAAGTGCGGTTTAATAGATGTCTTCTCAGTTTCTATTGGACCAATTGTCTGCTCATAGTAGTGCTAGCAATGCTCAGTTGCAATGATGTCCCTTCCATTTCACCAAAGTAAAATTTGGAACCCGCATTTGTAGCAACATCTGTTCACATAAGATTTTCCAAGCAGACCATCAAAATCAATAAAGCATTACAAATTAAAAAGCATTTTAAAATGTATCTCCAAACAAAATAACATGCTATTTAGTCTTGCGCAAACAAAAATCTTTGGCATGAAATAAAAGTACTGATATCATCTTAAATTCCCTTCGAGTGATTAATTTATAATGATATGATTAATTAGGAAGAAAATACATTTACCATTTATGACTTGGTCAGAGAATAATCTTTCTTATTTACCGATTTCCTGTGTTTGTATACGAATATTATCGCTACAACCAGGAAAACCACAAAGCCGGGGGCAGCTGCAAAATACCAGGCAAAAGAGGAGGCTGTAGAAATGTAGAAAAATAATAAGCTTACTAATATGTGCTGCAATCAAACACTGATATAAACAAGGCAGATCTCCAAAAGAATTTTGTTTCAAACTAATGTGGCGGCTCTACTGTGATAGTTTATCAGAGGCATAAAACAAAGAGTGACTAAAACACAAATGTAAACAAAGCATTCATTCTGACTAACCAACTATTCTCGTAAATGCAAAGAGCGTAAACAGAAATCATGATTAAAGCCTCAAGTAGTTTTGTGCTTACAGTAACGAAAAAAAAATTAATAAAAGTTTCAGTGGGGTGTCATGCCCAGAGGCAGTTTTTTCCAATAATCAGCTGACGAAACACATGATGGCTCTTGAGCCCTATTGACCATCATAGCAGAACATAGAATGTACCATTATTGTGCAACATGCATAAAAACCTCAATCTTTATTTTAAAAAAGCACTTAAGATACACTCACATTTTCAGGTGTACAAATGTATAGTGCACTTAGGTGTAATAGCAGAATCAGAGACACTAGCCCTTTAAAGGAGCAAAAACCATCGCTATCACCTCTCGGCATTGCTTGACGTCTGATCACGCAATGACGTCACTTGCTCCGATGCGTTTCGCCACACGCCACGTGACTTTCTCAAGGGTCTATGCATGTTGCACGATGATGGTTCCTTCTGTATTCTTTTGAGAACCGCATAACCCAATTGAGAGGAGTAGAGTTGTCATCTTTAGGCCCCTTTCACACTTGTGTGACTTGTCCTATGACTTGGGACTGCAAAGTCCCATAACAAGTCGTACCCCATGATTTCCAATGAGTACCATTCATATCTTTGAAGTCTCACTGACTTCAAAGTAGTCCCTGTACTACTTTGGTCAGACTTTGATGCGAGTTGAGGTCCACAGCCCTCAAGTTTACACAGGCATTCCCTGAAATTGCGGTAAAATCGCTGCAAAATCACACGACTTTGAAGTCACGGTAGTGTACCTCAATATTTGTTTTAAAAAACTAATTAAGAGTCTCTCTACATGAGAACCTGCAGCCATTACTGAAGTTGGTCCCAACTTAAAGTGCAAATGCGCTTATGACCTATTAGTATATAGGTCTATGGAGGGAGGTGAGCTGCTAGGAACTTTGGTGGAGGAGTCACATGGTGTCTTTCTGCACATTATCTTTTAAGAATTGCTTGCATTAATAAGAAGATTACATGTTTTTGGATTGCTATCCACATTTATGAATGAAATCAAGAGAAGAGTGAAGATATGCATAAACTGTTCTGACACATTTATAGTATATAAGTGCACGTATCCAGTTTACATTTTTTATCCTTTTGATCATATTTATAAACATCACTGTATATTTGGTTATATTGTATTAGTATAACCTGTAGTGAGGGTATTAATACCAAAAGGGACGCCAGTGTGTAGAGGTTGTTCATTTTTAAAATTTGTAACTGCATAGTTTTTTATATTGAAGTGTGTTTTGGTAGCGCTACAATTTTGCTTTGAATATATCTGGTTTTGGTGTGGGGACACATATCATTGGTGACAGCTACCTACAGGATAATTACTTGATTTGATTGAGGTGATTGCATGGATACCACATATATGTATGTTAGTTGATGTGTGTACTGTAGTACAGCCCAGAAACAATAGTGCACATTTTGCTTTTTTTTTTTTTATCCTACCTAAAACACACTGATGCTAAATGACACTGATACTAATTTTAAAAATGCTTTTTTTTTAAAAAAAAATCCTGCCCAAAATATACAGATCATGACCTTTGACCCTGACCTTTAACTCTTACTTGACCCAAAACACTAACCCTGTCAATGACCTAGATCAAACCTTGATCTAGATATTTTTTATTTATTTTTTATTTTTATTTCATTGGGGTTTTTTTACACACAGTCGATTTCTTTTCTCTCTGCAAGGAGAGAGAGAGAGAGAGAGATACAATGTATCTCTCCCCTTCATTCACAGAGAGAGAAACACGTTGGAGAGCTTTACAGATCACCAATCAGAGGCTATCACATCGATCAGGTGACCCAGAACAGGGAGTTCCAGGCTCTGATTGTTAGTATGGGACCTGGGGCTCCAGTCTCAAAGACAGATACGCATATATGCTGCCCCATGGAAAAAAGCCCAGTCCAGTGGGGCCGCATATATGCATACTGTCGGCGTCAAGCAGTTAAACTATTCCTGTGCATTAAAAAAGAGATTTGAAATCAGCCCCTGAAATATCCAAAATACATGCAAAATGAACATATGCCAGTCAAAAAATTGGCAGTCATGTTGCAGTTCATTAACTTCTTAACCACCAGATTGTATTTCATTGGCCAAATGTGGCCTACTATTTACTTTGTAGTTTACAGTTTTAATTTGTGATATGTAATAATAGCAAACATTTGCCCAATGTGGTTTATTGTGCAACAGTGCATTCATACATTATACAGGAAGCTACATTTCTATACTAATCCCTTACTGCCATCAAGTCATCTTTCTATTGAAAAAAGGAACCATACTTCCAGACTATAATCAGTTCGCCAAAAAACAAAAGCTAGACAGATTTATTGTTCAGATTTTAGTCCTGGCGTGACCTTGTTTTAATAAAGGCTGATGAAGCCTGGTGATGAAAATATACAATTAATTAAGAGTGCACTTGGATAAATATAGCCCCAATATAAACTTACATTATTAAAGTGGTGTTAAACCCAAAAATAAAAATGTAATATATTGCAGCTTACTAATCCTTAGATATAGTGGCTGCATTCGTTTTCTTTTTTAGGCTTTTTTTCCCTTCATTTTCACATTTTGATCCAGCCCGTAAGTCTGTTATTTTTCAACTTCCTTTAACAGACCAAGCTGTGTAGCAAAAAGGACAGTTAGAAGGTTGAGACAAATCAATTACCACTGTCAAGGGTGCTTACAATGGCCAGCTTTTATTCATTTAAGTAAAACGTAAAACCTTAATCCCAAAATGAAACAAAAAAACTGTTATTGCAACTGTGTTAGCTTGAGTTTGGTGTTAATTTGTTTTTTCAAGTCCATCTAAATCTGATAGTACTAGTAACACTACACTCTGCGCAATTTGACAATGTTGCATTCAAATAGTGGCTCCATTGCTTCACTCCTAAAACAGGAAATGTGTTACTGGCTGGTTTACTAGTTGAGAAGAAAGGAGAAAAGGCCCTAAAAATGTCTACAGACATTACATTTAAGGACTGGTAATCTGCAATGTATTACATTTTGGTTTTGGGTTAAAGTGGTTGTAAACCCTTTACAACCACTTTTTACTACAGGCAAGCCTATAATAAGGCTTACCTGTAGCTACACTGGATATCTCCTAAACCTGCAGGGTTTAGGAGATATCCCTGTATTTGCATGTGCCAATGTCATTGGCACATGCGCACTTAAGCAAACTGAAGCAATGGCACGTACGTGCTGTTGCTTCAGTTGTATTGTGCTTGTTACCGGGGGCTCCCGCGCACATGCGCGGGAGTGATGTCATCGTGGCTCTGGCCAATCACAGCGCCGGAGCCGCGATACCGGAAGTAACCCCCCGGGGAGATGTCGGCCGCCGGAGCAGTGAACGAGGACCGCTGCAGGGGCTTTGATCTCAGGTAAGTAATTCATAATGAGCTAGTATGATATGCATACTAGCTCATTATGCCTTTGTCTTGCAGGTTTACAACCACTTTAAATACTGCTTTAAATGATACTAAAGTCACAGTTTTTTAACTAAAATAAAACACAGATTCATACTTACCTGCTCTGTGTAATTGTATTACCTCTTCTTCTGGGGTCCCCTGCCAACACTGTCTGCTCCTCCTCTTCTCTGAGTTCCCCCATAGCAAGCTGTGTGCTATGGGGGCACTCATATGGGCGTGTTTCCGTGCTGGACCATGTGTGTTCATAGGCACACACACAAACAGTATGGCTTAACAATGCCCCTCTCCCCCCAGCTCCCCCCTCACAGGATTTGACTGACAGCAGCAGAAGCCAATGGTTCCCACTCAGTGCTGGGACAAGGTCATCCAGCGCCCAGGACAAAGATGCCAAATTGCACCCCCCCCCTTCACCACTCCTTCCCTTAGGTGTAAAGGTCAGAGCGCCCCATCCCTGCAATAAACCATTGCGCCCAGGGCAGCCGCCTCTCCTGCCTACCCCTTGTCCCGACCCTGCTCCCGCTGCTCTCAGTAAAGCCTGTGAATGCAGGAGAAGAGGAAAGTAGGGCTAAGAGTAGTGATGGATAAAGAGTGGTGTCAGGTAAGTAGTTAGGGACGAGAGGAAGAAGAGATATGGGAATGTTTTCTAACCTAATGCAGGGAATGCATTAAGGTAAAAAAAACTTTTGCCTTTATAACCACTTTAAGTTCTGTGGCAAACTCCACACTTTGCTACACACCCTGTTACTCCATGCCTGGTTGTTGGCTGGTTCCACATTGATACCAGTAGGGCACCTAATTATAGCGGGCAGCTGGTTAAGTAGCAAGAAAATAAGAGTTAATTGATCTTCGGAGGGAAGTAATATTTTAATATAACCTATTGCCCTTAACCCAGGACTGAGTAATATATATTTTTTTTTTATATTTTTTTTCTGCAAATGTTATTTGTTTTGAAGCATGAACATATTTTTTTTTCAAGTGCAGACTTCTGCAATGTTTTACAAAGTATTCATGCACGCCATACACGAACCATGCTTTTTATAGCATGGAAGGTCTTTACAAAAAGTTTTACCCCCATAATCATTTTACATGCTCAAGAAATTATAAAAAAATAACGCAGATCGTGCACTGTTCAAACATATTATTTTCTGCAATATTGTATACACCTATACAGGATTTCTATCAACCACTAATATAATAAATACGATGCACATATGACATTGCTCACAATACCTGCTTGTCTTATTTGTGTTGGTAGGACTTCTTGGCCATAATCATTGCTGGCTATGCACTTAAAATCTGTGCTGAAATCCTCTTCTTCAATGTGCTCAATGATGAGTGGGACCTCAAAATACTGACCAGTGGTATCCATAGTCTTTCTGCAATGCAAAGGAGATATTAATGTTTAGACAGAAGCATACAGATGTTTTACCACAGGGCATTTAGCCCATGAACACAAACGCGCTAATTTACAACTTAAATTGAGGCACCAAACTAAATCATACCGTCACAAACAAACACATTGGTGAAAACGTATTGTGCAATAAAGCCCTTTTGTATTGAAGGTATTTTGTAGAAAAACAAATGTGTCCAATCTTTTTAAAGTTATACTACAAAATACTTACTGCAATGTACCTTCTACCACACGACCATCCGTAGAGTAGTCATCAACAAAAGAGTGATTTGCCAGCCACCACACCATAAGACCGCTTTCATCAGGACCAGTAAACACCTTGCACGGAATGACTAACTTGGAACCTTTGGGAGAATTAAATAATAAACCTTTTAAAAGGCTGTTATAAACAATATCTTTTTATACAGTAAGCATATTATGTAGCTGTCCCCAATTGATCACTCCAAAAGTATTTTCACGATATTACGAAATCATGGGGCCCCCCTAATCCCACCTACCCCCCCCCCCCACTGTGGTTTAGTGGAACAGCGGAACTGACTTTATCCGTCTATACCATACCTCCCAACTGTCTCTGATTTCGAGGGACTGTCCCTGATTTGGAGCAATGTCCCTCTGTCCCTCATTCCTCCTCATTTGTCCTTCATTTCATCACTTTTTATCTTTTCAAAAAGTGTTTCCCAGTGCTAAACATTTCATCCAATTTCTAAATTGCTGCATTTGTACATTTTAAAAGCCAATATCAAGGAAAAGTAGTGGTAAAAAAAAGCACTTGTGGATTTAATTAACCCCTTTTTGGGTTAATTCTCCTTAAAGGGGGTGTGGCAGGGGGGCATGTCCTATTCCTACATACATTTACTAGTAGGTGTTTCTCATTCCCATCTCAAAATGTTGGGAGGTATGCTATACCCTAAAAATGAAAAAAGTCCCTTCTTTGCTCCCACCTCCTGGGCCCCTCTGTTGAACTGATGGGGCCCAGGGAAATGTAATTCAAGCCCTGGTAAGCAAGTAGGAGCAGGGGTGCGATCTGGTAAATCTATGAGTTAATTTAGGCAGAAATGAACATTAAAGCTGCCCAGGCCCCTCTATTTAGCTGCTGGGGCCTGGGCCCAGTACAACAGGACTGGTTGTACTGCCTTATCAGCAGCCTTGTCACAATACACAGCAAGCCACTATTTAGACTTTATCCCAAAAGAGAGCAAATACCAACTGCTGGTGAATCAAAAAATACACACAGGCCTGTCCTTGGCTGTTAAAGGATAAGTTCACCTTTTAAAAATATAATAAATGCACATCTTTTTGCATATAAAAAAAATGTTGCATTCATTTTTTTTTACTAGGAGCCTGCAAAGCATTGCACCCACGATCGGCAGATCATATGACCAGGCAGTTACATACTACCAGGAAGCATCAATGAACTACCTAGAGCACTCAACAGCGCCCTGGTAGTTAATTGAGAACTACAAGCCGTCAGCCATAAAGGCTGTCAGTACTTTTAGTTCTCCCATTTAAAGAACTCTGTGAATGCCTGTAGTGATTCCGCTGCCAGTAGTGACAGCGAGCTGGGGATCTTCTCTCCCTGATCTCGCTGTCACAATTTAAAAAATAAATAAACGTGGCTGCATTTATTTTTAAATTGTAACAGCAAGATTGGGGAGAAGATCCGCAGCTCGCTGTCACTACAGGTGGCAGATCGAGGAGACGCTGCAACAGTGGAAACGTGTTACATGTTCCACAATAAAAATGGGTGAAACATGTAACATGTTCCAGAAGGTGAACTGATCCTTTAAGGATAATAGTTCTCCAAAATCGTTTTTTTTTTTTTATTACAAACTTTTTATTAAAGAGGTATTGTCATTGCACATGAATCAAATGAATAAACATCAATTACATATGAAAAACAAGTATATATAAAACTTTAGAAAGAAGAACCTTCATAAACAGGTTACATATGAAACATGCATTAAAGTCTACATGTTTGTTATATCATAGTTTCATGTTGATTCAGGACATTCTTTGGTAATTGCATGTTTTAACAAAACAAAAATTGAATTAAAAATGGAATTACAAAAATTAATTGTACAAAAGAAAAATAGAAGTAAAATCGAAGAAAAAAATAAAAGACGAAAACTCCAGAATCTTTTTATAAGATCGACTGCAAATGTGTTTACATAATAGTAGACAAAACTTAGTCACTCCCATTCGGAGAAATAGAGATCAGGCAGTATTGAAAATACTTAAGATTTTCACTTTTTCCCGTTATGAACCACATACTTGCGTGTCATTATGAAAGATACTTCCTGATCTCCCTGTCTGTATATCCCATTATAATTAGAAATGAGTCATACCTATGGCAGCAGCTATAATCTTTCGACTTGGTTGAACAATGACAGGATGTCTTCTCTCGTGACCTGGATATAGCAAAAGATATTTAGAGGTGTCATAAAACATGTTGAAAGGTACAGTATGTGCATTCAAAGCAAATGGGAACAAGAATTGAATGTGACCTTCTCTCCACAACAAAAACATAGAATCTTATACTATGCCCTAAAATCTGAACACAAATTTAAGAAACCAAATTTAAGATACTCTCTAGGTGGTACAGAACTCCTACGATCATCACATAAACAATTTCCTGACTCTACAGACCATTGCTGGAGAGATAACATGGCTAAGGGTTCAGCCTTACACATATTTTGGCCCTGTCTACCATTGAGACCCTCCTGGACTGAGGTCAGCAAGATTTCCCAGAAATTCACAGATTTTTATCATATCAGACTGTCTGTTATTTTTCCTATTGCATCACTATTGGACTGATTTTACACACTCAGAAGAAGGTAAAGCCCTTCTTAGCTGAGAACCAATATACCTATATACCAAAGGCCTCCCAACACCCATTCTAGACACATGCAATTCGTTTCCTTACAAATTGAACTTCGGACAAATTTTCATTTTTCGGAAATTGGGATGTATCTGAATTTTCAAATTACAATAGTACCGAATTTAAACAAATCCGAAATAACAAAAAAATTTGGAACAAAATTTGAATTTGAATCGATTAGAATCGAATCAATTTCAAATAGTTTTTGAATTCGAAATGTTTTCGACTTGTTTTCCAATTTCCAAATAAAATATAAAATCAAGGAATAGAATAGAATAAAGAAAAATAGAATAAAATAGAAAGAATATAACTATCTTCTGAAATTTTACTTTTAATACATAAGAAAATAATAGAATAGAAAAGAAAAGAATAGAAAAAAATTATAGAATAGACTATAATAGAACAGAAAATAATTGAATTAAAAAAATAATAAAATAAAATAGAAAGAATATAACCATTTCCCAAAATTTAAATAGAATCAATTCAAATTTAAATGAATAGAAAAGAATAGAATAGAAAACAACAGAATAGTAAGGAAAAAATGGAATAAAGTAGAATAGAACGAATATAACCATCTTTCAAAATTCAAATTTTGAATAGAATAAATTTGAAAAGTATAGAATAGAATAGAAAATAATAGAATAGAATATACAAATTGAAAAATAATAGAATTAAAAAAACAATAGAATAGAATAGAAAGAATATAACCATTTCCTAAAATTCAAATAGAATCATTTCAATAGATTAGAATAGGAAGATGGTTAGATTCTTTCTATTCTGTTTTTTTTCTATACTATTCTGTAATTTTCTATTCTATCCTTTTCTATTCTATTCCATTTCGAATTTATTCTATTTGAATTTTGGGAATTGCTTATGTTCTTTCTATTCTATTCTATTGTTTTTTTTAATTTTTTTTTTTTATTTGATTCTTTTCTAGAATTTCAGAAGATGGTTATATTCTTTTTATTGTATTCTATTCTTTTTTTATTCTATTTTATTGGTTTATATTATATTCTATTCTGTTCTTCTTTTCTATTCTGTTTTGTTTTACTCTATTCTATTCTTTTATTTTCGGTTATATTCTTTTCTAATCTATAAAAAAAATTACATATCATTCCTTTATCTTCCTTTCTATTTTATTCTCTTTGGAAACTGGAAAACAAATTGAAAACATTTTGGATTCGAAAAGTTTTCAAGTTCGAATTGGAAAACTGTTCGAATTCGAAAACTATTTGAAATTGATTAGAATACGAATAAACAAAAGGAATTCTGAAAACGAATTAAACAGTAATGGCGGCGATCTGAGATTTTTATCGGGACTGCGAGTTTGCAGCAGACAGATCGCTTTTGACACTTTTTTGGGACCATTGACATTTATACAGCGATCAGAGCTAAAAATAGCCACTTATTACTGTATAAATGTCACTGGCAGGGAAGGGGGTTAACATTAGGGGGCGAACAAGGGGTTAACTGTGTTCCCTAGTTGTGTTTCTAACTGTGGGGGGTGGTCCTAAAGTATTCAGCAAAATTCAAATAAAGTTAACTTGCTTCATTCTCTTGATTGACTTGCTTGACCATAAAATGAATTGTGAAGATATACAGGCGTGCACAGATAAACAGATTTCAAATAGGAAACATTGACACGGTTTACACAAAGTACTTAAAGCAGAACTTCAGTCATTTTTTATATCTTTCCTTCTATTAAATCTTCTGTCCTTGTTGTTTTAACTTTGGATAGTAAAACATTTTTTTCTGCAAGTAGCTGCTGTCAATCAAATCCAATGACGTGGGTGCCAGGGGGGTGGGGCCGAGTCCTGCATTCGGCCTCTATGGACACTGAATGCTGGACTCGGGAGCACGCCCGCGAGGTAACCCCCCCCCAGGAGAGCGCTTCTCCCAGGGGGTTATCTGATGTGGGGAGGAGCCGCGAGAGCCGCCGAGGGACCCCAGAAGAGCATGTTCGCGGTCACTCTGTGCAAAACGAGCTGCACAGTAGAGGTATGTACGATATGTTTGTTATTTAAAAAAATAAAAACAAACCCTTACAATCACTTTAAAGCATTAAAAGTCCTAGGATGCTAGAAATTACCTATAATTTGCAGCTGTATAATCCTGGAGACTGAGAAATGTCTGTTCTCATGAGCAAAGTCGAACTGACATTTATAATACCCGGCATCCTCATGGTGTACATTCTTTATTAAAGCATATGTTGCACCAACAAAATACTGAAATCTGGAGTTTTCATCCACCAGAGCTTCTCCATTCTAATCAAAAAGAAAAAATAGACATGTTGAGAAATAAGCGGATCTATTTTTATTGCCTGAAATGTACACACAGAGTACCCATAAAATTAACCCTTGAGATGCCAACAGTAAAACACATTAACTGCTCAGGTCCTTTTTTCTTTTAGGCTGAGGTAGTTCAGTGACCTGAGAACTTCTTTTACTTACCTGTTAATAATAAAGGAGGGGTACTCCAAACACTTCCACCTTATTCTCCTGTCAATGTGGAAATAAGAAGTTTCCTAAAACTAGCAATCAACTTCAGACTTGCCTTGGAAGCTTTGTGCAAAGTGTGCAAAATGGGTAGGAATAAAGATCCTTTTTTAAAAAAAAAAACGAAGGCAGGCCATACATGGGTCGAATTTCGAAAGAATTTTCTTTCAAAAATCTTCTCTAAGAATTTTCATTCAAATTTCGCACCATTAGCGGGCTGCAACAACAGCCGATTTTTGTGCGGCCATCAAATTTGAGTAATCGGCATGTTGGAAATTTTTGGAAAAACAAACGATTTTCTAATCAATGATGGGAGAATAGTGCGAGAAATGTAATCGAAAAAAAAATTTCCGGAAAAAAAAGAAGATTCCCAGCCACCAAAATTATTTTCTGTAGCAACAGGAGGTGAAATTGAAGGCTTGGTTGGTCGGATTTAGAAATCATTGGTGGCACCATCGGATCACAAAACGCACAAAATTTCTGGTTTTCAAAAGAAAATTCTTTCGAAATTCAACAATGTATGGCCGGCCTTAGGCCAGCTCCAAAAAAAAAAAAGCTGACATTCGGCCCGTGTGTATGCCACTATGTATACTGTTTGGCCGGCTGCTGTCGGACGTGCATGCTGGAAAACCAACAGCCGACCGACTCTCAGTCAGCCAATGGCAGAGAACGCTGATCGGAGTGTTCTGGCGGGTGTACTGTCCCCGTCAAAGCACAACAGCTCAGTAGGGGAGATCGCTATATAAACTTTGCATAGTTAGTACAGCTGACCGGAGCTGACAGTTTTTTTTCCGGATTGAATGAAACTTAATATTTACTTGTTTTCTCTTCTTGTCAGAGCAGAGGTTTCTGACGGATTGTCATGCTGTAAGGCAATTGTACATCCTGTCTGAACTCAGGACTGATACCATACACTAGTAAAAGTCTCATATAACAAAAATGGTGTTGGAAACACATCAAATATAACTAAGCACCCCCATTAATAAACAGTTTCATCCTCTTCCAGTAGCTCCTTAAAAGCCTTGAGCCAGGTCACTGGCTGTCCTCCCACTAACATTTCTGCTCTGACAGGAAAAGCATACAAGTGAATAACAGAAAAGGCACCTATTATGCCGCGTACACACGATTGGTTTTCTCAGAAAAAGATACGATGGCTTTTCCGGCGGGACTCCGCTCAAGTTTGCCTTGCATACACACGGTCACGCAAAAGTTTGCTGAAATTACGACCGTCAAGAACGCGGTGATGTACAACACTACAACGAGCCGAAAAAATGAAGTTCAATGCTTCCGAGCATGCACTGAATTGTTTCCGAGCATGCGTAGGGATTTTGCCACAGACGATCGCATATTCGGATAGGAACTTTTCTCGACTGAAAAATTAAGAGCATGCTCTCAATCTTTTGCTGGCTGGAATTAGGCCAGCAAAAGACCAATGAAGCATACACACAGTCGCATTTCCCAACGAGAAAATCTCATCGGTCTTTTGCGGGCCGAAATTCCGATCGTGTGTACACGGCATTTGAAGTATAGATTTAGATAATAAAAAGTCCCATTCTTAACTGGTTCTCTAGAAGTGCTAATTCTTAAATGCAGTAACCTAGAAAAAACAGAACCCATTTTAAGATGGCCCGACTTCAGAAGCCTGAATTCCGAACTATAGGTTACTGCACTTATGAAATAGAAGCTATTAAAAATAATTAACACTAATAATAAAAATAATTAACATATTAAAAATAATAACACTCCTAAAACTTGTAGATAGCCTTCCCAGAAGAGTTGAAGCTGTTATACAGTGGGGACGAAAAGTATTCAGACCCCCTTAAATTTTTCACTCTTTGTTATATTGCAGCCATTTGCTAAAATTATTTAAGTTCATTTTTTTCCTCATTAATGTACACACAGCACCCCATATTGACAGAAAAACACAGAATTGTTGACAATTTTGCAGATTTATTAAAAAGAAAAAACTGAAATATCACATGGTCCTAAGTATTCAGACCCTTTGCTCAGTATTTTGTAGAAGCACCCTTTTGATCTAATACAGCCACGAGTCTTTTTGGGAAAGATGCAACAAGTTTTTCACACCTGGATTTGGGGATCCTCTGCCATTCCTCCTTGCAGATCCTCTCCAGTTCTGTCAGGTTGGATGGTAAGGCTAGGTTTCCACTAGTGCGTCCCCAAAGTCGCGGGATTTTGCCGCGATTTTTTACCGCGATTTTACCGCGACTTTTTACCGCGATTTGAAGCAATGCCTGTATCTATAGACCTCAAGTCGCATCAAAGTGGGACCAAAGTAGTGCAGGGACTACTTTGAAGTCGCTGCGACTTGAAGTCGCACAGATATGAACGGTACTCATTGGAAATCATGGGAAACAATTTGTCATGCGACTTTTCAGTCCCAAGTCGCATGAAAAGTCGCACTAGTGGAAACAGAGCCTAAACGTTGGTGGACAGCCATTTTTAGGTGTCTCCAGAGATGCTCAATATATATATATATATATATATATATATATATACACACACACAGTTTCTCACAACGTACACCCCTCACATTTTTTAAAATATTTTATTATATCTTTTAATGTGACAACACTGAAGAAATGACACATTTACACTGTTATACAACCTGTACACTCTCTACAGTGTAGCAAAGTGTAATTTCTTCAGTGTTGTCACATGAAAAGATATAATAAAATATAATAAGTAATAAATAATAATAATAAAATATTGTGTGAGGAGTTTTGTGAGATACTGTATAAATATATATATATATATATATATATATATATATATATATATATATATATATATATATATATATAAGGATTATAGAGTTCAAAAGGGATGGGATGAACAGATTGAGATCGTTAACTGGAAATAAATGTATTCCATATTTATCCTTCTGTTCCAGGAAATCCATTGTTTGATATATGGAAGATCAGAGACCTGCCTGCTGCATGCCACTTTATCTTGGGGTCATCTATCAAATATTTCAACTTGAGTTACAACATCCAGCAACACAAAAAATTCCATTATCTGTATATCTCACATTTTATTTTCAGCCCGTTCAGTGGTTCTCCTATCAGAGAATGCCCTTAGTTTGAGTCATGAAACCAAATAACCAAGATAAGAAAATTTATTTTCAAAAATGTACTTTGTAAGTTTAGTCTAATGAGATTTGAAAAATAGGATTTTTATAACAGCTTACCTGTAAAATCCTTTTCTTGGAGTACATCACAGGACACAGAGCCTCAGTATTCACTGATCGGTTATATAGGCACCACTAGATAATGGACACTGGCACACCCTAGATAGGAAGTTTAGCCCCCTATATAACCCCTCCCCTAACTGGGAGTACCTCAGTTTTGTAGCAAAGTAATACCTGTGTAATACATATCCCCCAAAAAAGAGGGGCGGGAGCTCTGTGTCCTGTGATGTACTCCAAGAAAAGGATTTTACATCTAAGCAGTTATAAAAATCCTATTTTCTTTATTGTACATCACAGGACACAGAGCCTCAGTATTCACTGATGGGATGTCCCAGAGCAATGCCACCTGAGGGGAGGGGACACAAAGTAGAGAGCAGTCAGACCTGAGGACCCTGTACTGCGGCCTGCAGTACACTACGGCCAAAAGCGATATCCTCATGCCTTTTCACATCCACCTGATAGAATCTGGTGAATGTATGGACTGAAGACCAAGTTGTGGCCTTACAGATCTAAGCCATGGAGGCCTGGTGATGCACTGCCCAAGAAGCATTAACAGCCCTGGTGGAGTGCGCTTTGATTTGAAAAGGTGGAACTTTCCCCTTTAAACCATAAGCTTGAGAGATTACCTGCTGAATCCATTTAGAAATGGTTGATTTTGCCTATCTTAGGACCTTCAGGCAACACGAACAAAACATCCGTTTTGCGAACCTGAGCGGTCGCTTCCAAATAGGCTTTGACTGCTCTTACTACATCCAGAGAATGTAGCGAATTTTCTTCCTTAGAACAGGGATCTGGGAAGAATGAAGGCAGAACAATATCCTGGTTTAGGTGAAAATTTGAGACCACCTTCAGAAGAAAACTAGTACGAGGACGTAACACTACTCTATCTATGCAGAAGAAATGGCTACTAGAAAAACTAGCTTCCTTGTCAAAAGGACCAAAGTAATATGTCGTATCGGCTCAAAAGGCTGTTTCTGTAAAGCTGACAGAACTAAATTCAAGTCCCAGGAGTTCAGGGGGGATCTAACCGGTGGATTAAGCCGCGGTACCCCCTGTATAAAGCTTCGGACCAAAGAATGTGAAGCAAGCGGACGTTGAAACAATACAGACAAGGCTGAGACCTGGCCCTTGATAGTACTCAAGGCCAATTTCATCTCTAACCCCATTTGCAGAAAGGCAAGGATTCTACCTATAACATACTTCCTGGGATGCCAACCCCTGGATTCACACCAGGAGACATAAGCCTTCCAGATTCTATAATAAATGACTCTGGAAGCTGGCTTCTTTGCATTATTCAAGGTAGAAGTTACTGGGCCTGAAAGCCCACGACTCTTCAGAACGTGGGCTTCAATAGCCAAACCGTTAAACTTAGCGTTTGTAAAGTAGGATGAAACACTGGTCCCTATGATAGCAGGTCTGGCCGTAGTGGTAGGGTCCATGGAGATCCAACCGCCATCTTTACTATTTCTGCATACCAAGATCTTCTGGGCCACACTGGGGCCACTAGAAGCACCGACTTCTTTTCTTGCTTGATCCTGCGAAGAAGCCGTGGTAGCAGCAGAATAGGAGTGAATACATAAATCAGTGAGAACTGACGCCATGGAGTCACTAACGCATCCATCCCGCATGCAAGAGGATCCCTTGTCCTTGACTCAAAGTTGTTGATCTTGTTGTTGAACCTGGACGCAAACAGATCTACATCCGGGTTCCCCCATCTTTGACATATGGCCAGGAAGATGTCGGGGTGAAGAAACCAATCCCCTGGGAACAACTGCTGGCGACTTTAGTAGTCCGCTTGCCAATTCTCTACCCCTGGAATGAAGATTGCCGATATGCATGGCACATGTTTTTCTGCCCAGAATAGGATCTGGTTTACCTCTTTCTGGGCTGCACGACTCCTGGTGCCCCCTTGGTGATTGATATAAGCCATTGCTGTGGCATTGTAGGATTGGACCCTGACAGAACAACCCTGCAACCTGAAAGTCCAGGTTTTTAGAGCCAGGTACGCCGCACGAATCTCCAGAATATTGATGGGTAAAGTCTTCTCGATCCTGGACCATTTTCCTTGGGCAGTTGCCTCTTCCAGAATGGCTCCCCAACCCGAAAGGCTGGCATCTGTTGTTACCACCTTCCAGGTGACTGGCAGAAAAGATTTCCCTTTCCACAGATTCTCGGGTACCACCTACCAACTGAGACTATTGAAGATAAGTGCATTGGAAAATCCAGTGCCTGGACCTTCTTGTTCCAGGCAGAAAGGATACTGTTTTGCAACAGTCTTGAATGAAACTGGGCATAGGGAACCGCTTTGAATGAAGCCACCATCTTTCCCAACAATCTCATGGGGTAAAAACAACCTTTTTTGGGTTGTATCTATGATAAAGACCCAAGTATTCTTACTGGTTTTAAAGAAGACTTCTCTAGGTTGAGAACCCAACCTAGATATTCCAGGTAGTTGACTGTGGTGACCAAGCCTTGGTCTAAACGGCTACCGACCGGTCTATTAAGAGCAGGTTGTCCAGGTACGCTACAATCGTTATACCTTGGGCCCTTAATCTGGCCAGAGAAGGAGCCAGGATCTTCGTGAACACCTGAGGTGCAGTAGCTAGACCGAAAGGCAAAGCTACAAACTGGAAATGACGATTTTCCACTTCGAAATGCAGATATTTCTGGTGAGCAGGGAAAATAGGTACATACAGGTAAGCAACTTTGATGTCGATTGATGCCAGAAGTTCTCCTCCTTGTAGGATGGAGACTACAGATCGGATTGATTCCATGCGAAAAGATCGAATCTTTAGAAACCGATTTAGATCCTTGAGATCCAGGATAGGTCTGACATCTCCATTTGGCTTTGGCACCGTAAATAGGTTTGAATAAAAGCCCAACCCCTGCTCTTGCATGGGAACTGCCATGATTACTTTTTGCGACAGAAGTTGATCCAACACTTGGAAGAGAGACTTCTTTTTCTCTGGGTCTTTGGGGACATTTGATCTGAGGAAACGAGGAGATGGGAATTCTGTGAACTCTAGTTTGTAACCTAGAGTTATTGTGGAGATCACCCATCTGTCCTGAAATTCCTCCTGCCAGACCCATGAGAACTGTAGCAGTCTTCCCCCCCACTCGAACAAGCGGAGGCGTCCAATCATAAAGAGGCTTTAGCGTTCTGTTTTGTAGGTCTCCTTCCCCAGGATTTCTTTTGTCCTTGAGTTTGACTCTGAGTTTTACCTCCTGAACCTGATGGTGGAGGCTGTCGCGACTGCTTGGAGGCTGGTGCCCCAGGCGCTGGAGAAAGAGTCCTTTTAAAAGGACGTTTACTCCGTTTCTTAACTGACAAAAGGGTACTTTTCCCACTTGATATCTTTTGTATATATTTGTCCAAGTCATCCCCAAGCAGCCATTCACCGCGAAAGGGGAACGACGCCAGGAGCTTTTGAAAGGAGTTTTGGCTGACCAATTTTTCAGCCACAAGATTCTACGCATATTTACCAGCCCAAGCGTAAGACGAGAGGTCTGAAGGATAGAATCTCTGATTGCATCAACCGCAAAACACAAGGCTGCTGGCAGCTCAGCTAATTCTTGGGCCTGCTGTACAGGGAAAACCCTGAGCACCTGTTTCAAGTGGTCTTTTAAGGACTGGCATACCCCAATTGCCGCTATTGCAGGTTGAGCTACCGAACCTGCCAAGGCAAAAATGTTTTTCAACAGGAATTCCATCTTTTTATCAGATGGATCCCTAAGCATTTGAGCATTGTCAAACAGACAAGTCAAATTTTTATTCACAGAGGAGATAGCGGCGTCAATTGCCGGTATACCCCACATCTTTGTGAACTTTTCCTCCATAGGATAAAGAGTAGAAGAGTAGAACTTTCCCCTTTAAACCATAAGCTTGAGAGATTACCTGCTGAATCCATTTAGAAATGGTTGATTTTGCCTATCTTAGGACCTTCAGGCAACACGAACAAAACATCCGTTTTGCGAACCTGAGCGGTCGCTTCCACATAGGCTTTGACTGCTCTTACTACATCCAGAGAATGTAGCGAATTTTCTTCCTTAGAACAGGGATCTGGGAAGAATGAAGGCAGAACAATATCCTGGTTTAGGTGAAAATTTGAAACCACCTTCAGAAGAAAACTAGTACGAGGACGTAACACTACTCTATCTATGCAGAAGAAATGGCTACTAGAAAAACTAGCTTCCTTGTCAAAAGGACCAAAGTAATATGTCGTATCGGCTCAAAAGGCTGTTTCTGTAAAGCTGACAGAACTAAATTCAAGTCCCAGGAATTCAGGGGGGATCTAACCGGTGGATTAAGCCGCGGTACCCCCTGTATAAAGCTTCGGACCAAAGAATGTGAAGCAAGCGGACGTTGAAACAATACAGACAAGGCTGAGACCTGGCCCTTGATAGTACTCAAGGCCAATTTCATCTCTAACCCCATTTGCAGAAAGGCAAGGATTCTACCTATAACATACTTCCTGGGATGCCAACCCCTGGATTCACACCAGGAGACATAAGCCTTCCAGATTCTATAATAAATGACTCTGGAAGCTGGCTTCTTTGCATTATTCAAGGTAGAAGTTACTGGGCCTGAAAGCCCACGACTCTTCAGAACGTGGGCTTCAATAGCCAAACCGTTAAACTTAGCGTTTGTAAAGTAGGATGAAACACTGGTCCCTATGATAGCAGGTCTGGCCGTAGTGGTAGGGTCCATGGAGATCCAACCGCCATCTTTACTATTTCTGCATACCAAGATCTTCTGGGCCACACTGGGGCCACTAGAAGCACCGACTTCTTTTCTTGCTTGATCCTGCGAAGAAGCCGTGGTAGCAGCAGAATAGGAGTGAATACATAAATCAGTGAGAACTGACGCCATGGAGTCACTAACGCATCCATCCCGCATGCAAGAGGATCCCTTGTCCTTGACTCAAAGTTGTTGATCTTGTTGTTGAACCTGGACGCAAACAGATCTACATCCGGGTTCCCCCATCTTTGACATATGGCCAGGAAGATGTCGGGGTGAAGAAACCAATCCCCTGGGAACAACTGCTGGCGACTTTAGTAGTCCGCTTGCCAATTCTCTACCCCTGGAATGAAGATTGCCGATATGCATGGCACATGTTTTTCTGCCCAGAATAGGATCTGGTTTACCTCTTTCTGGGCTGCACGACTCCTGGTGCCCCCTTGGTGATTGATATAAGCCATTGCTGTGGCATTGTAGGATTGGACCCTGACAGAACAACCCTGCAACCTGAAAGTCCAGGTTTTTAGAGCCAGGTACGCCGCACGAATCTCCAGAATATTGATGGGTAAAGTCTTCTCGATCCTGGACCATTTTCCTTGGGCAGTTGCCTCTTCCAGAATGGCTCCCCAACCCGAAAGGCTGGCATCTGTTGTTACCACCTTCCAGGTGACTGGCAGAAAAGATTTCCCTTTCCACAGATTCTCGGGTACCACCTACCAACTGAGACTATTGAAGATAAGTGCATTGGAAAATCCAGTGCCTGGACCTTCTTGTTCCAGGCAGAAAGGATACTGTTTTGCAACAGTCTTGAATGAAACTGGGCATAGGGAACCGCTTTGAATGAAGCCACCATCTTTCCCAACAATCTCATGGGGTAAAAACAACCTTTTTTGGGTTGTATCTATGATAAAGACCCAAGTATTCTTACTGGTTTTAAAGAAGACTTCTCTAGGTTGAGAACCCAACCTAGATATTCCAGGTAGTTGACTGTGGTGACCAAGCCTTGGTCTAAACGGCTACCGACCGGTCTATTAAGAGCAGGTTGTCCAGGTACGCTACAATCGTTATACCTTGGGCCCTTAATCTGGCCAGAGAAGGAGCCAGGATCTTCGTGAACACCTGAGGTGCAGTAGCTAGACCGAAAGGCAAAGCTACAAACTGGAAATGACGATTTTCCACTTCGAAATGCAGATATTTCTGGTGAGCAGGGAAAATAGGTACATACAGGTAAGCAACTTTGATGTCGATTGATGCCAGAAGTTCTCCTCCTTGTAGGATGGAGACTACAGATCGGATTGATTCCATGCGAAAAGATCGAATCTTTAGAAACCGATTTAGATCCTTGAGATCCAGGATAGGTCTGACATCTCCATTTGGCTTTGGCACCGTAAATAGGTTTGAATAAAAGCCCAACCCCTGCTCTTGCATGGGAACTGCCATGATTACTTTTTGCGACAGAAGTTGATCCAACACTTGGAAGAGAGACTTCTTTTTCTCTGGGTCTTTGGGGACATTTGATCTGAGGAAACGAGGAGATGGGAATTCTGTGAACTCTAGTTTGTAACCTAGAGTTATTGTGGAGATCACCCATCTGTCCTGAAATTCCTCCTGCCAGACCCATGAGAACTGTAGCAGTCTTCCCCCCCACTCGAACAAGCGGAGGTGCCCAATCATAAAGAGGCTTTAGCGTTCTGTTTTGTAGGTCTCCTTCCCCAGGATTTCTTTTGTCCTTGAGTTTGACTCTGAGTTTTACCTCCTGAACCTGATGGTGGAGGCTGTCGCGACTGCCTGGAGGCTGGTGCCCCAGGCGCTGGAGAAAGAGTCCTTTTAAAAGGACGTTTACTCCGTTTCTTAACTGACAAAAGGGTACTTTTCCCACTTGATATCTTTTGTATATATTTGTCCAAGTCATCCCCAAGCAGCCATTCACCGCGAAAGGGGAACGACGCCAGGAGCTTTTGAAAGGAGTTTTGGCTGACCAATTTTTCAGCCACAAGATTCTACGCATATTTACCAGCCCAAGCGTAAGACGAGAGGTCTGAAGGATAGAATCTCTGATTGCATCAACCGCAAAACACAAGGCTGCTGGCAGCTCAGCTAATTCTTGGGCCTGCTGTACAGGGAAAACCCTGAGCACCTGTTTCAAGTGGTCTTTTAAGGACTGGCATACCCCAATTGCCGCTATTGCAGGTTGAGCTACCGAACCTGCCAAGGCAAAAATGTTTTTCAACAGGAATTCCATCTTTTTATCAGATGGATCCCTAAGCATTTGAGCATTGTCAAACAGACAAGTCAAATTTTTATTCACAGAGGAGATAGCGGCGTCAATTGCCGGTATACCCCACATCTTTGTGAACTTTTCCTCCATAGGATAAAGAGTAGAAAACTTTTTCGGAGGGAAAAAATGTTTATCTGGGTGATCCCACTCAGAATAAATAAGCTTTTCCAGCAGGGAATGAACAGGAAAAGTATGTGCAGCTTGAGGAGGTTTAAGTGAACCCAAACTAGATGTTGGTTTCTCAAGCGGCTCAGACACGGGCAACCTAAATGTGGAGCGTACCTTTTCAGTAAGAGATTGCACCAGCAATTTCTCAGCCTGTGAAGCCGGAGAGGGACCTTCCTCACTAGATCCCCCGGAAAAGGAGTCGTCCTTATTCCTTTCTCCAGAGGGGGAATCATCTCCCCTTTCCCAGAGTTCCTCTGTTTGAGGGTCCTGGATCTTTTTATCAGATGGATCCCTAAGCATTTGAGCATTGTCAAACAGACAAGTCAAATTTTTATTCACAGAGGAGATAGCGGCGTCAATTGCCGGTATACCCCACATCTTTGTGAACTTTTCCTCCATAGGATAAAGAGTAGAAAACTTTTTCGGAGGGAAAAAATGTTTATCTGGGTGATCCCACTCAGAATAAATAAGCTTTTCCAGCAGGGAATGAACAGGAAAAGTATGTGCAGCTTGAGGAGGTTTAAGTGAACCCAAACTAGATGTTGGTTTCTCAAGCGGCTCAGACACGGGCAACCTAAATGTGGAGCGTACCTTTTCAGTAAGAGATTGCACCAGCAATTTCTCAGCCTGTGAAGCCGGAGAGGGACCTTCCTCACTAGATCCCCCGGAAAAGGAGTCGTCCTTATTCCTTTCTCCAGAGGGGGAATCATCTCCCCTTTCCCAGAGTTCCTCTGTTTGAGGGTCCTGGATCTTTTTATCAGATGGATCCCTAAGCATTTGAGCATTGTCAAACAGACAAGTCAAATTTTTATTCACAGAGGAGATAGCGGCGTCAATTGCCGGTATACCCCACATCTTTGTGAACTTTTCCTCCATAGGATAAAGAGTAGAAAACTTTTTCGGAGGGAAAAAATGTTTATCTGGGTGATCCCACTCAGAATAAATAAGCTTTTCCAGCAGGGAATGAACAGGAAAAGTATGTGCAGCTTGAGGAGGTTTAAGTGAACCCAAACTAGATGTTGGTTTCTCAAGCGGCTCAGACACGGGCAACCTAAATGTGGAGCGTACCTTTTCAGTAAGAGATTGCACCAGCAATTTCTCAGCCTGTGAAGCCGGAGAGGGACCTTCCTCACTAGATCCCCCGGAAAAGGAGTCGTCCTTATTCCTTTCTCCAGAGGGGGAATCATCTCCCCTTTCCCAGAGTTCCTCTGTTTGAGGGTCCTGGATCTTTTTATCAGATGGATCCCTAAGCATTTGAGCATTGTCAAACAGACAAGTCAAATTTTTATTCACAGAGGAGATAGCGGCGTCAATTGCCGGTATACCCCACATCTTTGTGAACTTTTCCTCCATAGGATAAAGAGTAGAAAACTTTTTCGGAGGGAAAAAATGTTTATCTGGGTGATCCCACTCAGAATAAATAAGCTTTTCCAGCAGGGAATGAACAGGAAAAGTATGTGCAGCTTGAGGAGGTTTAAGTGAACCCAAACTAGATGTTGGTTTCTCAAGCGGCTCAGACACGGGCAACCTAAATGTGGAGCGTACCTTTTCAGTAAGAGATTGCACCAGCAATTTCTCAGCCTGTGAAGCCGGAGAGGGACCTTCCTCACTAGATCCCCCGGAAAAGGAGTCGTCCTTATTCCTTTCTCCAGAGGGGGAATCATCTCCCCTTTCCCAGAGTTCCTCTGTTTGAGGGTCCTGGGTAGAAGGGGATCTAATGCACTTTCTTCCCCCTAGTGAAGATGTAATCATGGCCATTAATCTTTCCTCTAATCCACTTGTGGTTGAGGAAAAAACCTCCTGAGTGATGAATACAGGGGCTGAAGTGCCAGCAGCAGATGTAGCCCCTGACCCCGATGGCTCATCCTGACCAGCCTTCCTAGGTTCTTCAGGAGGAGATGGTGCTGCAGAGGGGGGGTCCTCAGAACCTGAGGGAGACCCCCTAGAGCCCCTATTTCTCGGGGTACCCATACCTCTTCTGCCCACAGTACCAAGCACAAATGCCGAGGTACAACCAGAAAAGCACGTACTGCTGAGCAATATAGTCCAGCAACTACTGCTGCTATAAAAAGGCCCAGTCTGGTGCTAAGTAATTGCTGCCTGGGGATGTCTGTGTCAGCCACACTTACATGCCCTCCATTCGCTCTGTGTCCCTCCTGAAACTGTGCACCTCTAAAAGAGTGCATCTTATAGTCTCAATTAGCCCTCGTTGTGGGCATCAACCCACGCCAGACGCCGCGCTGACGCTCTGCCCCCTTTTTCTAAGCCCCCATACCGCCCCTCCCCTTGCCCTCTTTTGAACAAGCCCTGCTTTCCCGCGCAAACTGAGGGTTTCGATCCTGATCGGATCACCATGGAGGGGGGCTGGGGTGGAGGAGAGCGGAGGGTAGGTGGATGAGAAACCACCGTAATGCGGCAGCGGCGATGGCAGAGGCGGGAGGTGGAGCGGGTACTGCTGACTGCCCTAGAATAAAAGGAGCTGTGGGGAGACATTCTCAGAAAGAAAAAAGCCCCCCATCCCACATCCTACCTTTAGCCTGGGCTTGGAGGAGCGTGCAGCATGATCACAGAGATGAGAAAAGACAAGCATGGAAGGTACGTGCTCTTGACAGCCCCCGGTGGCGACTTTAGGCATAGCAACATTACTTAAAGGAGAAAAGACCATAAGAAACTCGAAAAATTCCTTAGGAATCTCCCTTACCTTATCCAGCTGCAGGGTTCTGTGTAGCAGACCCAATCTTCACCTCTCACTTTGGGCTCCGTTTGAAAAAACCTTCAGGGACTAGGGCCTTTTTTTTGAAAAGGAGGATCCTAGTTCTGGGTCTGTAAAGCACCCCGCCAGGAATATGTCTGAAAAAAACAAATACTGGATACCGGGGTCCAGCTTTCTAGGAAGAGAAGCATTACAGACAGAACCTCATTTCTTTGGACACGAGGCCCGGGTACCATTCAATTCGGCCTAGAAAAAGCACTTTGAATGGATCTGGTTGCATGGCTTGCCCCAGTAAGGAATATTACAGCGGAGCTCAGCACAGCACATCTTTACTCGTGACCAACACCTTAGACACTGGCGAAAAAACTGAGGTACTCCCAGTTAGGGGAGGGGTTATATAGGGGGCTAAACTTCCTGGCTAGGGTGTGCCAGTGTCCATCACCTAGTGGTGCTTATATAACCCATCAGTGAATACTGAGGCCTGTGATGTACGATAAAGAAATAACAGCCATGTGTCTGCAAATAAAGTGCCCTGGGCTTGAGTAAAGCTTTATGAGTTGAACCTAAAGTGTAGAGATGACCATGATGACTATGGGGCCAATATATTGTTCTTTTGTATAATCAATATATTTGACCATTTCTTGCTGCAAGCCTGGCTTTTTGCTGCATGGAAAGATCTTCACCATACTTGGGCTAGCCCATTTAGAAGGTTACAGGAGCCATTAACAACCAGGGAAAGGAGTATGCATGTTTTTGATTTGTGGCTTAAAAAGTGTTGGCAGTAGACAGAGACAGGCAACAAGCAACATGGAAGCCAACAATAACAGCCCTGTACTTTTCTATGATAGGATCACTTTAAGAAATATGGAAGAGAGTTTCTCACACACTGTTCAACAACTATTGGCCCAGATACCCGAGAAACATCATTAGGGTTAAAAAAAAAAGTTCAAAGAAATTGTATGGCTTAATTTCAGAAGCCTAGTTGGAAAAAAAAAACATTTAAGTAGCTTTTTCCCCCCTACCATATGAAAAAGTTATTCCCATACTAAACTTTCTGTGTGAGAAATAGGGTGCCCCACAAGCTTTCATTTTAAATTGTGCTCCATCCACTAAAAATACATGAATGACTTTTAGAAGTCTGTTTATATTTATATTATTGCTGTGTTATTGGTGCCTTGAAAAAGTATTCATACCCCTTTAAATTTTCCACATTTTGTCATGTTACAATCAAAAACGTAAATGTATTTTTGTTGGGATTTTATGTGATAGACCAACACAAAGTGGCACATTATTGTGAAGTGAAAGGAAAATGATAAATGGTTTTCAACATTTTTTACAAATTAATATCTGAAAAGTGTGGCGTGCATTTGTATTCAGCCCCCTGATTCCCTACTCTGATACTCCTAACTAAAATCTAGTGGAACCAATTGCCTTCAAAAGTCACCTAATTAGTAAATTGAGTCCACCTGTTTGTATTTTAATATCAGTATAAATACAGCTGTTCTGTGAAGCCCTCAGAGGTTTGTTAGAGAACCTCTGTGAACAAACAGCATCCCGAAGGCCAAGGAACACACCAGACAGGTCATGGATAAAATTGTGGAGAAGTTAAAAGCAGGGTTAGGTTTTAAAAAAAATATCCCAAGCTTTCAACATCTCATGGAGCACTGTTCAAAACCATCACCTGAAAATGAAAAGAGTATGGCACAACTGCAAACCTACCAAGACATGGCCGTCCACCTAAACTGAGAGACCGGGCAAGGAGAGCATTAATCAGAGAAGCAGCCAAAAGGCCCATAGCAACTCTGGAGGAGCTGCAGAGATCCACAGCTCAGGTGGGAGAATCTGTCCACAGGACAACTGTTAGTTGTGCACTACACAAATCTGGCCTTTCTGGAAGAGTGGCAAGAAGAAAGCCATTGTTCAAAGAAAGCAATAAGAAGTCCCATTTGCAGTTTGCAAGAAGCCATGTGGGGGACACAGCACACATGTGGAAGAAGGTGCTCTGGTCAGATGAGACCAAAATTAAACTTTTTGGCCTAAAAACAAAACACTATGTGTGGCGGAAAACTAACACTGCACATCACCCTGAACACACCAGCCCCACCATGAAACATGGTGGTGGCAGCATGTTGTGGGAATGCTTTTCTTTAGCAGGGACAGGGAAACTGGTCAGAGTTGATGGGAAGATGGATGGAGCCAAATACAGGGCAATCTTAGAAGAAAACCTTTTAGAGTCTGCAAAAGGCTTAATACTGGGGCAGGGATTCACGTTCCAGCAGGACAGCGACCTAAACATACAGCCAGAGCCGCAATGGAATGGTTTAGATCAAAGCATATTCATGCATTAGAATGGCCCAATCAAAGTCCAGACCTAAATCCAATTGAGAATCTGTGGCAAGACTTGAAAATTGCTGTTCACAGACGCTCTCCATCCAATCTGACAGAGTTTGAGCTATTTTACAAAGAATGGGCAAAAATGTCACTCTCTAAATGCATGCCACACTTTTCACATATTTATTTGTAAAAAATTTTGAAAACCATTTATTATTTTCCTTCCACTTCGAAATTATGTGCCACTTTGTGTTGGTCTATCACATAAAATCCCAATAAAATACATTTACGTTTTTGCTTATAGCATGACAGAATATGGAAATTTCAAGGGGTATGAATACTTTTTCAAGGCACTGTGCTTATTATAACATACATTTTTGATTGTCTTAATTTGCATAATATAGCTTGAGAAAGGGACTATCTAAAAGATAATAAGAATGTGCTGTTCATTTTATTATATTAGAAATATAGTAGTTAAACAAAAGAGGAATAGGTGGTCTCATTTACAATAATAGATTAGGCAAATGGGGCTTTAGTTTAAAAGAAAATGCATTCAAGCTGATCAAATTATATAGTATCAATACAGTTGTGTGAAAAAGTATTTGCCCCTTCCTGATTTTTTCATTTATTAAGGGGGAAAATGCTGTTCAAACCTGCCTGGCCTTATGTGAAAAAGTACTTGCCCCCTCCCATGCTGAATCATGAATGAACAGTGATTAACTACAACTTTTTGGAAAGCGGAGTTAAATTTCACATGCCATACCCAGGCCTGTTTACTGCCAGACCTGTTGAATTAGGAAAACACATAAATAGTAGCTGTCTGACAAAGTGAAGCACGCTAACAGATCACAAAAAGCCACACATCATGCTACAATCTAAAAAAATTCAAGAACAGATTAGAAACAAAGTAATGTACATGTATCAGTCTAGGAAGCCATTTCTAAGGCTTTGAAACTCCAGTGAACCACGGGAGAGCCATTATCCACAAATGGAGATAACTTGGAACAGTGGTGAACCTTCCCAGGAGTGGCCGCCCTACAAAAATTACTCCAAGAGCATGACAACGACTCATCCAGGAGGTCATAAAAGAACCCAGAACAACATCTAAAGAACTGCAGGCCTCACTTGCCTCAGGGAAGATCAGTGTTCATGATTCAACAATAAAGAGACTGGGCAAAAATGGCATCCATGGGAGAGTTCCAAGGCCAAAGCCACTGCTGACCAAAAAGAACACAACATCTTGATTATCCCCAAGACTTTTAGGCAAATATACTGTGGACTGATGAGACAAAAATTATTTTTTTTGGAAGGTGTGCGTCCCGTTACATCTGACATAAAACGAATACAGCATTTCACAACAAGAACATCATACCAACATTCAGACATGGTGGTGGTCTGGGGCTGCTTTGCAGCTTCAGGACCTGGACAACTTACCATAACTGATGGAACCATGAATTCTGAGCTCTACCAGAAAATCCTAAAGGAGAATGTCCACCCATCAGTTCGTGACCTCACGCTCAAGTGCATTTGGATTATGCAGCAGAACAATGATCCGAGACACAACAACAAGTCCACTTCCAAATGGTTCAAACAAAGCAAAATTTGGGTTTTGGAGTGGCCTAGTCAAAGCCCGAACTTAAATCCAATTGAGATGCTGTATCATGACCTTTCACAGGCCGTTCATGCTGGAAAACCCTCCAATGTGGCTGAATTAAAACAATTCTGCAAAGAAGAATGGGCCAAAATTGCTCCACAGCAATGTGAAAGACTCATTGCCAGTTATTGCAAATGCTTGATTGCAGTTGTTGCCACCAAGGGTGGCACAACCAATTATTAGGTTTAGTTTTCGATAGAGTGGAGAAGGATTAGAACACCTTTTTATTGCTGTCTGGACCCCTGTAAGGGAGAATCACCCTTCCTATTTGGTCTGTTTATCTTTATCATTAAGTATGAAAGTGAAAGAAAATTCCAAATGTTGGGGTGGTCACCAGAACAGAAATAGACGGGAAATCCATTCCAATGGGTACACTAGTTTTGGTTATTGAAGTGAAGAGAAATTTCCACAATAGGACACAGATCGGCTTCCAAAAAGTTATGTATACTAATTTTTTCTTTACAGGGATAGAGAGGTTAGTGTTAGATCCGTGGTGTCTATAGATGCAGGGATTTTAGATTTTGCATGGACTTATGCCGCGTACACACGAGCGGACATTACGGCGGACTTTGCCCGGCGGACTGGATTTCGTCGGACAATTCGATGTGTGTGGGCTCCAGCGGACTTTGTTTTCTCAAAAGTTGGACGGACTTAGATTTGAAACTTGTTTAAAATTTATCCCTTGAAATCGAGTCCGGTCGAAAAGTCCGCCGTCTGTATGCTAGTTCGACGGACAAAAAGCCATGCTAGGGCAGCTATTGGCTACTGGCTATGAACTTCCTTGTTTTAGTCCGGTCGTACGTCATCACGTACGAATTCGACGGACTTGTGTGTAGGCAAGTCCGTTCATTCAGAAAGTCCGTCGGAAAGTACATCGAAAAGTCCGCCGGGCAAAGTCCGCCGTAATGTCCGCTCGTGTGTACGCGGCATTACACTTTGAATTAAAATAGAGAAAAACGAGAGCAGCTACACTAAGCACAAAGCTAAATGGTTGCTCTTGGCTTCTGCTCCTCTTTCAGTTTTGAATAAAGATGCAGAAAGTCATCACAGCATTACGGCACAACATGCATGAACCTAAGGCAACTAGCACCATCTGCTGGTGCAACAATAATAATACCAGAGAAAAAACTGCATATGCTTTGCCTTGTCACAAACTTAAAAAAATAAAAAGAATACATTTTTTAGTGAGTACAATTTGTTTTAGTAATTATTCCAGCATTTACCTTAAAATAATGTTTAATGTGACATTAAAAATTCTAAATGCCTGCTTTTTCATATTTACATAATTGTATTAAAGCTGAAATTTGTATTTGTAAGTCAGTTTAGGCATATTTGTTATCCATACAATGCCAGGCACCTCACCCAGAAAAGTGAAACCCCTTTTGTGTTACAGAATACAGTGGTGCCACTTTCCTACTCACAACCTGATCATTGGACAAAAAAGAAGCAGCAACACACTGAGAAAGTCATCAACTCTGTTCATTTAGTCTCGGTTCACACATATGCGATGCGGGAACCAGAGTGATTCCTGTGCGGGTTCCCGCATTGCATGTCACTCGCAGGCAGTTCACATTGCCCTCTGCGAACTGTTGTGGGTGTGAATAGAAAGTTAATGACACCCCCAGATCGGTTTGCAGATCGCAGTGCCAACTGTCAAATGGTACAGGAATCGAATCGCATGGGTGTGCACACCCATGTGATCTGATTCCAGTGTGGACCAAAAAAAAGGGTCCTGCACCATTTTGGTGTAAATGCAATGTGATTACAGCCATACAGTTTGTATGGCTGAATTGGCATCGCACAGACATTGCATGTGATCTGCACAACAATGCAGTGTGAATCAAACACGATGTCTGTGTTCACACAAGTGTGAACCCAGCCTTAGTCCTTTCCTTTTGCCAGAATGTTCACGAGCAGGACTAGCAGCAGAACCTGACTATCACATAATGCTGCTCTCCCTCTCAGTTGTAATGCTGCTGCAAAAGGATAAGATCAAGAAAAAAGTCAGTTACTTAAAGGGTTAGAGGTCTGGGGATTCTTGATTCGCTCTTCTCCCTCTACTCTCTGCAGCATCCAGGATGGGTCAGAGGGATTCTAATTGGTCAGTGCTGGTACAGATCATTGCTCGGATTGTCCCAGAAGTGCTAAAAAGGGAGATGTCTGTGCACTGACAGCTCATCACTGTAGGTACAGTGAGGACAAGGGAAGATGTATCGTATTATTTCACCTTTTATTTTATTTTTTCTGAAAGAATAAGCTTACACTTTAAAACATCTCTTTTTTTTTCCATTTTTTTAAAATTTATTTTTGTATTTGTTGATCCTGCCAGTAACACCCTTCCTATTCTAGGGGATAATGCTCACTTACCATACCCTGTCTATGCTGCTTTTCTGGTTTGGATTAAAAACATTCACCCCTCGTGACATAGTTAACAGAAGATAGCTGGGAACATTGTTTTAGAGTTCAGTTCAGCACACTGGATTCTGACAGGACCAATGGGTATGTTTCTGTACTTGCAGAAAATGTGCATAGCTTGAAAAAGTAAACTGAAGTAGTCATTGGATCCTAGGAATTGTAAGCTGCAATCTATTACATTTTTGTTCTTCATATTGGATATACTTTAAGTTGGTTGCATAGGGAAATATATTTGAATATTTTTAGACATAAACATTTTTTTGGTGCTTATTCTGATTCAAGTAACTGTCAGATAATAGGTACATTGCTCTGACAGAATGAAAAAAGGGGGGTAGACTTGGGCCTCATCCAACAAAATACAGACAAAAATAATAGGAAAATACCAGAGAAAAAAACCCCAGTATCCTACATGTCTCCTTTCTGTGGCCGATATAGTCCGTCATTGTAGAATACTGGGGTCTTTTTTTTTTTTTCTTCAGTATTTTCCTATTATTTTTGTCTACATTAATTTGACAGTGCCAGCACTGAGATACTGAACATGCCTTCCTCAGCGCCCTCTATTCCATACCACTGTGTGTGTGTCTGAGTCTGATGTGGAGCTGAAAGACTAGTCCCCCATCAGGTCCACTGTATTTTTAATTGACAATAAACAGCAGTGGGTGGATCAATAATCACTATTTAACCCCATGTATTATTTTCTCAGTTCCCCATCAGGCGCCATCCACCTGATAACAAGTAAGTTCCCAAATACTTGGATACCGACATCACCTATATCCCCAGCCCCTTTATTTACACTTGGATTTGCTCAGACAGTGTGAGTTCAGGGACAGGCACCCGCATGCAACCACTCCCACAAGGATGTCAAATTGGGAGCAGTAACTGTGTCCATGCAGTCGCTGCTTCCAACTCAACATTTATAGGGCTGTCTGCATGCGGTTTCACGGAACACCTGCGTACAACTGAGTATGCCTGATTGAATGTGGCGTAAGAATCTGTCACTGACAGAATTAGGCGCAGGTCGTTTTTAAGGATACTACTACCAGAAAATTGTCATTACGACTTGACTGTACTATTGACTGTATTGGTGATGTATTTATTTTACATAATAATGGCTGGAATGATGATAAGCCAGCAATTTCTTTGTAACATTTCCAAAATAGTTATTGAGGGATTATTTACTGTGAAATGTCATACCTTATACCACTTCAGCTTCATATTGCCAGAATTACTTTCATAGTCCCCTATATCTGGGCAACTCATCTGAAAGTTGAACTTCTCAAAAGCAATTTGTTCATATTTAATATCAGACAAAGATAAATCCTCATCGCTCACAACTGTCAGGGACATTGATATCTCAAGACAGAAAGATGAATTTCTTAAAAAAAAAAAAATACACCATTATATCAAACTGCATATGGTTACAACAGAAACAGCTTGCTACCATTAATTTAATACATTGTTTTAAGTTCCTGATTGACAATAATTGATAAACTGTATTCTGCTAAACTATTCATTGAGAGACACAAAAATACAGCTATATTGGTTACATATTCGTACGAGACTTATGTAGATAAAAAAAAAAAGAAACAAAAATATAGAAGAGTGACGGCAGAAAAAAAGACCAGGTGGCCTATCGAATCTGCCCAATTTTTTGATTTTTATACATGTTTTTGTCTTTTTTTCTTGTTAACTTTTTTGTCTGAGCACAGTTCTATGTTTGTCCCAAGCATGTTTCAATTTACTTACTGTTGACTAACTAACTACCCCTGCTGGAAATCTATTCTAAGCGTCAAATACCTTTTCAGTAAAATAATACTTTCTAAGATTAGTTTTGAACTTTCCTCCTGCTAGCTTGAAGTCATGTTCCGTGTTCTTGATCTTAGCTCCATGTTGAAAATACTGCCCTCCTGAACCTTATTCACCTCCTTGATGTATTTAAAGTAGAAGTTCATCCTAAAACTAAAATCTATAAATATACAGGCATTCGCAATCTAAGACTAACCCTTTAAAGAGGAACTCGCTATACATATCTTTTTTAAAGCCGCTTCAGTGCGGCCCCCAGCGGCGGAAGCTCTGTGCAGGAGACAGCCAACAATGGTTGTGAAATGCCAGGGAAGTGACTCCACCCATAGACTTACTATGGGCCTTCCGTTGTCAGTTGCCTCCACAGCAAAGCCGCTGCTGACAGCTCAGCGTGGGACCATAGAGGTTTCAGAAAAAGTATGTATAGCAATTTCTTCTTTACAGGGCTAGATAGGTTTGTCTTAGATTGTGGATGCCTGTAGATTTAGAGATTTTAGTGTTAGGATAAACTTCTACTTTAATCGCATCACTTCATGTGCAGGCATCATCCTGATATCAAAATTTACAGACAGTGATAACACTATAACACCCCCCCCAATCGCCGCAATCTCCCATCTAATCAGGGAGCCTGGGACCACTGGGACTGTCAGCATCGGCTGCACTACATACAGTAGAGATAGTGGAACCAATGTTGTTCCTCCTTCTCTTTGATTTCACAAACCGGAAGTGACAAGGCCAGGGAAGCACCCGGTCAGACTGATCAGCTGCACTGGAGGCCAGAGCAGATATCTGGGGTCTAATAGACCTCAGATCTCTCCATAAAGAGGACCATTCACAGCCCTTGCTATCACAAGAGATGTAGTTCATCTCTTGTAATAGCAATAAAGTTGATTAAAAATAAAAAATAAAGGGACAGTGTAAAAAAAAGTTTTAAATAAAATAAATAATAATAACATGACTGATGACTCTCTACCTCCTCCATGTGCCATGATTTGTTTTCCTTCAGGTCCTCTAACCTTGTAGAATGTGTGAAAAGAGTAGAAAAGGCTTTCCGTTATCTTGTACTTAGTGAGTTTAGTATGAATTACAGGAACTTGTTAAAGCTGGCCACAGACGGGTAGAATTTCAAATGCAATTTCTTGGGAAAAGTAGGTTTTAGTAAAGTTTGTACAGTTTTCTAATCATTAGTGGGTCAATCCATCATTCGCGGTGATGAGAAAATTTAAAGGAGCAGGTTGGAAATTTTTTCTTGAACAAACTAATTTCTAATCGTGTATGTGGTTTTCATTTGATAAAGTCCATTCATTCCTAAATCAAATGTTAAAGCAAATTAAATCTTTAAACGACAAAGGTTCTGTGAATTTTCGCGCAAATTTGCTTAGAACTTTTCCTAAGAATTTTAATTTGAAATTCTCTCCACCAATGGTCATCTTAGGGCTGTCTACTGGAAATTTACAGAGGCTTGGATGCTTAGAGGGTACACCAGAGGGTTAAAGCGGAGTTCAACTCAAAAGTGGAACTTCCGCTTATCTGTATCCTTCACCCCCAGTGCCACATTTGGCACCTTTCAGGGGGGAGGGGGGAACAGGTACCTATTTTTGACAGGAACTATTCTCCACTTCCAGGAGAACGGGCCTGGAAGTTTGGCCCCCTTCTCCTTCCTTCGCCGTCGGACCAATTAGAATGGGCAGTGCGCTTTGCGCATGCGCAATAGGGAAAAGGCTCCTCTGCCGGGTTCCCTTACCAGGAATGGTGGTGGCTGCACCCGACATCCAATCCGAAGATCGGCTTGGGGCGCCGACATTGCGGGCTCCCTGGACCGGTAAGTGTCCATATATCACAAGTCAGCAGTATTTGTAGCTGCTGATGTTTAATTTTTGGTTGGGGGGGCTGGACCTCCTCTTTAGGACCTCCTCTTTAGGCAGGATATGTCAAATGCTAATCAGCTTCTTTGCATTCACAATCAAAATGGTATAAATCTATCTTGGAAGTGTAAACAAGTAGCAATGTGCTGTGTGTACAAACATTCAATAAGCTCGGATTATATAGATTTCAATACGCAGATTTCCATTCGACGGCCCGAGGTATTTAAATGTTAAATGCTCTGGAATAAAATATGAGAGGTTAAAATAATAGAGCATACCTGACAATACAAGTGTACATGCCAGTGTCCTCTGTTACAGCTGGCAGAAACCACAAGGCATATTGGTTTGTATGAATTCTAGATTCATCTTCCGTAATTATATCCTCAGAACCATTTTTATTCCAGGCAAGCTGAAACGGTTGCTGATAAGTTTCAGAAACATCCATCTGAAAATACTGAAAAACTGGACATTTGATAATTGCTGGCTCCTTATTCAGAACAAAGTGACCAACAGAATGTGTGATCTGCATCTGACATTTTTCTACAAAAAACAAGAAAAATAACAGTTGGGCATTATTCTTTTTTATCAGATACAAAGAAATCAAATATGCAGTTTGTCAGTCGAAAAAATCAAAACAAACATCCAAAACTATCATCCATTAACGATGTGACATTGTTTTCACTGCTATAAACTAATAGAATTTTTGAAAAAGATAGTTTCTACAAACAATTGAACATTACTGCATGTGTGCTATGTGATTGAAGCTTATAACTACAGTCAAAACTTTCATATTTCTTAATCCGCTAGCAGTAATCACTGTGCCGTCCCCGCCAAGAGAACACAATGTCTCCGCGGGAGGGATTCCTCCATCAACAATGACTGTGTTGATAGGGAAATCCAACAATTTTCTTACCTGCAACCAGGAAAGAAAATTGCTCTGTCTCTGGCTGGCTTTAGTTTAGAACAGTGTGGAGAAGACATATAACTTTTGTCAGATTTTTATTGCAAACACAAGAACAAAGCACTGAATTCAGATTTTCTAAGGGTCACTGAAATTGTCATTGGGCACACTGACTTCATTTTGACAGCACTCCACAAAATGGGGACACGCCTTAGAAACATGGAAGGACCCAGAGTCCACATACAGTCCATTGAGAGCACAAAACAAATGTCCAAGAGTCCAGGGTTTTTAATGATAAAATGATTCAAATCAGAAAAAGGTCAACACATTACAGGGGCCAAACACACTTCCTCTTCATCAGGGCTTGGGAATTGCCTTTGTAGCATTCACTAAAAGTGGCTTAACTTGCCTTCCTGAAATCTCTAACAAGCAGTAAGTCCATTCAAAGACTGAAATTCCTAAGCCCTGATGATCGGAGAGAGTGTGTTTGCCCACTGAAATGCATTGGCTTTTTTCTGCTATGAATCAATTTTATCATTAAAAACCTTGAGCTCTTGAATGTTTTTTGTGGCGTTCTCATTGGATTGTATGTAGGTTTTAATAGCAGTCTGCGTTGCCATTGAGGAGATTAAGGCAGGCCATAGACAGAGCGTTTTTGTTTCCTGCAACCATGGGTTGCAGAAAAGAAAGTCGCTCGATTGCCCCATCAACACAGACAGTGTTGATAGTGGAATCCCTCCAGCAGAGCCATTGTGTTCTCCCAGCGGGGGGCGGGGGAAGCCATCCCCGCCAGAAAAACACAGTGATTATTGCTAGTGGCTATAACAGCCGCTAGCAATAATCGCATGTAAAACTCAGCAGGCTGGTTGTACCCAAGTTGACGAATCAATCAACTTGAGTACATTCAGCCTGCCCATACATGGTTTCAATTTCAGTCAGTTCCTGCTGAACTGACCAAGATTCGAACCATCTATGGCCAACTTTAGGTTGCTTTCACACTGAGGAGTTGTTCAAGCGGTTTTGCGTTAAAAGAAAGCGCCTGAAAAGCTTAAGAAAAATGCATTCCTTTGTGTTCACACTGAGGCGTGTGCTTCCGTTGCGGTGAAAAAAAATCTGTTTGGAGCATGTTGGTGGATTTAAAAAAACGCACCAAAAATGCACCTTCCCATTGAAAGGACTGTAAAACGCGGTAAGGCAATGCGTTTTTGGCACGGTTTTTGAGTCACATTTCCTTTAAAAACCCCAAACGCAGTGAAATTGCAGCAAAATTGGGGCAAAAACACAAGAAATTTGGCTCGTGTGTATGGGGCATTACTCTCAAATCTTGTCTGGACAGCAGGTGATAGGAAATCTCTCTAGTAGGGATATGGACTGACACAATTATCTTTTTTTTATGTTTTAGGCCCTTTCACACTGCTGTCCGATCAGATCCACTTGTCCGTTTTTATTAGGTGGACCTGATCGGACGCTCCATTCACACAATGGAGCGACGGATGTCATCGGTGACATGGCTGCCGACATCCAGCGCTACCCGATCCACCAAATCCAGGCAATGGAAACCCTATTTTCCATCCACACTATGGAGCGACTGTTGTTATCGGTGACATGGCCGCTGACACCCGGCGCTATCCGATCTGCCAAATCCAGACGGATGGAAACCCTATTTTCCATCCGTCTGGTGGATCGGATGGAATCACATGAAAAAAGACAGGCGGATCTGTTCTCATCTGATCTCCCCATAGAGGAGAGCAGGGCTCTGACAGGCTTGTCTCTTCACAGTGAGCGGAGATGGACCTGTCATCTGCCTTCTTAGCAGAGATCAACGGATCAAAACAGACATGCCCTGTGTGAAAGGGGACTTATAGTAAAACAGGGAAGGGTTACATCTTCTGTTTTGGATAGAGCTAGACTTTTGTTATCTATTTGCAATCTTTGCTTTTCAAATACACATTTAATATAGGACAAAGGATTGCCAGAGCACTAGCTTTAGCTAAAACACAGCAGAGTAGTAGTGACTTGCATTGTCTTACTTTGACAGATATACAAGTATTTTAGAGGCCTGAGCCCTCCGACAGGGGATAAGTCACATAGAAACAAATATTCCGAATTATTGATATGACAAATTTCTTGTGTTTGAGCTTGCTCCAATGGATTGGGGACATAGCCCATTTACATAGTGCCCCTGTTTGTCATTCTGTCGAGTTCTGCGAGTTTATACAAATACTAGTATGTCTAAACTAGAATCCAACACTTATTACATGTTTCCTATGCTGTTATGCCACACATGGCAATGTAGATGGCTACATGTAAAGTGGAAAGAAAATGATAAATGGTTTTCAAACTTCTTTACAAATAAATATCCGAAAAGTGTGGCATGCATTTGTATTCAGCCCCCTTTACTCTGATACCCCTAACTAAAATCTAGTGGAACCAATTGCCTACAGAAGTCACCTAATTAGTAAATAGAGTACACCTGTGTGTAATTTAACCTTAGCTGTTCTATGAAGCCCTCAGAGGTTTTTTAGAGAACTATAGTGAACAAACAGCATCAAAAAGGCCAAGGAACACATCAGACAGGTCAGGGATAAAGTTGTGAAAAAGTTTAAAGCAGGGTTAGGTTATACAAAAATATCCCAAGCTTTGAACATCTCACGGAGCACTGTTCAAATTCATCACCTGGAAATGGAAAGAGTATGGCACAACTGCAAACCTACCAAGACATGGCCATCCACCTAAACTAGAAGGCCAGGCAAAGAGAATAATAATCAGAGAAGCAGCCAAGAGGCCCATGGTAACTCTGGAGGAGCTGCAGAGATCTACAGCTCAGGTGGGAGAATCTGTCCACAGGACAACTATTAGTCGTGCACTCCACAAATCTGTCCTTTATGTAAGATTGGCAAAAAGAAAGCCATCGTTGAAAGAAAGCCATAAGAAGTCCCATTTGCAGTTTGCAAGAAGCTATGTGGGGGACATAGCAAACTTGTGGAAGAAGGTGCTCTGGTCAGATGAGACCAAAATTGAACTTTTTGGCCTAAAAGCAAAACGCTATGTGTGGCGGAAAACTAACACTGCACATCACTCTGAACACACCATCCCCACCGTGAAACATGGTGGTGGCAGCATCATGTTGTGGGGGTGCTTTTCCTCAGCAGGGACAGGTAAGCTGGTCAGAGTTTATGGGAAGATGGATGGAGCCAAATACAGGGCAATTTTAGAAGAAAACCTGTTAAGAGTCTTCAAAAGACTTGAGACTGGGGCGAAGGTTTACCTCCCAGCAGGACAACAAACTAAACATACAGCCAGAGCTACAATGGAATGGTTTAGATCAAAGCATATTCATGTGTTAGAATGCCCAGTCAAAGTCCAGACCTAAATCCAACTGAGAATCTGTGGCAAGACTTGAAAATTGCTGTTTACAGACGCTATCCATCCAATCTAACAGAGCTTGAGCTATTTTGCAAAAAGGAATGGGCAAAAATTTCACTCTCTATATGTGCAAAGCTGGTAGAGACATCCCCAAAAAGACTTGCAGCTGTAATTGCAATTTTGAAAAACATTTATCATTTTCCTTTCACTTCACGATTATGTGCCACTTTGTGTTGGTCTATCACAGTGATGGAGAACCTATGGCACGTGTGCCACAACAGGCATGCAGAAGCTCTGGGCACACAAAGGCTCCTCACACTTCACTAGGAGGACAAAGTGCCCAGTGCCCCCACATGGTCCCGGCACCGCCTACCTCCTCCAGATCACACACAGCACTTTGACTCAGCAGACAACTCTTTGGAGAAAGTTCTGCGGGACCGACTCACAGACTGGCCAATCACCTCCCTTGACCAGGGAATGAACAGCCAATTGACTGGCGTGGAAGGAGAAGTGGGCGTTTGTTTGCCTGGCGGTAGCCTGTGTGCAGCCGCTATGTTCTATTGGTGAGAAAGCCCAGAGATGAGACCGGAGCGGCCGGTGATGAGCCTCACCTTGTGACCATGTTCTGTGCTATGGTGATAGCAGGAGAGGTGTGTATGGGCAGAGGGAGCAAGACGGGCTACATGAGTGTCACTGCACCACTGCCGTACCACAGCAGAGGGGGGAAGGAGTGGTGAGTTGCAGAGTGGGGACCAGATGTGTGATGGAAAGAAAAGTGTGCCATGAGCTGCATGGAGGGGTGTGATGCATGGTGAGGAGGTGTGCTATGAGTTACATGGCGAAGTATAATGTGCTGAAGCTCACTGATGTGATGTGGCTGGACAACAGAGAGGTGTGAGCTGAAGGCAAATGCATAATATATGCTAGAAGTTTACAGTGTGATGGAGATGTGCAATGTGCTGCATGGCAATGGACGTGGGCACTTTGAAATAAATAAGATGGTTTTATATTACAGTTTAGTACACAAGCTCAAAAAGGTTCACCATCACTGGTCTATCACATATAATCCCAATAAAATACATTTACGTTTTTGTTTGGTGGAACATGACAAAATGTGGAAAATTTAAATGGGGTATGAATACTTTTTCAAGGCACTGTGTGTATATATATATATATATATATATATACACACAAACACGCACAGTATATATAGTAAATATATTAAACTGTACAAAGGAAGCCATTATATCTCATATCTAATTACAGGTTTGCGCATTCTTTTTTTTTTTTTACTTTACGGACATGGTCAATGCATTGATATTACACTGTAATAAAACAGTGTGTAGCACAGCCCTAGTGACAGTGCTCACTGAATTCCATCTATAAAAAAGCAGTGATGTCACCTTAGGGCAACAAGTGTGTTAGGAGGACTACAGTACACCTCCCCCTTTCCTAATCTTTAACAAAGGGGGAATTAGTTCATTAGAACACAGATAGAACTGGGCAGGGCTTATAACACTGCATAGTGGAAGTTACAGCTCACTGAATTTCAAGCAGGATCAGTATTTTTTTCACTTAAAAAGCAGAATGATTTTAATTGTGTATCTAATAAACGAAAAGCAAATCGATAATTTAATTGTTATGGTCTACATATACTTTAAAATGTACAAGTATTTTAGTGAAAGAAAATAGACCAGGGCTTTGCACAGCAACCATCAGCCTCCCTCCTACAAGAACCACTAATACCCAACAATAACTTGTAATGTAATGTAATGTCAGAAAGACAAGTGGAAAAGTAAACACAACAAACAAAAAGCCATGTTAATACTGTTCAATAATACTGTACAGATGAGGGTATCAAAGCAACATTGTATTCGTTTTACCTTTGTTATTCATACGGTACACAGTAAAACCAGACGAATCTGATGCACAGATTCCTAACACAATGAATAGAAGCAACATCTTGTGCTGAAGAATAATCTGTAGATGCAAATAACAAAAGTCTAAAAATAAAATAATATCCAAGGGGCATATTGTACAAATCAAACATAACAATACCAGCAACTGCAGCACAATGGAGGATTCCTTTGAGGCGGAATTAGACGTATTTTAATATTTTCAAATTTTATTTTTTATTATTTACTCATCATGCAATTGGCACCTATTACAAGTTACAAAGTGCTGCTAGCTGCCATAGAGCAGACTCCCTTTCATTCTATCTGTGACCTCCAGTCACATGACATAGCCAGTCAGTGATTGGCTAGAATGTCCAACAGTATTATCAGTGAACTGTGTCATTGATTACTCACTCAAAAGAAAATGATGGAACCAACCGACAAATGAGGATCAATGAAGTACTATCAAAAAGTAATACTCTGATGCATTTCTCACTAGTCAATGCTTTATCATATGCAATGATTATTGGTTATGCCATTAACTTCTTTTGAGCATTGAGGAATTATGGTGATGAGTTTGAAAACAGGGAGTGTTATTGTGGGTAAGAGGGTACTCACCTGGGGCAGTGACTAGTGGAACCTATCATCAACTACTCAGTTGCCCTTATAATATCTTATACTATTGCCCAAAAAGAAACACAGTATACATCCAAATATGGGCAAATACATTATTACAGTAATCAATGCAGGGTTCTGACTGGCTAATTTACTTGGTAGTTCATAAGGACAAAGTAGAGCAATCAAACGTTAAGTCTGTTGAAGGCCTGGGCTTAGAGGATCACTGGCAAAGCAAATCCATATACAGTATCTCACAAAAGTGAGTACACCCCTCACATTTTTGTAAATATTTTTTTATATCTTTTCATGTGACAACACTGAAGAAATGACACTTTGCTACAATGTAAAGGAGTGAGTGTACAGCTTGTATATCAGTGTAAATTTGCTGTCCCCTCAAAATAACTCAACACACAGCCATTAATGTTTAAACCGTTGGCTACATTAGTGAGTTCAAATGTTCAAATTGGGCCCAAAGTGTCAAGACTTTGTGTGGCCACCATTATTTTCCAGCACTGCTTTAACCCTCTTGGGCATGGAGTTCACCAGAGCTTCACAGGTTGCCACTGGAGTCCTCTTGCACTCCTCCACGATGACATCACGGAGCTGGTGGATGTTGAAGACCTTGCTCTCCTCCACCTTCTTTTTTTAGCCTAGGCCATTTTAATGTAGAGGAACAATTATTTTTTTCAGATCCTCTGAGAGTTCTTTGCCATGAGGTGCCATGTTGAACTTCCAGTGACCCGTATGAGAGAGTGAGAGCAATAACACCAAATTTAACACACCTGCTCCCCATTCACACCTGAGACCTTGTAACAGTAACGAGTCACATGACACCGGGGAAGGAAAATGGCTAATTGGGCCCAATTTGGACATTTTCACTTAGAGGTGTACTCACTTTTGTTGCCAGCGGTTTAGATATTAATGGTTGTGTGTTGAGTTATTTTGAGGGGACAGCAAATTTAAACAGTTATACAAGCTGTACACTCACTACTTTACATTGTAGCAAAGTGTCATTTCTTCAGTGTTGTCACATGAAAAGATATAATAAAATATTTACAAAAATGTAAGGGGTGTACTCACTTTTGTGAGATACTGTATATTTGTTCCATATCAAAAAAGGGTATGTATTTTTGTCAACTTCATTTAAGTGCTAAATTAAGCACAGGAATAGACAGAAAACAAGGTGTATCTTTAAGTTTCTCTGTGTCTCATATTTTTTTAATAAACAGTGCAGTCACCAAAAGAAACCAGGTTTCACTTTTTTATTGATAAGACTATTTAGAATAATTAAATAGAGCTGAATGTTGTGGTCTACCAACCTTAAAAAAACCCAGTAGAATAAAAGGAAATTAAGAGTCCTATGAATGGGCTGAAATAATATAATTGATGGAATTTAAAAAAGCATGAATATACGCTTAAATATATCAAACAATCATTGTATAACAACACAATAATATATCAGAAATAACAGAAGCAAAAGAAATTGATCTTACCTTTAAAAAGGTATTTCAGTTGCCGCTAGTGCTAATTTGGCTCTCCAAAAGAAAAAAAAGAATAAATATATAATAAAAGATGTTGACCCTGGAAGATACTGTAACATGTATGGGTTGTAACTAGAAAACAGGATTCCAGCAATGGCTTGTCTGCATTTTTTCCAAAAATTGCCATTGTGTAGAGTGTATATATACTCTGTACACGCACAGTAGAACTTCCTCTAAAATTTCATAATCAAAAATAAAGAAGACAATTGCCAGACCCTCAATATCCTGATTACTCAAGTGAGGAAATATGAAGGGAAAGCACAGAGCATGTTCCTTATTTCTAATAAGAAATAATAATGTTTGAGTGCTGAAGAGGACTTTCTAACTGTGTGTATATTACAGCACTGACCTCTGCTAGGGAAAGTACAAGATAAATGTAATTGTGAATATTTTATTTATTTTTTAATCCCCAAAACACCTCTATTGGACACTATTTTGTTTAAAGTTGAACTTCTGATTGCCCCTCTTCCACAAGCACCCTTCCCCTAACTCCACTCTAACTTATTGATGGCAAAAATAAAATAAAAAAAAAAAAAATACATAAATGCACCCTTTTACGCACCTAAATTCACAGGCATGTGACATTTCATTCCCGAGTCTTCTATCCTCTTCTGTTTAAAGAGATGGGGTCCTTCCCTGGTTGTCCATGTCACTGCACATATGTTTTTACCCTGTTTTTTTTTTTTTTTTTTTTTTTTTTTTAGGTGAGATCACTTTAAGGGTTTAACCTGTTTCTAAAATGTGTTTCCATTTTTATGTGGTTGCAAGCAAATCGTATAATTAGAGACCATTATATATCTTTTTTTTCCATTTTGGAGCCCCCAAAGGGAAGGTTTAACGTTTTTACACATTTTCTTTATTTATTATACTCAGACATAATTATCATATTAAGCCTTAGAATTTGTTCCTCTGTCAGTTTTTTTTTAAAACATCCCTTACAGAACTCAATAGCTGAAGCTCCTCCCTTATTGAACAGGTTTGAATGAGAGATAGCCTGCTTTAAAGGAGATTACTAATACTGTGCTGTCTCATTGGCTAACCCATAATGCTCCCAGATTCCCTTGTTATGTATTAAACATACAGTATATTTGTAAAACAAAGATTGTATACATACAATAGGTATACCGCAAAAAAAAAAAAAAAACCAACAAAAAAACAGCAGTGTCAAAGCCTGGCATTCTTATAAAAGGGATTTTCACCCACAATGCACCTCTGCTGACCACCCTTTTTTACCCACCAGCAGCATTACAGGATCCTCCACCTCCTTCTCAGAGCGCTTACAGTTCATCTATACTACTATCCTAAAAGAGTCTCTAAGGGAGGAGCAGATGAACCTTTCTAATTTAGTGGCTGCTGCTCCTCTTCTAAAGTCTGCTTACAGTTAATGCTGGAGACAAAGGTCAGGTCCTTTGTCCAGGCCCCCCCCCCAATTGCAGCAACAAAGTGTCAGGAATACTTAGTGATCCAGCTCCTGATTTCAGCATCCGGGTGTTGGCTGTTGCATTCCCCCTGTCTGCGTTCACCTGCAGGGTGATTGATCTGGTCAGTCACCTGATATAAACAAATGGAACACTCTACACCTTGCTTATGATAGAGATAGAGTTACCTGCACTGTTCCTGATCAAGCCTCCCGTTTGTCTGCCCTGCTTTGCTGTTGGATTTCCCTGTGTATGACCCGGATCGGATAATGGACTATTCCCTGAACCCAGCCTGTCTTTTATCTAGACTGTCATTGGATCAGATATTGGACTATTCCTTGAACTCAGCCTGCCTTTTACCTGGACTGTCATAGAACCACGCTATCTGTCTGCTAAAATGCAAGTAGTCTGTTGTTTGCTCTGTTCGTGTCTGCCCTGGTGTGGTGGGCAGGCACTATAGCATTGTGTCCTGGGGGACAACCAAGTATCAGTAGGCCTGCTTGCCTTAAGGGAAAGGGGGCTGCTATAGTTGAAGCACACAGTAGCTAGCTATAGTGTCTGACCACCTGCATAGATTGACATTATCACAAGCCTTTAACACAAAAAAAATTCTGTCAAGATGGATGCTACAGAGGCTCGCTTATTTGCTGAGGAAATTTGCAAACTGACACGCCAAGTCCAGGAACTGTCTTTGCCTGTAAACACACCTCCAGCAGTAACTCAGGAACCAGAGCCCAGATTTAACCCGCCTGACCGTTTTTCTGGTGACCCCCATGTGTTTTCCAACTTTAAAAATAGTTGTATGCTATACTTTCAACTTAGGCCACACTCCTCTGGTTCTGAAGCAAAGTGGGTCAGCCTGATTATTACATGGTTGCAGGGGGATCCCCAGTCTTGCGCATTTAGTCTCCCCGCAGATGAGCCAGTCAGAGGGTCAGTTGAAACCTTTTTCAAAGCCTTAGGTTTACTTATGATCCTGACCGTGCCCATTCAGCTGAAGCTAACCTTAGGTTATTACATCAGGATTAACGCACCGCTGAACAATACTGTTCTGATTTCCACCACTGGGCACCTGACTCTGGAAGGAATGACCCAGCTCTAAGAAGCCAGTTCAGGTTAGGTTTATCAGACTCCATCAAAGACTCCTTAGTATACTACCCTGAACCAAAATCTTTGGATGAAGCCATGCAAGTAGCCATCCGTATAGACAGGCGTTTACGGGAAAGGCGTACAGAGAGGTTTGTTTTTTTGCCCCCTACTATGCTGCCCACCTTTTCTTCATTCATCCTCTGGGGAAAAGGCTAGAAGGAGATCTCAGGGTCTCTGCTTATATTGTGACAACCACAGCCACTTTGTCGCTGGCTGTCCTAATAAGCCGAGATACGCCAAGAGTCTAGTGCAGGTGGGGTCTGCTTCTATAGACCATACTGTGTCTGTTTCCCTCAGAGTTGGGTTATTTATTCCCGCACAACTTAGTTCTGCTAAGTTTTCTCACCACCTCTCTGCTTTCATTGATTCTGGTGCTGCTAGCAATTTTACTGATCGGAACCTAGCACACAGTCTACAGATTCTGGTGACTAAGGTGCACAGACCCTTCTCAGTCTTAGCCGTTGATAATTCTCCCTTGTCCATAGGTCTGGTGACCTTGTGTACGGTACCTATTACCCTGACCATTGGGGAATTTCAAAGGGAGACAATTCGCTTCTACCTGATCTCTTTTCCTGCTTATCCCCTTATCTTGGGGTATCCCTGGCTTAAACTTCACAACCAGCACATAGACTGGGCTGCAGAGGAGATTGGGACCTGGTTCCAGACCTGCATTTAGAATTGCATTAAAACCGCTGACCAGTTGCCCATGTATAACTCTTGTGTGGCCAGTACCAGTCACGTGCCTTTATTACAGTCCTATTAATATCCTGATCATGACAACGTTTCCAAATGTGACTACAGTTTACATAACCATGTGCTTTTATATGACTCTGTTATAACAAAAGACGCTAACAAGTCTATTGAATTCTCTACAGGTCACCTCTCCAGCCAATTGCCACAGCCTGAACCCTCTCCTCCTAGAAACTCCTCCTAGAAACCAAGCTTATTTGTTTTCTCGTAGCCTTGAGCCCTGTTTGGAAACTTCCTCTAAGTCAGGGATGGACTGGCCATCGGGACTACCGGGAGTTTCCCGGTGGGCCGATGGCTCAGTCGGGTGGTTTCAGTAGCCTCCTATTGCCCAGGAGGTCCGGGGCGATCTACCAGTCAATCGCCGATAGCTGGCGTCTAACAGGTAGATCGAGATTTAGCCCAGTATGTAGAGTAGCGCAGGAAGCATCTGTCTGTAAGTTCTCTCTCATGTCATGCAGCGCTGCTCGCTCCCCGGCGGCCCCTCCTCTCTTCTCGTCTATCCCAGATGATGTCACAAGCCAATGGGGATACACGAGAAGAGAGGAGGGGCCGCCGGAGAGCGAGCAGTGCTGCATGACATGAGAGAGAACTTACAGACAGACGGTTCCTGCATGCTGGCCAGGCTAGTAAACAATCCCATAATGTGCCATGTGCCCTGATGGTGTGCCCCCTGATGTGCCCCATAATATGCCCCATGCCCTGATGTGCCCTGTGCCCTGATGTGCCATGTGCCCCGATGTACTATGTGCCCTGATGTGCCCCGATGTGCACTGATGTGCCATGTGCCCCGATGTGCCATGTGCTCTGATGTGCCCCATGCCCTGATGTGCTCTGTGCCCTGATGTGCTACATGCCCTGATGTGCCCCGTGCTCTGATGTGCTATGTGCCCTGATGTGCCCCATGCCCTGATGTGCTATGTGCTCTGATGTGCCCCATGCCCTGATGTGCTATGTGCCCTGATGTGCCCTGTTCCCTGATGTGCAATGTGCCCTGATGTGCCCCGTGCCCTGATGTTCTCTGTGCCCTGATGTGCCATGTGCCCTGATGTGCCCCAATGTGCTATGTGCCCTGATGTGCCCCGATGTGCTATGTGCCCCGATGTGCCCCGTGCCCTGATGTGCTATGTGCCCTGATGTGCTATGTATCCTGATGTGCTATGTGCCCCATGCCCTGACGTCCTATGCTCTAATGTGCCCCGTGCCCTGATGTGCCTTTTGCCCCTATGTCCTGTGCCCTGTGCCCTCATGTCCTGTGCCCCGGTGTGCTGTGCCTCAATGTCGTGTGCCTTTGCCTGTCGCTAAAATCCCTTGAATGCACAGCCAAGCTAACTTGTCCGCAAGTTCCACTGTCGCTACACCTGGTGATGCAATTCAGATAGTCGCTACACCTGGTGATGCGATTCAGACAGTTGCTATACATGGCGATGCAATTCAGACAGTCGCTACCCCTTGCGATGCGGCCCAGTCGGCAACTGCGTCACTTGTGCCAGTCCGGCCCATGCCCATTGAGCCTCCTGCTTTTCCCTATTCAGGGCTTTCTGTAACCTGGCCTCACCCTACTTCTACTACACCAATTCTAACCGGTCTAAGAGGTTCAATTCACCCTTTGGATAAACTGCCTCATTCAGCCCGGTGGGGCTTTTTTAACATTTTTTCAGGGCTCTCTGTATTCTGCTGGTGTTTCAGTTGTCTGGCTTGACCCCTGCTAACCAGCCTGACCTCATGGATCCATGGACCTCTGTTCAGTCTGATGGTCCTGTGCTGAATGTCCAGCTTGTCTTTGAGGGTTCAGGGACTCCCCTGGGTCATTGGATTTGATTGACAGCAGCGGGAGCCAATGGCTGCGCTGCTATCAATCTATCCAATCAAGAGCCGAGTACCCTGGGCAGAGGAGGAGCGCGTCTCCGCTGTGGGAAATTCCAGGGCTCAGGTATGTAAAACGGGGGTGGGGGGGCTGGGGGGCCGGTCACTGCCATGTGTTTTTTCACCTTAATGCATAGGATGCATTAAGGTGAAAAATCACAAGGGTTTACAACCCCTTTAACAATTTTTTCTTGATAAAGTCTGGTGTCTCTTTTGCAGACTTTACAGCTGGCGTCTAACAGGTAGATCGAGATTTAGCCCAGTATGTAGAGTAGCGCAGGAAGCATCTGTCTGTAAGTTCTCTCTCATGTCATGCAGCGCTGCTCGCTCCCCGGCGGCCCCTCCTCTCTTCTCGTCTATCCCAGATGATGTCACAAGCCAATGGGGATACACGAGAAGAGAGGAGGGGCCGCCAGGGAGCGAGCAGTGCTGCATGACATGAGAGAGAACTTACAGACAGATGGTTCCTGCATGCTGGCCAGGCTAGTAAACAATCCCATAATGTGCTATGTGCCCTGATGATGTGCCCCCTGATGTGCCCCATAATATGCCCCATGCCCTGATGTGCTATGTGCCCCGATGTGCTATGTGCCCCGATGTGCCCCGATGTGCCATGTGCCCTGATGTGCCCCATGCCCTGATGTGCTCTGTGCCCTGATGTGCCCCGTGCTCTGATGTGCTATGTGCCCTGATGTGTCCCATGCCCTGATGTGCCCTGTTCCCTGATGTGCAATGTGCCCTGATGTGCCCTGATGTTCTCTGTGCCCTGATGTGCCCTGATGTGCCATGATGTGCCCCAATGTGCTATGTGCCCTGATGTGCCCCGATGTGCTATGTGCCCGATGTGCCCCGTGCCCTGATGTGCTATGTGCTCTGATGTGCTATGTGCCCCATGCCCTGACGTCCTATGCCCTAATGTGCCCCGTGCCCTGATGTGCCTTTTGCCCCTATGTCCTGTGCCCTCATGTCCTGTGCCCCGGTGTGCTGTGCCTCAATGTCGTGTGACCTGATGTACTGTGACCTGTGCCTTGATGTCCTGTACCCTGATGTGCTATACCCTGATGTGCCCTGTACCCTGATGTGCTGTGCCCTGTACCCTGATGTGCTGTGCCCTGTACCCTGATGTGCTGTGCCCTGTACCCTGATGTGCTGTGCCCTGTACCCTGATGTACTGTGCCCTGACGTGCCCTGATGTGCTGTGCACTGTACCCTGATGTGCTGTACCCTGATGTGCTGTGCACTGTACCCTGATGTGTCGTGCCCTGATGTGCCCTGTACGCTAATGTGCTGGGCTCTGTACCCTGATGTCCAGTACCCTGATGTGCTATACCCTGTGCCCCAATGTGCCCTGATGTGCCCCGTGCCATGATGTGCTATGTGCCCTGATGTGCTATGTGCCCCGTGCCCTGACGTCCTATGCACTGATGTGCCCCGTGCCCTGATGTGCCTTTTGCCCCTATGTCCTGTGCCCTCATGTCCTGTGCCCCGGTGTGCTGTGCCTCAATGTCGTGTGACCTGATGTACTGTGACCTGTGCCCTGATGTCCTGTACCCTGATGTGCTATGTCCTGATGTGCTATACCCTGATGTGCTGTGTCCTGTACCCTGATGTGCTGTGTCCTGTACCCTGATGTGCTGTGTCCTGTACCCTGATGTGCTGTGTCCTGTACCCTGATGTGCTGTGTCCTGTACCCTGATGTGCTGTGTCCTGTACCCTGATGTGCTGTGCACTGTACCCTGATGTGTCGTGCCCTGATGTGCCCTGTACGCTGATGTGCTGGGCTCTGTACCCTGATGTCCTGTACCCTGATGTGCTATACCCTGATGTTCTGTGCTCTGTACCCTGATGTGCCTTGTGCCCTGATGTGCTGGGCTCTGTACCCTAATGTGCTGTGCCCTGGTGTGCTGGGCTCTGTACCCTGATGTGCTGTGCCCTGTACCCTGATGTGTTGTGCCCTGATGTGCCTTGTGCCCCTATGTCCTGTGCCCTCATGTCCTGTGCCCCGGTGTGCTGTGCCTCAATGTCGTGTGACCTGATGTACTGTGACCTGTGCCCTGTACCCTGATGTGCTGTGCCCTGTACCCTGATGTGCTGTGCCCTGTACCCTGATGTGCTGTGTCCTGTACCCTGATGTGCTGTGCCCTGATGTGCTGTGCACTGTACCCTGATGTGTCGTGCCCTGATGTGCCTTGTACGCTGATGTGCTGGGCTCTGTACCCTGATGTCCTGTACCCTGATGTACTATACCCTGATGTTCTGTGCTCTGTACCCTGATGTGCCTTGTGCCCTGATGTGCTGGGCTCTGTACCCTAATGTGCTGTGCCCTGGTGTGCTGGGCTCTGTACCCTGAGGTGCTGTGCCCTGTACCCTGATGTGTTGTGCCCTGATGTGCCTTGTGCCCTGATGTGCTGGGCTCTGTACCCTGTTGTACTGTGCCCTGATGTGCTGGGCTCTGTACCCTGTTGTACTGTGCCCTGATGTGCTGGGCTCTGTACCCTGATGTGCTGTACCCTGATGTGCTGGGCTCTGTAGTCTGATGTGCTGTACCCTGATGTGCTGGGCTCTGTACCCTGATGTGCTGTACCCTGATGTGCTGGGCTCTGTACCCTGATGTGCTGGGCTCTGTACCGTGCCCTGATGTGCACTGTACCCTGATGTGTTGTGCCCTGGGCCGGTCTGGATGAAGTCCAGGGCCACATTTTTGTCTCAGTCCAGCCCTGCTCTAAGTGCTCAGAAGTCAAAGCCCCTGGATTACCCCTACCTTTGCCTGTCGCTAAACTCCCTTGAATGCACAGCCAAGCTAACTTGTCCGCAAGTTCCACTGTCGCTACACCTGGTGATGCAATTCAGATAGTCGGTACACCTGGTGATGCGATTCAGACAGTTGCTATGCATGGCGATGCAATTCAGACAGTCGCTACCCCTGGTGATGCGGCCCAGTCGGCAACTGCGTCACTTGTACCAGTCCGGCCCATGCCCATTGAGCCTCCTGCTTTTCCCTATTTAGGGCTTTCTGTAACCTGGCCTCACCCTACTTCTACTACACCAATTCTAACCGGTCTAAGAGGTTCAATTCACCCTTTAGATAAACTGCCTCATTCAGCCCGGTGGGGCTTTTTTAACATTTTTTCAGGGCTCTCTGTATTCTGCTGGTGTTTCAGTTGTCTGGCTTGACCCCTGCTAACCAGCCTGACCTCATGGATCCATGGACCTCTGTTCAGTCTGATGGTCCTGTGCTGAATGTCCAGCTTGTCTTTGAGGGTTCAGGGGCTCCCCTGGGTCATTGGATTTGATTGACAGCAGCGGGAGCCAATGGCTGCGCTGCTATCAATCTATCCAATCAAGAGCCGAGTACCCTGGGCAGAGGAAGAGCGCGTCTCCGCTGTGGGAAATTCCAGGGCTCAGGTATGTAAAACGGGGGTGGGGGGGCTGGGGGGCCGGTCACTGCCATGTGTTTTTTCACCTTAATGCATAGGATGCATTAAGGTGAAAAATCACAAGGGTTTACAACCCCTTTAACAATTTTTTCTTGATAAAGTCTGGTGTCTCTTTTGCAGACTTTGGATAGAAGTAACAGGTGGCGAAAAATTGGGCTTTGGGTGTCGGTGGTGCCTTCAAAACATAACCCTACAGAGGTACTCTTGATGAAAGCAAGAATTGGCCTTGCTGTAAAAAATGTAAATTATATGCACTGTCAAACAGGTGCGGAAAAATTGGTTCTTGGGTATTAATTATTCCCATGAAACCTCTACCAAAAAATTACTTTAAGATAAAATCAACACCCAAAAAGCTAGGCAGTCTTGCAGAGATTCCAGATCCCAAAAGCACTTAATAAGCGACATCGGCATCAGAGGCTGGATAGCTGCTGCTAATCCAGCCTATCCGGCACCCAAGTCACGTCAGTGTCATCTTCACCCCTCCATCCTTATCATCACTGGAGCCAACTAGGCATTATGCTGTGGCTGGGGGAACATGACTGCCAATTTCTGTAGGCTCATGTTACTGCCTTCCTCTACCACCAGAACCAACATCAGAATCAAGTAATGTGTGAATTTATAAGAAGTGGCTAATGCTGTGTTCAAAAATAATTAGCTGACTCCTCCATGCATGATGCTGGGGCTATGGCAGGAGTAGCTGCAGACAAGGAGTCAGAATAAGCCACTCTGGCAGCTTCAGTAGACTGTGCACTAGTGTCAGCTTGGGTCATATAGGGTCGAGGAGGATGAGGATGGTTTAGTAAGCCAGTCCACCACCTCGTCTGCATGCTGTGGCTGGATAGCACGGGCAGCATCACTAAGCAGAGACAAACGTGCCCTGCCTGAGGACACACCATGTCCACCTTTGCCTGTGGACACAGACGCTGCTGGCCTCCTCATAGTGGCATGGGAACGTCTGCTTCTCCTTGTTGGCCTCCCAGACATGAAAGGGTGGGGGCTTACTACCCAAATGTAATAGAAACCAGGAAATGTGTGATTGGATGCACTTGAATGAAAATGTGTTTGGTGCACTTTAAGTTAAGAACTGACGCTAACAAAACTATAAAAAAAAGAACAAGGGGGGAACACCAGTGTCGCAGTCAGAAAAAGTTCGTCTGACATTTAAAAAAAAAGAGGGGGCAGGCAGGTGACAGAAAAAACCCCACAAAGTAACCAAAAAAAAGAGTATACAGCACTAAATGTTATGTAATGCTGTGTTAAACACTGCATTTCACTGACACACTACATTATACTCAGACTACACTGCCACGCTACACTCAGAGTCACAATAACACACTAACTCACTAGTAGCAAACTGAGCCCTCCACTCCAACACACAGCAAAAGGTTCCCGAGGGAAGGAACCTTTTGTAGTGTGGGCTTGGACTATGAGCACTGAGCCATGATTGAACAAAGTCATCATGACTTTGTCCACTCATGGCTGTGACAGTGTTCTGTGCCCTGATTGGGCAAAGCCTTCCACCTGACTAGCAGTCGGGTAAATTGCTTCATCCAATTAGGGCCCTAGAATGCACTGTGCAGCGCGCAGTGCATTGTGGGGCACTTGGCGGGCGAACATCCCACTGAGCGACCCGTAAATCTGGGTGTTCGTCGAACAAGCAATGTCCAGGCAGAACTTTTGCTCGGCCCAAACTGCTCGCCCAACTCTACTGATATTACATCCAAAAACATATGCAGCCATACACGATCCTTTTAAGTGTATCAAAAATGTATATTTATTAAGTTACTTTAGAACAGATTAGCAAAATGATAAGCCAAATGTCAAGAAAAATAACAGCTGTAATGTCCTATAGAAAATCACTACAGTAATTGATGCATCACACATACACGTAAACATAAGACACCACATATAACAATTAAAAGAAGTGTCCAGACGCCGCATAGCAACAGACAGGTAAGGTGTCAGATGAAATTTATCATGGATATGTCTTTAAAGAAAAAGAAAATACTATGTAAAGTGACAGCTTAACCTGTGCGTGGCTCCAGGAAGGAATGGATAGCTTCATCTGGTCCAGATGAAGCTATATTATGCACTATAGCGAAACACGTTGACGTCATCACGGTTCCGTCATGTGACGCCGCCTCACCAAGCTCCCAGCGTTGAGGACGCTGACTACACATGGAGACATCCAATCGAGATCGTACACAGCTGGCACCATAGGCGAAGCCATAGCTGGGTATGAACTGATATCAGTGCTTGGAGATCAGCGACCGACCTAAGGAGGGGACTACAGAGGCCATCAACATACACACTGTATGAGCGGTAATGTACCTCTAATACTGGGCAAAAGTATTTAGTCCGCCACAGGTGACTTAAAATATAGCATCTGCATATATATGAAGCCTCACATCCCCTAGCCTACCACGGTCTCATGATTGATAATACCCGGAAGGGACTAAACATCTAAGACCTAGCAAAGGTGTATATAGTACCGGGACTAAACACGATCCTAATTAAGGATTTATTTAGCACCTTACAACTGTCGTCACAGGGACTTCCAGGAAAAATCTATTTTTTTATATACATAAGATCTACACTTGATACATTCTTATCAATACCTGACTAAAGACTATTCATGATATGTTCCTCTGGATGGAAAGATCAGAATTTATGTCTCCCAATACCATGCACTTTCGGGCATTTTTTGCTTCTTTTTAAGTAATCTCATAATCAGTCAGCCTCCTCTTCCCTTTCTCTTTTCTCTATCGATTCCTTCCTGGAGCCACGCACAGGTGAAGCTGTCACTTTACATAGTATTTTCTTTTTCTTTAAAGACACATCCATGATGAATTTCATCTGACACCTTAACCTGTCTGTTGCTTTGCGGCGTCCGGACGTTTCTTTTTAATTGTTATATGTAGTGTCTTATGTTTACATGTATGTGTGATGCATCAATTACTGTAGTGATTTTCTACAGGCCATTACAGTGAAGCTGTTATTTTTCTTGACATTTGGCTTATCATTTTGCCAATCTGTTCTAAATGAACTCAATAAATATGAATTTTTGATACTCTTAAAAGGATCGCATTCTGTTGACATTAGTAACTCTTTTCTGGTGCCTCACACCCGAATCATTTGTTTTTGCTATATGTTTATTTACGGCAACAGCACCCCACATGGTGTAGGATCCATGAGTAACCACCCTACTTGTGAATATACGTGCTAAGCCTGCTTTTTTTGTTGTTTTTCATATACAGCCATATGACTTCCTACATCACGGAAAATGAGTTGGATTTTAGAGAAGTGAAACCAAAGGATATCAGTTGACTTTTAATAAACAGCTTTTCTTTTCTAACAAATCTAAAATGTATTTGAAGAAAAGAGGAAACATCAGCTATTATTAGAAATAATACTTATCTGTGAACATTGACCTACTGTCATCTTTATTTGTAACAAAAGCAATATCATACTTCCTCTACTTCCTTAACATCTGACCTGTTGGTTTACAACGTTCATTTACAAGAAATGGAGAGTGGGAATGTATCATCAATTAAGGTTTAGTACAAACGGGTTGATTTACTAAAACTGGAGAGTGCAAAATCTGGTGGATCTCAGCATAAAAACCAATCAGCTTCCAGGTTTTATTGCCAAAGCTTCATTGAATAAGCTGAAATAAGAAGCCGACTGGCTACGATGCACAGCTGCACCAGATTCTGAGTGCACCAGTTTTTGTAAATCTACCCCACAGTTCTTTACTGTATTGTCAGTTTGATACACTGTAAAAGTGAGTGGTCTTGCAAGTGCAACCCATGACTCTAAATATTCTCTGAACCTAGATCAACCTTTATCAGCATTTTTATCCATGAAGAACCCTTGAAATAATTTTCTTTCACGATACTTTTATTGAATAAAGACAAACTCACAAAACAGTGAACAGAAGCCAAGGCAAGTGGTGGAGTCTTTTGAGAATGATAACATCCACGAATAAGTAGGCCTCTTATATGGTATAGACAGTAACTACAAATAACAATGAAAGGTAACCCGGTGAGGATGCCCTGGTACCTTCACGGTCTGTAGGAACATAACGAACCATGGTACTCCCTATGATCAAAGCCTAATAAGTACACCAACCAAGCATTATTCCAAGACTCATCATATAACAAATACTATACAATACCTGAGATTGACCTATGTTTGTATATAAAAATAAAAAAGTCCAGGGGTCCTCTCAAGGACCTAAAAATAAAGAAAATATGTATCAGAGAAAAAATAAAAATAAAAGGAAAAGGAAGTGGGAACTATCCCATAAACTTCCTGATGTGCAAGAAGGCTTCATCCCCACCCAGAGCCCAAAAAGCTATACCTTCATAATAAGGGTAGAAAAAATATTGCACCAAAAATGTGGCCAGAGAGCGCTCTGGCATCCAGTGGTAAATGGCCAAAAATAAGAAATAAAAAGAAAATAGCGGAAAAAAGGAAAAAAAGAGGGAGAGTAATGCCGCTTACACACGATCGGAATTTCGGCCAGCAAAAGACCGATGAGAGCTTTTCGACGGAAAATGAGACCGTGTGTATGCTCCATCGGTCTTTTGCTGGCCGAATTCCAGCCAGCAAAAGACTGAGAGCATGTTCTTAATTTTTCGGTCGGAAAAAGTTCCTATCCAAAAATGCGATCGTCTGTGGCAATTTCCGACGCGCAAAATTCTTACGCATGCTCGGAAACAATTTGACGCATGCTCGGAAGCATTGAACTTCATTTTCTCGGCTCTTTGTAGTGTTGTACGTCACCTCGTTCTTGACGGTTGAAAGTTCAGAGAACTTTTGCGTGACTGTGTGTATGCAAGGCAAGCTTGAGCGGAATCCCGTCGGAAAAGCCATCATATCTTTTTCCGACGAGAAGTCTGATCGTACGCGGCATAAGAGTAGGAAACCAAAGAAAAAGGAATCACGAAGAAGAAAGTATGCCACGTCCCAGGGGATCTAAGACTAGCAGCGGTATGATTTCCTATAGGTCCAAAAAGTGAGAAGGTGGGTTCATCACTGAGAACTGGTCCAACCAGGGTTGCCAAATCTTACGAAATGTGTCCCTAGTATCTGCAAGTATCGCCGTAAGCTTCTCATTCCTTAACATACCATGCACCATTCGCTTCACCTCCTCAAAACTTTGTTTAATAGTTGTTGTCACCTCCTCCCAAAAAGGTCTCAAGGTAGGGCAGGACCAAAAGATGTGGAATATCGTACCGACTTCCGCATTGCACTGCCAGCACGTGTCAGGAGAAGCCCTATCCATCTTGTGAAGCATGTAAGGAACTTTATACCATTAGGATAAGATTTTAAACCTGACTTCTTTGTATTGGTTCCCTGTGGAGGATTTATGTGCCAAAAGAAGAATTTTTTCCACTTGTTGTGGTGTAAATTGAGTATCTAAGTCAACTTCCCAATGGCGAACAAATGTCGGGGTTGGTTCTCATCCAAGATCTTAACTGAATTAGCTGTTCGGACCTGAAACCTTGTTTTAACAACAAAGCTGGTTTCCGAATTTCAAAGGACTTAAGCTTATTAGTCAATAATGAACCCATCTTATTGGCATTGGCATAAAACTTCTGTTTAGTCCAGCGCAAATTGCACTCCACCCTGTCCGTCAGACAAAGGTCAAGGTCACAGCGCAATTTATCAACCAGACCTCTATTACAAGTCGAGATGTGATGTTTCAACTCTGCTGTGGCAGAAGACAGTTCAGCCTCCAGACGACAGATTTTGTCTCTTTCTTCACCCTGGAGGCATGTTGAATGAGATGGCCACGGATTACCGCTTTACAGGTCTCCCAAAGGATAAACCAAGAGGAGACTGATGGAACGTTGAGTTGGAAGTATTCTGCCGAACGGGAACTCAAATCATTGACAAATGCGTCATGGGATAGGAGGGAATCATTCATGCACCAACTAGATAATGGAGGCTTCAGTGAAAGTGAATTGCAAACCACAAAAATTGGGTCATGGTCTGACCAGTGCACCGTTAATATAGAAACTGAGCAGACTGTAGGAATTAGCTGACGAGAGACATACGCATGGTCAATACGAGAGTAACGTGCATGAGGATGGGAATAGTAAGTATAATCTTTTGTCAAGGGATGTAATTCTCTCCAAATGTCCACTAAGCCCATAGTATCTAGGAGGTCCATGTGGGACTTGGAGGGAGAGTCCACACCCCCTGGATCAGGAGCTAAGTGATCCAGACTGGGGTTGGGCACCATGTTAGAATCTCCACAGAACAACAAAGTGCTTTTGGAATGGGTGCGTATGAGGTTAAGTAAATGAGATAAAAAAGGAAGCTGACATTCATTGGGAGCATAATGGGAACAGACTGTCACCGCCAAATCCATCAGGGTACCCTGAAATAACAGGTAACGGCCCTGTAGGTCTGCAATGGTTTTCTTGCAGGTAAAGGGAACTCGATTCTGAAATTTGATAAGGATTCCGTGCTGTTTGGTAGGAGCAGTAGCATGATACACTTGGCAATAACGAGCATCAAAATATTGCAGGGTCGAGGATGATGCAAAATGCGTTTTCTGCAAACAAGCTATATTACTTCTATAAGAACGAAGGTAGTGAAAAACCTTAGTACATTTTTCAGGTGAATTTAGTCCCTGAACATTCAAGGAGAGACAATTAAGGGCCATAGCAAAATGCTAAAGAATTATAGGCAGAACACTCACTGAAACAGCCATAGAATCCCCAGGGCAAGCGAGAAGAGAAAAGAAGAGGAGAAGAGTTAGTAAAAAACAAAAAAGAAAAAAGGCCTCAACAAGGAACCAGTCCCTCGGGGGAAAAAGTCTGGTACCACAACGCTACCCTTGGCACCCAACACTCGAGAGTGTGGAGCCAGCCGGTGGTCGTAGATAGACTCCCCACCATGAGGGAGCCATCTCAGCCAGTGGAATGAGGGAAGCATGAATCACCTCGGGCGCGAAGGGCCTCCCGATCAGAAGATTATCCTTAACAATAGCAGGATACCCATGAGTAAAAATGTGGAGCGAGGAAAAGAAAGGAAAAAAAAAGGGGGGGGCACCCCTCACGTAACTCACTCTCTTTCATAGGTCTATATCAGGTACCAAACCATGCCCCCACTTATGATAACTTCTGAAGCGTCCACAATAGACCACAGGCCACAAAACATATAAGTATTCCCAGTAGTGGGTAAGGGAGGGAAGGGAAAAAGGGGAAGGAAGGAAGGAAAGGGGAGGGAAAGTAAGGGGAGGGGGGAGAAGAGGGAGAGGGTGGGTAAGGGGAGGGAAATGCAGAATCTGTTTGATCAGGACATGAAGGTCACAGATATAAGGATGCTACACCATAGTAATAATATGTAGACAACTTAAAAATACACATTAGAAGTACAACCACGGTAACAGTAGGTTCTCCGCAGTGCAAGAGTATAAGCCTCCAGGAAGAGCAATCAACCAGTGAGGGACACAAAGTCCCCACTCCTGGCCCAGAAAGTCACAGGGCAAGACGGGGTCAAAAGAGCCCACAAATTTGAACCTAGGCCCCACTGAAAAGAGGGGAACCTGAACAACCTAAGCATAATGGTCCAGCAATGCAACAGAGTAGGTAAAAGTAACAACCCCAGCTGAAACATTCCCAGATAGAGGTAAAACAAAATAACTCCTCACCCCCCCCCCCCCCCCCAAAAAAAAAATAGAAGTCCAGAAAAGCTTTTGACAGCCAAAAATGTAAGAAAAACAAGAAAACACATGGGTCCATGGGTCACATGTAACAAATAGTGGGAACTACCATCACAGGAGCAGGTAACCATTGCAATGGTCTTGAGGGTAACCAGTTCTGGAAACCCATTAAACTCCAGAGTTCAAGATAGTATATTACCCCAACTGTAGACCACATCTGTCGGTGAGAAAAACACAAGTTCCCCTGCAGAAAAACACATAGGTCTATAGTTCACATGTAACAAATAGTGGGAATTTCCATCACAGGAGTAGGTAACTGTTGCATTGGTCTTAAGGGTAACCAGTTCTGGAAACCCAATCTGCTCCAGAGTTTAAGACAGTACATTATCTAACCGTAGACAATCTCTGTCGGTGAGAGAAAAACCATGGTTTGGAACACCTGGGAGTGAAGGACTTGCAAAGCCTGTGACTTTTGAGAGCCCGGCTTGTGATTTGCAGGAGCTGTAGGAGGGGTTTTAGTGCTTGACATTCCAGTATAGTCGATTGGGACAGATCAGAAAAGACGTGGTAGGGATGGCCTTGAAAATTTAGCGAGCGGGAATCTCTGGAAACCCGTATCACCGCCTCAGTGCGATATTAGTGAAATTTCAGGATGACATCCCGTGGCAATGCAATCTATCTATTTCTAGTCTATCTTCTGGGATAGAAGGAACCAATTCCTGCAGTAGAACCAGCTTTAGGCCCTGCAAATCCGTGACAGTTTCCAGGAGCCCCCGAACTCTAATATTACTTCGGCGAGCCCTGTTCTCAAAGTCTTCAAGCTGTGCATGCAGAGAGGCAATCTCACCCTGCAACTCCTCCAGGTCCATCTCATGGGCATCTAGGACAGTGGTTGCTGCATCCAGCCTAGCTTCAGAGAGGGATGAATGTTGTCCCAGTTCTTTCAGCTCCTTCTTAATAACTGAAGTGAGCCGCTTAGATACTGTGGTGAGCTCCTCCTGCACTATTTCTCTGATTCTGTCCAGCCAGGACACCTCAGGGTCCTCTTCTTGGGATAAAAGGGCAGTGGGGAACTGACAGAGGCCATTGGGGCATCCCTCTGAAGCCACGGGAGAGCGGCACGCTGGGTTCACCTTTAGCGGGCTCAGCATCATCCTGGGCGGCTGGTGCCGTTGCAGCTTCAGGTTCTGTACCACCTTGGATTTGCTTTTTTCGGCGGGCCATGATGCCCCTGTGATCGGCAGGGGGTCAGCTTCCTCTGGAGCCTAAAGAATCTGCTGCTGTTGGTTAGCTGGAGGTCCGTTAATGCACCTGAGGTGTGCGGAGCAATACAAAACAGATTACAGTGCACACATACAAAAATTGACATTTAAATCCTGCAAGGCTATTTAAAAACACCTGAACATATTCAAAAAATATGGGGATTTGGTCACATTATATGGTCATATAGTGCTAAGCCCACTTGGTGCGCCAAATTACCCCATTTTCATTAGGTCCTACACTAGTAATAGAATGAAAAATCCTGCGTCTCAACCACGGGAGACAAACTCCTCTTTATGGGAGAACTGAAGGGACTCCTCCTATGAACTGGTGGACACTAAAACAAGGTAATGGGGGGGTGCTCTGGCCCAAGGAATCTGGTAAGAGACAATACAATATACATACAAAATCATACTGGGGGGCACACCCTAAAAATGCGTTTACATTCAAGACCAACAAACAGTACAAAATATATTACAGTGCACACATACAAAAAATGACATTTAAATCCTGCAAGGCTATTTAAAAACACCTGAACATATTTAAAAAATATGGGGATTTGGTCACACTATATGGTTATATAGTGCTAAGCCTACTTACTGCGTCAAAGTAGCCACGGGAGAGCAGCGCACTGGGTTCTCCTTCAGTGGGCTCGGCGCCATCTTGGGCAGCTGATGACGTTGCGGCTTCAGGTCCTGCACCGCCTTGGATTTGCTTTTTTTTTTTGGCGGACCCGTGGTGCCCCTGTGATCAGCAGGGGGTCGCCTTCCTCTGGTGCCTAAAGAAAGGGAATCTGCTGCTGTTGGTGAGCTGGAGGTCCGTTAATGCGCCCGAGGTGTGCGGAGCGGACTCGGACTGCAGCCATTCAGGTCCGCCTTGCGCATGCGCCTTCCCCTTTAAGTCGTTTTCAGGCTCCTGGGAATCCCCTTCTAAAAAAAAAGATTATACCTACAGCTCATGGTACATTAAAAAAGATCAAGTTGATAAACCTTTTTTTAATATAAAAGAATATGAAGTTTGGGGTACCTAGAATATTTGACAATTTATTTTGTTACCAACGCCCTACAAGATGATTTTTAGTGATATTCTTGAAATGAATATTTTCTGCAGACTGTAAAATTTGTGGGTTCCGCTATTTTATTAGTGGTCAGTGTAGAAGTGCTCCCCTTTATTGTTGGTTAGTGGAAAAATGCTCCCTTGCACTGATGTTCAGTGTAATGTACAAAAGGTAGACTGGCCACACTCCACTGAAACACCAAATCCTTAATTGAAAAAGTCAAAAGCTCAGGATAAAAATATCACAGCACAGGAGCACAAACAGGTGGGAGGGTTGGCACATTTCACGCAAACAGCGTGGAATCATAACACCTGCAAGCCCGATGGGCTGAATTGTGAATGGGATGTTACGCGTTTTTTATTTGCAGGTCCTCTCTTTTGCATAGGAGACACAGTTCCCCCCCTTTGGGACTTTTTTATTTTCCTCCCCTCTTTTGGGTTGCTCTCATGTGTGGTTTTTCGTATATTTTTTTTCCATGTTCTTCATTTTCTTTCTCTTTTTTTTGTTTATCCTTGTTGGTTTATTAGTATATTTATATTTTCTCATGTTTTTTTTTCCTTTAAAAGTGCCATGATTAAGCGCTGTTTGCGTGAAACACGTCAACTCTCTTGCTTGTTTTTGCTCTTGTGCTGTGATGTTTTTGTCCTGAGCTTTTGACTTTTTCAATAAGTATTTGTCAATTCAGTGGAGTGTATGACCATTCTACCTTTTGCACCTTATATTTTGAAGGTGAGCACCTCTATCTGTGGATGGGACATGGGTGTATAACATGCTTACACCTGGAGTGGTTTTATTTTTTGTGAACTGATGTTTAGTGTAGGTGGGAGATCAATCCACCATTAGTCACTGCTGAAGGAACCCCTAGGAACTTCAGAAGGAACATTGACTAAGAAACCTTGGCCTAGGTGGACTCTGTAGCAACATGGACAAGTTCTATTTATTTATATGAAGTGATTGAGCTGTCATAAGGTTATGGCACACATAAGCAGGTTAAAGGACATTGGCAGGCACACAAATGGATTCCTATATATTTGTGCAATGTTTCTTCCATGTGCTGTGTCTGCATTACAGCTCTATTCATCCACAGGATGTATCACCTTCATCTGAAGAAGCACTAGTTCAGTTATCAAAGTTATTCCTGCTAATCATCAAAAGGCTGGCTGAAGAAGACATACAAACAGTATCAGTTTGCAATAAAATGCAATACAAAGAACAATCCAAAGTTTTAAACAGTTCTTTCGCTATATTTGCACCTTTTATATACATATTTGGATTCCACCAACATACTTTTAAGATTCTGGTCCATTTTCATATGATTGCATCACACAATTTTTACAAATTTGTCAGCTGCAAATCTCTTTTATTACAACATCTTAAACGTAGAGAAGAAAGAAATTATCTTCTTACACGAAAAAAGCCAAGATAAGATAAGAGGTAATTTCTCTACTGACCACCAATGTTAGGGGCACTTCTCCAATTTCTTCCAGTACAAAGTGGCATTTTTTGTACTGACCACCAAGGTAAAGGCAGTGTTGTAACAAAGGGGGTGCAGCCCGTACCAGATACCACAAGTCTAAAGGGTGCCACAGCTGGCTTATTATCTTAATGTTAGTTTTACTTGTGCCAGTGCTGCAGCTACTTACATTACACTTCACACTGACAGATTGGCTACACTAGCTATAGTGAGTGACAGGGAGGAGGAGAAGATGAGTGATGATCACCCTCCTCCTGCCTAAGTCCTACCCCCACTGCATCAGACTGCACAAGCTCCTGACCACCTTATCTGACTGGTGAGGCACCACCAGCACCTTAGATTGATTTGGGAGATCCTGCCAAAAGTCCCAAATTAGGAGAGGGGATTGTATGGCAAAGGCCCTGTACTGAAAGAGAGTGTTGGGTGGAGAAGGCCCTGGACTAGTAGAGGGAGGTGCCCCCACACTAGGAGATGAAGGTATGGAGCCAAGTACCTGGAATGGGGGAGAGGGGTATGCAGAGGAGTTCCTGGACTAGGACAGGTGGTGTGCAGAGGAGCAGTCATGGGCGTAACTACCACCATAGCGACCCATTCGGGCGCTATGGGGCCCACAGCCGAGTGGGGCCCAGTGAGGATAAGAGCACCGCCGGCACAGTCTCCCAGCCAGGGGAAGAAAGAGGAAAGGAAGAGGCGAGCTGTCCGTATCAGCAGAGAGCTGAATTGCCCGATGGAAGAGCTTTCATTAGAACTTCCAGTGTTCCCGGGGCTCAAGTCACATAGCTTCACCTTTTGGCCCGGTGCCTTTGATAGACAGAACGCCGATCCAATGCGGGACATGTGACGTCATCAAAGGCGTCGGGCCAAGAGGTGGGGCTATGTGACGATGAGCCCCGGGAAGACAGGAAATTCAAATGAAAGCTATTACAGCGGGAAATCCCGCTCTCTGCTGATCTGGGTGGCTTGCCTCTTCCTCTGCATAGGTGGGGCTGTATGGGGCACAGGCAGACCAGGCACAGGTCATGCTGTATGGGGCACAGGTCACGCTGCATTGGGCACAGGTCACGCTGCATTGACAATAGGGCAGCTGTAAGGGGGGGCTGTTTGCAGGGGGGCCCCATACAACATTTTGCTATGGGGCCCTGCTATTTCTAGTTACGCCCCTGGGAGCAGTGGTGTTCTGCGTCTGCTTGGCATTTCTTTTTTGAGTTGCATGGCGCTGTGCCACTATCTCCCACACCACAGCACCGTGCAGGTCAAATGAAGAAATGTCAGTAAGCCGCAGCACCCCCCTGCCAAGTCCATATAGTGCCTCAGTGACAGCGGAGCACAGAATGAGGAGGTCTCCTCCACTTGCTGCTCATATGACAGAGCCGACAGTGGGACTCCTGCCCCATATGATGAGTGGGTTTAGAGAGGGGAAATATTTGTACATGGGGCAGGGCAGGAGTACAAAGGGGGGTGCCTGTACTGAGGATTCTGTACGATAGGGGGGTTAATGTCTCTACTGAGGATTCTATATGGGATTTGGGGGGAGGGGGGGGGGGGATGAAGGTGGGGTATCTGTATTAAGAATTATGTATAGTATGGAGGATTCTGAACGGTATGGGGGGGAAATGGCCGTACTGATGATTCTGTATGTTAGAGGGGGTATCTGTAATGAGGATTCTAAACAGGATGGGCGGGTGGTGTCTGTACTGAGGGGTCTGACCTGAGGGGTTCAGTCTGTACTGAGGTGTCTGAGTAAGGATTTCGGTCTAAACTGAGGGGTCTGCGTTGGTGGTAGCGGTCCATACTGGAGGTTCTGTGTTGGTGGATTGGTCTGTAATGAGGAGTCTGTGTTTGGAGGGGGGGGGGGGGGTCGGTCTGTTCTGCGGGGGGCTCTGTACTGAGGGGTAGGCTGGGATTTAGTAATGTTAGGGAGGATCTGCACTGTGGGTGGGGGGTGATTTGTACTAGGAAGAATGAGAATTTTTAGTTGTACATTGTAAAGCGGTCTGTGCATTATGCACTGATGATCCCTGCACTATAGACACTTAGGGGAATTGATCAAATCTATAGCAGACAGAAGCTGGCGCAACTGTGTATGGCAACTAATCGGCTTCTATATTTTAAAAGCTGAACAAGCTGAAGATAGAAGCTGAATGGTTGCAATGCACAGCTGTTCTAGATTCTGTCTGCTTTTCTTTTGTTACATGCCCCTTACTGTGTTTTATTTTTCGTACCTCGGACTACTGTACTCTTAGTACATTACTCCTGAAGTTTTTCTGCAAGTTAGGCTGTGTGCAAAAAAGGATATGTAATGGAACAGTTTAATTTTAATAAAATGAGTGGGTTGTGGTTTGTACATGTCTGTTAGCCTCTTATGGCTCCATCATTAAAGCATATTTTGTGGGTAAAAGGACTGTGGCATATGTGTGCTGATTATAGGGGGGGTAGACCGTGCCTCTTTAAGCCCTTCCCCTGCTCGTGCAATTTGGCTACACCCACAAATTGGCATAGCATGCAAAGCACCCGCTTTTGCCATTTTTTGGGGGGTAAAAAAAAAAATGTAACAGCCCCTGGTGCTAAACACGCCACTGGGTAAAGGAGTCATTTTTTTTCCACTGATCACCAAAGTAGGGAGCACATTATAACTGAGTACTTATGCGAGGGGCACTTCTCAACTGATCACAAATGTAAGGGTGCATTTGTCTACTGAACATCAATGTAAGAGAGTACTTCTTTATAGACCACCAAAGTGAGGGGACATTTCTACACTAACCAACACAGTAATAGAGGACTTATCTACTGACCCCTATTGTAAAGGAGCATTCCTCAAATGAGCACCCATATAAGGGGGCATTTCCTCTTGAACAACCATTGTGAAGGAACACTACAGTTTTCTCTCTACATTTCTTTTCTGGCTATGATTATGCATTTCATTATTCCTGAAAATAATCTTGTTGTATAAAGCAGAGGGTTGGTAAAAAAATGTTGAAATAAGCAAATACCTCATTCTTTTTCATTTCTATATACAGTATCTCACAAAAGTGAGTACACCCCTCACATTTTTTCTAAATATTTTATTATATCTTTTTATGCGACAACACTGAAGATATGATACTTTGCTACAATGTAAAGCAGCGAGTGTACAGCTTGTATAAATTTGCTGTCCTCCTCAAAATAACTCAACACACAGCCATTAATGTCTAAACTGCTGGCAACAAAATGAGTACACTCCTAAGTGAAAATGTCCAAATTAGGCCCAAAGTGTCAATCTTTTTTGTGTGGCCACCATGATTTTCCAACACAGCCTTAACATGGAGTTCACCAGAGCTTCACAGGTTGCCACTGGAGTCCTCTTCCACTCCTCCATGACGACATCACGGAGCTGGTGGATGTTAGGGACCTTGTGCTCCTCCTCCTTCTGTTTGAGGATGCCCCACAGGTGCTCAATAGGATTTAGGTCTGGAGACATGCTTGGCCAGTCCATCACCTTTACCCTCAGTTTCTTTAGCAAGGCAGTGGTCGTCTTGGAGGTGTGTTTGGGGTCGTTATGTTGGAATACTGCCCTGCAGCCCAGTCTCCGAAGGAAGGGGATCATGCTCTGCTTCAGTATCTCACAGTACATGTTGACATTCATGGTTCCCTCAATGAACTGTAGCTCCCCAGTGCCGCCAGTACTCATGCAGCCCCAGAAGATGACACTCCCACCACCATGCTTGACTGTAGGCAAGGCACACTTGTCTTTGTACTCCTCACCTGGTTGTCCCAACACATGCTTGACACCATCTGAATAAAATAAGTTTATCTTGGTCTCATCAGACCACAAGACATGGTTCCAGTAATCCATGTCCTTAGTCTGCTTGTCTTCCACAAACTGTTTCCGGGCTTTCTTGTGCATCATCTTTAGAAGAGGCTTCCTTCTGGAATGACAGCCATGCAGACCAATTTGATGCTGTGTATTGTCTGAGCACTGACAGGCTGAATCCCCCCCCCCGCACTCCTTTAACCTCTGCAGCAATGCTGGCAGCACTCATACATCTATTTCCTGAAAACTACCTCTGGATATGATGCTGAGCACGTGCACTCAACTTCTTATGGTCAACCATGGCAAGGCCTGTTCTGAGTGGAACATGGTCTTGCCCACCGAGCTGCAGCTCAGTTTCAGGGTCTTGGCAATCTTCTTATAGCCTGGGCCAGTGATGGTGAACCTTGGCACCCCAGATGTTTTGGAACTACATTTCCCATGATGCTCATGCACTCTGCAGTGTAGTTGAGCATCATGGGAAATGTAGTTCCAAACATCTGGGATGCCAAGGTTCACCATCACTGGCCTAGGCCATCTTTATGTAGAGCAACGATAGGATTTTTATAACAGCTTACCTGTAAAACCCTTTCCTGGGAGTACATCATGGGACCCAACTTAACTTAATGGGTTATGGGCCACCTTCAGGTGTTGACGCTGGTATACCCAATCAAGGAAGCTCACTCCCTATATAACCCCTCCTCCTTCCAGGAGCACATCAGTTTTTGTAGCAAAGCAATATACTTAAATCCCAAAAGAGGGGAGGGTCCTCTATGTCCCATGATGTACTCCAAGAAAAGGATTTTACAGGTAAGCTGCTATAAAAATCCTATTTTCTTTATCGTACATCATGGGACACAGAGCCTAAGTAATTACTTAATGGGATGTCCCATAGCAATGCTACTTGAGGGGAGGGAGAGACAACCCGCAGGGTACCCCCAGACTTGAGGACTTATACTGCTGCCTGCAGCACACTGCGCCTGAAGGCGATAACCTTATACCCCCTTACATCCACCTGATAAAATTTTGTGAATGTATGCACTGAAGACCAAGTTGCGGCCTTACAGATCTGAGCCATGGAGGCCTGGTGACGCACTGCTCAAGAAGCACTAACCGCCCTGGTAGAGTGCGCCTTAACTTGAAAAGGGGGAAACTTACCCCTTAAATTATAAGTTTGAATTATAACTTGCCGAATCCACTTAGCGACAGTGGATTTCGACGCTGCCTGTCCTTTCTTAGGACCGTCTGGCAGAATAAATAAGACATCAGTCTTAAGAATCTGAGCAGTTGTCTTTAAATAGATTCTCACTGCTCTGACCACATTAAGACAATGTAGTGACTTTTCTTCCCTGGAACATGGTTTTGGAAAAAACGATGGCAGGACAATATCTTGGTTCAGGTGAAAACCTGAAACCACTTTTGGCAAAAAGCCTGGACAAGGGCGTAACACCACTCTGTCCTCATGAATAATCAAATATGGCTCTTTACAAGAAAGAGCAGCCAATTCCGAAACCCTCCTTGTTGAGGATATAGCAACCAAAAATACCAGCTTCCTTGTCAGAAGGACTAAGGGAATATGCTGTATCTGTTCAAATAGATGTTTTTGTAACACTGACAAAACTAAGTTCAAGTCCCAAGGGCTTAAGGGTGATTTAACTGGTGGGTTGATCAACAATACCCTTGCATAAAACCCCGGAAAAAGAATGCGTAGCAAGCGGTCTTTGAAATAAAATCGATAAGGCTGAGACTTGGCCCTTAATAGTACTCAAGACCAACTTCATCTCTACGCCAAATTGTAGAAAGGGAAGAATTCTGCCTATGATATATCTTCGAGGGTGCCAACCCTTGGATTCACACCAGGAAACATAAGCCTTCCAGACTCTATAATATATAGTTCTGGAAGCTGGTTTCCTTGCATTAATCAAAGTAGAGATAACTGACCCGGAAAGCCCACGTTTCTTCAGCATGTGGATTTCAATAGCCAGGCCGTTAAATTTAGCGTTTGTAAAGTAGGATGGAATATCGGCCCCTGTGAGAGCAGGTCTGGCCCTAGTGGAAGGGACCATGGATCCCCCACTGCCATCTTTACGATTTCTGCATACCATGACTTTCTGGGCCATGCTGGTGCTGCCAGAATTACCGGTTTTCTTTCCAGCTTGATCCTGCAAAGAAGTCGAGGCAGCAATTGAATAGGAGGAAATGCATAGATCAGTGAGAACTGATCCCATGGTATCACCAATGGATCTGTTCTGCATGCAAATGGATCCTTTGTTCTGGACACAAAGTTGACTAACTTTATGTTGAACTGGACGCTAGGAGATCTACGTCCGGAGTCCCCCATCTTTGACAAACAGCCCGAAAATATGTTTGGGCGAAGAAACCATTCCCCTGGGAATAATCTGCTGGCGGCAAAAGTAGTTTGCCTGCCAATTCCCTATTCCCTGAATGAAGACTGCCGATAGGCACGGAATATTTCTTTCTGCCCAAGTTAGAATATGGTTCACCTCTCTCTGCGCTGAGAGACTCCTGGTGCCCCCTTGGTGATTGATATAGGCCACAGCCATGGCATCGACGGATTGGATCCTGACAGGACAATCCCTTAACCTGGAAGTCCAGGCTCTCAGAGCCAGACGCACTGCCCAAATCTCTAGGATGTTGATGAGCAAGTCTCTTTCATTCTTGAACACTGACCTTGGACAGTAGTCTTCTCCAGTACTGCTCCCCAGCCTGAAAGGCTGGCGTCTGTCGTTACCACTTTCCAGATAACTGGTCTGAAGGATTTTCCTTTTAGCAGATTCTTTAGTAACCAATAATTGAGGTTTTGGGACACCCTTGGGGACAGCCGCATTGGCAAGTCCAAAGCTTGGATCGTTTTGTTCTAAGCAGATAGAATACTGTTTTGCAACAGTTTTCAATGGAACTGGGCATAGGGAATTGCTTCGAATGAAGCCAAAATCTTTCCTAACAATCTCATGCAAAGGCGAATAGAGGGATCTCCTTCTGACCTGACCCTCTGCACCAACTCTCTTATGGAGTTGTTTTTTGCCTGGGCAAGAACACCTTTTTCTGGGCTGTATCTATGATCAGGCCCAAATACTCCAGCTTTTTTAGCGGTTTTAAGGGAGACTTCTCTAGGTTGAGAACGCAACCCAGACTTTTCCAGGTAACTGGTTGTAATGCGTACACTTTACTCCGAACACCAATTGGTCCATTAGCAATAAATCGTCTAGGTATGCCAAGACTGTTTATGCCCTGTGCCCTTAACCTGGCTAGAGGTGGGGCTAGCACTTTTGTGAACACTCGGGGTGCTGTAGCTGGCCCGAAGGGCAAGGCTACAAACTGAAATGCTGTTCTACATTCGAACCTTTGGTGAGTGGGAAATATATGGACATGCAGATATGCATCCCTGATGCCGATAAGACGCCAGAAGTTTTCTCCTTGTAGGATAGAAACTATTGACCTGATCGACTCCATAGAAAGGAGCGGATCTTCAGGAACTGATTTAGATTCTTTTAGATCTAGAATGGATCTGTTGAATTTCTGCTTGAATCCATACATGTACAGGAAACGCATGAAAAAGGCAGTGAAGGTTTTAAGGAACCTAAGAAGAAACAGAACTATCAGCTGACTCTACTAGAGGTAGCTTGAAAGAGGCACGAACCATCTCTGGAAGAGATTTGTACCAGCAATCTCTCAGATTGCGAGGCTGAAAAAAGGTTCAACTCCAGTTGTCTCCTCCGCAGAGGAGTAATTGGTTTGCCTTTCTTCCTGATCAGCTGAGGGTAACTCCTCATCCTCTACCCACTGTTCCCTTGATAAGGGGTCTAAGGTGGGGGAGGGGGGATCTAAGCAGATGCGGTTAAAGTCACTAATTTTCCTTCTAGTCCCTGCAGGGCGGAGGAAAGACGCATTTTCAATCATGTATACAGGGGCTGAATGTGTTCTCCTCTAGAGTCTAACGGTGGAGATCATCGCCACTGCCTAGAGGCAGCTGCCCCTGGTGCAGGGAAAGGAATCAGTTTAAATAAAAGGATGTTTATACCTTCTTTTGGGCAAAAGAGTATCTTTCCCGCTAGAAATCAGAAAATGTATTGAAATGTATTTGACCAAATCCTCCCCAAATAGTCGCTCCCCATGAAAAGGGAAACTAGTCAGAAGCTTTTTTGCAAGATGCTTCGGCTGACCAACTTTTTAACCACAGGGTCCTACGCATGTGTTTTAGCACAAGTGCAAGGCGGGATGCTTGGTGAATAGAGTCTTTCATGGCGTCTATGGCAAAACATAGTGCCTTTGGTAGTTCGGCTAACTCGCGGACTTGTTGTACAGGGACCTCCCTAAGGGGCTCTTTGAACTGGTCCTTTAGGGACTGACAGATGCCCATTGCAGCGACTTCAGGCTGAGAAACGGCACCTGCCAGGGAAAAAGAGGATTTTAACAAAAATTCTAACTTTGTATCTGTATCTACACAAGCATTTGTGCATTGTCTACTGGACAAGATAAATTTTTATTGATGCTGGAAATCGCAGCGTCTACTGCTGGTACTTTCCATCTCTTGTGACTTTCTCCTCCATGGGATAGAGAACTGAGAAACTCTTTGGAGGGAGAAATGCTTATCCGGATGGTCCCATTCAGCATAAATAAGCTTTTCTAGTAATGCATGGACCGGAAACGCATAAAAAAGGTTGTAAAGGTTTTAAAGAACCCAAGGAAGGGACCGAACTTTCAGCTGACTATGTTAGGAGTAGCATGAAAGTGGAACGAACCATCTCCGTATGAGTTTGTACCATCAATCTCTCAGATTGCGAGGTTGCATAAGGTTCATCAACTGTTGTTTCCTCCACAGAGGAAAAATTGGCTTGTTTTTCTACGTGATCGCCTGAGGGTAATACCTCATCCTGTGCCCACTGTTCCCTTGGTAAAGAGTTTGAGGTGGGGAAGGGGGATCTATCACGCTTCCTATCCCCTTGGATGGAGGATGCGATTAAAGCCGCTAATCTTCCTTCTGAGCCCTGCAGGGCAGAGGAAAATGCATCTTCAGTCATGAATACAGGGGCTGAAGTGTGAGAAGCAGTGGAGGCATGACTGGAGTTCCCAGCGCCTGGGGGTGGCATTTTTGGCACCCTTGTGGTAGCTCTGGAAGTCACAATGCTAAGCACAAAAGCAAAGGGAATTTAAGACAAATATACTATTTGCTGAGCAATAGTCTAGCAATAATGTTACCATACAGTTCAATTTCTTATGCTGAATAATTGTATTTCCTGTACTGGAAATGCCTGTATACACCATTAACGTGACCCAGCACGCCTGTGTCCTGTGTGATAGCCTCTTCACTTCAGCTGCTCTTGATAGAGACTTTCTGTCATAAGAGCATCAGCTTTATATGAGAGACTTCAGGTGTGAGCCTGATTACTTCCCAGTATGTGCGCCGTGTGCTCCACGTGGATGCTGGACAGCGCCGCCTGTCTTAGACCACGCCCCCTTTCGGTGACCTGCCCTCTTCCTTTCAAATTAACTTTAGCAAGCATTTGGGACTGTAATGCAGACCCGAAGGAGGAGGCTGCCACTGCCATCTGGCGCTCCTGGCAGTTTCACTGTATGGGCGCAACAAGCTTTAAACAGGCAAGTAAAACATAATAAAATGTTATTAAACTGCTGCTGGCTGTTGCTAAACCTTCCAAACTTGATGTACAAAAAAAGCCGCGCCATCCCGCATCACTCAGGGGGGGTGGGGGGAGGATATTTGTATAGATTGATAGATAGATTGATAGATAGATAGATAGATAGATAGATAGATAGATAGATAGATAGATAGATAGATAGATAGATAGATAGATAGATAGATAGCAGTTGAAACTTATATTCTCATTAAGTGTAAATCAGTTTAGCGCTGACACATTGCCAAATACTAAATATGCAATACTGCCCAAATTATGTAGTACAGCTTTTACATTGCTGTACCCCCAGCCCCTTAGTTTCCCCAATTGGGGGGGGGGGGACATCTTGTTCAATTCAAACCCCTAAAGACCGGGTCCCTTTTAATAGGAGCTCTACTCCTTTGGACCTGTATAGAAACCCTCAGGAGCAACTTTAGGTAATGTAGCAAGACCAAAAAGAGTCCTGGTTCCTAGGGTCCAGCCCTCAAAGAGAAGCGTTACAGGCAAAACCTCATTCTTCTATGCGAGGCCCGGGTACCATCCTGTGGCCTCAGTGGCGTGGATGGATCCGGTTGTGGAGGTTTTTTAAATCCAGCATGGATCCGTCCTGGAGCTCCTCAGAGCACATCTTCACTCATGACCAACATCTTTAGACAATGGCGAAAAAACTGATGTGCTCCTGGAAAAAGGAGGGGTTATATAGGGAGTGAACTTCCTTGATTGGGTATACCAGTGTCAACACCTGAAGGTGGCCCATAACCCATTAAGTAATTACTTAGGCTCTGTGTCCCATGATGTACGATAAAGAAAATTATTTTTTTCAGATCCTCAGAGTTCTTTGCCTTGAGGTGCCATGTTGAGCTTTCAGTGACCACTATGAGACAGTGAGAGTGATAACACCAAATTTAACACACCTGAGACCCTGTAACACTAATGAGACACATGACACTGGGGATGGAAAATTTGCTAATTGGGCCCAATTTGGACATTTTCACTTAGGGGTGTATGCACTTTTGTTGCTAGCGGTTTAGACATTAATGGCTGTGTGTTGTTATTTTGAGGGGACAGCATACTTACAATGTTATACAAGCTGTACACTCACTACTTTACACTGTAACAAATAAAAAAAATAAAAAAAAAATAAAATATTTACAAAAACATGAGGGGGTGTACTCACTTTTGTGAGATACTGTACATGTAGAACTCAGCAATATTTTTGCTAGAAAATAACTTAGAACCTTCAAACATTATATTTTTTGAAAGCAGAGAACACAGTCCTGCTGTCTCTCTTTCCTCCTCATTTGTCCCTCATTTTGGTCTGATCTATATAGTATAAAAAATGCACTTTTCATCTTTCAAAAAGTGTTTCCCAGTGCTAAACCTTTCATCCAATTTCTAAATTGCTGCATTTGTAAATTTCAAAAGCCAGTATAAAGGAATAGTAGTGGTATAAAAAAAAAAAAAAAAACACTTGCGGATTTGACAATTTCTTTTTTGTCTAATTTTCCTTAAAGGGGGCGTGGCAGGGGGGGGGGTGTGCATCCTATGCCTACATACTTTTGCTAATCGGTGTCCCTCATTCCCATCATCTCAAAAAGTTGGGAGGTATGGTTATTGCAATTTTTTTGTGTTTCACGATATTTGCACAGGCATTTTTAAACACAATCTTTTAAGGAAAAAAATATACTACATAACAAATTTTAGTGCACACAAACAATATAATACCCGTTTTTTTGGTAAAAAAAATATAAGAGATTACTAGCAAATTAATAGATACCTAACGTGTCATGCTTTAAAATTGTGCACACTTGAGGAACAGCCACAAACTGCTGTACCTAAAAATCTCCATAGGCAACGCTTTAAAAGCCTTTATAGGTTACCAGTTTGGAGTTACACCGAAGATCTGATGCTAGATATACTACTCTCTTTCTGACGCTCGTGGTGATACCTCACATGTGGTTCGATCCCCATTTACATATGCGTGCAGGACTTATATGTGAGTTCGCATTTGCATGTGACCGTGGGGGGGACAGGCACTTTCATTTTTTATTTTACTTAAAACATGTACTTCCTGATAACTTTTTTCTGGTTCAGTCACATTCATCACAGTTTCTCCCTCTTTTAGTGGCTTTGGGGGGTGGGCATTCCTCCAGGAATGAGTGCAGCTCACGCCTGCTGTATTGCGAGCATTGTAAACTATTGGCTGGGCTCACAGAAAATAGGCAGAATGACACTGCCTCAATCTGTTCTAAAGAGGACATCTGGGTGTTGAACCGCGAAGGGAAGCTGGAAGCAGTGCTAGAGTGTAAAGAAAGTAAATACAACTTGGGACTTTTTTTATTTTTTAAATACAAGGGAGCAGCAGACCTAAAAGTAAAAGAAGAAAAAAAAAAAGCTGGTGTTCTACTTTAACAATGCAAAGAAGTGGAATATCAGATAGTATATCTTCAGAAAACCCCAAAACATTACATAAAGGAAAAATGACACATGAAGTATGCCAATATAGTTTCAAGGGTGGATCTTAATTGTTGGAACTGAGTCTCTGTGATGAACCACAGTGAAATTTGTTATCTATAAATTTGTATTCAAAAGTTTTTTTTTGTTTTTTTTTTACTGCTGTTGTAATTGCTATTGTATCCTTTTAAATCATGACTAAGATTTAGCCACACCTATATTTTTAAAAATACAACTTTTATATCCGGCATTACTTCATATATGGAAATGAAGACCTAGCCGGCTCTAAAAAAGCTGTAGTACCGAGTGGTCACTGGGGTGATGATGCTTTGGAAACAACACATCCCAAAATAAAACCATTTTTGGTGTGTTAATGACGTCTGTCAATAAGTAACATTAAGGAAGTGAGACAAAAGTTGTGTAAGCGTAAATGTGGTTATGAACCGCATTTTACACAAGACTGACTGCAGAATTCCCAGTCTATTCATTAAATTTCCCTTTAAAATCCTTTTTTTTGTTGACTTGATTGATGGGTATCGCAGCTCCCCACCCCTGTGTAAGGCTGTTTTTCTAGCAGGGAAAGAAAGTCCTACAAGTCGCACATCACAGCAAAACCCTATAAGGTGGTGTATGATAGCCTCAGCCCGGGCTGCAACCAGGCCATGCCCCCAATGCGTTAACTCTACCCCCATTATTATGCGTGGAGTGCATACATTGAGGGCGAGCCCTGGTTGGAGCCCGGGCTGAGGCTGTCACACCTTCTTACAGAGTTTTGCAACTTTTAGGACTTCCTTTCCCTACTACATGTTTGAACTGGGACAAGCTCTGTCCTTGTCAGCACTCCAAGCAGGTTGTCATGCAAGAGGACCTGGGGGAGCCTTGAACGGCACCTGTCATTTTTGTTGTGGGTCATGGGATCTATATGTCTCTGCCACTTTAGAGCTGAAGAGGTTACCCTCATTTCTATTAATTAACTAATTAATTAATTAACGATTGTGTTGGAATGGTTTAAGGGAAACGTGAAAAGTGACCTGGGGTGTGCGGTAATCCCGTGGTCAGTATGCCTAAAGGGTGCAAAAATAAAGACAGTAGGATGAGCTAGCAAAACAGATTTATTTGAAAGTAATCATATGAACAATAATCAGCCAAATGTATGAAAGCTCGTGACATCTCAACATGTGGATCATGGACATATCTGGAGAAACATGCTGAATTCCAAATACCTAACTTCTTTATAATGTGATCCTGGGACCCCTTGGCGAGAAGCAGCGGAAGCAGCGGAAGCCACCCCTATCCTGAAAGAATTACCAAAATAAGCTACGGGGTTTAACACTAGGTTTGAAAGTGTGTGGCAATGTTTCGTGAATTGTGCTGAGGAGAAGGGAGCATTAGAGAAAGGTAACAATGGACTATCCCTAGGTTTGTCCTCTGTTAGCACCATGAGCTGGTCCAAAAATGTGACCGGGCACCAATCATTGCTGGTCTTGAAAAATCGAATATCCGTACCGGCTCCTATCTTCTGTTTCCAGATGCAAACGGAAATGATTAGGGTACCTAACTAACTGGCTGATCAAGAGAATCCGGGATCCCATCCCAGTATGAATGAACTCACCTGGTCTGAGGAATCCATAAAAAGACAGATATATAGCCACCTTAAAGTGGAGTTCCACCCACTTTTACAACTCTTCAGCATCCCTCACTAAACTGTGCACTGTAAACGAATTGGATATTTTTACATTTTTTTCTCAGCGCTTATTGTATAGCTGCTGTATTCATTTTTCACTTCCTCCTCCCTGGCTGCGGCCCATCGCATCATTTCCTGTTTGCAATGCCTTCTGGGAAGGGACGGCAACTTCCTCTGACACTGCCGTTGCTATGGAAACCTGACCTGAAACCTATTACACTGCTTGTGCTGCACTGAGCATGTGCGAGATATGAAACAATGAGATCCAGGAAGAAATACAGTCTGGCTTCAGATGCCCAGACTTAAGATGGCCACGGCCTGCTGTAAGTTTATAAAATAACAAACTACTGCTATAAACTGACAAAACAGACCTTAGTTTACAGACTAACTTTACTAGAATACATTAAGCTTGTGTATTATAGGGGTATTTTTATTTAAAAAGTATAATTTCGGCTGGAACACCACTTTAAGGACCAAGCTGGGCAGTCGGCTGAAAGGAGACCTGGCCAGCAAATCAGACATGCCCTGGAAAATATGGCCGTGATAGGGAGTCTGCTAATCTTGGATGGAGGACTACTCCTCTGAATCCCCCTAAGGATGGCCTTGACGGGATAAGCTAGAAAATGGATGGCCTATTTGGGTCCTGCAAGGAAAAAAATGCTGGACTCCTGCCAGATAAGTCTTGATAGTGCCATAAGATAGCTTGAGCTGCGAGTGGCAGTATGCAACAAATGCAAGAAGATATCGGATGTCGTGGCAGTCATGGTGTATGCCTTCCTGGTGTTAACCGATAACGACTTGTTAATCAAGGCTGCTGCATTGACCCAGTGGGAATCTAGTCCACCGTCAGTAGCAAGAAATGCGGGAACAGTGTGGCAGAGGCATCCGCATCTGGGACCTGTCGGAAAAACAGAGGGTAAATAAGACGAGACAGAGCATCTGCTGTTGTATTCTCTACACCACGTATGAACCTACAGTGGATGTGGAAATGGAACTGAAGGGACAGCCAAATCAGTTTATGTACAAAAGACATGAGCAAAGACCTGGATCTGCCTTTGTTGACAACTTCTGTGGTAGCTTGATTGTCTGTGGAGAAAACAACCGTTTTACGTGACCAGAAACGACCCCACGCCTGGGCCGCCGACACTATGGGATAAATCTCAAAGAATGCTGAGGTCTCTGCAAACCCTGGAATAGCCAAGATCTCATCTGACCATTGCCCTGCTAGTCTGTGAGTGCCAAAAAGAGTAGCATAGCTTATAGTGGCTGCTGCATCAGTCACGACCTGAGAAAACCGACTCTGCGGGGATAAACATGGCGATCCCATTCCAGTGTTGGAGGAACTTGTCCCACATATGCAAGTCAGCTACAGCTGCGGCATCTAACTTGACCCGGGAGTCCGAATCAGGGGCTGAAGGTAACAGCCAACAAACGAGAAATGAATGACCTACCCAGGGGGATGATCCTCATGGCAAAATTTAACATGCCCAACAATGACTGCAACTCTACTCTGGAACAGGCTTGAGAGATTGTAAAAGCATGAATACAAACTCTGCTCCACTCTAGCTCATCTGTAGGCAGACTGGCCTGCATGGCCCAATTATTGAGCGTGATCCCCCCCAAAAAAAGTTACCGGACCTTCCATTTTATTAGCCGCTAATGGGATGTTAAGCGCAGAAAAAACTGAAACCAATTTTTGTAGATTGGCGGGGGCCCGATTGGCACTTCCGATGAGGAGGAAATTGTCCAAATAGTGGATGACTTCATGACAGCATTCCACATGAGTGAGTATCCAGCTGAGAGCCTGCGCAAAAGTGTCAAACAGCCAGGGGCTGCTTTTGGATCCAAAGGTAAGCTTAGTAGCGGAGTAATACAGACCCCTCCACTTTATCCCATGCCACTGCCAGAGCAATGGCAGAATTGGAAGGAGCTTGACAGCCAAAATGGGGTCATTTGGGGGGGTTTTGAACTGTCCTGGCATTTTATGCACAACATTTAGAAGCTTATGTCACACATCACCCACTCTTCTAACCACTTGAAGACAAAGCCCTTTCTGACACTTTTTGTTTATATGAAAAAAATTTTTTTTTACAGGTACGTGATTCTGCCTGCCCGTGCCATTCTGCCAACGTATATCTTTGTGAGGCGGTCGGCAAGTGGTTAAACATAGTTTATTTGAAAGTTTCTCCCTTACCAAACCAAGGAGGTTGACCCTCCAACTCTGGAAAGGTGGTGTAGAAAAAGGTCCTATAACAAACCCCTTATCCAGCTCGAACTGGAGCAGCAAATCTACCGCCTCCATGTTTGCGGCTAATGATCTCAAATTCTGACATTCAAACGTGCATAAAGGTAAAGACATAAACCCTGTGTGGAACCCCCCTGTGAAACCCTCCACAAAAAACGGACAACCCGGGTGAAGGATGAGAGGCCAAATAAGCTTGTTAATGTGGCTTAGTCATGTGCCCTTGCTCTGCTTAAGTGAACAGGCCAACTTCGGGTGAGCCCTGTAACAGCTGGCACACACATGTAAAAGACAGCACTGACTATAGTTGCATGTGCCATGGTTAAAGTTGGTGCAAATCTGTGACTTCTCTAAAAAATGAATCGGTCAACCTAACTTGTCGAATGAAGCAGAATGAGCTGGAGCCAAAAGTAAACTTGGGAAAGCCCTGGATGTACCTGGTAGAACAGGAAGATCGGTGTTGGGGCACCATTAGCGAGTACAACTGGTATGTCACACAAACTGGCGACCTTAGCCCAGCAAAATAGTTCTGTATCAATGTTACTCCAGACTGCTCCACCTAATGTTAAGCAAATATGGCAGCGGAAAAGGAACAATGATAGTCGTAAAACGCTGACCCCCTGTACGTCTGACCCAACTCCACTACCGCATAGGAGGTAAAGATCCAGCTCCTCCCTCCTCTGGGGGCTCACAGAGCAAATAATATCCCTAAATAAACTGAAGACCTTGACAATCTCTGGGATAGAGAGCTTGTGGTTGAGCCTGTGATCTCTCCTTACCTTAGGAGGCAGATGAGGAGGATCAGGGGTAGGACTGCTTCTCCTCTTCCGGGGCCATTGCTTCTCCGCCCGGCCAAACAAGAAGTGGGTCCTGAGACCCGATTGGCTGGGAGGAGAATCAGGAAGACAATAGTGAATATTAAATTCGCTATTGTCACACAACTGGGTGGGCTCAGGGAGCAGTGCTCTGTGCCATGAGCCCACCCTTTTTTGAAGCCAATTAATCATTAAAACTCCATTGAAAACCATGCGTCTGGCACCCTGCATGTAGATTAGGGGCTTGGCACATGGATTAGGGGGGCAGCGCCCCTTACATAGTAGGTGAGGTTAAAAAAAGACACAAGTCCAACCCTGCGCCCCGTATGGATGGGCCGCCACTGGTACAAAAACATCCTCCGAGAGCGACTTCTCCCAACCTTCAAAGAACAGTTTGGTGAGGAACAATGGCTTTTCCAGCTTGATTGAGTACCTTACCATAAGGCAAAACTGAAAACTAAGTGGCTTGGGGAACAAAACCTCAAAATATGTGGGCCCATGGCCAGGAAACTTCCCAGACCTTAATCCCATTGAGAACTTATGGTCAATCCTCAAGTGGCGGGTGAACCAAACCCCCCCCCCCCAAACTTCAAGCATTGATTATGCAAGGATGGGCTGCCATCAGTCAGGATGTGGCCCAGAAGTTGATTGACAGCATGCCAGGTTGAATTGCAGAGGTCTTGAAAACTAAAGGTTCACCACTGCAAATATTGACTCTTTGCACAAACTTAAAGTGCAATTCCACCCAAAAGTGGAAATTTTGCTTATCTGCTTCCTCCCTCCCTCTGGTACCATATATGGCACTTTTAGGGGGAAAGTGGGTACCCTGTCCCCACTTCCGTCTAATGCCGTTGCGGCCAGGTATGTCAGAAGTTTGGCCTCCATCCCAATGCTGCCGAGCCAATAAGAGAACACAGCGTGCTTCGCGTGCAAGGCTTTACTGAAGGGTTCCTTTCCCGGCAGCAGCACCTGACGAAAACATCGGCTGGGGTGCCGACGTCGCTTTAATGTAATTGTCAATAAAAGCCTTTGACTTATGAAATGCTTGTAATTATACTTCAGTGTACAATAGAAACATCTGACAAAAATATCTAAAAACACTGAAGCAGCAGACTTTGTAAAAATACATATTTGTGTCATTTTCAACATTTTTAGCAAAGGCTCTATTTACCATACTTGGCGGATGCCCCTGAAAGCTGGAAAACACTGAAGTACGCACCGTAACGTCAGTGATCTTCACTTGCTGCCAGGTCCTGCGAGTCGCTGGCCTGGTGAAAACAGGAGAATGGCCGCTCAGCACGGGCAACATTCAGAGAATGCTTTTCATTTTCTGAATGAATGCAAAACATTCTCTAATTGGGCAAGGTAGAAAGCATGAAGTCACCGCTCAACCTGTGCTGAGCGCCTGATCTGTGTTCACAATGCATTAGGCCAGTCATACAGCAGAGGACCTGGAAGCCAATGGAGGTCACTGTGTTATGTTGGCTCACAACCGAACTGTCAAGCCATCAAATTGCCAGTGTCATAACGGATTACATGTGCACCACCATGACAACTGCAGCTGAAACAGAGGCAAAGATGGCAGCTTCCTTGGCTGCAAAGGATTGGAGCATTTATTTCTTAAGGAGACTGTTGATGCAAATTTTAGTGCACAAGGCTGGGTTCACACATGTCAGGCTGCGGCTTGCAGTCCAGAGCATTTCTGATTCAGGGGCAAATTTTTCTGTGAATTGGCTGCTGAACCGGACTGAAAAACGCACAGGACCCTTTTTAAAACCGCACCACGGCCATCCGGACATGTGTGAACTGGCTCTATTGAAAGCCAGTCACATTTACATGTTTTGCAAATTGGATGCGGTTAAAACCGCATCCAATTCGTATATATGTGAACTCAGCCTAAGTGTAGCCAGAAAAATCCTTCCTAAGAAATGACAGGAAACAGGTGTTTCACATAGTATTACTTTTCTTCAGCTGTACCAATCATACGTTGCAGAAAAAAGAACTGTTAAAAATTTTCACAGTAAATATTACAAAACTAAATACAAGTATAATAAATTTGGAATTTCCTTCTAGAAAGGAACATACGCAGAAAATGCGACAGTGAAGAAAGAGCTTTATTTACACAACAAGGCATTGTGACATGACACTGTCTGGTATATCAAGTGAGTCGCAAAGCATTCCCATAGTATGAACTTGATTCAGACATAGCCTATTAGGAAATTTGTAGTCATCCTTGAATCAACATACCACAACTTATCGCAAATGATCTGTAAAAACCCGTGCAAAAAAAAGGTATCTTAAAATGAAACAAAAATCTTAGGCAACAGCTGCTCCTTAACCTTTGTCCATTTTGTTCGTAAGCAGGCCATACACGTGGCCAGCCAGCGGGCTGGTTGATGAAGGAAAGGGACATTCTATTCTGACAGCTATACCTGCCGCTATCAGAATACACTGATCAGCGGCTGCAAGAACATGTCCATTTCAACAGAATTCAATCAAATTCTCAACGTCTGTCAATTTGGGTCTGCCACACACAGATTAAAATTCAGCTGGTCCCTGCTGAACTGGCCGTTTTTCAATCACTTTATGGCCAACCTCTCACTTTTCATACACCTGCCTCAATTCACTTCAGTAACAAATCCCATATTCAGACCTCCTCCCCGACACTTTTCAGCAAATTATGCAATATAGCCAGTGGTATCGCTATGGGGGATGTGGCCCGCACCCGGGTGACACAAGCCCAGAGACCATGACTTACTGCACCAGGTGACACCAACCCTAGTGAGGCCACTGAATATGGCCACAGACCCCAGACAAATTGTCCTGTATTTACATCCTCTGAAGCAGCAGCATCCAGCAATATTATCTGTGCCTTTATGTATGCACTAAGCTGGAGAAAAAAGATAGCCATGATTCTCTGTGGCAGGGACCAGCATATGTGTCAAGTTCACAGAACCCTACAAAGAGGATATAAGCCTTCATCCCTTCCAGTAAGAAAATAGATTTAATTCTGTATTTTCAAGTATGTGAAAAAAAAAACTAAAAGAAATACAGATGTAACTAAGAATACTAGTCACCTAGCAGTCTCTGGATTTGCTTAATTGGTCGCTCGCCCTATACATGCAGATGAAAAAAAAATCAGGATGCTTGATCTATCTAGCTATATATATATATATATCCATCCAATTCCAGGTGGGGACTCGGAAATTACCGAAGCTATAGAATTTGCATGAGAGGTCGCTAGCATTTTCAGGACAGGCCAGCGATTGGGACCTCCACATTCTCTGCTTCACCCAGCCAAAGAACCAGTACTTTGGGTCACCCATAAGAATCTTTGACCTCCTAAAAGTAGCCCTTTATTCGAGGGGTCAATCGCCATCCCCACCAAATTGCAGAAGGGGAAGAGGGGGTGGGGGGCCTGCCATTTCAAAAAGCAGAAATTTGCACTGGAATTCAGTGCTCCGATAATAGATCAGGCATTGGGTGAGCTTGGGAATGTAACAGCTGGCACCTTATGTTGCCCGATTCCACGTGACAGGATGTTGAGCACAGAACCACCTTGAAATCTACATGCTCATTTTTGACTGTTGCATTGCTAAAAGGAATAACTATAAAAAGCTATAACTTCATTTCCATGGTTTAACTGGAATGCATTGTGCATGATTTGATTTCTCTACTTTGTTTATTATATGAAGTGGGCACTCACCTCAAGTTCAAGGAAACCCACAAACTTGAAAAGTGAGGTTAGCAAGGAATGCTTGATGCCCTTACAAAGTCAAGGAAAACATAAGGCGATTCCTACATAACTTTGGTCAAACCATAAAAAGTAACATTAACCTAAATCGCAGTATATAAGTCCATACTGAAAAGATTTTTGTTCTGGGCCCGTGAATGTTGTATACTACATCTGCATACCTCCCAACATTTTGAGGTGGGAATGAGGGACACCTACTAGAAAACGTATGTAGGCATAGGACACACCCCGTGATACACCCTCTTAAAAGGACAATTAACCAAAAAAAAGGGTAATGAAATACACAAGGACTTTTTTTTTTACCACTACTATTCCTTTATATTGGCTTTTAAAATGTACAAATACAGCAATTTAGAATTTGGATGAAAGGTTTAGCACTGGGAAACACTTTTTGAAAGATAAAAAGTGCATTTTATATACAACTATATGGATCAGACCAAAATGAGGGACAAATGAGGAAAGAGGGACAGAGGGACTTTGTTCCAAATCAGGGACAGTCCCTCGAAATCAGGGACAGTTAGGAGCTATGTATGTGTGATGCTGAGCCTCCATGATTGAAAGAACTAAAATCTAATCAATGAAAAGGGCGGGGCCAGGGACAGTCAGCATACCTCCCAACTTTTTGAGATGGTAATGAGAGACACCTATCAGCAAAAGTATGCAAGCATAGGACACACCCCCTGCCACGCCCCTTAAAGGAGAATTGTACAAAAAAAACAAAATTGGTTAAACCCACAAGTGCTTTTTTACTATTACTATTCCTTTACATTGGCTTTTACAAATGCAGCAATTTAGAAATCAGATGAAACCAAAATGAGGGACAAATGAGGAGGAATGAGGGACAGAGGGACGTTGCTCCAAATCAGGGACAGTCCCTCCAAATCAGGGACAGTTGGGAGCTATGAATCTGGTGGCCTAATATGCTCGTCAACCCCATTTCTGTTATACAAGATTTTGTATAACACTGTCCTCAATAAACCATTTACATTTTGGGTGGCAAACAACTATAAAACTACATAAACAGTATGAGTATGCTACAAATAGAATCCACAAGGTAAAGATGTCCTTTTTTATATAGCACAATAACAAGTTAAACAGCATAACAAGAAATTATTTGTTCTGTTCTATGCCATAGCAAATCTTAGGTGAAGTCTGTATCCAAGCAGCCGTGTAGTGGAAGTCTCTCGGAGTATTCGTGTTGATGGACTTTCTACATTAGAAGTTGGATGTACGGTATTCCTCTTGTTTTAACAATCCTCATTTACTTCACAGCTCATGTGGTTTGATCCTAGGGAAAAAGCACAGCTCCAAATGTGCCATAAGGTCTGACTACTTTCTGTTTTGCAATACAGACCATATATATATATATATATAAATATACAATCATTGACTAATACTTGCATGTTTAAGAAGTCAGTTGAACTAAATGGGCAGTATGATCAATACATGGTTGCTTTCACTGATAAAAGGAGAATTGGGCATAGGTGCAAACCCGATCGAAAACAATCAAATTGATGTTTTTTGTTTTTTTTTTGCTTTCAAGCTTGAATCATTTTTCTGTGTATATCCTGATGAGATGTTAAACTTTCTAGGGTGTCAACTACTGTACTGAATATTTCTCCTGGTCCTAGTGCAAGAAAAGTGATTACATAACGGTTTATTTCATAGGTTTTGCACACCATACCTAGTAGCTTGAAATAGCTTCAAAATATTAGGAAAACTTAAACCCCTTTGAAAGCCATTGTGTTCTGTCTCATCATTACACTTATTTTCAAAGTTCTTACTTATATCACTGGAGAAACCTCTGCAAACTAAGAATTGTTTCCACAGTAGAGACCCAGAGTGACACAGGATACCTTGGAATTTTACCATACGTAGAAGAAAACAAACAGCAGGCCGCTGAAGTCAGTATCAAATAAAAACCCTTTTTTAAAATAAGCAGCACACTTACATAGAAGTTAGCATGAAACAGCATGGATAGGGAACAGCCGGGACCAAGCAGCTGTTATCAGTGTGAGGCTGTAGGCATCACTGAGCAAACAGAGACCAAGGGTGACAGGGAGCCAGCCAGCTCAAGGTATGGATATCAGCAGCAGCATCCAGATGCATTTGAAAAAAAAGGGCAAAGTCCCTGAAAACGTGCCATGCACACCCCCTCTCGAAACATCCATCAGGCATTTTGAAAAAGGTCATCCTCGTGTGCAGCCTAGAACGCCGCCGCTAATATTTATATTTTAAGCTGGCTAGCTCCCCTATCTTCCTTGGTCTCGGTTTGCTCAGTAATGCCTACGGCCTCACACTGATCACAGCTGCTTGGTCTCAGATGTTCCCTATCCATGCTGTTTCATGCTAACTTCAATGTAAGTGTGCTGCTTATTTTAATAAAGTGTTTATTTGATACTGACTTCAGCAGCCTGCGGTTTGTTTTCTTTGAAATTGAGGTGATCCTACCCAGATCTTCTGCGGTAACGGCAGAGGTTCCAGTCTCGATCCTTTCCCCTGTTCAGCCATCCTTCCATCTATTTTGCCTCATCCATTCCTTTACCCTGTTGATGGTCTACAGATACAGATAAAAGTTCCAATGGACCAAGGGACTTTGCACTTCTCCTAGGAGCACCGTATGTACTTGTACACTTTGAATTTTACCATATGACTGCTTATTAGTTTGTTCATCTATCCCTGCACATGTGCAGACACAACCAGCTTCGGAAATAGTTTTAGTTTAGTTATATTATTGAACGTATGTCCATATTAGGAGAAGAAAATATCCTATGGTGGATAGAGGAAGAGCAGGAGCTTTTAACTGCTAAACTTTTACTTTTTTTTTTTTTAATAACGTGTAACCTCAGTGTAATGTTTTTTCTTTCTGATGGAAATGACGACATGTTCATACTTCTTGTTTTAGGAAGGCTCCTTGTCCCGTGTTGTGATTTTTTTTTGGTACATAAAAGCTAGGAGTTATTACCTGATTACTCCTTTTCCAGGATGGTCACCACCTCCTGCAAGAAACACAAGCACATGCAAGTTTAAAGAAAAGGCCTCCCTAGGCTGGCCCTTCAGTTGTACAAAGATTGCCTTGCTGACAAATACGAACGTTCTGATATATGCAACTTGATATCTTCCATCAGTAAGGGTGATGTCTGGAAGATTCCTGGAAAAGGAGTTACCATCAGGTAATAACTCTAGCTCTCCCAAGTCATCCTCCAGGATGGTCGCATGAGACCCCCAAGATTCATACCTAGGGTGGGACTACTGCTTGCAGGACCTTTCGACCAAAGGTCAGGCCTGGGGCGGAGACCAAATCAATCCTGTAGTGCTTCACAAAGGTGGAGTCACTGGACCAGATGGCTGCTTGGCAGATCTGCTCGATGGAGGCCCCAGCATTCCCTGGCCAGAAAGTAGCAATTGAGCACGTAGAGTGCGCTTTTAGGTTTGGCGGATTGACTTGGTTTTGAGAAGCGTAAGCTTCTGTAATCGCCATCCTGATCCATCTACCTATGGAATTCTTGGATGCTGGTTTTCCTTTGTGAATGCCTCTGAACGAAGTGAAGGGGTGTAGTGCCTTCCTGAATGGTTTAATGGTGTCCAGGTAGTGGAGGACGCACCTCCTTACATCCAAAGTCGCAAATGCTTTCTCCCCCTGGTTGGATAGGTTCTGGCAGAAGAATGGCAACATGACCTCTTGTGGCTGATGGAATGGTGAGGTGACTTTGGGGAGAAACAGGTCTGGCCTGAGGACTAACTTATCTGGAAAGATTGTGAAAAAAGGTTTTTATGAAGAGGGCCTTGAGTTCACGTATGCGCCTAGCTGATGTGTTAACTACGAAAGCCATTTTCACTGTTAGGTATTTTAATGAAATGTACAAGAGTAGCTGAAAAGGCCCCTGGGTTAGGGCCTTGAGCACCAGGGAGAGGTCCCAAGGGGCTACCTTAAAGTGGATGTAAACCCACTCTCATCCTTTCTAAACTACTGCCATAGTGGTTATCTATAAGGATATATATGCCTCCTGCATGTATCCTTACCTGTCAAAAGTCTACCTTCTGTCTGTTATGAGACCCGAAAAAAATGTAGATTATGTGGGTGGGTCTGTTGTCCGGAGCTCGTGGGTGGAGTCTTGATGTCAGACACCCCGGCCACCTATACACTCCTCTTGTCAACATGCATTTTCTCCTGTGTATTTCTTACACTGAACTTCTGCTATGGTCACTAACATCCAGTCAAAACCCAGAAAAGCCCCCACATGACTTCAGCATGCCCAATCATGCTGAGGTGTGGAGCAGCCAATCCTGGGAGAGCTGGGGAAGAAAGGAGGAGGGGATCTAAAGTACAAGGAATGCCTCTCTCTCAGGCTTGTGCATGATATGTAAATCACCTGTCACTCATAACAAGGGGGAATAACTGACTCCAATTTCTGTGTGTTTGTCAGTTTTTATCTCACTGAAAAAAGATAAGAGGACTGCTCAGAGCTGGATTAACTCTTTGTGGCAAGACTGGGCCCAGATGACATGAAATCCTATACTGTACAAGGTGCAAGCATTAATTAAAAAAACATTGTGGGTTTACATCTACTTTAATACCTTCACTGGGGCAGTTTGAGATGGACTTGAAGAACCGTTTACTAGAGCATAGATACGCAATTAGCAGACCTCCAGCTGTTGCAGAACTACAAGTCCCATGAGGCATAGCAAGACTGACCGCCACAAGCATGGACACCCAGAGGCAGAGACTTGTAGTTTTGCAACAGCTGGAGGTCCGCTAATTGCGTATCCCTGGACTAGAGGATCCTCACTCAGCAGTGTGTCACAAATAGACAGTCCCGCAGCGTGCACTTTGAGCATGCTTACCGCCAAGCCAGATTCTTCCCCCTCAAGAAGAAAGTCCAGCAATGTGCCCACATCTTGCTGATTTCTGTTTTTGGGTACATGTTTGCTGTGTACTTTTTCCAAACTTTCCCCATATATCTTCTTTTGTTAGTGGTTTTCAGTTTTGGAGGAGCGTCACCACTACTTTAGCAGAGAGACCTTTGTTCAGTAGAATGCACCATTCAAAATCCACGCTGTCAATTTCAGAGTTTGAAGTTGTAGGTGGCATGCTCCCAACTGCCAGAGAAGGTTGTCCTGGTTCAGTAGAATTCAGGGGTCTTCCTCTGCCATCTTCTTTAGTGCCATAAACCATAATCTCTTTGGCCAAAGGGGTGCCAGTAGGATTACCCTAACCTTCTCAATTCAAGTCTTTATCGTTCTGGGAAGAAGTTGTACCGGTGGAAAGGCGTAGCCTTAGGTTGAACCTCCACAGAAATCCTAGGGAGTCCACCCCTAGCGAGTCTTCCTCCCCTTTTAGGGAAAAAAAAACCTTGCCACCTTCTTGTTTTTTGCCATGGCAAAAAGGTCGACCTCCGGAAAACCCCACTTTAAGAAAGTAATGAAAACATTTTGTGATTCAATTCCCACTCTGCTGGATCCAGCTGTCTTCAGCTGAGAAGATCCGCTAGTGTATTTGTCCCTTTGATGTGTACCACTGTCAGGGATAACAAGTGAATTTCCGCCCATGAGAGAAGGTCATGCGCCATCCTCATGAGGGGGTCTCAACCTTGTGCCCCCTTGGTGGTTGATGTATGCCACTGTGGTGACGTTGTCCGATAATATCTGGACATGCTTCCCCACTACTGACTCCTGGAAGGCAAGTAATGCTTTTAGTATCGCCGTCAGTTTTTAAATTCGAGACTTCTGACATTATTGGTTTCCAGGTCCCTTGTCTGACCTGTTGCCCTATATGAGCCCCCCATCCAGACGCACTTGCATCTGTGGTAACTCCGATTTGAACTGGCGGAAGCCATAGTCTGCCATTTGCCAGGGTGTCAGAGATGGCACTGTAGGGCTCTCATGTGTAACTGGCCCCATTGTACTGCTGGTATCAAGGAAGACATAAGCCCCAAAAGTGACATTATGGCCCTTCTCATTTCTTCCTTTGAGGTTCTCAATTGTTCTGGCGCGCTGATTATCTTTGCCATCTTGTCTCCTGGAAGGATGATCTTCTGTGTAGTCATGCCGATTATGTAGCCCAGGAATGTAGCCAGTTGAGACAAGGTTCTGTTTGACTTTTCTAAATTGATTTTTCCATCCCAAATGGGTAAGGAAATGTTCAGTCATTTGTAGGCTCATGAGAACCTACTCTTATGTCTGACTGTAGATCAGGAAGTCGTCCAGATGCGACACTATCTGGACCCCCCCTCGGTCTGAGCTCTTGCATGACCTTGACACAATTTTGGTGAAAAATCACGGAGCTGACGAAATGCCGAATGGGAGAGCTTGATACTGAAAATGTGGAGCTTCAACCCCCCATGGCGAATCTCAAATAATTCTGGTGGCTGGGATGGATTGGGACATGAAGTTAAGTGTCCTTTAGGTTGAGGGTTACTAGGTAGGCTGCCTCTGGAAGTAGAAGAACATTGTTTCCATCTTGAACTTCCTGTAGAAAACGTACTTGTTCAGGTTTTTTAGGTTCAGGATTAGGCGGTATCTGCCTGAAGGTTTTGCCCTTAGAAACACCTGGGAGTAGAATCCCGAAGTGCGATGGTAGGGATATATCTCCATTATCTCCTTTTCTTTCAGTAATTCCATGATCGCTTCCTTCCTAGGTATGCTTTGATGTGAGGAAGCTGGAACAGTCGTGGCTCAGAACTTGGTCGGAGATCTCGCTGTAAATTCTATTTTCTATCCCTGCACAAATATCTGTAGGATAAAATGGTTTTAGCAGAACACTCGCTATTGAGAGAGGAAGTGCAATAGCCTCACTCCCACCTCACTGCTGGCGTAATTGGGGTTTGTTGGTGAATGCACAGCTGGGAAACAAAACATTAGTCTTCCCTTTGCTTTTGTTGAAGACCCATCTTCGTTGGGTCTGTAGTTTCTCATTTGAGTTTATCGCCTGTGGCGACTAAAAAAAAAAATCTTTCTGTTTCATTTTTCTGAAGGAGAACCCCTTGGTTTTATCTGCCAACCTCTCCAGGACTTTTCTGAGTTCGGGCCCAAACAGTAGGTCGTTGTCAAAGGGGATGTTGCATAATTTATTTTTGGATGCATAGTCTCCCTCCCAGGTCTTTAGCCATAAGGCCCTTCTGGCCACATTGACCAAACCAGTGGTACCTTGCCGAGATTCTTACCGCTTCCACAGAAGCGTCGGCTACATATGCCACCCCTTTCTCCATCAGCAGAAGGGAATACAAGGCTTCCTCTGCCCCTGGGACCTTTTCCAGGTGACCCCAGAGTTGTTCCAGCCAAAAGAGACATTTCTGGCCACGCAAGTGTTAGCTAAGCTGGACTGAAGCCCCGCTGCTCCTGCCTCATATGCTCTCCGCAGTGCAACCTCCATTTTTTTTGTCCATCAGGTCTTTTAGCTGACCCATGTCTTCAAATGAAAGGTCTGATCTCTTTGACACCTTGGCCAAGGATGATTCCAGTTTCAGGCACTTTGAGATTTCTTTGCTGTTCGTCAAATGGAAATCTTCACTTCGGGGCTTTTGGGAAAAACAGCTTGTTTTCCAATTCCAAATCTACAATACCTTTAATAGATTGGTGGATCAGGAAAGTTCTTTGTTTCCTTTCCTTGAGCCTTCTGTACAGCCTGTCCCGGACTGAGCCCACGGGCTAGGTTTCCTCAATTTCTTCCATTATGTAAATTGCTTTTAAGAGCTCCTCTGCCGGAAACAGATGTTTGGAAATTTTCTGAGTTTCCATTGTGGCCTGCTTCGTCATCGGAGTCTGGTATAGAAGTTCCCCTTCTTCCTCCGAATCTGAATCCGAGGAACTCATCCGTGGCTGGGGGAGAGCGTTCCTAGTTTTCTCTTTGTCACTCGCTCTTGGGGTCCTGAGATGAGGTGATTGGCCGTTCCCCCCCTTTCATCTAGCCAATGGCTGCTCATAGTGATTTGAGCATGGATATAATTTCTTTTTTGAATTCGAGTAGATCCTTTGCCAGAGGTTTTGTCTCCTCATTAACTATTTTCCTAATACATCTGCAGGGGAGACAACAGCAGAGCGAGAGAGCGTGAGCCCGGGGGTTTGCTGCTGCTGTCCCTAGGTCCCTAAGCCTCTGGTGCCCAGGCCTTCTCCTCCCTTCCTATGGAGCTCCACAGCCTCTGTTAGGGGCCCTTGATCCTCCACCATGTTGACCGCCTGGAGGGGAAGGAGCACGCCAGTGTACTCCGGCTGCTGTCGCTGCTGCCATTGCTACGAATGGGCGCATATAATGTGACCTCAGAGGCCCAGGCTGCCCTGTTACGCCCCTCTGCATATACCCAGCATGGCCGCAGCCATCTGCGGCCTTGCAGCCCTTTCCCAAGATGCCCGGCGCTCCACTTCCAGCCGCAGCGCCATCTTGCCGATGTCACTACCGCCTCGGCGTCCAGGAATCGAATGTACATGCCGGAAGCGGACTGTTTGGCATGCTACGGGGGGTAAGAAGCAGAACTCCTGGTGCCCCCCACCCCCTGCACGAGCCTGCCTAATGGCTAGGGAAACTAGCGGAAGGTGCAGCCCGACTTTAGGAACTCCTGATCATCGCAATGGTGAGTGTACCCCCTGGCTCTTCCCCCATCCTGCACTTAATCTAAAGGATGGTGGAAAAGATAGAACCCCCCTCCTCTCTTGTCACCCTCATCTTCTGGTGCAAGGGTGTTGGGGGAGGTTCTGTCTCGGTTGGAGTTTGTGGAAGTTCCTGTACTCCCCGAGTCCTCCTTCCCTCCCAGTGTATGCCTGTGACTGACTGCCTTGTCAGCTTGAGCACAGGGGGAGTAAAGGAGGTATCCAGAGACACCTGTCCTGAATAAAAGCGGTCTAAAAAAATAACAAACTGGGGATGCGTGTCCCCCTCCAGTGCCGGTGTTTGCAGGACGCAGGAAACACAAGAACTGAAGGGCCAGCCTACAGAGGCCTTTTTTTTAAACTTGTATGTACTTGTGTTTCCTGCAGGAGGTGGAGCCCACCTCTCTCATGTGACCATCCTGGAGGATGACTTGGGAAAATATTGTTAAAAAAAACTAACACAAAAACAAACTATTTTGACATTTCCATTTCCACAATGAGATGACTTTTTCATGAAGAAGTAGAATCACTCATTGGTGGCCATTTTTTTCAGTCCCAAGGCAACAGCACTTTATATTTGTGATCTATTAAATTATTCGTTGATTGTGTACATTACACCGTCAATATATTTGTGTGGGGAATTCTAAAATGACGGTGCATGAACACCGTGCAGTAAATGTGTAGTGTGTGATCATGTCTGAAAAGATATTCCAATTCCAATGAGAGTGTAGTAAATGTACCAGCCTCTAGTGGCCAGAAGTAGTGAACACTCAAACCATCAAAATTTACAATAGCATTAAACCTACAAAACTGTAATATTAAAAAAAAAAAAAGCTAAATTATAATGTTGTCCCCATCTCAAAAAAAATGTAGTCCACATAACCATAGGTGTAATTTTTATTTTATTTAAGGAAAAATGGGGAAAATAGGAATTTCCATGAAACACAGTAGACATAAGTTAGATAGCACTGCAAAATGTCTGAGAATGTTTACTTGACACCAGTCTGCTTTGCAGTTCAACAATTAGTAATTGTATGCAGTTTGTCACGGTTATCTTTTCGCACTATTATTAATCAGAAAAGTTTGAGGTTATAGGTCACAAAATGTGAATTACTAAAATTATGCAAAAATTCACTTAAAAAAAACATAAATAGGTGATGCACATTAGTTTAACAAAAATGTAAACATTTTCTCCAATGTAACATGTGCATAAAACAGAAAAAGGGAAGCAACACTGCAGTCATACAGTTTCAGTAATTCATACAAGAATATTATTTCTTATGCATTAACTAAACCGTGGAGCAACTGTATTCTGCTTTCTGATATTAAAGATATCGTCCATGATCATCACATAGTGGTTTTTGCTGTTAATACTGGTTTTAAATGACAAAATTGCAGGACATAATGTTTGCTGGAAGAAAAAAAGAAACAGTGAAGACACCAGTGTTTGGGGACTCCAGAGCAATTTGTTAAAACATTATATATGAGCATCCAGCAGTTCTAACCAAAGACACTTCTGTAGCATAGTATTTTCTGGGCAACTGGCTTAATCAGTATTTAAGTACAGGACTGGTTTAACATCAGCAACAAAAATGGTTTATTATGTGACCATTGGGGTGTTAAGAATGCACTCACAAGAATCCCCAACTGTGCCATCCTTGTGCTTTGTGATTACTGCACAGGCTCTACATGAGTGCCAACTACATAGATTTTCCTGCTTGATAAAATCATGTCATTACTAACTGATATCACTGGGATTACAGTATTTATGTTGCACTGAGTATTGTCATTCATGCAAGTGTCTCTGTGATGGACGTCAGCAGTTTTTGCCCAGGAGGTGCAAAGTACACAAGCAACCAGAGGCAGGCACACTGTTAAAAACCCATGAACACAGCCCTAAAGACCCATGAAATGAACTCCCACAAGCCGAAGTGCCAAACAGAACCGAAGATTAGTACTTGTTATTTAGACTACACTCAGAATGCTTACAACTTCACTTTAAGTGTCCACTGTCCTTTACAACAAAAATGGAACTAAATGTACACATTAGAATCACTTTTCAGTACTACTGGGAAAGGAAAAAAAAAAATTTAAACATATGTTTCTGCCATTAGTTATAAGGCTTCCATGTCATGGAAATGAGTATGTATGTAAGAGGTGGCTGCAGATTAATGCTCACACCATGAGAACTATTCCATTAGGAAAAGTCCTTTCATCTGCCCAGCTCATGTATCAATTCTTAAGTCAGAACCAGCATGAATGCAAGCTGGCTCATTAGCTGGACTGCACACTCGAGAGCAAAAGTAAAAAAATGAATAAAAAAAATGTTTCATACAATGGCAGAAACAAAGGAAGAGAAGTCTATATTAGAAAGAGAAACTGTTCACAAATGAACAGCTTAAGGCAGCTGTCAACAATGTACCCCACACCGGGAAAAAAAAAAAAAAAAAAGTCTTTTAAAAAGGTTGAATGATAATGACACTGTGCATTGCTACATCAACCACCACTGTACACTCCAGGAACCTTGAGTAAAGAATGGTTAGCCACCGAAAAAGTTATTCCTGTCCAGACATTTACTACAAATGTCAAAACGCTCAGAAAATAAAGCCGACTTTTATATTTTCAATAAAAAATTCTGAACTGGGAATCTTACATCTAAACACAGGAACAGCATGTCAGTTATGAATAAGCATTGTTAACTACATTCGTAGAATTGTTTTAGTGCATTGCATTCTTACAAAAGGAATATGTAGCTCCCCTTCATGAACAAGCCCACCCCTCCTGTGTCCCTCCTACTGTCCTACATTATACAATTCAAAGAACTAGCCTAAAACATGACCTCCCGTGATGCTATATCTGCATTTCACAAAAAGTGAAACCTTACTGTCTTGGATCAAACACATAAATGTAAAACGGAGGGTGCATTTAAATTGTAAAAAAAAATCCCTATGAAACCCAAAAGGACCTAATCTGTGTATTGTCACTGCCATGGAGCAATTTTGTGCCAATGTGTCAACTTTGACAAACTTAGCCAAAGAGTTCATTCTGGCACAAATTTGGTATTCAATTACACATTCACGTTATACGTCATTAACGTTATAAAGTTAAATGAGACAACCGCTTTGTCAAGCCCTTGAGTGTCCAGGATGTCTGCAAAAACGCTGCAGGTGTCATGGCACCAAAGGGGTTTGTGCATCGGCCAAAATGAGGTAGGAGAAATAATAAGCTGATTGGAATTTGCCTGTAACATCCAACTCCGCAACCCTGTTTTGTTCCCTTTCTACAGTACAAGTTTAGGTTGATTCACTGTGTGCACATTAACTGCAGATATCTAGGAAATAATATAAAAAAAAAAAAAATAAAAGAAGGCAGAAGGATGAGGCAGCGCTAATACTGTGACACATTCTGTAGGGATATACAAGTCAAAAAGAATGATTTGCATGGACTTAGGCAAAGTTCAGCAATGCACAACATTGGCCCAAAACTTTGTGCAGGTGAAAAATAAAAACATTAGCTGCTGCCCTTCACATTTTATAAATACATTTTATTATATGAACTTTCCTTTGTCAGAATCAACATAAACAAAATTAAAAAAAACACTAAATTAAATAACTGAAATATTAGTAAGCCTGGCTGTGCATCATCACAAAGGCTTGTTACGTTCTCCTGGTCTGCCCTCTCGTGTTAGAAACAACTCCATTTTTCATGGCGACAGGGTGCTTTTAGTGTGGTTTGATTTTTGCACTTCTCATGTAAAAGTTAACTTAAGTAACAGGAAGTGTCTAAGTTAGTAAAAGCTTGCTGTTCCTGTCAAATCTCAGATGTTTACAGCACCCGAACACAAGAGTTGCAGCCTCAGCTGCCTTTTGCAAGCTGCAATAAAGTTCTCATCTTCTCCCCTAAGTTAGAAACAAAAAAAGATCCACTAAATGAATGCAAACTCCATCTTGAACAAATATATCATCAGTGCGCAGGTTGTACTCCAGTTGTAAATGATTTCAAGTTACGGAGATTATGAAGACTGTAGGGGAGGTATCAGCAGTTTCCACGCATTACCAGCTCAGTAGAGAACTCCTGCCGAGGGTCATGAAATATACTTGACTGCTTCCACCAGACCGTACGGAAGCAAAGAAAACCTGAGCAATGAAACGATGGTAAGAATTAGACAAAGTTCTTGCACTGAGCAGATGATATATACGCATTCCACATGAAGACTGATAGATTAGGTGTTATACAAGCATGATGAAATGCTTATACAATGACAGATGAAACTTGGTTCAAAAGCAACAGCATTATGGCTGTAAATATTCGTTCTACACTACAGCTTTAGTTGACATAGATACACATTTCAAATGCAACATAATATCCTGGGTGGGGTAAGACACCACTCCAGTGCATCAGATGTGAATATGGCTGGGTATAGCCTCAGCCAGCGCTGCTCCAGCCACGTCCCATAACACGTTTTGCCCCACCTACCGGGCTTAGTGACCTCTGTGACCAAGTGCCGGTAGGCAGGGTGAAACATGTCAGGGGACGAGGCTGGAGCAGCGCTGGCTGAGGTCATACACAGCCATTTCCACATCTGAAGCACTGGGTTGGTTTTGAGCGGCGTCTTCTCACTATATGTCCACGCTTCTGAATTCGTGCCTGATGCCTTCTTCCGCTTTCTGAATACTGGGAGGAACACCTGTTATGCTCCAGGTTTGAGCGGTGCTCCAAGTCTACACATGATCACAGAAACATAATATCCTGCTTCAAAATATCTCAACGTCACAATTTAGAAGAGCTGCCCCTGTTAGACCAAGACTCAAAAACTCAGTCATTCTACTATAACCCGGTCTAAATAGCCCGAGATGACAATTGCTGGTACCATAACCAACCTACCACTACAAGTCAAAAGATCAGAGAAGTCAAACAGAAGAACGAACAAGAACATTTTATTTCTGCACCACGTTGACTAGAAGGAAATGTTCTACTCTACACAACTACAAACTGTTAAAACATCATCTAAATACCATCAAATGCTACTAGTTGTCTGATATACATCTTTACCTTATCATTTCTTTCACAAAGAAATTTTAGTCTTTGCGCCCTTTTATGCATAAATACTCCATCAAGATGGCCAGTTTCTACAGATCGGATTTCAATGGCTTTCTCGCCCCATCCCATTATCTGGTTAGATCGGATATATGCTGTAAAGAACCATAAAAGAAGCATGAACAACCATAGCAAGCAATGTCATTAACACCCAAAACAATAAAAAGCAAATAATAAAATTTCATTACTAAAAATAAAAAAAAATAAAAAAATACTCAAAAAAAGGCAGAAATGTTTAGGCAAAAGAAAAACATGTTCAAACAGAACCCTAAATCCAACATACCAACTGATGTAGGCATTTCTCCCCATTGAAGAACCACATCTTTGGTGATCCTGCCATATGTATTGACATAAACTCCTTCATCTTCATAACAAACTAGTAACTCCATGCCATCTGTATTTGGGAGGATGATAATAGCATGTGGCTGGATACTGCTCTGGATCTAGAACAAAATAACAAGGTTTAATGCCGAACATACACACTGCAGCCCACACAGACCTTTGCTCAGTATAGAAAATACAAGGAGATCTGCATGTTAGTTTTACTTGTTTGAAAGCTTGATTTTTAAAAAAGGTACTTAAACAGGTGGTGTGTTTTTTCAGACACTGTTTATAATTATACAACCCAAGCAAAATGAATGATTACAGATACCCACAAGGTAATATATTGAGTGTGAAGGGAAACAACGATAACTTTTTCTAGTCCGTTTCATTGCTTTTGTTGAATGATCAAACAAAGCCTAGTACACACTGCGTTTTTTTTTTCGTTCAACCCAGCGGGTTGCCTGACAGCTTAAGTTGGAGCCGCTGTACTAACAATTCAATGTTAGTACAGCAATCTCCCCTGCTGTCCTATTGTGTTCTGACAGGGGGACAACCCCTCCACTAGAATACTCTGGTCAATGCTCTCAGCCATTGGCTTTTGTTGGAGCGGTTGCCATACACACAGGCCGAATGTCGGCTGGTTTTTATTGAACTGCCCAATGTCGCACGACATTCAGCCCATGTGTACTAGGCTTTAGAGTGCTTGTTTAGGTTTCCTTTCCATAGTGCCTTTTTTTTTGCAGACCATGCTGGGAATTCTCAAAAGTTTTCTACTGCCCGAGTGCTTCTCTCAAAATCCATACATCTGTGTTTTGTAGACATAGCAAGAAATCAAACCAGAAGGCAGTAAAGTCAATTGAAAAACCTTGAATCATTAACACACACACACATACACACACACACACACACATATATACATATATATATATATATATATACACACACACACACACACACACACACACACACACTGCTCAGCATAAAGGAGTACACCCCTTTGAAAAGTAAGAGTGTAATCAATATCTCAATGAACACAAGAACAATTTCCAAAGTTTTGACAAAACTGAGTTTTATAGAACATTTGTTAAGCTCATTACATGAAAGGAAGGTTAATGATATAACTTATATTACAAAACCTTCAGGTTTTATGTAAATTAGTTGATGCAAAAATGAATACACACCACAACAAAAAATACTACGTCTAGTATTTTGTATGACCTCCATGATTTAGAAGGACAGCACCAAGTCTTCTGTGGCATGGAATGAACAAGTTGGCAACATACTGCAATACCTATCTTTTTCCATTCTTCAAGAACGACCTATTTTAGAGCCTGGATGCTTGATGGAGAGTGATGCTCAACTTGTCTCTTTAAAATCCCCCATAGGTGTTCGATTGGGTTTAGATCAGGTGGCATACTTGGTCACTAAATCACTTTCACCCAGTTTTTCTTCAGAAATGCAACCGTAGCCTTAGATGTGTGTTTTGGATCATTGTCATGTTGGAAAAGTGCACGAGGACCAAGGGCACGGAGTGACGGTAGCATCTTCTCTTTCAATATAGAGCAGTACATCTGTGAATTCATGATACCATCAATGAAATGCAGCTCTCCAACACAAGTAGCACTCCTGCAGCCCCACAGAAGGACACTGCCACCACCATGTTTCACTGCAGACACCATGCATTTTTTTTGTACGCCTCACCTTTGCGACACCATACCAATTATCTTTGTCTCATCACTCCAGAGTACAGAGTCCCAGTAGTAGTCTTTTTTAGCGTGGGCCCTGGCAAATTCGAGGCGGGCTTTTTTTGTGCATGGGCTTTAGGAGAGGCTTCCTTCATGGATAACACCCATGCATGACATTCCTCTGCAGTGTACGCCGTGTCACGGGAAACAATCACCCCTAGTTTGACTTTCTATTTCTTTAGCTAACTGCAGTGAACTTGCATGGCGATTTTCTTTAACCCTTCCCATCAGAAGACTCTCCTTTTGAGGTGTTAACTTCCATGGATGGCCTGGACGTCTCTGCAAGATGGTTGCAGTTCTATCTGTTACATTGTTGTATCACTTTTGCTACAGTATTCTGACTGATAAGTAAAGCTTTGCTGAGCTTCTTATAGCCTTCACCTTTCTTGTGTAAAGAAATTATTTTCTGTCTCAAGCCTTGTGACATTTCTCTTTCATGTGGTGCCATTGCTGACAGCATGAAATGGGAAGGGGTTTTCTTCGTTGTTTTTTTTTTTTTTTTTTTAAACCAGAAAAAGTTTTTATTGTGCCAATTGCCATACATCACAGGTTACAATGAATATAACAGCGGGTATGTGAAAAGAAAAAACAAAAAGGAGGTATCAGCTGCACAACATTAAATTTAAAAACATACAATGTAAGGGATGGGAAAATATCCCAGTATAAAGATTAGACCGTCATAAAACCAGTGACATAAAACCTACTAGGTTCAGGATTAAAGGATCAACAAATGGGCACCAAGTGTTATATTAGCATCATGAAACACTTAAAAAAAAATAAATAGTAAAAAACAAAAAAACAGTAGCAAACATCTATGTTAGGTAGGTGGGGGTCAACCCGTCCAACCGACACAGAAGAACATACGGCCAATGGGCCAATATGGTCACCTTCATCCTAACCTCTCCTGAAAGAACTTGCCCCCTATGAACAGGGAGTATGGGTAAGGATTGGATTCACATAATAAAGTATCAATAACATTAGGACCTGCCCTATTTCCAACCCCAAGAATCGGCGTTATCCTCTTATACAAGCATGCATACCCTTTACACTTGTAACAGTCAGTGCAAAACCAGCTGTGAAGGCACTAACCCCAGAGTTTCCAACCAGGCCTGCCAAATACTGTGTTTGCCCGAAAATAAGCCCGGGTCTTATATTAATTTTTTCAACAAAAAGCCCAGAAGGGCTTATTTTCGGGGTAGGGCTTGTCATGTGCTGTCTTCTCTCCCCTTCTCCTGGAACGGAGTTAAAAGTGCCTGTAAAATCAAAAAAATTACTGTATTACAGCCCCTATACAATGTAAAGTGTGAACCATACGTTCCTACAGTGCCTTCCTCGGTGCTTCTGTGACCCGCCTGATCGGTCTTCCATGCTCTGAGCACTACAGAGGGAGGGGGGCCCGAGATCCCCCGCTGACAGCTGGCAGAAGGAGAGCAGCGGGGAATCAGCTGAGCGCCACTCGGCGATTTCATGTACCGCCTGGACGATTTCTTCCCATTCCGAGCACTGCAGAAGGAGGGGGGCCCGAGATCCCCCGCTGGCAGAAGGAGAGCAGCGGGGAATCAACTGAGCGGCGCTCGGCGCTTCCATGTACTGCCTGAATGGTCTTTTCCTACTCCGAGCACTACAGAGGGAGGAGGGCCGACATCCCCCCTAACAGCTGGCAGAAGGAGAGCAGCAGGGAATCAGCTGAGCGCCACTTCCATGTACCGCCTGAATGGTCTTTTCCAACTCCGAGCACTACAGAGGGCCGAGATCCCCCACTGACAGAAGAGGAGGAGAGCAGCGGGGATCAGCTGAGCAGAGCCGCAACGAAGGTATTCACCACAGAAATATACACAGTGTAGACCACACAACACAACCCTTCCAAACTAGGGCTTATTTTCGGGTAGGGCTTATATTGGAGCCTTTTCAGAAAATGACAGTAGGGCTTACCTTCTGGGTAGGTCTTATTTTTGGGGAAACGCGGTAAGAATGTAATTTACGATTTGCATTTCTATGCCGATATGTTAACTGTTCCCTAACTAGAAGATAGTTGACCTGTTCTACCCATTATTCCTAGTGGGAACACGTGAGGAGAACAAGAATCTAGCCACTAACTTACGTGCTACATAGAGTAGTCTGAGCACTGCTAGGTTGATGGGAGGGCATATATATTTCTTCATCCACAGCTCCTAAGATGCAGATTGAAGGGTCTAATGGGACCCTAATTTGATATACAGATTGCAAGCACAGCTCCCAGGTTTCTCCACTTATCTCCCCCAAGTCCTGTATCCATCCCCACCTACAGGGTAAAGGTTGCCAGGTCCTGCATAGATGACAGTAGGGTTAAATAAATATGAGAGATCAGGTCCCTTTTCTCCTGTCCTTAAAAATATCCCTCAATAAGGGATGACTTGATAATGAAAGCGTAGATATACATCCCTGGGCCTGTAGAGCATGTCTCAATTGAAGGCACTTATAAAATTGCTATCTGGGTAGGTTATATTCTGCCTGAAGGTGTGCAAAGGACTTCAGTATGTTCTGGTTATATAACTGGGAAATGTTGCGAATGCCTGCTGATTGCCACGTCTGAAAGCCTTCTAATTTATATACTTCTGCAAAAGTCAGATTGTGCCAGAGTGGTATTTCGCTTAAAAATCCTGAAATTCCCAAACTGTTTTTAACTATAGACCAAAGTTTCCTTAAAAGAATTATGGTGGGTGCCGACTTCGGCAGATTAGGTAATCCAGCCTCCAGACCTGCTAAGATTGATGCGGCTAGTATTCCGGACTGCAATAAGTTACAGATCGGGTCAGATTCATTTGGCAACCCGAAGCCACCCAGATGTTGCAGCTGAGAGGCGTAAAAATAAAGCTTAGGATTAGGTACCGCCGGCCCGCCTTGATCGTTACTATATTGCAGTGTGAAAAGACGAATCCTAGCCACTTGCTTTTTCCAAATTAGGGACCTGATTAAAGTGTCAATATGGGTATACCATCTGCGGGGTATCCATTGCGGGGAATTGTGCAGGACATACAGCAGTTGGGGACAACAAACCATTTTAATTAGGTTTATCCTACCAATTACCGACAGAGGCAGATAACACCAAGTATTACATGTCATTTGGAGTCTCTAAGAGGGGGGAGTAGATTTTCCTCAAAATTATTAGAGTGGTTGGCAGATACCTGCACGCCTAAATATTTAAATGAGGTAACTAGACTAAGGGACTGTGCACCCGGTAACGGAGCCATTGGGTCACCCAAAGGTAGAAGAACCAACTTGTTCCAGCTAAAGGAGAATCCCGATAAAGAACCAAAGTCCTGTATCACTGACATTGCATTGGTAAGGGATGTTTCTGTATCCCCTAGATAAAGAAGAGGGTCATCGGTGTATAGGGAAATCCTTTCCTCTACAATTTCCCACTTAAAGCCTGTAACAAATGGGGAGGACCTTATGGTGGCTGCCAATGATTCCAGGGCTAATGCAAATAGCAGGGGCGACAACGGCACCCCTGCCGTGTGCCCCTGAAAAGAGGAAAAGGGTCTGTTAGATCCCTGTTGATGTGTAATCTAGCGGTAGGGGCCATGTATAGCAATTTCACCCAGTTGATAAACATATCTCCCAATACAAAGCACCTCAACACTTCCCACAGATACGGCCACTCGACACTGTCTAAGGAAAGAATAGCTCTATGACCCAGATAATCAACAGGTAATTGAAGGTTAAGGAATAACCGTCTGATATTTAAAGCTGTAGACCTGGAGGGAATTAACCCAGACTGATCTTTGTGAACAATTTTGTGAATGACTTTAGCTAGTCTGGTAGCTAAGACCCTGGCCAATAAATTTACATCTGTCAATAACTAGATAGGCCTATAGGAATATGGGGAAAGAGCATCTTTACCAGGCTTTAACAATAAAATAATAATGGCTTCATTCATAGACGGGGGCAGGCCCCCGCGATCGAGAGCATCCAAAAAGACCTCCCATAAGCGTGGTACTAGTATCTCAGAGTATCTCCTGTAAACTTCTGCCGGAAAGCCATCTGCCCCAGGAGATTTGCCAGGAGAGGAAAGAGCCAAAGCCCCCAACAGCTCATCATCAGTGAGAGGAGCATTCAATATCGCTCTATCCAAGGCGTGGAGTTGGGCAATCTGGCTATTACAGAGAAAGGACTTAATTTCAGCTAAGGTTGGTGAGACTTTAGAAGAGTACTCAGCATAGAAATCATAGAAACCAGGTCTTCTAAGGTGTTATAAATTGCTTCTATATGTAAGGATCCTCTTTGTGATCTCACCATCATAGCCAGCATTAAGGATGAGCTCCGGCGTGTTCGCATGGCGCAAGTGCCGAGCCCGCCAGGAAGTCGGCACGGCGCAGCGCTAATCACAGGCAGGGAGACATTTCCCGATCTCTGCAGCCGCACATCGGGAAATGTCTCACTGCTTGTGATTAGCGCTGCCCCGTGCCGACTTCCTGGCGGGCTCGGCACGTGCGCCATGCGAACACGCCGGAGCTCATCCCTAGCCAGCATATGTCCTGTATTTTCCCCCTCCTCAAAATATTTCTGTTGAAGAAAGAACCTTTTATTGTCAGTCTTCGTTAAAATCATACATTTAGCTATATGTTGAGCCTCAGTCCAGGCTCTTGCAGTGTGTTCAGAAGGGGAGTCAACAAAGGCTGTCTCAGCCCTCTCAACCTCCTGCAGTACAGAATGTTCCCAGGATCTGGTCTTGGTCTTAATGGCAGTAATTGTTTTGATAAATTGGCCATGTAGAAAGGCATTCAGCGCATCCCAAAAAATTCCAAGGCTAGCCGATGATTTGAGTGAATAAATGTGGTAAGGCTATTCCTAATGGGATAAGGATTAGGAAATAGCGACAACCAAAATGGGTTAATTTTCCAATAAAAACGCTTAACTATACCAGCTGGGAGAATTTGGATACACAGGGGAGAATTGTCAGACTTTCCAGGATCGAACTTGGCCTAGGCAATGATGAAATGCTCCCCTTAGTCTCCTCTTCATGAGTTCGCTTGATTTCGTGAAGAGGAGACTAAGGGGGAGCATTTCATCATTGCCTAGACCAAGTTCAATCCTGAAAAATCTGCCATGCGTGGTCGAATGGCATGAATAACATTTAACCTGCGGATGTTTTGATCTCCATACATCCCTTAGGCCCAGCTCCAAGAGAAGCCAAACAAAGGAGGTTGGACCTCTCCCAGATCTTTGTTGTGAAGCATTAGTAGAGAATTTGTCAAGCTCCGTATCCAAATTATTATTAAAATCCTCTACAATAAGTGCGGGAATACTAGGGTGATGCGCTAGGAAACTAGCCAGAAGGGTCTAACATTTTTCGATAGTCAGCATGTAATGTCCACGAGGTACCAGTAACCAGGGGCCTAAGTTTAAGAGCCAGCACAGAGGAGCCAATAAATAACATGGCATGTGCCTCATGCATAGGTACTAGGGTTGTCCCGATACCACTTTTTTAGGACCGAGTACAAGTACCGATACTTTTTTTTAATGTCACGTGACAGTGTTGGTGAACGGTTTCTGTGTGTTTTTTTTTTTTATTTACATTCATTATTTTTTTACAATCTTTTTTTTTTTTTTATTCTTTATTGCAATATGTGCGTTTTTTTTTTTTTTATCAGCCCTGTTGGAGGGCTTTGGTGAGATATCAGGGGTCTTAACAGACCTCTGATATCTCCCCTTTGAGACAGAGAAAGAGACCGAGGATAGAGATTCCCCCAGTCCCTTTCTCTGCACTGAGAATGAATGGAGAGAAGACAGCGGCTCCTCTCCATTCATAAACTGAGACATTGTAATCACAGGAGATTACAATGTTTCAGTTATGTGAATAGACAGAGTCAGCTGACTCTGTCCATTCACACAGCGGAGAGGGGGACAGCGGAGGATAGAGCAACGGAGGGTGACAGCGGAGGGGGACAGAACAACAGAGGGGGACAGAGGAGGAGGACAGTGTAACGGAGGAGGACAGAACAACGGAGGGTGACAGCGGAACGCCGGAATGGAGGGGCACAGAGCAACAGAGGGGAACAGCATAGGGGGACAAAGGAACGGAGGGGGCATGGAGGAGGATGAGGTGACAGTCAGCGGTGATCGCGTGTGGGGGAGTTACAAGCACCGATCACCGCTGTATGTCACTAAAGCCGCGGGGGGAGAAGCTTGTAACTCCCCCACGCGCTGATCACCGCTGACTGTCATAGTATCGGCAGAAGCATCGGGAGCATTTGCCCGAGTACAAGTACTTGGGCAAATTATTATTATTATTATAATACAGGTTTTTATATAGCGCCAACAGTTTACGTAGCGCTTTACAACTTGAGGGTAGACAGTACAAATACAATACACTTTGATACAGTAGGAATCAGAGGGCCCTGCTCCTTAGAGCTTACAATCTAAGAGAATGCTCGGTATCGGTGCCGATACCGATACTAGCATCGGTATCGGGACAACCCTAATAGGTACAGCTGGTACTGAAGCGACTTGTAGAAACAGTCAACTGCCTTTGCAGAATCAACGTGGAAATAAAAAAAAACAAAACAAACAAACCCTTGATAGCAGACCGGTATTAGTATGCAAAAGGAGTGGTTAGAAGTAATCAGGTTTCCCTCCGGCGTCTGACCAACTCTTCCCGCAGGGAACGTTCCACCCTGTCCAGCCACTGCACCGCCAGCGTAGGCTTTTCAAAAAAGTAGACTTTATCTTTGGCTACCACTCGCAGGTGTGTGCTGGTTAGAGCATGGCGTACTGCAATTCCAGGGAACAAAGCCTTTTTTTCACCTCAGTGAACTGAGCCCATTGTTTTTGTACCTCCGCTGAGAAGTCTGGGAACAACAAGATCTTAAGAGTTATCCATCACAAGTGCATCTCTTATTTATCTAGCTTTAAAGAGCATGACATCACGGGCCTTTAATTGAGGATTTTAAAAACGGGAAAGCTCTAGGAGGAGGATTGCCTGGAGGCCAGGGCCTAGTGGGGATGCGGTGTGCCCACTCCACTGCAAACATCAGTGAAAATGAGCTTTTCCCAAATTTAGTCAGCCACCATTGCTCTATAAAATGCACAGGATTTTTCCCCCTCCATGTTCTCAGGAATGCCTATGGCTCTAATATTATTTCTGCGGAGCCTGTTCTCTAAATCATCGAGCTGAGCAGAGTATTTAGCTACCAGCAGTTGTTGAGCATGCAATTCTCTTTGCATAGGGGCCCAATCATCCTCCAGGATACTGAGGTGCCCTTCAATAGCTTAACTGCGGTCCTGCAATTTTTGCATACCTTGGCGGAGGAAGGTTATTTCAATTCTTACCCCTTTAACCTCTGAAGCCAGGGCTGCGATGGAGGAGTTACATGAGGTAACTGCAGAAAAGATGTCACATAGCGTGGGTTCTGGCCCATCAGGGTCTGGGGTTATGGCTGTTTGCTGTGTCGGTATAACAGGGAAGGAACTCACAGTGTCCCATGGAAGCAATGGCACCGCCGGATCTTCAAGCGGCACTGTGTCATTGGCGTCAGACTGAGAACCGCTGTGATCATCTGGCATATCCCCAGGCATAGCAGAGGAGTCCCATGCTTCGGGCTTAGCGAACAGCTTCTGAGCCGCCTCCTTGAATTTCTCTTTAGCTGTTCTTTGTGACAAGCCCCCATCTTGAGCAGCATGGTCCGGTGCCAAATGATCACTCCGGCGGGCAGGGAGTAAAGAAGTCTGTACCCCAGAGGTTTAGCAGGCACTCCAGGAAAATATACCCGAGGATGGGTGTTAGCAGTCTGTTACCAGGATAAAAGGACGAATGTTTGGCGGAGCTCACAAGCTGTGCGTCTGGCTACATTCGCTGCCAAGCTACATCCCCAGGAGTTATTTTTGTTAAGCAATGCCCTTTTATAATCAACTGTCTGCTGGACATCTGTTTGATGAATAACTGGACTCCCCTGTAGTTGAATTCTTCTCAATTAGGATTTTTCCTACAATTTGCTAAAATTTTGCTTTGCTGCTAAGGGGTGTATTCATTTTTTTGCAACATGGTCTTGAATGAATTTGATTAAACAAATCTTGGTTGCAATCAATGGCCCACATTTGTGGGAGTATTTTGAAGTATAGTGTCCCGTAGAAAATGTTGATTCTGAAGGGAAAGTAAAAGTTTTCTGACAAATCTGTTGGGGTGTACTCATTTATGCCGAGCACTGTATATATATGTGTGTATTTTTAATACTGATCAGCATGCATGGTCAAGTATGTAAAAATAACAGTTTCCAGACCACATTGATCTATTGTATTATTCATAGACTTGATAAGTTGTACACCACCACTGCAATGTTTTGGTTTCAATATCCCAGGCATCACCCACACACTGTTATAAGATTATAACTGCAGAGTTTTGACCACTAATTTTCTTAAATTTACTTTAAATTCCTGCTTTACTAGGGCTCTACATAGGCATTCTCCTTTATTCTCACTGCAATACCCTCCCCTACAAAAAAAGTCTATTGAAAATGCATGCTGCTCCACACACACTCTCCAAAATGCCTGCAGTGTCCTTGGAAACAAATCCTTTTGGCTGGCTAGAGAGTTATATTCTCACTAGTGCTGTAAATTGCAGTCAACATTAGAGGGAACATGTTCTCCCACAATACTATATAACTGATGAACCCTGTTATATATGACCCACAATGAGGATGCACACAACACTGATCTCAATAAAGTAGCTACCAAAAAAATAGACCATTTGGAGTCTACACTCATTGCTACTTTTCTTCTTGGTATCTCTGAGCTCCGTGTAAACCGTGATAGTGGAACGAACCGAATGGTTGCATTTTCTTAATACAATAACACTCCTTACATGTGTTGGTAGATAGATGTCATAGACTGCTCCTGAGTCCACATCCACAGCATGAAATCCAGCACAGGAACCATAGATCACTTTCAACCTTTGTCCTTCTTCAACTGTTAAATCCACCAACAATGGTCTGTGTACCAAATCTCCAAATGACTGCAAGAAAGCACACCAATTTACAAATGAAGTAAAAATTAAAAAAAAAAAAAAATAAAAGCAGATTTAAAACTATTGCCAACCAAGTTTAATGCTCTTTGTCAACAAAAGAACTTGTTTGGACTTACAGTTGTGATGGGGTTGAGCCATGTTTCTGATGTTATGAAGTAAAGTGATATAACTCGATTTAGTAGTCTTAGCAAAAAAACGCGACGGAACCGATGACATCTGTGTCAAAGGGCCCTTACGGTGTGGCACTATTCTTTTGTAGGAAATTTTTGAAACAATCGAGGCTTTGAGTAATTTTTATAAAAAAAAACTATTTTCTATAAAACTATGGAGAGAAATCAAAAGTTTCTCAATATGGGCTCACTCTGATGTTTGCAGCAATACCTCACTGTTTACATATGCATGCAAGACCTACGTGCATGTTCGCATTTATGGGTAAGCAAAAGGGGGCAGGGCGATTTAATTTTTTTACATTTTATTCATTTATTTAAAAACTTTATTGCTGTCACAAGAGATATAAAAAGAGATGTTTAGCAAGGGTGGTGACAATACACTTTATTGAGAGATCAGGGGTCTTTAAGACCTCCGATCTCTCCTCTCAAAACCATGCAGTCTAACAGAAATCGGTTTGATCAGATGCTTTCACAGGCTGCTCCGGCTAGTAAATAAACCAAACCAGAAGCATGGAAAGCCTTGTCACTTCCGGGATCATTTATCACAGAGGAACAAAGGGAGGGGACACCTGTTCCTCCTTCTCCTCTGTCTGCAGCAGGCCAGACTGTGTATGGCAGTCCTGGGCTCCCCATTAGAACAGGAGAGCATTTGTATTGACATCACCTATAAAAGTACTATTTTTACAGTAAAGCCCATTGTGGGATGCAAATTTTGATACCAGGACCACGGCTGCAGACATGGTCCTGGTATAACCACTTCCACCCGAGGACATATGGGCACGTCCTAAGGGCTGGAAGTGGTTAAAATTTTGAATCCTTGATCTAGATAAAGCAGGGTTGAAGATACTGACCAAAAATACCATTGATTAGCAGTAACCCCTGGCATAATCTTTATCGTTAACTGGGAAGGTTTATCAGCTGGGGGTGTCTACTAATGAGGAAGCACAGCCAATACTATAATTCAGCCAGCCAAACACAATCTCATAATCAAAGTGGCATGCTCCAGAGACAAAACTTTTTTGTTTGTAAATTAAGTATTGTGCATACACGTAGAATAGGAACACCATTGATGGACTCTGAAATGGCTGAAATCCTGGAATTCTGTCAGGAATATCTCACCACTGGACGACCAAGAGATTTATAAAGACAGAAGTCAAATCACCTTGCCAGTAAGTTGGGTAGAGATGGTCAAAGATTTTCTGGTGGATTTTTCACACACTGGCACTACATAAGGGGGGAAAAAAAGACTTTCTATATATCAGACTACATAACAAGTTGAAGTCAAATTACTGACCTTAAAGGCCATAAACTTGTGGTATGGCTTTGGTGCCCAGGCATAGACTTCCACTGAACTTTTTAAAGCAATTACCAAAAACTTGATGCGCTCATATTTTACTAAAAAACAGTAAGAAAAATAAAACATGATAGATTAAAATATATACGCATCGTTATAGAAACATACGTTTTCTCAGAAATCTTGTTACAGAAGCGCATGCATACAATCTTTTATACTCATCTACAATAGAACAGAAAAAAAAAAGAGGAAGTATTGGTAAAATAACACAGGACACGATGCACTGTCTGCAGTCCCTGTTTTTCTGTCAAAGGGGGTCTCGGAAATTTCACATTTTGAAAAGGGAGGACAACTGGTTTGCAAAAAGCATAAAACCAGGCCATCTACATCAAACTAAACCACTATCCCCTGAACAGGAGTGGGTCCTCAACACATCTGTCTTACATATGTATTGCCATTTTAACATCCAGGGATTTGACAACAGTTAGAGATGCAATTTGAACGGTTTACACCTATGCAGACTCAACACCAAGGTTGGTATTATGTAATTAGAAAAGGCCAATACCACAGCTCTTCATACTTTCCCTTGTATTCTTGGACAATAAACTGCCCTGACATTTTATATTGATTCATTTAGCACATAAATGTGCTACCTGTGTAGATATATTGCATGGGTATGTTGCTGATACTAACTAGAACTGGAGGACAAGTGTCTTCATAAGCTACAAAATGCCTTCAAACATGTAAAGTCTAGTTGAGTGTGATCAACTACTACTAGAACCTGTAACAATTTTATTACCTGGTAATTATGCCAGTTAGTCTTATTTTTTTAACAGACCAACCTATACAGAAATAGTGGCAGTTAGAATGCTGAGACAAACCACTTATCAACAAGCTTGTATTCAGAATAGTTAAAACCTTCATCCCAAAAGGGAAAAAGAAATCTGTGGCTGTCTCTGCTTTTAAAGTGTAGAGTGTAGAGTTTGCCTTTAAATCTGTAAAGCGGAGCTCCACCCAAAAGGGGAAGCTCCGCTTGCTTGTTTGCTTCCTCCACTGCCACATTTGGCACCTCTTGGGTAAGATTGTGGCATTGTTGTGCCGTGATCTACAAAACTTCTGCACCCCCCCCCCCTCACCTTCTGGGAGACACACAGGTCCCATAAGACCGCAGGACCATTCAGAAAGCCGCAAGGCTACACTTCTGGTTTCCTTTAGTAAGGATGCTAGTGCCTGCACCCGAAGCGGACGGATCGGCTTGGAGTGCCGACATCGCGGGATCCCTGGACAAGTAGGTGTCTATTAAAAGTCAGCAGCTACAATATTTGTAGCTGCTGACTTTTATAATGTTTTTCCCCCAGGCTGGAACTCCGCTTTAGGTCACTTGTAAAGTCTAAATCAATCTAACACTACCCTCTGTTCAGGTTGAAAATTTTGCTGTCCAAAGGTGGCTACATTGCTCCTCCATAGATACAGTGGAGGAGTAAGCATAGCCATCCCAAAACAGGAAGTGTAATTACTTGCAGGATCAATAGGCAAAAATAAAAAAAAGCCTTAAAGGAAACTAAGGCATCCACCACATGTAAGAACAGATAAGCTACAATATATTCCTTTTACATTCTTGGGTTTAGATACACTTCGGGGCATATTTAAAAAAAAAAAAATGGGGCAAAACTAAATGTTCTTAGGCTTTTCTCTTCTGGTTGAATGTTCTTCAAATACTATGGGCAGTAGCAAAGGTAAGTTTTATTCACAACAGAGTGAATTGGGAAAAATACGATTTTTATAACAGCTTACCTGAAATATCCTTTTCTTGGAGTACATCACGGGACACAGAGCCACAGTAATTACTGTCTGGGTAATATAGGCACCTTTAGGTGATGGACACTGGCACACCCTAAACAGGAAGTTCAATTCCCCATATAACCCCTCCCCTTATCGGGAGTACCTCAGTTTTGTAGCAAAGCAACACATATGTAACCAGAAAAAGGAGAGGAACCTCTGTGTCCCGTGATGTACTCCAAGAAAAGGATTTTACAGGTAAGTGGTTATAAAAATCTTAGTTTCTTTATCGTACATCACGGGACACAGAGCCACAGTAATTACTGTCTGGGATGTCCCAGAGCAAAGCCACCTGAGGGGAGGGGACACAACAAAAAAGTAGGGTGCAATAAGACCTGAGGACCTATACTGCAGCCTGCAGCACACTGCGCCCAAAAGGTGACATCCTCATGCCTTCTTACATCCATCTGATAGAATCTGGTGAATGTATGGACTGAAGACCAGGTTGCGGCCTTTCAGATTTGAGCCATGGAGCACTAACAGCCCTGGTGGAGTGCGTTTTGACCTGAAAAGGTGGAACCTTCCTCTTCAAGCCATAAGCTTGAATAATTACCTGCCGAATCCATTTGGCAATAGTGGATTTCGATGCTGCCTGTCCTTTCTAGGACCTTCTGGCAACATGAACAAAACATCTGTTTTTCGAATCTGAGCAGTCGTCTTCAAATAGATCTTGACCGCTCTCACTACATCCAAAGAGTGTAGTGACTCTTATTCCTTAGAACAGGGTTCTGGAAAAAATGAAGGTAAAACAATATCCTGGTTTAGACGAAACCTGAAACCACCTTTGGCAGAAAGCTAGGATGAGGACGCAATACCACTCTACCCTTGTGAAGAATTAAATATGGCTCTTTACAAGAAAGAGCCGCCAGCTCTGATACCGTTCTTGCAGAAGAAATGGCTACCAGAAAAACTAGTTTCCTTGTCAAAAGGACCAAATGAACCTGTCGTATCGGCTCAAAAGGCTGTTTCTGTAATGCCGACAGAACTAAATTAAGTCCCAAGGGTTCAGGGGTGCTTTAACCGGAGGATTAAGCCGAGTTACCCCCTGTATAAAGCTTCGGATCAAAGAATGCGAAGCCAGCGGACGTTGAAACAACACTTATAAGGCAAAGACCTGGCCCTTGATAGTACTCAAGGCCAGCTTTATCTCTAGCCCCATTTGCAGAAAGGCAAAAATTCTACTTATGACATACTTCCTAGGATGCCAACCCCTGGATTCACACCAATAAACATATGCCTTCCAGACTCTATAATAAAGGACTCTGGAAGCTGGCTTCCTTGCATTAATCAAGGTAGGTATCACTGAGCTTGAAAGCCCACGATTATTTAGAATGTGTGTTTCAATAGCCAAACCGTTAAATTTAGCGTTTGTAAAGTAGGATGGAACACTGGTCCCTGTGATAGGAGGTCTGGACAGTAGGGTAAATGGGTTTCCTACCGCCATCTTTACTATTTCTGCATACCAAGATCTTCTGGGCCACGCTGGGGCCACAAGAACTACCGACTTTCTTTCCAGCTTGATCCTGTGAAGAAGTCGAGGTAGCAGAAAAATAGGAGGGAACGCATAAATCAGCGAGAACTGACCCCACGGAGTCCCCAACGCAACTGTTCCGCATGTGAGTGGATCCCTTGTTCTTGACACAAAGTAGTCGACTTTGCTGTTGAACCTGGACGCAAACAGTTCTACATCCGGGATCCCCCATCATTGGCATATAGCCAGGAAGATGTCCGGGTGAAGGGACGATACCCCCGGGAACAACTGCTGGCGACTTAGGTAGTCTGCCTGCCAGTTCTCTACCCCTGGAATGAAGATTGCCGAAATACACAGCACATATTCTTCTGCCCAGGTTAGGATATGGTTTACCTTTGCCTGGGCTGCCTGACTTCTGGTGCCCCCTTGGTGATTGATATAAGCCACTGCTGTGGCAATGTCGGATTGAATCCTGACAGGAGAATTCTGCAACCTGAATGTCCAGGCCTTTAGGGCTAGACGCGCTGCCCGAATCTTTAGAATGTTGATGGGCAAAGTCTTTTTAGTTCTGAACCATTTCCCTTGGACAGACGCTTCTTCCAGGACTGCTCCCCAACCTGACAGGCTGGCATTTGTTGTTACCACCTTCCAAGTAACCGATAAGAAGAATTTCCCCTTCTGCAGATTCTTATATCCTCCACCAACTGAGGCTCTGGCTCACTTTTGGCGACAAACGCATTGGAAAATCTAGTGTCTGACTGTTTTGCGGCAGTCTCGAATGAAACTGAGCATAGTGAACTGCTTCGAATGAAGTCGCCATCTTCCCCAATAACTTCATACAAAGGCAAATGGAAGGACCTTTCTTTGCCCTGACCCCTTGGACCAGCTCCTTTATGGAGCTGATCTTTGTCTGGGGTAAAAAAACACCTTCTTTTGGGCTGTATCTATGACCAGACCCAAATACTCTAATCATCTTACTGGCTTTAAAGAACATTTTTCTAGGTTGATGACCCAACCTAGGTATTCCAGGTAGTTGATTGTGGTGACTACACTTTGATCCAAGCGGACTACCGCCCGGTCTATTAAGAGCAGGTCGTCCAGGTATGCTATTATTGTTATACCTTGAGTCCTGAATTTGGCCAGAGGAACGGCCAGAAGTTTTGTAAACACCCGAGGTGCAGTAGCTAGACCGAAAGGCAAGGCTACAAACTGAAAATGAAGTTTTTCTACTTTGAAGCACAGATACTTCTGGTGAGCAGGGAAAATAGGTACATGCAGGTATGCATCCTTGATGTCGATTGATGCCAGAAGCTCTCCCCCTTGTAGGATGGAGACTACTGATTGATTCCATGCGAAAAGAGCAAATCTTCAGTAACCGGTTTAGATCTTTGAGATCTACAATGGATCTGACATCCCCATTTGGTTTTGGTACCGTGAAAAGGTTTGAAAAAAAAACCCTGACCCCTGGTCTTTCACGGGGACCACCAAGATCACCTTTTGTGACAAAGGTCGGTCTAACGCTAGAAAGAGACTTTTTTCCCTCTGGATCTTTGGGGACATTTGACCTGAGGAAACGAGGGGACAGGAATTCTTGGAACTCTAGTTTGTAACCTAAAGCTATTATGGAGACCACCTATCTGTCTCGAAATTCTTCCTGCCAGACCTTTGAGAACTGCAGAAGTCATCCCTCCCACTCAAGTGCGTGGGGGCGCCCATTCATAAAGAGGCTTTAGCGTTCTGTCTTGCAGGTTACTTTCCCCAGGACCTCTTTTGTCCCTGGGATTGACCCTGAGGTTTACCTCTTGAACCTGATGGGGGAGGCCATCGCCACTGCCTGGAGGCTGATGCCACTAGCACTGGAGAAAGCCAGTTTAAATGAGGGGGCGTTTACTCTTTTTCTTAACTGGCAAAAGGGTACTTTTCCCCACTTGATAATCTTTGGATATATTTGTCCAAATCCTCCCCAAACAGCTTTTCACCAGGGAAAGGAAAACCAGCCAGGAGCTTTTTGCATGGCGCTTTGGCTGACCAACCTTTCAACCATAAGATTCTACGCATATGCACCAACCCAAGCGTAAGGCGAGAGGCTTGAAGAATAGAATCTCTAATTGCGTCAATTGCAAAGCACAAAGCCGCTGGCAGCTCAGAGAATTCCTGGGCCTGCTGTTCAGGGACCACCTTGAGTACCTGTTTCAACTGGTCTCTCAAGGACTGACATACCCCAATTACCGCCACTGAACCTGCCAGGGAAAATATGTTTAACAGAAATTCCAATTTTTTTATCAGTTGGATCCCTAAGCATTTGCGTATTGTCAACAGGACAAGTCAAATTTTTATTCACAGAGGATATAGCAGTGTCAATTGCTGGTATACTCGACATCTTAGTAAATTTTTCCTCCATAGGATAAAGTGTTGAAAACTTTTTAGGAGGGAAAAAGTGCTTATCTGGGTGATTCCACTCAGAATACATACGCTTTTCTAGTAATGAATGGACAGGAAGGGCACGCAAGGCTTGAGGAGGCTTTAGTGAACCCAAACAGGAAGTGGGCTCTTCAACCGACTCCATTAAAGATATCTTAAATGTGGAGCGGACCATTTCAGTAAGAATGTACCAGCAACTTCTCAGCATGTGAAGCTGAAGATCCTTCCTCACTTGACTCCTCGTTTGGGGATCCTGGGTGGTAGGGACCTAATGCGTTTTCTTCCACTCTGTGAAGACGTGATTAAAGCCACTAATCTTTCCTCTAAGCCACTCATAGCTGAAGAGAAAACCTGCTCCGTTATATAGACAGGGGCTGAAGTGTTGAAAGCAATTGCAGCCCCTGATAACCCCGATGGCTCACTCTTACCAGCCTCCTTAGTACGGGATGGTGTTGCAGGTCCTTAGGACCAGAGGGTGACCCCTTCGTGTCCTTTGTCTTTGCTGCATTTGAACCACCTCCTCTGGTCATAGTGCCAAGCACAACGCAGAGGTATCACCAAAAAAATGCACCCACTGCTGAGCAATAGTCTAGCAACTGCCGCTGCTATTAGGCTCAGCCTGATGCTTAAAGTAAATGTGCCTAGGAAATGCCTGTGTCACCAACTCACATGCCCCCCCCGTCCGCTCTGTGTCCCTCTAGCTGTATGCACCTGAAAAAAGGTGCATTTTCTAGCTATACAGCCCGCGTTGCAGACGCTCAATTCGTGCCAACGCCGCTAAGCCCTGCCCCTCCTCCCTCCGATTACCCACCATGCCCCCCCCCATCTATTTTAAAATAGAGTGATTTCCCGCACGAGGCAGGCTCTGATGCTGCACGACCACATGGAGGAGGACAGGTGGAGGAGGGAGGAAGCTGCCAAAGAAGGACCGCTGTAATGGCGGGGGGAGCAGCGTGGCACACCGCTATCTAGCGCCATGCTCCCCCTGCCTGGAGGAAGCTATCCATGTGGGGGAACATTCCTGGAGAAGAAAACCCCCCTTTCCCACAATTTTACCTGGAGCTTTGGGCCAGCGAAGCATGCAGCCTGAGATGCAGACAAGCATGGAAAAGGTACGTGCTCTTTACAGCCCCCAATGGTGACTATAGGCATAGCAAACTTTTACTTTAAAGGAGAAAGCCCACAAGAATTAGAAAAATTCCTCAGGAATCTCCCTCAACTTATCTAGCTGCAGGGTTCTGCAGGAACAGACCCAATCTTCACCTCTCACGGTGGGCTCCGTTTAAAAAACACAGTCAGGGCCTGGGGCCCCCCCCCCTTTTTTTTTTTTTAAACCGGGGGGGGAATCCACAGCCCTGGGCCTGTAAAAAGCACTCTGCCAGAAATATGGCTGAAAAAAACAAATACTGGATCCTGGGGTCCTGCAATTTAAAAAGAGAAGCGTTACAGGCAGAACCTCGTTTCTTCGGACATGAGGCCCGGGTACCATTCAATTCGGCCTGGAAAAGACACTTTGAATGGATCCGGTTGCACGGCTTGCCCCAGTAAGGAATATTCCAGCGGAGCTCAGTCCAGCACATCTTTACTCGTGACCAACACCTAAGACACTGGCGAAAAAAACTGAGGTACTCCCGGTAAGGGGAGGGGGTTATATGGGGAGTTGAACTGCCTGTTTAGGGTGTGCCAGTGTCCATCACCTATATAACCCAGAAAGTAACAGTGCCTATATAACCCAGACCGTAATTACTGTGGCTCTGTGTCCTGTGATGTACGATAAAGAAATACAGCATAAGCTTTCCTGACAATCTCCTATCATGTTGTGAGTGTTGCCTGTTTGCTGGTCATCTCTTTCCACACCTTCCTGGATTCCCTGCATACATTGCAGCTTCTTCTCTGCTGTTAACTTTCAAATTCTACGGACTACATATCCCATGCTACTTAGCTGCGTGTAAGCAGTGATTCCTGTACTGACTCTGCCCCCCGAAACTCCTCCTCTCAGTATGTCTTTGGTTAAGAAGGCCGGCTCAGTGAAATATGTCACAGCAGTGCCTAAATACAGGGCATAGTGAATGCTTGTTACAGAATTCAAGAAAATTGTGTGGGGATCTTCACAGCGTAAGTTCACAAACTTTAAGATCATTTAGATTACTAGGGATTAGGCTAAAAATAATTGAAATACAATGTGAAAATGAATATATAATTTTAAACTTTGAACATAGATACGCTTTAAGGTTTTAAAGCTGGTTCCAGGACCACTGTCCCAGATTTCCTATTTCAGGGTGTCAACCTTCATATGGAGCCACCTCTGCATGCAGGGACTAGTTGCGTCTCCCTACACTGTGGCCCTATAGCCTAGGATGGCAAGGCACACCCCCTGGGTCCTCCTCCAACCTTCCAAACTGGCTCAAGATTGCACTGTGCACTGCTAATTCTTTCCTGTGAAGACTGGAAGTTCAAGGAAGTAGCACTGAGAAAGATGAGGCAGCAGCAGTGAAAGTTGTAAATTACAACTGCTGGGGTAGGAATTTTAACAAATTGTTTACCGGTGGAAGGTTTATTTTATAGTATGCTAGAAAAAAGCTGAGGGTTTAATACTACTTTAATGTGGTTGTAAACCCAGATAAAAAACAAGAAAAAAAAACTGCAAAATAAAAAGGCATAATGAGCTAGTATGCATCGCATACTAGCTCATTATGAAATACTTACCTTAGAACGATGCTGTTGCAGCAGTCCCGGGATACCGCTTTACAACCACTTTAAGAACATTCAATTTTTTATAAATAGACCCTTAAAAGTATTCCATAATTGTTTTAATCAGTTTATTATCACTAAACTATATTGATGGGTCAAAGGGAAACAACAAATGGTAAAATGACTAAACTAGGCTGTGCTAAATATATAACCATGGCAGATCATTAGTGCTGCAATTCGATAGTGATAGTATTGTGATTTGAACACACAAATACATTTCACCAAGAAAATGACCAGTTTGAGCAATAAAGCCATCCCTTCTTAGGAGCCTCTAGTTAGAGCTGCTGCTACTCCAGTCTACACGACTATTACCTGGGATTCTCTGGTTTTCCACACAAATTATCTGCTACCTCTTCACAATAAAACAGTCACACTGGTAAATATATTAGGGAAGATTAAGCATTAGATACCCACCAACTTTATAGTGCACACATCCCTCCAGATCCCCTACAGTTGTCCACCCTTGCTTCTTCTCCACCTCTGGGTCATTACGAAGTATCTTGTTTCTCAGCCATGATAAGTAGTACACTCGGAGCTTGTTCTTCTTTCCTGGAAATTTACAGATATACAAAATCAAGAAAAGACTTGTCCCTCAAACAGAAGATGAAATTATGGATGCATAAATCCAAGAGCATGCACCCAATAAAAAACAAGGGATGGCAACTCCCATAAATTTTGTCTTTACAGGTTCCTTTTATGGATAAAAAAGGAGAAACACATTAAATCTACTGAAGTATTCACAAAATACAACCATAAATGATTAAATTATATTTATAATGATCATTAGCAAATAAAATATACGTTTTACATGTAGTACATTACCTGATATAGTCACCAAGACATTGAGGCCTTCAAGGACATCCATCTGCTGGAATCGTCTTCTGTTGATGAGGGGGTACACTTTTCCCTGACCACTCCTGTCCAACAGCATCAATCCACTTTCAGTACCCACCAACAAGTTAACCCCTATGGATGATAATCAGAAAAAATAAGCTTAAACTATCACATGCAAATTATTATGATGGCGCAAACACTGCCAACAAAATAAACCAGAATACTAAAACCATTAACCAATCCCTGATAAGCTAGGATCCCATTTGAAGATTTGAAATGTATATTTCTAAAGCTTTCTTATAAAGAACCAAAAAATTTAAAAAAATGTAAATGAACAAAATTATATAATCTGAGGTCATTGAAAAGCTGTTGCTACAGGTATTATATTTGGGGAAAAAATGATGACCTTTCATGCTGAATATTTCCAGTGAAGGTGAAAAGTAGAAGATTTGCCCAAACTGAATTGCATTACATTTCAGCTTATCTCTAGGTATAAACTATATGCAGTGTCATATCCATAACAAGGATGCAAAGATAAATCACATTTATACCTCTCATAAGAAGAGTCAAAGTTAAAATACATATGTCAGCTACTTTTCCTGGCAAATAATTTTAAACTCTTTTCAGTCACTATTGATTTATGCTCATTGACCACCTATGGGTTACTGTACTCAGGGCAACACCCTTCCTTTTTCACTGTGCCCATTAAAATTAGGGATGTGTTAGGCAGTGCAGTGCTTTCCTTTCAGAGAAAGATGTTGTTTAAACAAAACAGTAAATACATTGCAGCTTACCAGGCCTCAAAAATGTGGTGGGTGCATTAGTTATTTTTAAGCTTTTTTTAAAATTTACTTTCAATTTTCACGTCGTAATCTAAACACACTTCCGGTCTTAAGCTGGGTAAAGTTTTTTCTTTTCATTCAATCAGCAGGTTGAACAAAAGAAAAAAAACGGACAGATCTCTGCATCAACACAACTATGTGTTACCGTATTCTGACAGGGAAGACTCCTCGTTCCCCCTTCTCTACAGCCATTGGCTACAAGCTCTAATCGAATGTTGGTTTTCCAGCATGACCATTTGACAGAAATTGGTCAGCAGACAAACTTCTGCTGAACCAGCCAACTTTCGGTACATGTGTACCAAGGCTTTAGGGTGTTTCCACTCTATGGAGGAGCAACAAACCTCTTGACAGCTGGTTTATCATCTGGGGGGAGGGTAGTGCTAGATGTACTAGCAGATTTAGATGGACTAGACCAACAGCTGAAATCGTATTTATTTATATTTATTTTTTTTAACTATAATCCTCTATGTAGTAGAGCAAAAGGCTGTAAGGGTTTGTTTCTTTTTTTTTCCCTTTTTTTTTAAATAGCAAACGTATCATACTTACCTCCACTGTGCACCTCGTTTTGCACAGAGTGGCCCCGAACATGGTCTTCTGGGGTCCCCCAGCGGCTCTCACTGCTCCTCCCCACATCAGATAACCCCCCTAGGAGAAGCGCTCTCCTGAGGGGGTTACCTTGCGGGCGCGCTCCTGAGTCCAGCATTCGGCATCCATAGCCACCGGATGTATGACTCGGCACCACCCCCTTTTTCTGTGCAAGTGTATGGAGTGTGTATTAAGTTAATAAGGCGAAGCTTTACAAAGACATGCTGTTAGGTAAAAGGGGTTGTAAAGGTTCCCGTTTTTTTCACCCTAATGCAGCCTATGCATTAAGGTGAAAAAACATCCGATGCTCACTGGCCCCCCAGCACCCGTTTACTTACCTGAGCCCTGGAAAGTCCCGCGTCGAGAATGCGCTGGATTTCGGCCGGTCTTCTTGGCTCTTCATTGGATAGATTGATAGCAACGCAGCCATTGGCTCGCGCTGCTGTCAAACAAATCCAATGACACAGGGGGCGGGGCTGTGTCCTGCACTCGGCAGCTATGGATGCCGAATGCAGGATTCGGGAAAAGCGCCCGCAAGGTAACCCCCTGGGAGAGAGCTTCTCCCAGGGGGTTATCTTAAACAGGGAGCAGCTAGGAGAGCCGTCGGGGGACCCCAAAAAAAAGGCCATTTGGGGCCACTGTGTGCAAAACAAGCTGCACAGTGGAGGCAAGTAGGACATGTTTTGTTATTTTTAAAAAATAAAAATCGAACCTTTCGTGTCACTTTAATTGGCTCCTGTCTAAACTGGCCCTAGTCTGTGTATAAATGAATGTGAGATAGGGACCTTAACTTCCATATCGGGCCCATTCTGGCGTTCCTCTCCTACATGTAAAAATCATCTTTTTTTTGCCAGAAAATTACTCAGAACCCCCAAACATTATATAAACCGTGGGGAAAATATATATTTGATCCCCTGCAGATTTTGTAAGTTTGCCCACTTACAAAGAAATGAAGGTTCTATAATTGTTATCATAGATGTATTTTAAATGATAGAGAGAATATCAAAAACATCCAGAAAAAAACATGATACAAATGTTATAAATGGAGTTACAGTTCAGGGAGTAAAATAAGTATTTGATCCCCTACCAACCAATAATTCTGGCTCCCACAGACTGGCTACAGCATGTGCTTATTAGGTACAAAGATTAGTTCTGTCAAATTAAGGTGGTGCTCCTAACGACAACCCGCTACAGAATGTCTTTCTTCCATTCACACCTCACGATTATGGCCAAGACCAAAGAGCTGTCAAAGGATGTCAGGGTCAAGATTGTAGACCTGTACAAGGCTGGAATGTGCTACAAGACCATCAGCAAGAAGCTTGGCGAGAAGGAGACAAGTGTTGGAGTGATTATTCGCAAATGTAAGAAATACAAATTAACCATCAATCACCCTTGGTCTGGAGCTTCATGCAAGATTTCGCCTCATTGGGTAAGGATGATCATGAGAAAAGTGAGGGATCAGCTTGTGAATGATCTCAAGGCAGTTGGGACCACAGTCAAACAAACTTTTGGTAACAATACGCCACCACGGATTGAAATCTTGCAGTGCCTGAAAGGCCCCCGATCTCAAGAAGGCACATGTACAGGCCTGTCTTAAGTTTGCTGATGAACATCTATATGATTCAGAGGATTGGGAGAAAGTGCTGTGGTCAGATGAGACCAAAATGGAGCTCTTTGGCATTAACTCGCCATGCCATGTTTGGTGGAAGAAAAATGCTGACTATGATCCTAAGAACACCATCCCTACAGTCATACACAAAGGTGAAAACATTATGCTTTGGGGCGGTTTCCCGGCTAAAGGTACAGGCCAATTGAGGGGCCAATGTATTCTAAAATCTTGGATTTGAACCTTCGTCACACAGCCAGAACATTGAAGATGGGTCATGGGATTGGTCTTCCAGCATGACAACGACCTAAAACATACCACCAAAGCAACAAAGGAGTGGCTCAAGAAGAAGCACATTAAAGGCCATGGAGTGGCCTAGCCAGTCAAGTGACAGCCAAGAAACCTTAAAAGGGGTTGTAAACCCTCGTTTTTTTTTTTAAATAACAGATCATACTTACCTCTATTGTGAAGTTCGTTTTGTACAGTGTGGCCCCAATCATCATCTTCTGGGGTCCCCTAACGGCGCTCGCGGCTGCTCCTTGCATCGGTAAACCCCCTAGGAGAAGCTCTCTCCCTGGGGGTCACCTTGCGGGCGCGCTCCCGAGTCCAGCATTTGCGTCCACAGACACAGAATGTGTCAGAATGTGGCGGGGTTCTGGTCAGTGTCAGAAGTTTTATCAGCTTAATGCATAGGATGCATTAACCACTTCAGCCCCAAGAGGATTTACCCCCTCCCTAACCAGAGCACTTATTGTGATACGGCACTGCGTCGCTTTAACTGACAACTGCATGGTCGTGCAACGTTGCACCCAAACAAAATTGATGTCCTTTTTTTCCCCACAAATAGAGCTTTCTTTTGGTGGTATTTGATCACCTCTGCGGTTTTTATTTTTTACGCTATAAACAAAAAAAAAGCGTCAATTTCGAAAAAAATTATTAATAAGGATATATTGATTGGTATGCGCAAAAGTTATAGCGTCTACAAAATAGGGGATAGATTTATGGCATTTTTATTATTAATTTTTTTTTTTTTTAGTAATGGCGGCGATCTGCAATTTTTATGGGGACTGATATTGTGGCGGACGCATCGGACACTTTTTACATTATTTTGGGACCACTGTCATTTATACAGCGATCAGTGCTATAAAAAAGCACTGATTACTGTGTAAATGACACTGGCAGGGAAGGGGTTAAACACTAGGGGGCCATCAAGGGGTTAAGTGTGTCCTAGGGAGTGATACTAACTGTAGGGGGATTGTCTCACTAGAACATGAAAGAGATCACTGCTCCCGATGACAGGGAGCAGTAGATCTGTCGTGTTGCTACCTTAGGTCTCTGTACTGTCTCTCTGATTAATGTCCTCCGTGCCTGGTCCATGAGTTTTGGTGTGCGCCTGTCTCTTGGCTGGTTTGCTGTTGTGCCATGTTCTTTCCTTTTGGTTAGGATAGATTTGATGGTGCTCCTAGGGATTATCAAAGATTTGGATATTTTTTTATAACCTAACCCTGACTTGTACGTCTCAACAACATTGCCCCTTACTTGTTTGGAGAGTTCCTTGGTCTTCATGGCAGTGTTTGGTTAATGGTGTCTCTTGCTTAGGTGTTGCAGCCTCTGGGGCCTTTCAGAAAGGTTTATATATGTAATGACAGATCATGTGACAATTAGATTGCACACAAGTGGACATCATTTCTCTATTTATGCGACTTCTGAAGGTAAATGGTTGCACCAGAGCTTTTTATGGGCTTCATAACAAAGGGGGTGAATACATAAGCAAAGCACATGCCAATTATCAGTTTTTTTTAATTCTGAAAAATAGTTTTATGTATATATTTTTCTAAATTTTACTTCACCAAACTTAGACTGTTGTGTTCTGATCCATCACATATAATTCAGATTAAAAAAACATTGAACTAAAGGCTGTAATGTAACAAAATAGGTAAAAAGCCAAGGGGGTGAATACTTTTGCAAGGCACTGTACCTGTACACCCATTTGCCCAGCCGTGCCATTGTGCCGACGTAAATCGCCGCACGCTGGTCGGCAAGGGGTTAAAGTGAGCGTTTACAACCCCTTTAAGGATTTAGAGACGATCTGTAAAGAGTAGACCAAAATCCATCCTGAAATGTGAGCAAACCTGGTAACCAAACACAGGAAATGTCTTACCTCTGCTTGCCAACATGGGTTTCTCCACCAAGTACTAAGTCATGTTTTGCTTGGGGATACAATACTTAATTTATTCACTGAACTGCAGCTCAATTTAGAACATTTGTGTCATGTGTTTTTTCTGTATTTTGAAATTCTGTCTCTATCATTTAAAACACACCTATGATAAAAATTAGACCCTTCATTTCTTTGTAAGTGAGCAAACTTACAAAATCTGCAGGGGATCAAATAATTATTTTCCCCACTGCATATATATATTTTTAGAGACCCAGGGGAATAAAATGGCGGCTGTTGCAATTTTTTTGTCACACTGTATTTAGGCAGCATTTTTTCAAACGCTTTTGTTTTGGGAAAAAAATTTTTTTAAGACTTAAAAAAAAAAAAAAAAAAAAAGTTTGGTACCTAAAAATTTCCCATAGCCTACGCTTTAAAAAATGTTTACAAGTTAACAGTTTAGAGTTAGAGGGGATCTTAGGAGGTTGGGGGGTGCCCGTAAAAGCAATCAAGCGGGGGGGTAAACAATCGCTAAGATGGCGTACATGTGAGAGTAAACACCGGGAGGAAAACAAAAAAAAAAAAAACAAGTTATCTGGATGATGCCTGTAGCTGCTGGCATGATTTAGATATCTCCACTCAAAGTCCAGTACATCATGTGACGGCCTACTGGCGGAAAGTGGTTAAATTGTAAGCTCTTGAGGGCAGGGACTGATGTGAATGTAAAATATACAAGTAAAGCATTGTGTAAACTGATGGTGCTATATAAGTACCTGTAATAAATAAATAGAATAATGCAGAGCAAAGCATTTTGTACAATTATGACCGTCATTCATGCAAAGTAGACGGTTTTACATAAGACTGTTCTTTTAAGTACCATATGATGATAAAAACTCACCCCACAGAGCTGCACATAATATCTCAGAGTTAAACCTCTTCTTATATTTGCGAATCTCAGGGGTGTCACTCTGTGGCCTTGTGTTCGTGGGATTAACATTAACAACTGATCCTTTCCTTGTAGGATCTTGTCTCATAGCATCGGGCCTCAACGCTTCACTGGAAAATCCCACTAAAATAAAATTAGTATTTTTAAGGTTAGCTTCCAGTGTGCGCATGTAAGTACCTGAAAGATATAAGCGGTTATATGTTCAATGACAAAACTTATTCGTTTCATTGCCAGCTTTATTTACACTGCACATAGCAAGCAGGGTGGGGGGAGGCAGACACCACTAATGGGACTGAGTGACACAGATGCACCTACAGTAACACAAAATGAACTGAAAATTAACATTTAAGGCAGGCTGAGATCTGACCAGCCGACATGGGTAATTATACTAGTTTATTAAGGTAATAAGGAGATCAGACCAACAATTTAACATGCTGGATATTTTTTTTGGTACAGAGGTGATAAACAAAAGAAGGGTCAGCTCTGCATGCAATTGGGAGTCAAACCTTTACTGACAAATGTAGCCAGCAATGCACGGGGTGTAGAAAAAATTAGATTCACTTTCGTCATATCCAAAAGACAGCAGAACTGAAATACATTTCTGGTCACTTGACAGTGACCACGTACAACTCAGCGAGACAACTAGTAAAGCAAGGCAAAATATGTTGAACGTAATGATCTTTTACTGATGGGTACTGCAGTGGGCAGCTGCTAATCACGATACCAGAGTTCTTTCACTGCACAGCTAATGAGGAAGGCTTCTTTCCTGCCTATGTTTGGTATAGTAAACGATAATGTAAAGGTTGTTAGAAGCAGGGTAGCCGTTAGCCTGGAGCACAAGAACACATACTATATTTACAGGAAATCAGAAGAGAGGTCAAGCAGGTTGGAGATATCAAATATCAACAGTATCTACACATCAGTAATATATATGGTTATGAGAAAATGCCTAAGAACCATTGTCTGTTTTCAGGTTAGACTCTAAACGTTAATCATAAAGAACTTAATTCCTGAATCACCATTCACTATATAGCACTTAATGTAGCAATGGTATAGGCTGAACAGATGCTTAGTGCTAAAAGGAGGACACTTACCCACTGATGTCACAGTTGTACCACTGGACGGAGATATCTGTAGTAATCGAGGATCAATAAAAGGTGTGAAGGAGGAGGAAGATTTGTGTTTCTGGAGGGTGTTACTTGCTGACTGGGTCTGAAGCAAATGAAAAAATGTAAGTGAACATCAAAGTCTTAACATAATTCTGATACTGTGCATGGTGGTAGATGGTGAGGTGGTTACATTCTATTATAAGAGAAGCTGGGTGAAAAATAAGGCAACTATGATTCGCATATAGATTATAATTTCTATATAACATTACCGATAACATAGGAGCAATTTAATTCAAATTAGGCTGGAATATCAATAGGTCTTTATGCCAATTCTACACTGCTGTGATTGTAATTGCCTAAACTACTATACATGCACTAGGTTTGCTTTATCTAAGTTTATTTTGGCTGAAAACTTTATACATCATGGCTTTTAATATTACATATCATGTTGTACCTAAAATTCTGTAAATAGGTGAAAACCAAGGGCACTTTAGTAAAATGTTTAGAAAATGAATACTTTTTAAGGAAACAAAACGGAAAAAAAAATACACTAACTGTAGTAGTTTTATAAGTTATTGTAAAGCTGTGATATTCTAAGACTTATGCTGTAGCTCTTCAATTTAAACGGTCAGTAAATCTCTACATTAGAGCAAACTACTGCCTGCAAAACAACACAGTGCAGTGCATGTCAGCACTTTGTGGAAGATGATTAAATAGCGCCATCTGTCTGCTAATATTTGACAGCACTATGCAAGTGGAACTTGTACTTAATCTGCATGTCTGGGCAAAAAAACAACATCCCCCTACACACAAAATTAAAGTACATCCCGGCAATACATGCACATATTTACACAAAATATCTGTTCTTCCTGCAGAAAATTCAATAAGCTCCTAACTTTCTGTAGTGAGCTGACAAACTTTTCTGCACTGAAATCTCAAGAGAATTGCTGACAACCCTATCAGAGTTCTTCCCTCATGGACTACAGGACACCTCCCCCTTATGTTATGGAGATATGGAAAGGGGTATGGATGGAATTGCAGTTCAGTAGGGGAGAATTCAGACATGGCAGATAACATTGCTCACAACACAGTGCGACTGCTGAAATCCCAAGCATATTGCAAGAATTTAGGAGCCAATTGGACTTCTGCCAGAATTATAGGGTATTTTTAAGTAGAATTTTGTAGAGACAAAATGTGGGGAAATGCTAACTTATTGCAGAGCTGTGCTACATTTTTAGCCCAAATTACCAATTAAATTAGGCAATTAAAAAAATCCTTTGTTATTTTTATATTCATAAAACTTTTGTTTTGCTTAAATAGCCAAATTGAAAAATAATTTCTGTAGGTTCTAAAACAAAAATAATTGTGAATGCACAACTTGTACCTGCTTCAAAAGAAAATATCTGGAAGCTGGATAAATAGAAAAATCCAAATCATGACAATTTAAAAGGTCAGTGTAAGTCAATGTAGAATGAAATACTTGACACAATACATTGAACATAGTGATTGATTATGCCATTAAAGTGCATTAGATGAAATACATTCATAATGTTTGCTTGCAGATGAAGCTGGCACATAAACAAGAGGAAGAAAAAGATGTTGCAGGGATCATAAGCAAACCACAAGCTCAACACTGAAGCAAAAAGGAGAATATGAGATGCTTAAAATAATTCAAAGCAATAGGTGTATTAGCCAGCAGCTCATAGTGAAAGAGACACATACAGCAAGAAAGATCTATCCATTTACTGCAAATGGCACTAAAAATGTTATCATATTGGTTTCCTTTAAGATCCTATATTTCTTCCCATAAAAATAGGGATAGCTAGAGCAATTTGTGAACTTGGGACAGTTTGTAGACAGAAACAAATTTAGGCTGCCCACTCCTGTTATGGTTTGGTCATCCGAACCCGATTTGCACTCAGATTCAGATGGCTCAAATATTTACAGTTTTGGCAATATGCACATCTAAAGCTGCCAAATTCTAAAACACTTACACAGAGCTCATGCAGTGAGCAACCAAAAATGGTCACACAATGACAGCATACAAACAAAAGCAAGAGTCATCAGACTGGACTTTCCTTCCTGCTTTTTCATTCTTCCGTTATCAGAGCAGATATTGCATTAGGCGAGGGAGCATGTAGATCCCAGGCCATTTATTTACAGATAAAGGGAAAATTACCTATTTGAAACTGAAAGACTTTACAGTAGCTTTGAAGCATGCAGGTGGTATGTTAGAGGGCAAGGAACACTAGAGGAAAGATCACTGAAGGAGAGATCTTTTATAGCACTAAAATTAACATTATGGGGTTAATTCACTAAAACTGGAGAGTGCAAAATCTGGTGCAACTCTTCATAAAAACCAATCAGCTTCCATTTTTTTTTTTTTTTTTTTTTTTTTTTACTTTGGTCAAAGCTTGAATGAGAAGTTCACGTAAAAAGAAATAAATGGTGCACAAGTTTTTTGCAGGTAAAAAAAAATGTGCATTCATTTTTTTTTTTTTTTGTAGTAGGGATCCTGTAAAGCATTGCAGACTGCACATTGTCGGTGTATCTGCTTGCCTGTACATCCCATATGGGTAAGCTGATACTCACTGACAGGAAGACTCAATGAACTGCCATGGCGCTCCACAGCGCCTTGGTAGTTCATTGAGAACTACAAGCCATGAGCCACTAAGGATGTCGGGGCTTGTAGTTCATTTAGACACACACAGAGATGTGTGTACGATGACAGTCGTGTGAGCGGAGCCCCACACAGCCGCGCTGTTTTCAAACAGTGACAGCTAGTACAGGGAAATTCTCCCTGTACTGCTGCCGAAGGGAGGGAGGGGGGCAGCAGCTGCAACACTGGGAACATGTTACATGTTCCACCCTAAAATTGGGTGTAGCATGTTCCCAAAGGTGCAAGTACCAAAAGAAAAACATCCTAATTGGGTGCCAGGACTTTAGTAGATGTGAAGTTGTTACTGAGGTAGACACATACAAATGCTTATTAAAATAAACAATCTTTATTGTTACATATAGCTTAAAAATCGTGAACTTATTCTCTAATTAAACAAGCTGAACTTAGAAGTTGCTTGGCTATCATGCACAGCTGCACCAGATTTTGCATTCTCCAGTTTTTGTAAATCTACCGTGGTGTGCCAGCCCCTCAGCTAACAGTCAAACTAATCTTTTCTATTAAAAGATGCAGTTCTGAAAATAGATATTAGTGGCAAATAAATATATAGGACTATCACCCATCTTGCAACAATTTGAGTGATGGAGTAATAACTTTCAAAGACCTATAAGAATTATTGGTAAAATATTTCTCAGGTTTCATATACACAGCCATGATATAGCAGTGCTCCCTGTGTGTGGCTAACCCCCACTGAGTGCTCCCAGGATATACTAAGCTTAACTACAGATGCTGTTGCTGAAGTACACACGCCTGTCAATAGATGCAAATAAACAATGGCAACTAAAGTGAGGGAAAGAGAAAATGAGCAGTGGGTGCACAATACACCAATGTGTATGAGCGCTCAGGGCTCTAAATAGTTTTCTGCTTTAACTCAGTTCTGTGGAACTATGCTCTCCATTAGGCCTTGTTCACACCAGCACACTACAGCGCACACCCTTGCAAGGGCAGCGTTTGCCTGTATGGGGATGCACAGGTGCTCTGTGCATCCCTGTTCAGGGAGGCCCATTAATGTCAATCGAGACACTTAAAGTTTTTTCCAAGAGCAAATAAATTTTACAAGCATTCCTAATGTACAAATTATGCTCCCCACATGAACATCCTACTATTCTACACTGATAAGGTTCTGCCTATATCTCAAAGCAGATGAGAAACACTAACAAACGCATACATACATATAATGCAGAGAAAAAGTGCAGTACCACGTGAGGCGTTTGGAAGAACACAGAACAAATGAAACATGTTCACTGATGCCTAATCTGTAAAGTAATCAGTGAACTTTGTAATGTGCCGTGAATATTTAGTTGACAGTACAGACATGCAGATGACAGTGCAACACATGAATATAGGCTCAGAGCGTTTAGTTTTGCACGACCTAAAAAAAGTTTAGAGTGGTGTTAAGAGGGAAGCATCTCACCAGACACCACCCTATTTACTAAGTAAGCAGCCAGCTAGTGTCAGACATACCTCATTAGCAGTTAACTTGTCCTGGGGTGTCTGTGGGGACATGGTAGGTGTCGGCTGACTTGAGGATGGGGAGGAGGTGGTGGAGGAGGAATGGCTTTGCTGTAAGAGATCTGGCAAGAGGTGAATGCGCCCGGCAAAGCCATTGCTCTCAAGTTGATTGGCACGCTTTTTGTCAACTGTACTCTGTAGAAAAAACAGTCACACTTGTCTCGTTCAAGTGCTGCTTTAGTACATACTATCCCTGGCAAATTCTAAACGTTGGATTACAATTCACATTACTGACAGGGGTAGGACAGTCAGGGCTGCCAAGTAACTTCATGTCTTGAGGCCACAGTAAGAGGTGAAGGGTTTTATAATAAAAGCCATTTTTTTTTTCCTTCAGTTCGCTTACAATGGCTTTTGAATGCGAAGGTAGAAAATCCAATTGTTATGCAGTCTTGTGACAGTACCATTTAAAATGTTAGGTGAATATTTAATGGAGTGTATTCAAAGTACTGGGAAGCCAACACCCTTGACCAAGATGCTGGACCAGCAAGCATGAAGTCATATGTTTACAAACTCTGCATTTTCTGAAGCAAAAGCTAGTATTATGTAAAATAGTTTAGGCACCAATTCAAAATGTTAGTGTTATAACGGAAATGCCAGATTAATCCTCTTTTCCTTTAAAAAGGACTATGGGACTGATTACTAAAGGTCTGATCTGTGCTTGCTTGATTATTAAGCACTGCACAGTCTTCTGGTTCAGAAAACCACTAGCTTATTAGAAAGTTAGTAGAGTGCGCCTGTGCAAAACATGCAGAAAGCTGCAAATGAAAGGACTTCATCTATCTACTGCTCATGCACAGAAACAACAAAAGCCTGCCATAATGAATGGGTGCTAACTGCTACAACATATCACAGAGGACAGAATGCAAGGGAATGAACAGAATGAATGGAAGAGTTGGCTAGGTTATTTTTTTTTTCTTTTCTTACAGACTAGGTATTATACCTGTCGGACGATTAAAGTGCCTTCTTTGGAAGGAGTCATGGCAGGTTCACTTTCCACATCATCATGGACAATCATTGTTTTTACAGATTCCGTCTCTCCATTACTCAGATTCAGTGAGGACCTGCACAGCATGCAAGGGATACAAAGCAAATGTTAAGCCTCCAAACAAACTGACACATGACTGAAAAAAATCTAATACCACTAAAACTAGCATTCCCTATAGGTAAAGAAATATGAAAGTGGAGGTGCTGGTCAATAAAACCAGTTTGCTGTCATTTTGCTGAGAATACTTAAAATACAAACATGTGTAACTGACTAAAAGAGCACTTTTTTTTCTCTTCAATGTTTACCAAAAGACCAACGTGTAAGGGGCTAGAAAAGACATACATTGCTCTGGCATCCTCAGGACCAGAGGTTGATTCATCTGCTCCTTCTTGCTCCATGTCATCATCCTCCTCATCTGTAGTGCCAGAATCCTCACTGGATGAAGAATAGTCAGTTACTTTATGTAAAGGCCGTACATCTTCCACAGCACGAAGTTCTTTCGCCAAAGCAGTCAAGTCCTGGATGTAAAAGTAAAGGAAAAAAAAAAAAATCGTACATAAAAAAAAAAAAAACAAAAAACACATTTTTGACAGAGAATGATGTACTAATGGCATATTTAAAGTAACCAAACTAGTAAATGACTGAAATAAATTAAACCAACATGGTCACTAGACTATACAGCAGTTACTACCCACCTAAACTCCCCAATACAGCCCTGTTAAACCTGGTATTTTCGGGCATGAGGTGTGCCCGTATATGCTCCCTTGCCTCCTAAACTGCAGTGCTTGTTTAAGTGATGAACTGTGAGGACTGAGCACTGTCACAAATACTAACGCTTAAGGATTGTTTGGATGGGATCTACGACATCAATTTTTTTTTCTTTTAAATGCAGCTGAGCGGAAACAAGTCATGCTACAAAACCGTTGGACACAAGCAAGGAAATCAGGAGAGGTAAAACAATGAAGAAACTGCCGCTTTATGCTTTTATCAGCAGGTGTAAGCTAAAAAGTAAATAAATGTGAACAAGTCATAGATAGTTTTTTGCCGCAAATAACTATACTGCTATATTTGTAATCTTTTGAATGATTCAATATTTAGTCTACTTACCACTTCTCCCTAGACAGTTGCACCATATGTGATGAACAGACCAGAAGAAAACATAGAAGACATATTAAAGAAAAATGTCAGCGGAAAAGTAAACCACAAAACATGCCAACTTAAAACACATCAATCTTTAGAAAGAGGTTAAATTTATGGCAATTCAGTTTTTGAAACCAACAATCAAGCTTGTTTTCTGCTTGGATGATGAAAACCCACTTGTTTCAAGCCCAATGGAGGTTACAAAGAATGGTGTGGAGAAAATCTTTACAAGTAGATAATAGGATTTTTGACTTACCGTAAAATCAGTTTCCCTGAGTTCATTGACAGACACAGCCTTCTTTATTCAGAACCATAGGGTTATATAGTCTCTGCAGGAGTAGTACTAGGCAGTACAAAAACAAAAAAACACATGGCTACGCCCATGGGCTGTCCTTAGTATATAACCCCCTCCCTGCTGTAGGTATTCAGTTTAGTAGCAAGCAGTACTACAAGTATCAAAAAACTCCATAGAGGGATGGGTGCTGTGTCTGTCAATGAATTCAGAGAAATGGATTTTACGGTAAGTCAAAAATCCTATTTTCTCATTCGTTCATGGACAGACACAGCTTTCTTTATTCAGAACCATAGGGACGTCCCAAAGCAGTGCCAAACATGAGGGGTGGGACAACGAAAAATCCCAAGGCTAACACAAGAGCCAACCAGGTAACAGGAGCTTCACCCAGGACAAGCTGGAACCCAACCTGAACGATACCCCTTCAAGAGGGAATAGACCCTCTAAACAGCAGCCGTGAATACCATGAGCCTGACCTCCAAACAGACTCAGTGGCTGACAAATACACCTGAATCCCCCAAAAACACATCCAGGGCAGATTAGGCAAATTCCTTGGGATGTGCTGACCAGGGACACAAGAAAGGCAACACAAAATTCCTTATTCAAATGGAAATCCAAGGACAGAATTTTGGCAAAAGGGCAAAAGCACCACCTTAACCTGGGTAAGGTGAATGACAAGATAACGCCACCATATTCGACACCCTGCAAGCAGAGGTGATAACCACCAAGAGGCCACCTTCCGAGAGTAAGCAGTGGAACCTCCCGAATATTTTGAGAGAGCGATAGAGAGGCTTCTGGAGAACCGAAATCACCAAGTTCAGATCCCACGGCGGTAGAAGAAACTGCACCAGTGGAAACACATGTCTAACCCCTTGAATAACAGGTACGCACCAGGGACCAGGGAGTGCGACACCAGGGGACGCTGAAGACCACCACCCAGGCTGACACCTGACCTTTAAAAGGTACGCAAGGCCTATTCCTGCTCATCCCCCCGTAAATGGAGGTCAGAATCGGAGCCACCTAGAAAGAATGACAATGAATGCACAATGACTCACACCAGGATATATGCACTTTCCACATCCGAAGGTAGAACCTCCTAGGAGGTAGACTCCCTAGCCATCAACAGTGTCGGACCTGCAGCACCTGGCTCATCATAGCCAGGCCTTTAAAACCAGCAACTCTAAAGCAGAAAAAAGAACGGGCCTTGGGACAGTAGATCCTCCCTGAGAGGCAGTCGCCAAGGAACGTTGGTGACCAGGCACACCCGGTCAAACTACCAAGACCGACGGGACCCATCCAGAGCCAATAGAATGACCGGAATCCCCACAGCCGTGATCCTGCACAAAAAGCAGACCAAACGTCACTTGTCCCACGGGCTACCAGAAGATCCCATGACCTTACCAGAAACCTTGGCACCATCCTGTTGAGCCAAGAGGCAAACAGATCTACCTCAGGAGTGCCCCAGCGGAGACAAATCCGATGAAACATGGCCCAGTGAAGGGCCCACCCCATGGTCCAACCCTAGCCAACTTAGATGTATCCGTCTGACAGGGCCGGAACGAGACGTTCTGCCCACCAAAGGATACTGGCAACAGCCAGGGCCGGCAACAGCCTATTTGGCCCGCCCTGGTGAAGTGTATAAGCCACCACTGTTGCCTTGTCCAGCTGGATCCATACCAGGAGCTCCCGAAGTCGAACAGTCCATGATCCAGACCTAGACTGATCGCGTGAATTTCTAGGATATTACTCGGTAGTCTGGATTCCAGCAACGTCCAACAACCCTGAGCAGAGCTCAGTCCCAGGACATCTCCCCATCCGGACAGACTGGCACTGGTTGTCATCCTCTTCAATACAAGGGGAGAAAGGATTTTCCCCGCCGAAGAACCGGAGAGCAAAGCCATCAGACTAGGGAACCTCTGGTTTCCTGACTCAGCCGAATCCGATTGTCCAGGGACCTTGGGCATTTGTCCCATTATGCCAGGATCTCCCCAAAGGGAGCTTATATGGAACTGTGCCAATGGAATCGCCTCAAAAAGATAGATATCATCAGGCTCAACACCCACATGCAGATCCGCAGAGGAGGCCACCTGCCGGACAGTAAATGAAAAACGCAGCATGCAACTTCTGGAGTTTGTCCAGGAGAAGAACACGCTGCCCAGAGCTGAAGCCTGATCAGGCTCAGATAATCCTACGTTCTGGCTGGGCCAAAGCAGACTTTCGATAGTATAGACGCCAACTGAAATCAGCCAAGGTCTGAATAGGAACTATGTTGCTCCTCGAGGTAATCGAGAAGTCTGAGAAGAAGATCATCCAGGCAGCCCAGGACCGCAAACCTCACTGACGTAACCATGCCAGATCGGACCAACAGGTCCGCCAATGCAGCAAAGGCAGGGGGATTCTGCTCCCCTCCAGGTATGTCAGCTGGACCCTTAGAAGCCATGGATTCCTCTATTGGAACCATGGTTGCCTTGAGCAGCCTAGAGACAGGGGGGTCCACTATTGGTGAAACAGTCAACTTCTGAAGGAGGGACTCCTGAAAGGGGTACCTTACTGCTTAAGCGTTTTTGGAAACAAAAGGCACTTTGGACACTCCCAATCTTCATGGACAAATTTGTCAAAATAAGAGGGAGAAGAAGGCATTTCGCCGAGCAAGACGGGTTATCCAAAGGGGTACCGGCCCTCCGCCGCAGCCATCGCTGTATCCCCCATCTTGAAAGGTTCCTGCACAGATGTAATAAGTGCGAGAACCAGCCCCCCTTCGTGTACTTCTGCAGTCATCCCCCTCCCTGACAGGATAAGGTGGCCACCACCCGGCAAGGTAGGCCACTATCGTGGCAGCAGAGCCAGACAGGATTGTTCGAGACAGAGAAGGTAGAGTAGGCCAGGGGTGCCATATACTAGGCTATATGTCTAAGTGCCACCCAAAAAAACTCAGGGGGGACTCACCAACCGGGACTCCCCCTCGCTCGACATAGGGGATGTCGACCGAGGCCCTGCACAGGGGGCCCACACCAGGGCCCCTCACAGGGGCGCCGACCCCCACAGCGCCACCCCTCTGGTAAGAGGCGGCCACGAGGCCTAGCAGGGCGCAGAAGCCATGGCCCAGTAGGCCGCCGTAAGAGCCGCGGGCTAAATTTTTTGGCTGCATGCCGCAAGCGAGTGGCCCGCGGGGGGACTTGACTGATCCGAGCCCTGAACGGACACTGCGTCGGTAGGCTACAAAGCCGCAGCCTAAATTTTCAGCCGCAGGTCGCGAGTGCGCGGCCCGCAGGGGGACCAGACCGAGCCGATAGGCCGCAAAGCTGCGGCATAAATTACGGAAGCAGGACATCCGATCACCCGCCTCCCAGGCCCAACCACCAGATACCCCCCCAGTAACAACCCCAAGGGTAGAAAAGGGGGACCGTGCATCCAAAAAGCTCCTAGGCCGGAAGCCAGCCTGGGCATTACCAGGAAGGAGGGGGGGGGGGGGGGAGGGAAATGGGGGGGAAGAGGAGGGAAATGGGGGGGAAGAGGAGGGTAAGGGGGGGGTGGAGGAGAACCCCGGAGTGACCAACCACACCAGGGGAGTACCCGCGCCCCACACCACTCCAGGGAAGGAGAGGAGGGGACCCTTACTTACCTCTCCAGCGAAATGTGCGGGTAACGCTCCCGGACAGATCCACGTCGCCACCGAAGTGGGGGCTGTCAGCCATGAGGAACGCTGCGACAGAGGTCGAGACTGGTTGTATACGACTTCGCAAGACGTTTAACTCGCAGGGCCAGCCCCTATCCAGTGGGGTTATGTCGCAGCCGACCTAGCAAGTAGCTGCGGTCTGCACGCGCTCGCTGGCCAGACTGGAGTGACCACTGGATCAAGTGTCCAGCCCGTCGCCCAGCCTGGCAGTTGATTGTAGATCTCACTGGAAAAAAATCCAGGAAAAGAGACAAACAAAAAATCCCAGGACTAGAGATCCCAGCAGGAAACTAGTTCCTTACTCCTGACTAGGCAGAAAAAAAACTGAATATCTAGAGCAGGTAGGGGATTATATACTGACTGAGGACAGCCCATGGGCATAGCCAGGTGTTTTGTTTTTGTTCAGCCTAGTCCTACTCCTGCAGAGACGATATAACCTTATGGTTCTGAATAAGGAAGGCCGTGTCTGTCAATGAACGAATGAGAAAGATTCTTATACCATAGGTTGTGCACCAACCTTTAGGTGATTGGACACTGGAAAACAAAGCTGTAAAGACAACACCAATATAATCCCTCCCACTTCCAGCCAGCCTACAATTTTTTTTTTTATTTTTTTTAGCAAGCAATAAGGTGTGAATCATAAGGAACAAATAAAAGGTGCATACTATAAATTCGGTAATCTATCCAAGAAAATAATTTTACAGGTAGGTAAAAAAAAAAAAAAAAAAAATATTTAAGCATACATTACAGGACACAGGATCTTAATCTTAGACCATGGAATATCCAAAAGCACCAAGACTAAGGGGTGGGCAACACAGCAAACACGAACAGGTCCTGAAAAGTCAAAGCACTTACAATACCTTCTAACAAGGAAGGGTAGAACCTAACCATTTAGACTATTGGCTTGACTGATGACTTGTCTAAATTTAAAGGGGATAGCTTGATACATACATAAATGCAAAAATAAATTTAAATAGCTGATTTTCTTACAGCAGGCTTGCCTGGTCTTCCAGTATCTTTCTTCTCATCAGTTTTTTTGGTGGTATTCTCAGGACGCTGTGATGGTGACCCTTCTGATTTTGATGATGCTGGTATTTCAAAGGAGAAAAAAAAAAAAGGACAATGTTAGTCAAGTAGACAAGAAAGGGAGAATACAGACAAGATACCAGACCACAAGATGGTATTGTATATCAAAACACAGGCCATCTAATTATTATACCAAGAAAGCCCATTTATAATTATATATACTAAGCAATAAACTCAAGATTTTTAAACAATGTTTAACGGGGAAATTACTTTTAAGAAGGTGAACACTGAAATACTACACATATCAAACTGTAACTATCTTTGTACATGACTTTAACATAGAAAGTTAGTACCAGATGCAACACACAAAACATGAAATTTACTAATGCAGTCTATTTCATGGAGTGAAAACAGAGGGGAAGAGATTGTGCATTATGATGGACAAGGGAACTGTCATCCAGAGTACACTGCACACGGGCAAAAAATATTGTATGTGAACTGCCAATCAAATGTTCATATAGCTTTCTTTTTGTTTGATATTAATAATATACTAAGGAGTGTCAGATCACTACCTTTTTTGAAATGTACTGTGCTTTTAAATAAGAGACATCTCTATACACTGCCTTAGGGCCCATTTAGGTGTGCAGCAGTAACCTGCAGTAAAATGTGTATTTTATTGTGTGTGTGCAACAACACATGGGTACTTGCGTGTTGGAGTGCCACTCATGGTACTCAAAGCACATATACAGTAGTTTTTAATGCACCTGTGCATCAAAGTACACTGCTTGTAAAAAGTGTAGGTACAACTAAAATAAATGGGCTACACTAATATATTACAAATTAAGCAACTGCAGCAAGTGAATGGACCCCTAAACTGACAATGTGCAAATAATCGGACCTGATTAGAAGTATGTCGCCCCATGGATTTAATGTGGAAATTCACAAGGCCAATTACTTTGTAACCACGCACTGCCTAATATTTTAACTATGGTCAGCAGAGCTGGCCAACAGTGGAGTCTTTGTAATGTGACAGCCCCCTCACTAAAAAAATGGGTGGTTCCCAGCAGCCATTTGTAAGTATTTGTTGGAGAAGTTTGGGAAGAGCTGACAGTTTGAGTAGGGAGAGTTGGTAGCTATATAGTATTTTACTGTGCTACTGTATAATGCACTAAAGAACTGTGGAGTGCAGTGAGGGAGCTACATATTCTTGTGTACAAAGTTTAGAGACCCAGCAGTCCTACAGGACTACCATGTCATGTGCATCAGCAAAACTATAGCTGCCATTTGCTGTTGGGCCACTCCCTTGCAAGTTGTTTTTTTGTTTTATAGGGGATTATTTTCCATGTTTTCCAGATTTTTTATTTTCTCATCAATAAAAAAAATGAGTTGGGTGGTTCTTAATCACAAAGCTGCACCATCCAGAATCAGGGCATGTCTGTCTTTTCTATCTCTGAGCGTATGTGCTTTATTACAGCCACAGCTTGTGCATGAGGTAGTTGAATAGCTGACAAAGCATTTTCTTCTTCCTCCTGCCAGGCAAAAGCAGCTAGTTGTCTGCAACTACTTCTAATGCTCCCTCCTCTCCCCCTCTGCCTCTTTTTCGGCTAATCCCACCATAGTCTGGCAAACTGGTAATGAGGGGTCAACTGAATTCTTTGATCATATGATCACTGGCTTGGCTGCAGGAAAACCTAACTCATGTGCAAGCATTCAGATATTGAGACTAAGGAAGATAGCATCATGACCAAAGAGAGAGAGGGGATATTCGATTGGGAGCAGAAAGATGCAGTGATATTCCAGCAGCTATAAGGTGAGCTCTAGGGAGAAGGGGAGGAGGAAAGTTCTAAGGGAGAGGCAGAGCAGCAGCAAAGAAGGATTTTGTCTGCACAGGCCACTGCCATCACCAGGTCAGTTCCACAGAGGTATGCAGTGTGGGTCTTTTTAAAGTATCTGCTGCTCACAGCACTGTTGTGGTTTGCAGTTTCTGCCTGCAGTATGTCAACTATGATAACAATTCTAGCCATTTGGTACCACATGTATAAGGAAACATTTTTAACTTCAGACATTTACTGAAGTCCCGTATCAGCCACAAATTTTGATTTGCTTTTCCAGGGTATAGAATTTCCTCTGTGCACTAGGAAACCTGCTTTAGCCTTCCAAGTGCAGTCAAATCTTGTCCCAAAGTAGTTCTCAATTAAATATGGCAATTACATTTTAATGGAGACCTAAGTGATTCTAGGAACGCCAACATACAAAGGGCAAATTTAGCATTTTTTTTTCTTCTAGGCACCATTAGTTTAAAACACAAGCAATGCATATACTAAGATGTTACTCACATCTCATGCGGAAGCGCTCTCCTGAGCCACTCTGAGATCCTGGATGTGATCCTGCTTGGGAACCAGAGTTACTTGACCCTGAAGAACTGCCACTGCCCGGCCTGGGCACAAGCTTCTCTACCCTCTCCCAAAGCAACCGGGGCTCGATATTGCTAATAAGAAACAGAAGATTTTTGGTTAATCCAAGTTGAGCACCATTTACTATAAAAAAAAAAAAAGTTGCAATCTCTAAGAAAATGAATACTTTATTCTAAAGTGTTGAGAAAAAAAACTAGAGCCCAGAGGTTCTCTATCCCCCCAAACATATTTTAAAGTAAGTCTGAAGTTAAAAAAAAAAAAATGCTCTTAAAAAGTAAATGTGTATACTTTTGTAAAGCCCTAAGTTCAACTGAAGCTCCAGAGATAACTGTAGATTAGGCGTAAGGGCCATATCAAAACATTTTATGGATCATTTCTCAGTTGATCTAAAGTTTGGATGCATCTGGTAGGGGGATTTTAATTTTGGTATAGGGTGGGTTTTTTTTGTCTCCCATTCCATTTTCCCTAATCCTCCCCTTTCTTGACGTGGAGGGTGTGCTGGTTGTTTTTTTTTTTTTTTTTCTCTTTTTCTTTCCTTTTGTAAAAACTCTAGACGAATAATATAGCAGTATATAGATATTTAGGTAAAATGCATATATCAATATAGGTAAAAGAAATGTAATGTGATTAACGATTGTTTTGATGTTATATGATGAATTGTTTCTAAAATTTAAAAAAAAATGATTATTAAAAAAAACAAAAAAAAACAAAACAAACAGAGTGCTGACAGGGGAATCCCTCCTGCCGAGACATTGTATTGTAGAAGACAATGTCATGTTCATTGCTGGCAGCTATAGCAGCCGTTAGAGATAAATCGTAAGTAAATCCGGCAGGCTGGTTGTACCCAAGTACATTCAGCCTGCCCACACACAGTTCAAATCTCAGATTCAAACAGTCTATTCCCAGCTTTAGCATGAAGTTAAACAGCTGGGGACTAGCAATATTTTACAGTAGGTCTGTAAGAAAGTAGCCAAGTGTGAAAGTGGATAATCATCCTTTAAGTATATATCAACAGTTAAGGCAGAACCATTTGATTTCCCAAAAGGAAGGCAGTTGAGTTTGTCTCACCATTTGCAGGCTATCAGCACTAATGCTTACTACAGAAGAAGCAGGTCCAACCTAGGAGAATGTGTCCTCCAAGCTCACGTAACGTACCTTGTGGAATTCCTCTGTCCAGACTGGTTATTCTGTTGCACGCTGCCCTGCAGAGGGGAATCTCTTCGGGACAACACAGGGGATCTTGATGTTGTCCTTACAGGCACCTATGCCAATCAAGGAAATAAGCATATCATTCGTTGGTATGTTTACAGAAAACAGTAAGGCACTATAAACCAACATACCGGCAGCTCACAGAAAGCGTGTCACTAAATGTTACCACATTTTGTTAAACTAAGCATCAAGTAACCAAAATAACAGACTATAGTTTATTATTGTATTGGGGATAATGGTTTTTGTCTGAAAGTCTTGGAATAGTGGTAATGAATTGGATAGCTGAAGCAGCATCACGAAAATTACTGGTAATTGGTAAAAAGCAGCAAAGCCAACATAGGATGTGCAGCAGCATTCATTAGCTGTGTAAAGCATGCGAGAGGTGCACACATACCTATCCCAGAAAGCTTGAAAAAAATCCACTCCTAAAGCTTAGATTTTGTGACAGCTATGAAACATTAAAAACATGCCTACTGACACTCGCATGACATCACATAATGGGCATAAACTGTTCTGCTCCAAAGAAACAGAAATGGAGGTCTAAATTAAACTAAACTATACTGAAGTATTTCAAGCTAGGTGTATGGATTTACAGATTAATAGACTGAAGTTTTGTGTAGGTTCAAATCACTGCAGTACTAGGCAAAATGGTCATATAGTTTAAACACAACCATCATAGTATACCAAAAGGCAAAGGCTCCTGTGGTCTACAAATTGAAGAATGAAATGGATCTAAACGAACAGATTATTCCTAGTTAGCGCTGTCAGTAGACAAAGTAAACAAGAAAACCTGTACTTCAATACCTATGTAAAAAGCAGCTCTGCTATATTTCTATCAGCCGCAAAATGACAAGTCACGTAAGTGTCACATGCTAATTGCCGAAGTATTGCCAGGTAAACAGTCTGCAGTTATTGTACACTAAATGTACATAGCTATTGTGTAGCAAAACCATGGAGGTCACTCACATGACTTAACATCCACCATGCACAAACATTCTCCATTGGTTTCAGGTGCTACCTCCACCTGCATGTACAAAAGCTTCGTACATTACTACTTCTACTCCTTACCCTTGGAGGCACCTCTTCACTGTCTGATCGAGCCCAAACCCTTTGGTTGGGCTCAGGAGTCTCAGACTTAGGGTCAGAACTTTGACTTAGAACGTCACTGCGGGGGGGTGGATGTGGTTCCTGAGAACGTAGATGAGGTGCAAATTTGGGAGAAGGGTCACTGAAGGAATGGGATCGCGAGACAGGGGAAACATTGTTCTTGAGGGATGCCAGATGAGACCATTGTACCTTACAAGAAAACAAGACATAAAACATTTACATGGTGTATTGACACTGCTGACTTTTTATTCCAGTGTAAGAATTTAAAAAGTCAGACAAGGATGAAAAACAAGACAAAAAGGCAGGCTCACTGACACAGTTGTAAGGGAGAAGTAACTGTGGGAATGAAAGGTGAACAATGGTTGACCTTATGTTAATGTTATTTAGCACAAGGCATCATGCACAGTATTTCATAGTGGTAAAGCCTTATACTGTATATGCAAAAGACCGAATTGTACATGCACATAACATACAAGTATAGCTTAACATTTTAAAATAAAACTGATATTTTACTTTAACTGGAAGCAGAAGGATGAGGTTTATATTTTAGAGAAGTTTTGGAAAAGTCATTAAAGTGGATCTTCACTGCATCTGAGCACCACAAACCAAAAACACCATTTAATTCATTTTTAATATTGAAAGTAATCTCCCCTATCCATCCATATTCCTATACTTTTTTGTGTGGAGAAGTCACTTTGAAAAAAACTGTTCTTAGCTCAAGGATGCATTCAGGAGAGTGCGCTTAGCTGAGAAGACCCCTCCTCTCCTCCCCGACTGAAGACTACTAGGATGCATGATATCATTTTCCTAGGCAAGAAACCAGAAACTAACTGAAGAAATGTATAAAAAAAAAAAGTTTAAAACTAGTAAATATGCTATATTTTACTATCTGTTTACTAATGCCAACAGCATGAGGATTAAAAATCAGTCAATGTTGATTGGGAGAGTGAAGTTCCACTTTCACATTCAACCTCCTCTGTCAGAAAAATAAATGTTAGAGGGGGTACCTGGCACACGTGCCAAGGCTCGAAGCTCAGCTAAAGTTTTGAAATCATTAAGACAACATAAATTAGACTGTTATCAACTGTTATACTAAGTAAATCCCGAAATCAGAGCATATTCAGAAAGCAGTGCAAAGAGCAATAGTAATGTACAAAGTGCAGTAATGACTTCTCCAAATATCAATACTCCACAGGAGGACTAGTCAGGATGTTAAAGGATGGGTTGCTGCACCGTGCACATCTTCACATTTATTTGAAATTCCCTACTGCATATACTATAAAACCTTGGAAGGTGGGGGGCAAAGTGGCAATTTGCACTAGTTCCAAGGCTTCAAAAATTTTGTAATGACATACTGCTAAGCACCGACAATCTCCCTTGTAGATGACCCCATAAGTAACAAGTCCAAAAAAATATACAATCCATTGAATTTCAGTGAAGACATACAGATGCTTTAAAAAACACTTGCATTATTTACTGTAGTACCAAAACTGCAGATCTGGTAGGAAGGAAGAAGCCAGAAAAAGGCTTAGAAGCCCCGTCAAGCAATATTACAATAAACAGTACATGAAATTCACAATTGCTTTCTTTAAAGTGGTAGTAAACTCTGTATTTTGATTTTTACATACAGGTAAGCTTATAATAAAGCTTACCTGTAGGTTAAATGCATATCGGTGCATGTTTAGGAGATTTTCTAGGGAGCAGCAGCCTGTGACGTCACCAGCACATGTTCTGAGTTAACGGCATACCCGTATCGTTCCTTCAGGCCTCTGTGCCTTGTCAATCCCGCGCATGCGTGTGGGAGTCACGGCCGTCATTGCAGCTCGGCTAAGTGGCCACAGCCCGCAAACCCAGAAGGAAGATGAAAGCCTCTGCATTGGTGGAGGGCTTTGTTTTAAGAGAAGTCTTTCATAATGTGCTAGTTGCAATGCATACTAGCACATTATGACTTTATATTGAAAAAGGGTTAGTTTTTTTTTTTATTTAGGTTTTTTTTTTTTTTAACCTTCACTACTGCTTTAAAGCTCTACAGCCATGGCCAAAAGTTTTGTGAATGACAAATATTAATTTTCACATAGTCCGTTGCTTCAGTGTTTTTAGATTATTTTTGTCAGATGTTCCTAGGTATACTGAAGTATAATTACACGCATTTCATAAGTGTCAAAGTTTATTTAAAGAATCAATATTTGCAGTGTTGACCCTTCTTTTCCTTACAATTTGCCCTGGCTTGCTGTCAACCAACTACTGGGCCACATCCGGACTGATGGTAGCCCATTCTTGCATAATCAATGCTTGACGTTTGTGTCAGAATTTGTGGGTTTTTTTTGTTCACCCACATCTTGAAGATTGACCACAAGTTCTCAATGGGATTAAGGTTTGGGGAGTTTCCTGGCTATGGACCCAAAATGTCAGTGTTTTGTTCCCCTAGCCACCTTATGGCAAGGTGCTTCATCATGCTGTAAAAGGTATTGTTCGTGACCAACTGTTCTTGGATGGTTAGGAGAAGTTGCTCTCCGAGGATGTTTTTGAACCATTCTTTATTCATGGCTGTGTTCTTAGGCAAAATTGTGATTGAGCCCACTCCCTTGGCTGAGAAGCAACCTCACACATGACTGGTCTCAGGATGTTTTACTGTTGGCATGACACAGGACTGATAGTAGTGCTCACATTTTCTTCTCCGAAAAAGTTTTCTTCCAGATGCCCAAAACAATCAGAAAGGGGATTCATCAGAGAAAATGACTTTACCTCAGTCCTCAGCAGTCCAATCTCTGTACCTTTTGCAGAATATCAGTCTGTCCCTGATGTTTTTCCTGGCTTTTTTGCTGCCCTTCTTGACACCAGGCCATCCTCCAAACGTCAGCACCTCACTGTGCATGCAGATGCACTCACATCTGCCTGCTGCCATTCCTGAGCAAACTCTGCATTTGTGGTGCCCCGATCCCGCAGCTGAATCAACGGTAAGAGATGGTCCTAGCACTTACTGGACTTTCTTGGGCTCCCCTAAAGCCTTCTTCACAAATGCAGTGGAAATGTTTTTTTATAGGATTAATTTCATTTTCGTGGCAAAGATGGACTTTACAATTAATTGCAATTCATCTGATACCTCTTCATAACATTCTGGAGTATATGCAAATTGCCATTATAAAAACTGAGGCAGCAGACTTTTTGAAAATTAACATTTGTGTCATTCTCAAACCTTTTAGCCACAGCTGTACATAGTTGTGTTTTCAGCGCATGCATGCATGACCATTTTAGGCCCCATTCACACACCAAGCATAGGGCGAACGTACGGTTTTGTTCAATTTTTTAGCGCGTTTCTACACATCCTGCATGGGGCAGCCTTGCCAAGGAAGCTCCTGAACCTCATGGGTTTATTTGCCATGTATTTTAGCTGCATTTGTTTTTTTGCTCATCTGCTGGTTGCGTTTGGGGCACATTAAGAATAAATGGCTCTGCAAGCCTAACAGGCGGTTTACGCATGTTGTGGAAATGCACATTTCTGTGCGTGTTCCCGAATCATATAGGTATGAATGGGGCCCAAGGCTAGATTCACATCTGTGTGTGTCGGCAACCCATGTGCAACTGTATGTGTTCCTGACCCGCATGCAAAACACACTGCTCTTCAGCAAACGCATGAGGGTGCCACTAATTCTTAATGGCACCCCCATGCTTCAGAAAATGTGGCACTTTTACCCTGTGATTCCTGCACGTAAAGCTGTGCATACAAATGAAAAGGCTGCTGTGCTCGAGCAAACAATGCATACAGGACCCACGCAAGTGCCAACCTAAACTATATGATCTATTATGTAATCATCTTAGTATGGTACAGTGAGCCCTGTGTGTTGAGGTATGAGGTACCCGCTTTAATTAGTGGGAAATCTAGACCTGTTATGACAATCGAATACAAATATATATATATATATATATATATATATATATATATATATATATATATATATATATATATATATATATATATTTTTTTTTTTTTTTTTTTTTTTTTTTTTTTATCTGGTCTTGCAACTTAACTAGGACACCTATTATATTAAGAAGACCAATAGGGAGAATCATCTAAGCTTCACCAGACGGCCATGCACTGTAGGTATTTTGGCCGATTTCGGATGAAATTTGCTCAGTGTGCGCCCTGCCAACTGCCTTCCACCCTATATCCCTCAACTGAAATGGTCAACGGGAGCGGCTGCCAAAATACAATAGGCACAGTGAGAGATTAATCCATCCGAACTATATATCATAGATAGAGGAATTGATTTGTAATTAAATAAAACATTTTAATAAAAAAAAAAAAGGCGGTAGTAAACTCGGCTTTTGAACTCGTACCTACAGGTAAGCCTATAAGGCTATAAGGCTTACCTGTAAGTACAGTGAACATCTCCTACACTTGTGGTGTTTAGAAGATATTCACACTGGATAAAGCCATACAGTAGCTGGATGGGAGTCTGAGCAGATACCCCTTCCTGCGCGACAATTATTTTCTTATGCATTTAAGGGTCGGCTACCACTCTATGTTCTCGATGGTGCAAGAGGGGGGTGTTTCGCTCGCCGATATGCTGTACGTTAATGTGTAAAATATGGGATACAGTTAAAAAAATGCTGGGTGTCCCCTATCCTACCAGATACACTCCCATATGGGAAAATGATAAACTTCCTCAAATTCTGGCGCTAAGAGGCTTTCAGAGATGGGAAAAAATAGGAACAACAACTCTAGCTCAACTATACAAGAACGGTATACTTAAATCCTTTGAAGATCTAAGGGGAGAGTTTTCTCTACAATCTAATTGGTTCTATCAATTCCTCCAACTAAGACATGCTTTACATGTCCAATTCTCTTCTGATAAAATATTTCCCCCCCTATCCTTGTTTTTGACAAGATACTACAGGCTGGTTCAATAAAGGGTCTCACCTTTGCTACATATAGGATATTGTCCGATTTTATCCCTATTGAACTTTCCCATCTGCTCTAGGGCTGGTTGGGAAAAAGATATTGGTCCCATCCTGAGGAGGTTTGGGATGATATTTTCCAGTTCTCGCCCCGGGTGTCTTTCTCCATCACACAGACTGACACATATTTTTATCCTCCACAGAGTCTATAGAACTCCTCAGTTTCTGTATGCAATGGAACTAAAATCTGAGCCAGCCTGTGCTAGATGCGGCAACACAGGTACGTGAATACATCTTTTGTGGCTGTGCCAAAACTCCAAAGATACTGGGCTGAGGTGATCGGTACCCTAAACGGCTATTGGACATTAACATTTCGGTTGAGCCCCTTTTATGCCTATTGGGCTACTGCGATACGTCTATTTATACTTCCTCTATTGGTAATACTATATGGGGCCACTCTTTGTTGCCCGTAGACCTATTGCGCTTAAGTGGACCTCTCCCTACCCGCCGACTGTATCCGAGTGAATTTTAGATCTCAATAGGATTATTCTTTTTGAAAAACATACATATTCCCTAAGGAATTCCATGAGTGAGTTTGAGGCTACCTGGTCAAGATGGTTTCAGTCCACGACTTAGGCATCACATAAACCAATAGGTACTATGTACTTCGTATCATTGGATACTTTTTTTTTCCCTTCTTTTTTTCATATATACTCTTCCAATTGCAGGGTGGGGCCGGGGGATATGGGGGTTTTTGGGAGGTGGGGTGGCCTGGGGTCCTTTTTTTTTTGTTTTTTATTTTGTGGGGGTGTGTTTGTTTTAATGTGTTTTTGTTTGTATTGTTTCAATGTTGTTTGCATATAAAAATAATAAGGGATCCAATTTAAAAAAAAAAAAAAAAAAAAAAAAAAAAAGAAGGACACAGCCAGTGACATCATTGGTGCATGCTCTTTGAAGGGATGACATATAAGTGCATGGGGAGCTTTCAGAGGAGTGCAGATTTGTGTAAAATTTAAAGAGGGGGAAAAAAAAAAAAGATGCAGTTAAGCTATAAAAGAGCAGGAGGCACCACCACATGCCTGCAGCATCTTTCCTTTTCCCACATTCCACTGAAATACCAAGCACTTCCAGTTGGTGTCAGAGCTTGCTTAGTTTCTCCAACCTCCAGGCATACCTACTGGCCATCACTATAATGCCCTACTTCACTGGCCACAAGCAATGCGTAGAAGATGAAAGTAGCTGGGTAACTTCGTCACTACCATGTAGTGCCAGAGGCTTGCCTGATCAGAATTGTCCAGCATGTGCAGCAAGGGGGCCGAATACAGGTATGTGCAAGAATCTGAACATGTCTGCACCTGATACCTGTCATTTTTTTTCTCAGCAACTGTAAGCTAATTACATATAGGGATATAATGATCATTATACTGAAGTTAACCTCTGCTCATTCATTCAGTGAACTGGCCATACTTGGAACAAGTTTTCATTAACAATGTTTCACTGTGTTAAGAATAAGGTCATGTTATCCTGTCCTTATTTTGTTTAATAATCCCTCCTAAGAGCGAAGACTAAACCATTTCAAAAACATCTGAAGCTTATTTCCCACTGACATTATTTACTATTTCTGCTTTGAAGTGAATAAAAAAAATAAATAAATAATAAAAAAAGAAAAATGCCACTTTCTAATAATGTATGTCATGAATCAAATGCACTAAAAAAGACAAGTATGCACAGCTACAAACAAAACACATTTTTTCCCTATTTAGATATAGTAAAATTGTGAAGGGTATTGTGTACTATTTAGTGCAGTTTGATGGAAATCTGTATTGAGAGAAATATGTAGACATCCAGACCTTATCTGGGCGTCTCTGGCTTCAATATGTCCTGAGCCAGAGACCCAGATCAAGCCTTCAGCCAAGTAAAGTCAGATTTACTTAGGTTGCTTTACTCAGAAAGCACTGAAACCATGATTAGCACAACAGCATTTTCTGAAGAGGGAGAAAAACAAAGACAGCCTGCATATTTCTTTCAGCACAGGTTTCCTTTAAAAAAAAAAAAAAAAAAAGCCAAGACCTGAATTAAAATGGGTTTAGGCATCTGAGGAATGACAGGTGTTCTATGCAGCCAGCCTGTCAAATTCAATGACAGTCTGAGACACACATCAGCTGAATGGATCGTCCTGCACACGCCAGTGTTCCCATCCGTACAGGGACAGACACAGAGCCCTGGATGTAGATAATCTTAGGCAGTCATTGATTTTTAGAAGCTGGCAGCATGGAACACCTGTTATTAAGGGGAGGATAAACATGACCATTAGCATGGAAGTATGGGTTTAAGCGATCACGTGAATAAACCCTACAGTGGTTAGCTTTTACTTTACAGCCGTACCAGGAAGTGGAGATCTGTCAGAGCGGCTAACCATCGAGGAGTGGGTGAGAGAAGCGATCTGACACCTGCATACCTCGGGTCCGCCGTGAACGCAACCCTTCACTGGGGTATCCAATAGTTTGCTGTGCTTTGGAATTCATTTTGCTCTGGAAATTTTACTCTTATTTTGAATTTGGAAAGTGTGAGTTTAAACATTGAAGAGTGTGTGTGTTGTTCAATAAACTGGTTATATGATTTACACTATTGGAGCACTATTTTCATTTACATGTGGAACAATTCCTGCACACAATATGGATGTTTGGTTTGCCGTTGTGACCCTTCCTGTTGGGGTATAAAAGCACTTAAGCCTTACACGAGAGCGTAGGCAATTGGAGTCGGTGAGTGAATTTCTTTAGGGAGTGGGCTCACTCAGCACTCGGGTGTGGTGAAAGCTGCCAAGAAGACATCACTATTTTAAAGACTTATTTAGGACCCTTTCATGTATTTAGTCGCAATGTAATTATTTGTTTTGCACTTTGTGTATATTTTTCACTCGTCACTTGGTGTTTATAGTGTGTATTTGAATTTTCATTTATTTACAGTATCACTCTAAGGGTGAAAAACTATTTTTTTTAGGATAGCGCCACTGTTTTTTTCATTATTGTTTACTTCTAGGTTAATTGCACGTAACAGAAAAAAACACCATATATTACATTGTATATCCCTGTATGTTGTGGTCGTTCACGTGCTTTCTAATAGTTTTTTGAAAATATCGATGCTCCCTGCTGAAACCACCGCATGTGGAAGAAAATTCCACATCCTAACCGCTCTTATAGTAAAAGGACCCTCTACGTAGTTTAAGGTTAAACTGCTTTTCTTCTAATTTTAATGAATGGCCGCGTGTCTTATTAAATTCCCTTTCGCAGAAACGTTTTATCCCTATTGTGGGGTCACCAGTACGGTATTTGTACATTGAAATCATATCCCCTCTCAAGCGTCTCTTCTCCAGAGAGAACAAGTTCAGTGCTCGTAACCTTTCTTCATAACTAAGGTCCACCAGACCCTTTATTAGTAGGCTGCTGGGCCTTTCTTCTGTGTATTACGCAAAGAAAACTTGGATGTTGAGACAACAAAGGGAAGCTATACTACACACTAAAATGTTTTGTTTTGGGCTTTAATGTAGTAATATTTTGATAACATTTTTTGCACCCTTAATTATTTCACCCTGATTTCAAAGAAGCTTTTAAAATGTCAGAGTGGCCTTCAGCAGCTGCTAGTGCTTTGTGAAAGCAAGCATCATGAAATGGTTTTACCATCTTCTCCTAAAAAATACATCTGCTTCTGATTTTTTGTCTAGCATGTTTGTGTATAGGAAATGATCCAAATGAATAATGGCAAATGTAAAGTATCTATAGCTTTGGATCGAGCAAAAAGGAGTTAAAACCTCTGCAGTTTTTAATGTTCTCTGTAACCCAGTGAAATATTTCCGAATAAGGATGAGCATGTGGCGTCTTCACAAACAGCACGTACAGAGCCCCGCCAGGAAGTCGGCACTGCGGAGCGCTAATCACAAGCAGTGAGACATTTCCCGATTTCTGCAGCAGCGCATCGGGACATTGTCTCACTGCTTCTGATCAGAACTCTACCGTGCCGACTTCCTGGAGGGCTCTGCACGTGCTGTTTGCGAACACGCCTGAGCTCATCCTAATTTCCTCAGTTGGTGACAATGAGACACCCAGGGCTTTTTTTCAGCTGGAACTTGGTGGAACTCTGTTCCACCACCTCTGGCTTAGACTGTCTGCTCTCTGCTCACCCCCATCACTTGTAAACACAGAAGTCTGGCTTCTGTGTTTACAAGTGACAGCCTGACTCCCAAAGGCTCCCACAGATCTGATCTCCTGAGCAGCTCCCACTGAGGGCAGGATGGGGAAAAGGGAGATGCGGGTGTTTGGGGTACAGCGGATGCCAACACCCCCACTGGATGAACTCCCTGCAAGTAAGACGGGGTGAACTACAGTGTGTGTGAAGGATCTAGAACCGGCTGGGTGCTTCAGCTTAACACAGCAGCAAAAGTTGAACATGTGGAAGATGGTGGAGCTTTTAAGGAGGGGGGGAGAATAAGAGGGTGGTGGGGGGATTGCATGCAGAGGTCAGACCTGAATAGGGGTGACAATGAGATGTGGACGGGGATGCAGAGATAAGCAGCTGTAGAAGAAGGCGTCTCTGCACTCTGTGTAGCTCACCCCTGAACTTTGCACTATGTAGGTAGTGTACAACCGAACTCTGCGCGTAGTGCAACCCTGAACTCTGCGTGTACCCCCCCCCCTCCAAAACTCTGCCCTCTTTACATATTGCACTCCTGGTATTTAATGCTCTTCAAGACCCGCCCATTGTGAAATTTGACCACACCCACTATTTGATGGAGGTTGTGTGTGTGTGGGGGAGAAGGGGATTTTGAGGGTCGTGGTTGAGTTCCTGCACCTTTTTTCGAGAAAAAAAGGCCTGGAGACACCAGTAAAGAAAGTGGAGCGAATAAAAACAAAGCAGCAAGACATTTTTTTCTTCTTAGTAGAGTAAGGCTGGGTACACAGGAGTCAGATAATATTCAGCTAGTGTGTGCAGATCTTTCCAACAGAAGCTGGTTGAAGGGACATGCTAGAAAACTAGTATCCTATCAATGGCTGTGAGCACTGATCGATGTGTTGTTCTGGTCGGAGGGGGGCAGTGGTGTCAGAACGCAAAGGCACAGTGGGGCAGATTGCCGCACTAACGCCTCTAGTTTTTGTCATTCAGCACACTGGGTTAAACGGAAAAAAAAAATCTTTACGTGTGTGCCTGGGTTAAGGGTAAACTAGAACCACTGTTAACATAGGAAGAGTAAAAAGTGATCTCCACAATAATTCCTTGGACAGAAATGAAGTCTGGCCGAGTTTATTACCCTTCTCTATTCTAATTGGAAAAATTTGTTTTGTCTATCTTTTCACTTTAATTCTTATGATGGATATGTCCAAATTCATTAAAAATGATCCTTCAGGCAAGATCAGCTAGACCATATTACATTGATAGGCATCAAAGGACACCAAACACATCTTAGATGTACCTGCTAACCTTCTCCACAGTGTGCCTGGCACCCTACTGTAAGACAAATCTTCAATCCATGAAATCATTCAAGGAAATAACAGTAAATACTGAAAGCTGACTTGCTTCAGAACTTCTGACATTACGGTAGAGATAGTCGCAGCACATGTGAACAAATGTTATTTACAAGAATAATTTGTAATAGAAAAAGGTCAGCACGGGATATGAGATTTATGGGCTTGGATTAGGCCACTTACAAATTCAAAGCAATAAATAACCATATTGTGCTACTTCAGAGCAAAGACACATTTTCTCTAAATGACCATGTCTGTATGATTCTGCAAGGATCAGGAGTGATATATTCAGATGTTAAGTTGTCAGCTCAAAAACAAAGAACCTTTAGTTTAATATAATGAGCAGAAACAGTACTGCTTTGAGCTGAAGATAAAAATAACATACTTCGAATTTGCAGTTTGCCACAGTAAGCATATTTCACAAGAAAGACTCCCACTGATAGCTGTACTGTTTCGCATTAGCAAGTACTGTCATACCTGAGGTTCCACTGGCCTATGCATGGCAGGCTGAGCAGGCTCAGAATTCCCATTGGAAAAAGACTCCGATCTTGAAGGCACTGATGGCTCCAACGCTCTTCCTGTTTGCTTTGACTGTGCTTCAGGAGAGCCTTTGGTAGCTTTCCTAAGGCGCTCTTCAGCCTATATCACAACAAAATACATAAATGTTGCATTCTTACACATTCAGAACTTTAGCATTTATAAGTTGGGTTTATGAATCAGGTATTGATAAGGGCCCCCTGATGTCTATGTATGAGCCATATTAAAAAGTGTTATGTCTTGCCCAAAATAAATAAATAAATAAACCAGTCTACGTTTCCGCATTACATGCACTTGTCTCATGTTTTGTACCTTTCTGTCATAAATCCAGAATGCCTATAAATTCCTGTAGTGAGACAAGGCTGCATCTGCTGCCCAGAAAGACAAGCAGTGTCATCCGCCCCTACTGCACTACAGAACACATCCCCTTGTGCTATGGAGATGCAGAGTGGCATGTCAAGGCAGCAGAGGTAATGCTGTCCACTTACTACAGAAAATTAGGAGCTTGCTGGATTAATAGCAGTATCAACAGGTATCTATCTGTATTTGCAATGTTTTTAAAGAACTCCTCCAAGAATTGAAGCACTTTTAAATTGTGCTGGCTCAGAAGAGGTTAAAGCCAACCTTTCCTTTCTTGCAACCACGGGGAGCCATCCCTGATGGGAGAACACACAATGATTACTGCCAGCAGCTGCTATAGTCACTGGCAATTGCATGAAAAATCCAGCATGCTGGCTGTACCCAAATGGACCGACTTGGGTACAATCAGCCTGCCCATACATAGATCAAATATCGGCCTGTCCCTGCTGAACTGGCCAGGATTTGAACTGTCTATAGCCGGCTAAAGTCCAACGAGATGTACTTGCTGTGTTCTGACAGGAAAGATATGCTCTGCTACTCAGCAGCGGCACTGCCTGCTCCGCCCCTTCACTGTCCATTTACAGAATACTTTGTATTCTATGAATGGGTTCACATAACACAAAGTCTTCAATGACTGGGCAAAAAGAGGATGAGAAGGCAGAGTGGCTGTTGCTGACTCTGCAGCTGTATGTCTGCAGACCTGAGGGTCCAGGGTCACAGAGCCAAAGTATGACAATAGCTGTAATCCCAGCCTTTAGCAAAAATGTAAACAGAGATGAAGGCCATAAGATGCACTTTCTTGGACTTACAGTATGCCCTGTAAGCCAGCACATTTTTAAAATCACTGCAATTCCAGGTGTTCTTCCTTAACCCCTTGCCGACCGGCTCACGCCGATATACGTCGGCAGAAGGGCACGTACGGGCATATTAACGTACCTGTACGTTGCCCTTTAAGATGCGGCATTATGGGTGCGCGCCCGCCGCGAGCTCCATCAGTGTGATCGTGGGGCCCGTGGACTCGATGTTCGCGAGCATACCCGCAATCGTCTCACGGAGAGGAAGAACGGGAAAATGCTGATGTAAACAAGCATTTCCCCATTCTTCCTAGTGACAGGATACTGATCACCGCTCCCTGTGATCAGGAGCGGTGATCGGTGTTGTGTCACACATAGCCCATCTCCCCCCCCCCACCCCCCATTAGAATCACTCCCTAGGACACACTTAACCCCTGCAGCGCCACCTACTGGTTAACCCCTTCACTGCCAGTCATATTTGCATAGTAATCAGTGCATTTTTAATCGCATTGATCGCTGTATAAATGTGAATGGTCCCAAAATAGCGCCAAAAGTGTCTGATCTGTCCGCCATACTGTCACAGTCACGATAAAAAAAAAAAAACGCAGATCGCCATTACTAGTAAAAAAAAAAAAAAAATTATTAATAAAAAATGCCATAAAACTATTCCCTATTTTGTAGACGCTATAACTTTTCCGCAAACCAAACGCTTATAGCATTTTTTTTACCAAAAATATGTAGAAGAATATGTATCGGCCTAAACTGAGGGGGAAAAAAAAAATGTATATATTTTTTGGGGATATAGCAAAAAGTAAAAAATATTGCGTTTTTTTCAAAATGGTCACTTTTTTTTGTTTATAGCACAAAAAATAAAAACCGCAGAGGTGATCAAATACCATCAAAAGAAAGCTCTATTTGTGGGGAAAAAAAGGACGTCAATTTTGTTTGGAAGCAACGTCGCACGACCGCGCAATTGTCAGTTAAAACGATGCAGTGTCGAATCGCAAAAGAAGCTATGGTCTTTGGATAATCAAATGGTGGGGCTTAAATGGTTAAAGAAACAGAAAACATGGGGAAATGTGCAAGTACTGCAGAGATATTCTAAATACAAATACATACTGTACAATTTAAAGTATACACCAATCTATTGCAGCTTACTAGTGCTCAGTCTGAAAAATAAAAAGCAATGCAGCTGCAATATCCAAGAACAAGAAAATAACCACTGATTTTGCCAGAAATGCAATGTTCTTGTAAGATACAAGAACATACTTCCTGTGAGAAAAACAAAGCAAAAACAGTGATTTCACCTGGTAATCCAATTAGTCGCTAGGTAAAAATTATGGAAAAAATGAATGTAGGCATCACATCTAAGGACTAGTAAACTGCAATATATCAAATTTTTGGGTTTCAATGCACTTTAATACTTCTGGACTTAGACTAGTGAAGTACAAGACCCCTTTCACACTGGGGTGTTTTTCAGGCATTTTTGGGCTAAAAATAGCACCTGTAAAGCGCCTGAAAAACACCTCCCCTGCAGCCCCAGTGTGAGAGCCCGAGTGCTTTCACACTAGGGGGGTGTGCTTCCAGGACGTTCAAAAAAGTCCTGCAAGCAGCATCTTTCAGGCGGTGCGGGAGAAGTGTATATACCGCTCCTCCACTGCCCCTGCCCATTGAAATCAATGGGCACCGCTGCCGAAAGCGCCTGCAAAGTGCATCGGGAGCGGCGCTTTTAATCTTTTAAAAGCACCCCCACTAGCAGCTGAAAAGAGCCGCTAAAATTTGTGCAGCTTTACCAATAACGCGCACCCCCCACCTAAGTATGGAAAGTAGCTTACGAGAGCATACACAAGATGAATAATCCTGCTCTATTCATGGCATAAATTTACCGGATACATTTTCCAAACCTGAATTTTCCTTCAGTTCTTCTGCATAATAAATGTATAAATTGAATATGTTTCTTAGGCAGTACAACATCAAACCATTTAAAGGATCACCTCTCGCACACGTTCGGTCTGCTCGTAGTGGGCTTTAGTCTCTGGGCCATGGTAACTTTGCTTGCTCCTATCTTGCTGTGGCATAGAGGGCTGCTGAGGCTGGGCTTGCTGTGGCTGTGGTTGTTGTAAAGACATGAGATATTTCTGTTCTTGTTGCAGCTGACGCTGAAGCCGTTCTGCGTGCCTGTGCTCCTCCATCTCCCGCCACCTGTATTCCTGAAAATGTACATCTGTGTGAATAGACCCAATTATGCACAGCCACAAAGATAATGTCCATGTTAAAGCATGGTTAAAAAAAAAAAAAAAAATCCATTGGTTTTCCATAATTTCAAAATTTGGGTCACTGATCCCGACAAAGCAGGCAAATAAACCATATCTACTGATATGCATACCTGTTCCAAATCAGTAACTCAAAACTTCATAGCATTTGTTCTAGCATGACAGCAAAGCACTTTGCATTTTCAAAAAAGTAGAGGTCAGTAACGGCAGCCTACATATTGACTCTTATTACAGGATTCCTTTAGATCCCATTCACACTTGGGCAACTACAAAGTCGCACGATTTCCAGTGCAACTTTGATCCAGAGTGTGTGAAGTACTGCAGGCACCTATTCAAAGTCGCTGCGACTTTGATGTCCATGAGTCACATGACAAGTTGCACAAGTGTGAATGGAGCCTTAAGAATAGCCAGTTGTTAAAGGAGAAAAAGCCAGTAATTCATGCATATCCATATTCGGTCAACCAAAAAACAAAGAAAAAAAAAAAAAAAACACAAGGGTATGGAAATCATAACATACAGGAAGTAAAAAAATAAATAAACTTACTGTCATGTCAGATCAGTAAAAGGTGAATGAATCGCTGTGCTGTACTATATGTATCTGCTTTACTGAATAGACTCATTAGCATTGAATGCAGTTACACCTTCTGAAAATGTGACATGTATTTTCAATGTCACTGTTACTTAGGGGCTGACAGCTTACAGTTAGTACTTCGGCTCACCGAGCACGTTACAATCCGATTGTACACTCTCATTTACATCTACCAACAAATATGGACCTGCCAGATTGGATACAAATTGATTGGATAGCTTTGGTAATGCAGATACAAGATAGCTTTAGTTGATCTAAAGTTGATCAGATTGTTATGTGTATGGTAACTCATAGACCAGGGTGTGGCTGTTTTGTTTGGTACTGGCTTATCAAACTGATGTAATGTGATAATTGTTTTTGAGCTTCGGGTATGATGTAGAAGGGCTAGAAACGGTCAGGTTTTTATGGTCTCCAAAGAGGACAAATTTTATCAGCGACTCTGATGGGGACAATAGCATGACTGCCATAAACATGTAACTAGTTGCAACAGTTCACAAGTGTTTAGGGCCCAGGCTGGCCTATCTTATTCTTTATGTCACTAACTTCCATGCTGTGGAGTTTTAAAGTGTCACTAAACCCACATCATAAAAAAAAACATCAAATAAATGGTGCATTACATGTTGTTCATACTCAGTCACTATGAGATTTGTTTTCTGTATTCTGCAAAAATCCTGGTTGATCCTGCTGTTCTCTATCTCAACCTTCTGTTCATGTCCCCAATTCAGCTAGGGATTTTACAGATGTGTTGGCAGCTCTGCACATGCTCAGTTTTCAGTGAGTTTCTATGCTGAGCATTTCCTCCCCCAACACATCTGAGTAGCCCATGTGACTATAGAGTGTATACACAGTGGTAAATGACAGCCCACTCCCGCTGCCCCCATGCCCAGTAACCAGCTAAACACAATGGGGCGGGATATTAGATGTAGATTATTGGAAGCTTCACCTCCCTTTTATTCTAAAGACACAGGCTGAGGGGCATGACAGTCTGACTGGTGGAAATCTGACCACACCACTTTATTTCCACAAAATAAGAAAGATTTGATTTCAAATATATATTTATATGACAATTTAAACCAGTTTGATATTCTGTAGTTATTTTTACTCTGAATTCCAAAGGCTGTTTTTTTTTTTTGAACATGTGACCATTAGAAGAGGACTAGAAGCTTCTCCTGCTTATGTCTCCCTGCAGACAGGCTGGGAAAGATCTAGGTCATGTGACAGCTGTATATTGATTAGGAAAAAGGTATTTAGATGTTTTTTATTTTTAAAAATAATGACAGTGCCATAATCCACATACAGAAATAGAAGGGATAATGCAAAATAAACTGTTTCGTATCACCAAGTGCTTAACATTTATAAATCTGTGAGGAGTTAGCAAGTGTCAAAAAAATTTTTTTTTTTTTTAGGTTTTAAAAATAGAATGCATTTGTATCTAAATTGTTAAAATATAACTAAAAAGCAAACATTTTGTTTAGTTTTTGATTGAGTGGAGAGGGATTAGAACACCTGTCAGTTGTTATTGCGGTCTGTGCTCCTGTTAAGGAGATTCACTCTCTCTAATTGTTCTGTTTACCATTATCATTGAACGGGAAGGTAAAGGAAGTCCCACATTTTGGGTTGTCCCCAGAAAAGTAATTGATGGTAAATCTTCTAATGGGGACAGTTCTTGTGACCTGGGGGTCCACAAGGAATTCCCTTCATTTGCAGATTTCCTCTCACTTCCCGTTTGGTTATGGGACAGGAAGGGAAATCTCTGCAATGGGACAGAGATGGCGAAGAAAATCTGTCAGGGGTTATAATCTTCCCTTACTAGATCTAAAATGGAAAAAAAAAAAAAAAGTGTTTTGCCTATTGTTCTACTTTAACCGCTTCTGGACCGCCCACCGTACATATACAGCGGCAAGGTGGCCCGGCTGCGCAAAATCATGTACCTGCATGCAATTTTGGACGCGCGCCAGCAGAGCGATGCTGCCACTGCGATTGGACACAGTTGGAGCCAGTCAGTAGGTCCGGTGGCCCCGATGGCCATCGCGATCTGCCGATCGTTCACAGGAGACATGGAGCAGCGGTAAACAAGGCACACCGCCGAAATGTCAGTGAGGAAAAGAGAGATCTTCTGTTTAAGCTGAAACACGATCTCCGTTTTCCTCCAGTGTAACACACTCCCCCCCACCCAGTTAGAAAGCAACTCCCTAGGACGAGCTTAACCCCTTGATCCCCCCCTAGTGTTAACCCCTTCCTTACCGGTGGCATTTATACAGGGATCAGTGTTTTTTTTTTCAGCACTGATCACTGTATTGGTGTCACTGGTCCCCAAAAAGTGTCACTTAAGGTCAGATTTGTTCGCCACAATGTCGCAGTCTAGCTAAAAAAAAAAAATCACCGATCGCCGCCATTAATAGTAAAAATTTTATAAATCTAACACATAGTTTATAGATGCGATAACTTTTGTGCAAACCAATCAGTAACGCTTTTTGGGATTCTTTTTTCACCTTAATATGCAGCAGAATTTATATTAGCCTAAACTGATGAACAAATTAGATTTTTTTTTTTTATTGTGAATATTTTATAGCAGAAAGTAAGAAATTTTTTTTTTTTTTTTAATTCAAAATTGCTGCTCTTTTTTGTTTATAGTGCAAAAAATAACCACAGAGGTGATCAAATACCATCAAAAGAAAGCTCTATTTGTGGGGAAAAAAAAAAGGACAAATTTTATTTGGGTACAGCGTTGTAATTGTCAGTTAAAGCAACGCAGTGCCGAATCGCAAAAAATTACCTGGTCAGGATGCGGATGAAACTTTCCAGGGCTGAAGTGGTTAAGGCTCGGTTCAAACTGCTGTGACTTGGGATTCAACATGGGAGACTCCAAGTCGCATGACACGTGAAATCTGATGTTAGTCAATGAGAGCTGTCTTAATTAGCACTACTGAAGGCGCTCCAACTTTAGAAAAGGTTCCTGTTCTACTTCAAGGAGACTTCTATCAGACTTGTGCCCATAGACTTTAATGGAAGTCACCTCCAAGTCGGAACCTCATCTATACTGATGTGATTTGGATCAGACATTACAGGAAGATTTCACAGGCATTCCCTGCGGTGTAGCCCCTGCCTTACTTCAAAGTCGCATAAAAGTAGTACTTAAAGTGGACTTTCCGTTAATTAAATATTCTGCCCTTGTTGTTTTAACTTTGAGCCCACTTCCTGTTTCTTGTCTAATAAAAAGCCTAGGCTTATGACATCTTGCACAGCTCTCTCTCTTACTCTCGTAAGAGTTCCCCAGGAAGGGAGGGGTGAGGAGTCATAAGAGGGCCAATGAGAGCTGCCGGGAAGCTTCAAAATGGCAAAGATGTTTTTTTTACAAATTATGTAAGCAGACTGCATTGCCTCTTTAAGTTGTGGCAAATTGCCTGGCAAAGTCGCACCGTAGGTCGCAGTAGCATGAAATGAGACTAAAGGAAATGGACGTAGTTTCTCCAACAGGAAGATATACAAATTGTTTGCTCTGATGATCGCTGTGAAATAATATTTCCTTACCGGAACCTTCCTTGTTGTTGCAATCACTTACATAGAAGAGGCAAATCCAGATGAAATGTCCACAAAAATGGAGCAAAAACAAGGTCACAAATAAATGACCCGATATTTGCAAGTAATTTTATCTCATAGCTCCCTTCTGTCCCTGATTTCGAGGGACTGTCCCTCAGTGCCTCAGTCCATCTTATTTGTCCCTCATTTTGGTCTGATCTATATAGATGTATATAAAACGCATATTTTATCTATCAAAAAGCGCTAAACCTTTTCATCTGATTTCTAAATTGCTGCATTTGTAGATTCCAAAAGCCAATATAAAGGAATAGTAGTAGTAAAAAAAAAAAAAAAGGACTTGTGGGTTTAACCGATCTTGTTTTTTTGTACAATTCTCCTTTAAGGGGGACGTGGCAAGGGGGCTGCCCTATGCCTGCATACTTTTGCTGATAGGAGTCCCTCATTCCCATCTCAAAAAGTTGGGAGGTATGCAATCTGAACATGACTTGAGATACTTAGACAATGTAGAGAAGCACCAACAAATATATGCAGCCAACAGAATCTGATGTCATGTAATTCACTTTAAGCAGACAAATAAATTCACAATGCTACTTGTGTTTCTTTAACACCACTAATATTGTCACAGCGACTAATCAGGTTTGGTGCCTTCGTTAGCAGGTGTGTCTAAAGGTTGAGAAGCATCTTTGTTTATATTTTCACCAAACTTGACACCAGCTTCAAGATGGAATTTCATGATGTTCTAAGTACAGCTCCCTCAAACAATGCATCCGCAGCTAGATGTAGCTGTGCCTGTCAATCTAATTCCCTGACAAAACACCCCCTCCCCAAAGCAGCTAATTGTTTGCACAGCTTGTGCAGCTGTGCTTGAACAAAGCTGACCTTCCAACTTATTAGCTACAGCACCAGATCACTGCACTCTTACCAGTAACATGGCCTGCTCCTGAAGCAGCTGCTGTTGAAGGATTTCTAAGTGCCTTTGCTCTTCTTCCAGCTGTCGTCTGATGTACTCCTGTCAAACAAACATTTCAGAGACTTTAGGGTTTGTGAACTTGAGCATTTTATGGCAATCCTTACGCTTGTAAAGCTGGCTACACACACAGGGAATGTTGGGAACTGTGCAAAAGGCAATAAAGTAATCACTCTTTATCACCAATACTGTTTTAAGCCAAGCTGAGATCTGGCAAATTCTGAACTATCAGACCCTTGCACCATCCACACAGGCACAGGGATTAGAAGCAAACTGCAGGCAGGTAGTGTCAAGGTTCGATTCGAACCGGCAACCCTAGTGCTGTTAGATGGCAGTGCAAACTACATGTTACACCCATATTTAGGGTGTAACATGCTCCTATTCACCCACTTTCATTCACCAATGCTCCCCACTCTTGTGCAGGGATCTACCCACACAGCCGCGTCAATTATTCACAGTTTCCAGTAAATGAACAAACAAAAAAGTGGGTCACCACAGCAAACAGCTTGTAGTTCTCATTGAACTGCGAGGGAGCTGGTGAGCGCCGTCATATTCCATTGACCTTCTTTCTTTTAAGTAACTGCCTGCTCATATTGGCAACTTTACCAGCTGAGAATTACAATAACTAACAAACTTCCAATAATGCTTGAAACACCAGTAGCCATTGACATCCGTCATTAGATTGATGCCATCATATTCTGATGTGATAAGGAACATGGTCTATAGGTAGCCAGATAGATTCTGCAGATATGTCTGTGGTAAAGCAAATCTCCACTCTGGAATGTGTGTATTAACAGCATATCCCTACCAACAATAAGAGGAGCTATGAGCACAGTAGCAATACCTAAAGCATGTACATTTCTACTTGGAGTGCATGGTGACTATACATTGCTTGATGGGGGGTACTCTACATGAAATGCACAATTTTACATCTGATCTCCAGCTATATCCTATGGCCAGTACCTCCTGTCCCAAACTCTGAATCCTACAAATCAGGAAAACCAAACATTTCACTGATCACCACAGAGCCATGTATTTTACCAAGGCTGACCTTTACTAACAAATTGTACGTTTGGTCCTTAAAAAGGCTTCATGTGCATATATGGAAAAACAAAGTAAAATCAGTGTGAAAATAATGTATTTCTGTAACTTAGTTCTTGCCAATATCCATTAGGATAATCAAATGCGACTTGTTCCGTTGTTGAAATCAAGCCATAAGAATATTTCATAAGTGGCCACTAAGTGGCACTAGTTTCCTAGAATCAAATATGGCAATTCATTTCATCTCTACAGAGGACAACTGTGCCATTTATAGTAACGCATGCTAATAGACAGCAATGTTTATTTCTGTACATTTGTACAAATAAATGTAAACTAAAACAAGTTAGAATTCCAGCAGTTTACAGAATACTAAGAATATATAATCTGCATTTAAAGCAATTTTAATTTATAAGCTCCTTGAGGACAATGTAAGTGCACAATATACGTAACGCGATGGGTAAATTTATGGAACTTTGCAAGTACCTGTAATAAATAAGAACAAAATTCAGCAACTCATCGAGGAACAGAATTCTAACTAGACAGTGTTAGCAGACCAAAAGAAAGAATACCATATTCCATTAGGTCACACATTGCCATTTGTGTGCTTCCATGTGTTATGGTAATGTGTTGTGGAGCTATTCATTCTGAATGCCATTATAATGCAACTGCACTGCAACACACAAATGGGAATAGTGTAAGGTGTTAAAAAAAAAAAAAAAAAAAAATGGTTTTAAGTTTACTGTGGTGCACTAGTAGCCCATTCAAAAAGTCTCGACAGAAAGCACTGCAAAGGTAGAAAAATGACTCTAAATGTAAACGTTAGAACCCTTAATATGAAAGTGTTCCTAAACCCAGGACCCTGCATTTACTATATCTAGTCTCCCAAAGTACACAGAACATGGAAATGCAATTATTTTAGTAAATATAAACTGCTAAATACCTTTTCTTATCAGCAGTTAAGAGCGGTCTTGTGACTTATCAGTGTCTGGTTAAAGCTTGGAGGAGTTTTCATTCTACTCTGGCTGTCCTACGAGCCTGTATGACCCCTGCCCCTCTGTCTGGACAGTGCTGACTGGCCCTGTGCTGATCTCATGCACTCTCCCAAGAACAAAAACTCCCTAGCAACACACACCAAACTGAGCATGTGCAGCTTGTCCCCTTGCCTCTGTTCTAGCAGCAGATAGATTGGGGACAGTGGACGGGCGGATCAGAGAAGACAGGATCAAATAGCCTTTTTACACAAGGATTAATCATTTAGGTTCCACAGTGAGTATAACAAGCACGCTTTACTGCATAAACAGACTGATTTTACTGTTGTGGGTTTAGTATCACTAAGGCTAGGTTCACACTGCTGCAGTGCGAATTTACCGCGATTTTACCGCGATTTTACCGCGATTTTACCGCGAATTTCAGGAGTTGGATATAGCTGCGATTGATAGTCTAGCCAATGGAATCATAATGTAAAAAAAAAAGGGTCTTAACTTCCTGTGTACTTCCTGGTTTTTGTGGAGAGTAGTGTGGTGGAATTCGCACATATGTGAACCATCAATGCGATTCAAGAACGATTTACATTGATGTCTATGGAGACTAAATTCGCAACGCAACGCAGTAAACTCGCACAGGACCTTTTTTTCACGCAGGTTATATTCGCAACGCGTCGATGTGAACGGCACTAATGTTAATCTATGTAATTTAAATGACTTGCGAATTTGAGCGATCGCAACGGCTCAAATTCGCAATAGAATTCGCAGCAGTGTGAACCCAGCCTTAAAGTAAAACTTGGGAACTTCCACTTTAAATGGGGTTTTAAATCAGTTAGCTTGTTTAGCAAAGACCTTCTTTTTTTCCCTAACAAGTGAAACCATCGAAAAAAAAACAAAACAAGGTCATTCCTACCTGCTCTGTGCAATGGTTGTGCACAGAGCAGCTCAGATCCTCTACTTTTTGGGTCCCCCCGCCTGCGGTCCTGGTTTCTCCTCCCTGCCATGTGCCTCTAATAGCAAGCTGCGCTCCTATGAATGGATATTGTCCATTCACACATGGCCCAGCCCCATCCCCTGCTCTCTCCTCAGTGGCTCACTGGCTGTGATTGACAGCAGCAGGAGAGAGTGAGTGCTGAGAGAGTCGTTGCTTTCATGCATATCGCTTGATCAAAAAGGGGCTCAGGTAAGTATAAGGGGGGGTTGGGGGGGGGGGTGCACCCAGAATGTTTTTTTTACCTTAATGCGTTCCCCCTGTGAAAAGCTACTGCCCTTAGAACCACTTTAAGTTAAAAACCTTGTTATTGCACTCGAGGGGCAATTGGTTAAAACTGAAAAAATAGTTCTCCATGAAAATGAAGCACTTACCCATAAAGACAAATTGGATTTTTCCTTTTGCTACTACTAAATAAAATATGAAAACTAACTAACTATAGCCACACTCTCCAATTTCATAGAAATATTTTATGTTGTAGTTTTTATAAAGATGCCACATTAATATTTTAAATTCTTACACAACTTAAAGGTTGCATGAAAAAAGAATGCGTTTTATATAAATGTCAGATGTAATTAGCTATACAACCTACATTCGAAAAATGCTACCAACATTGACTGGTTGCTTTACACTGGAAGGGGAAGGGAGGAATATAACAAGGGCCACTCCAAACAAACCCTACCTCCCCATACATAAATATATGGACTGTTGCGGTACTCAATGGATACAAAAATTATAAATAAGATATCAATTAATTGGATTACAAACAGTAAAAATTTATATACAACAATTTACAGCAAGACAATTTGTGAATTGTTGCAACATAAACATACGTTTATGTTTTTGTGAACTGTTGCAACATAAACATACGTTTATGTTGCAACAATTCACAAATTATCTTGCTGTAAATTGTTGTATATACATTTTTACTGTTTGTAATCCAATAAATTGATATCTTATTTATAATTTTTGTATCCATTGAGTACCGCAACAGTCCATATATTTATGTATGGGGAGGTAGGGTTTGTTTGGAGTGGCCCTTGTTATATTCCTCCCTTCCCCTTCCAGCTTCATTATTCTAGGATGATGGTACTCGTTAATCTGTTAACTGTTAGTTAAACTTTTGTGGCAATACCTCTCTGGTTGCTTTACACAACAAATGTTCTTTTCTTTTCCTTTTTTAAAACAAACTTAGTATTCCTAAAGAACTGCATTTTGGACTACTATACACCAAAGGTTTATGTGAATTTAAAAACCCCTTAAGTGATTTATAGCAAGGTCTAAATGACTTAATTCAGTATATATGCCTCAAAAACATAGTACATACATAGTACATAGTAGGTGAGGTTGAAAAAAGACAAGTCCATCAAGTCCAACCTATGTGTGTGATTATATGTCAGTATTACATTGTATATCTCTGTATGTTGCGGTCGTTCAGGTGCTTATCTAATAGTTTCTTGAAACTATCGATGCCCCCTGCTGAGACCACAAATTGTGGAAGGGAATTCCACATCCTTGCCACTCCTACAGTAAAGAACCCTCTATGCAGTTTAAGGTTAAACCTCTTTTCTTCTAATTTTAATGAGTAGCCACGTGTCTTGTTAAACTCCCTTCTGCGAAAAAGTTTTATCCCTATTGTGGGGTCACCAGTATGGTATTTGTAAATTTAAATCATGTCTCGTCTCAAGCATCTCTTCTCCAGAGAGAACAAGTTCAGTGCTCGCAACCTTTCTTCATAACTAAGACCCTCCAGACCCTTTATTAGCTTTGTTGCCATTCTTTGTACTCGCTCCATTTCCAGTACATCCTTCCTGAGGACTGGTGCCCAGAACTGGACAGCATACTCTAGGTGCGGCCAGACCAGAGTCTTGTAAAGTGGGAGAATTATCGTTTTACCTCTGGAATTAATCCCCTTTTTAATGCATGCCAATATTCTGTTTGCTTTGTTAGCAGCAGCTTGGCATTGCATGCCATTGCTGAGCCTATCATCTACTAGGACCCCAAGATCCTTTTCCATCCTAGATTCCCCCAGAGGTTCTCCCCTCAGTGAGTAAATTGCATATTTTTGCCACCCAAATGCATTATTTTACATTTTTCTACACTGAACCTCATTTGCCATGTAGTTGCCCACCCCATTATTTGTTCAGATCTTTTTGCAAGGTTTCCACATCCTGCGGAGAAGTTATTGCCCTGCTTAGCTTAGTATCGTCCGCAAATACAGAGATTGAACTGTTTATCCCATCCTCCAGGTCGTTTATGAACAAATTAAATAGGATTGGTCCCAGCACAGAACCCTGGGGGACCCCACTACCCACCCCTGACCATTCTGAGTACTCCCCATTTATCTCCACCCTCTGAGCTTGCCCTTGTAGCCAGGTTTTCAATCCATGTACTCACCCTATGGTCCATGCCAACGGACCTTATTTTGTACAGTAAACGTTTATGGGGAACTGTGTCAAATTCTTTTGCAAAATCCAGATACACCACGTCTACGGGCCTTTCTTTATCTAGATGGCAACTCGCCTCCTCATAGAAGGTTAAATCGGCAGGCATTATTTCCAAATAAGCACCCTCAAGTTGATATACAAGGTTTACATGGCCTAATTCCAGGGAGCTCCTGACACTTGATCTCTCCAACAAAATTCCTAGAGTAGCCGTCTACAACGCAGACTGTCATTTTGCCACTTCTTGAATGAGGCAACCCAGGTGGTAAAAGGATTTTCATGCCAAAATGATGTGTGAACAGGCTAGAACAATCCCATAGGCGTAAAGATGAAAGACACATAAGAGGAAATATGACTTAATCTTAAATACAGCATTGTGATAGCAGAAAAGATCATATATCATTGCCAAGTCTGCCGAGAACTTTTTTTAAAGATAGGAATGCCAAGCCACAAAAGCAGTACTTATATTTGCCTTGACACTGTAAAGCGGGGGGTCAGCAACCTGTAGATTGAGATTTACCAGTAGATTGCAGACAGGTGACTGGTAGATGCTGACCCGCCATCCCAGAACATCAGAGTGCAATGCAGAGGGACTACTTGTAAAGTTGGAGCTGTAGAAGGGAACAAGAGCCAGAAAATCCGATGCCTCCTCTGTCGCGTTAGCTCCTGTCCCATGTGGAGTGGTGCCAACTGCAGTCCACCTCTTATCCCTGCTACCAGTAGATTGCAGACAGGTGACTGGTAGATGCTGAACCGCCATCCCAAAACACCAGAGTGCAATGCAGAGGGACTACTTGTAAAGTTGGAGCTGCAGAAGGGAACAAGAGCCTCAAAAGCCGATGCCTCCTCTGTAGGGTTGGCTCCTTTCTCTCTCCAGAGTGGTGCCAGCAGCAGGAAAGAAGAGATCTTCACGTCAGTGTGAAGCAATACACTGAGCATAATAGTATAGGGCTGCTTTCACACCGATGTGCTGTGGTTTACCCACACCACAGGTGCAGTGCAGTGCAGTTTACCTGGAGCTTTCCCGCGAGTCTGCTGCGCTTAGCCATAGACTTCTATTATATCCTGTGGGTTTGGTGCACTTTCTTAAAGCACACTGAAACTGCTGAATGCAGGAGTTATAGTATGCTTTCAGAAAGTGCATCACAAATGTAGGATATAACAGAAGCCTATGGCAAAGCACAGCTAACCCAGGAAAGTCGCAAATGCATGCACCCGCGGTGCAGGTAAATCGTTGCACATCAGTGTGAAAGTAGCCTTACAGGGGGCTCAGAACAGTAAGGGTTCATTTACATTTCCATTTTGGGGGGTAGTAAAACCCCATGGTTAAGACATGCTTTTACCACCCCCACACCAATCATACCCCCTGTGCCTGCAGTAGTCAGGGGTGTACACATTTCGCAGCTAAAGCAGGAGTTTTGTGCCCTGTCATTGTTGGTAGGTTCACTCTATTCAGGTGAATGAGGCCACTCTGCAAGTACCCTGCAACCTTTATACAGTATAGTAAATAAGGCAGCATTGTGTTTTCTCACCACCTGCTTTAATCCCTTAGACCCCACAAAAACATGCAGTTGTGGTGCGCTTGCAGAGTGGCCCCTTTTACTTAAATAGGCCGCAATCGGCAGGTGGTAGCACCCACCAAAAGCAACAGGGAGTTTCATTTCAGCTGTGGCATGTGTACACCTTTGGCTGCTGTCTTAGCAGCTAAAGGGGGTAGGGATTGGGGTGGTAAACTCAGACACGGTGTTTTACCAGCCCCCAACTTCACGTGTGAATGAGCCCCAAGGGTACCGCTGCGGAATGCAACTCAGGGCTCATTCACAAGTGCAGCAAGCACTGCTGCTCCTCTGAAAAGCAATCCGAGTGTGTTTAACAGGTGGTGAGGAGGCGATATGTTGCCTCCCCACCACCTGATTTAAATCCATGATTGCTGTGCAATGCACACAATTGTGACATGTTAATACGGCAATTAGAGGTTTAAATCAGGTGTGAGGAGGCGACACTGCCTTGTGAGATTTGACATCTTCCATGTTTTTCAGGTAGAGCTCCACCTCTTTAAGGTTGCCTACCGCTGCTATAAAGTATCGTATATTACTAACACCAAACAAAAGTGAACCTATGAAGAAATATATACGTTAGTTGCTGGTGCTGCAGAGGCACACAAGTTCTCTGGCCCGATCAAGCATGCATGACAGAATTTTAGACTACTTTTACTGCCTGCACGCTTATTCCAGGTCAGGGACTCCCTCAAAAAGTAGAGCAAGAAAGCCCAGAATTCTGTTCCTTAAAAACAAGGCTGAACTCTCAGGTGTCATATTTGCAAGCAAGATATCTAAGAGTTCATGCACACAGGACGTTTTTACAGCTGCTGTTAGGGGCGTAAAAACGTCTGACAACGATGTTAAGCCGCATCAAGCGTTTTTTTTTTTTACATGTCAAAATCAATGGTTCCCTTTGAGAGCCCATTGATTGGAATAGACGTCGCACCTGAAGTTGGATCGTGATGATCCGACTTGCGCACCGTGGATCTTGAGGAGGAACCCCACGCCAAAATGAGAAGAAAAAAAAAAAAAAAAAAAACACGGCGTGGAGGTCCCCCCAAAATCCATACCAGATCTTTATCTGAGCTTGCAGCCCGGCAGGTCAGGAAAGGGGGAGGGAGCAGCCCCCCCCGGACCATACCAGGCCACATGCCCTCAACATGGGGGGGTGGGTGCTTTGGGGCATCCCAAAGCACCTTGTCCACATGTTGATGGGGACAATGGCCTCTTAACAAAACTCTGGCAGGTGGTTGTCGGGGTCTGCGGGTTCATCAGAATCTGGAAGCCGCCTTTAACAAGGTGGCCCACAGATCCCGGCCTCCACCCTACGTGAATGAGTATGGGGTACATTGTACCCCTACCCATTCACCCAAAAAAATAAAAACGTGTCAAAAATAAAAAAACAGTACACGGGTTTTTGATAAAGCAGCTCCGGCGTCTCTTCTCCTTCCGGCGATGTCTTCATGCTCAGATTCTCCTCCGCCAGTTCTACCCTCTCCACTGTCTTCTCCCTTTGCCGGGTCTCCTCTGTCTTCTCCCTCTGTTCTTCCTCCGACGTTCAATGCTCTCTCCCAGTGTAATTCTGGGTCCACCGTGTGCCATTACTTAAAAGACAAGGGGCTGGGCCACCCAGCGACATCTTCCGGAGGCTCCACCCCTTGTGACATCACCGTCCAATCATGCCTCGGACGGTGACATCACAAGTGCGGAACCTCCAGATGACGTCGCTGGGTGCCCCCGCCCCATGGCTATATAAATAATGGCACACGGCAGACCCAGCATTACACGGGGAGAGAGAGTTGAGAGAACTTTGGAGGAAGAACAGAGGGAGAAGACAGCAGAGAGAGGAGAACCGGTGGTGGGAGAAAACAGCGGAGAGGAGAACCAGCAGCAGGGGACGACATCAGTGGAGGGAGAACCACCGGAGGATGAAGACATCGCCGGAGGGAGAAGAAATCGGAAGGAGAAGAGACGCCAAATTTATTTTTTACCCTTTTTTTGGGGTGAATGGGTAGGGGTACAATGTACCCCATACTCATTCACATAGGGTGGGGGGCTTCCAGATTCCGACAAGCCCCCCGCAGACACTGACAACCACCGGCCAGGGTTGTTGGGAAGAGGCCCTTGTCCACATCAAAATGGTGCTTTGGGGTGGGGGGCCCATGTTGAGGGCATTTGGCCTGGTATGGTCCAGGAGGGGGTGGGCGAGCGGGCCGGATAAGGGTCTGGTATGGATTTTGGGGGGACCCCAACGTCTTTTTTTGGCATGGGGGTTCCACTTAAAATCTAAAACCAGACAGAAGGGTCTTGTTTGGATCTTGGGGGGGCCCCACGCTTTTTTTTTTCCCATTTTGGTGTGGGGTTCCTTTTCAAGATCAGCAGTGCACAAGTCGCGCTGCACGTTAGATCATCATGATCCGACTTCTGGTGCGACTTCTATTCAAATCAATAGGCTCTCATATCATTGATTTTGAATAGAGGCAGAGAAACGCCGCTAAAAGCTAGCGAGGCTAAACGTGCATTAATGCCAATACAACATGCTACTAAAAGCAAGTTTTTACAGCTGGCACTGGTAGTGGCATCGCAGCTCATTTTTTCTAACTCCCTGTGTACTTGAGCCCTAAGAACAATTTATAGCTTTACTATAAATGATATAATACACTGCAAAGTGACCACACTAAACATGATGTTGTGAAAACAAAGTAAGAACTGGCTTATGTCATCATGCATTTCTGTGCATGCACGGAATGGCATCACCAAAAGAATGACTATTGTGTGCAAGGGTTTTCTGGACATCACATTACCAGAATCTGAATTCAACACATATAGAGACACATTCTACTGCTAAACAATGTGCCATTGCTGTAATCTCAGCCTCCAGTCATCTTCATTTGGTTTGAATTCAGTGCCTGTAGGCTACATATGCACCACCTACCCACGTGGCAAAAACTATATAAAAGATTCCTAGTTGGCCTTGGGAACACATTCCCTACAACTCTCGGCGTGTAATCAGGACACTGCAATTTTCAAAACTGCTATCAGAGTGTATAGGTACACTTCTAGGCTACACAGACCACACTTTTTTTTTAATACATGAACCACAAGGGTGACTTTTCAGTAGTTAGAGGAAGCCTGGTAAATAAAACCTACATTTAGGATGTGCTGCACCAGATAATAAACTGCCCACACCATAAATAAATATTACAAGTTTTTACACATTGATTAGCTCTTTTCCATTACTCACCTGTTCTCTTTCTACACGTCTCTTCTCTTCATCAGCTCTTCTACGTTCTTCTTCTTCTTTACGTCTTCTTTCAATCTCTTCCATTCTCTTCTTATCTTCTTGCTCTCTCCTCCGTTGCTCTCTTTCTTGTTGCCTCCGTGCCTCTCGCTCTCTTCTTTGTTGCTGTTTGTGAAGGAAAAGCATTAACTAGTTTACAATACTAGTTTTTTCACTTTTTAAAGTCTTGCTAGGAAAGATTAAAGAGAAAATTTAAAATATACACATAAGCAGTCAACAGCATTGGTACGCTAGTCTTTTTTTCAGAGTTTCCCTGTAACAGTTTTATTACCTAGTGATCCTGCCAAGCAGTCCAACAAAAGCGACAGTTAAAGTAGTTCACCCCAACACTTAATTTTGTAAATCTACAGGCATCCACAATCTAAGACTAACCTATCTAACCCTGTAAAGAAGAAGTCGCTATGCAGACGTTTTCTGAAACAGATCCGGTCTGGTCTCCAGCAGCGGAAGCTCTTCGCAGGAGACAGCTGACAACAGTTGTGAAATGCAAAGGAAGTGACGTCATCCATAGATTTACTATGGGGCTCCAGTTGCCGGCTGCCTCCTCTGCTCCCGTCTCCACAGCGAAGCCGCACCCGACAGTTTAGCGTGGGACCTGAGCGGCTTCAGGAAAGGTATGTATAGCAATTTCTTCTTTACAGGGCTAGATAGGTTAGTCTTAGATTGTGGATGCCTGTAGGATTTACAGATTTTAGTGTTAGGGTGAACGTCTACTTTAAGAGGGTTGAGACAAACCATTTGACACTTTTTGATGAAATCTGTTAGCATCTTTCTTCGAAAAATACATTTTATGTATATCTGTGTGGTTCATTTGGTATTCTAATAAGCCCCTGCCACCTGCGTAACCAACTAATGGTTTCCTTTGTTTGCAAGTCTTTGCTTGGGGCTAGCTACAGACAGACAATTTCAGAGAGCACCTATAAGCAATGCCTGGTACACACTACTAGCTTTGTTTCATGTAACCCAGTGGGTTATACGAAAAAAAAAAAAACTGACAGTTCTGGTCAGAGCCACTGTACTAACTATCCAAAGTTAGTACAGTGATCTCCTCCACGGAGCTGTTGTGTTCTGATAGGGGACGAGCCCTCGCCAAGCACAACTGGTAAATGAATAAATAGAACAGCTAGTGGAAGCTTTTTTTACCTTAATGCACAGAATACATTAAGGTAAAAAACCTTTGGACTTTAGAATCACTTTAAATGGCAGAAGTGTTTGCTTGCTGTAAATAATAGTAGCAATACAGGAAAATTTTTTCATGAAAATAAATTGCATCAGTCATCTTCACCAAGGTCTTTTTCAGTAGAAGGGACTTATGCTCTACCTCTTCAAGGCGCCTTCTTTGCTCTTTTTGCTGCTCTATACGTTTCTGTCTCTCTGCCAGTAGTTGCCTCTTGTACTCCTCCTGCTCTCTGAGTTGTTGCTCCTGCAGCAGCTGCTGCCTTCGTAAGGCTTCAGAACGCTCCTTGTTCTCCTGCTGTAGTCTCAGGAAATCACGTCTAAGGGTGGATTCTCCAGGCACATTAACAATTGAGCTGAGAGAGAAATAAATTTAAATTATATATATATATATATATATATATATATATATATATATATATATATATATACATACACACACACACACACATATTATATATATATATATATATATATATATATATATATATATATATATATATATATATATATATATATATATATATACACACATATATACACACATACACACACACACACACACACATACACTGGCCGCATAATGATAATGTGCAAGCCACTCACTGCAATACATGCAAATCACAACTTCAGCAAGACCCCTTTCACACTGAGGTGTTTTTCAGGTGCTTTTGGGCTAAAAATAGCGCCTGTAAATCGCCTGAAAAACACCTCCCCTACAGACCCAGTGTGAAAGCCCGACTGCGCTGGCAGGACGTTAAAAAAAGAAGTCCTGCAAGCATCATCTTTGGAGTGGTGTATACACCACTCCTGCACAACGAAATGAATGGGAAGCGCTTCGGCAGCGGCGCATCATGGGCGCATTTAACCCTTTATTTCGGCGACTGGCGGAGATTAAAAGCTCCCCGTTTGCATCAGAATAGCGCCGATAAAACAACAGTAAATCGCCTCTAAAACTAGCATCGTTTTACCATCAACGTCCAATTGTGAAAGCAGCCTAATAGGTATACGTATGCAAAAGGGTCAATACAATGTATCAAAACAGCATCTAATGGTGGCAAAAATCTTACAAAAAAAAGGTACATCTCAGATGTTGTTCTGCTAGCTGGATAATATCAGTACAAAAAACTAAAATCTATAACAGAACAAATTATTTTAAAGATCTATATTTTGTCAGTACCATGGTTTTATAGCCAATATGAATATTTTTATCTAAACCTTGTGACTGGCTTGCACAGAGCATATCAGGCATTTTAATCAGCATGCTTGAAAATTGTAAAATATTGATAAGATAAAGTTGCTACTTTTCCCACACATAAATGTGTGGCAACTACAAGTCTCTGGAAACATAGCCTTTGAGTGCCAAGGACTGACTGGCTCAGCTATGTCACCTGGGTGATCCCCATTCTTCTTCACAACAGGCACTACCAGGCATTTATTTTTCCACTATGGGGGAATAAAAGGAATGGCAAGTATACACTGCTAGGACTAAAGGGTGGGGGGGTTCAAGTAAACCGGTTGCCATGTCTTAAAGCCGGCCATAGATGGAGTGAATTCCTTTGCGAAAGCCATGGTGAGCGGAGGAAGCAAATCCCACGGCGAGAACAGTGATTACTGCTAGTGACTATAACAGTCCCTAGCAATAATCACGTGTAAAATCCGGCAGGCTGGTTGTACCCACATTGATCAATCAACTTGGGTACATTTAGCCTGCTCATATATGATTGAAACCATCTATGGCTAGCTTAATAAGAAGAGCATGGGTTTGTTGCAATTATAGACTAGGTTTTCTCCTAATACCCAAAGCTAAAACCCAAAGCTAAAAAACAGAGCATCCTAAGGCGAACGGGTGAAGGCAGGATCTTTTTTTCTTACAGCATATGTATTAGGATGTGAATCAACACTGACATACCTTGGCTCTCCTTCCTGCTCAGGCACTTCCTCTTCCTCCTCTTCACTTCCACTGTATTCATACTCCGTTTCATCTAAACCAGACAAGTGAGCAGAACAGAAAAACATTTACTGGCCAAAAAATATTTCAGATCACCTGTGGCTAATTATTTTGCCCACATTGCCCAGGGTCAAATGCATTTGGTTATAACTCAAAAAATTCTGTAATGTGTACAACAATCGTAACATTTACATTTATAGATTATCCCAATTTTTTAATGAATACAGTTTCCTACCCAGCTTGCAGCTTTATTTTTAATTGCTGAAATAGATGACCCTGGAGGTCTACAAATAAGTATGCATAGATCCGATATGACTTTAATAAAGAAGCCTGTGTCTGTGTATAAAATCTAGGTACAAATCAGATATCTGTAGTCAGTAAAAGATCAAAGGTATGCCTGGAGAATAGTTTACCAATATTATTTTTCTTTATTTTGGCTAGAATGATTAGGTCCAAGACATCTGGAGGAATGTCAAGACAATCAATTAGCACTAAATAGATGATTTTTATAATAATTTTACATATGCATAGCTCTTCTATAGGATGGATGGTGTATGTATAACTGGATAAAAAGTAAATAAAACTTTCATATGTTTATGTGGTAAAAATACTCGAACACAAATACTTGTCTTACAAGCTTAAAATAAAATCTGTATCAACTGAAATCAAACCAAGAAGCTGCCTGCTACTTAAATGTACATTGCATATTTATTGCACAAAAACAACATACGTAAAAACAAAACAAAATAAACTTTTTTTGAATTCCAATAAGTGTTTATATCTATGGACTATTATATGGTCATACCAAAGTGCCTTTGGAATGTATGTATACCCTTTGAGTTATGAAAAGATCTTAAAGATTGTAAAGTCTCTTTTTTTTACCAAAAAAACAAAAAAAAAAAAAAAAAAAAAAAACAAACATGCTATACTTACCTGCTTGGTTGCAGTGGATTTGCACAGAGCAGCCTGGATCCTCCTCTTCTTGGGTCCCACTTCTGTGCTCCTGGCCCCTCCCTCCTGTTTAGTGCCCCCACAGAAAGCAGCCTGCTATGGGAGCACTCGAGCCGAGTCACAGCTCTGTGTGTCCATTCAGACACAGAGCCCTGGCCCGGCCCCACCCCCCTTCTCCCCTGATTGGCTAGCTGACTGTTTGACAGCAGCGGGCGCCAATGGCGCCACTGCTGTGTCTCAGCCAATCAGGAGGGAGAATCTTGGTTGGCTGAGACACTCGTGGACATCGCTGGAAAGAGGGACCTCAGGTAAATATTAGTGGGGCTGATGCACATAGAATGCATGAAGATAAAAAACCTTCTGCCTTTACAACCCCTTTAAATCAGGATTCTATCCAAAATATAGCCAAAGTTTTTTGTTTTTTTTAATGCATATTTCTAGTTTTTTCTCAGTCAAGTGTCCCAGTTTACCCAACTAAAAAAGGTTAGAAATATGCAGTTGAAATATTACAGTGCAGATACAATTCCTGGTAAATACAACCATTTATGCAACTATAAAATATAAAAAGAATACATGCTAGATGTATTTCAAGTTTAAAAGTGTTTTTTTCCCATCTTTAAAGCAAACTCTAGTTAAAGCTCTCCTAAGGCTGTCCCCAAACACCATTTTTAGTTCTATTTATATATTCTTGAGGTGAAATATTAAAAGTGATAGAAGTGATAGTCTGCTCCTCCTTCCTCCGTGTGCTCCTTCAACAAGCCAGGTGCTAAGGGGGCACTCATGCTGGCACGCTCCTAAGCCAGGCTGTATGTGTCCACAGACACACATAGCGCCAGTAAGCCATGCCACCATCCCTTCTCACAGGAGTTTGATGGACAGCAGCAGAGCAGGAGCCTATGGCTCCCGATGTTCTCAGTGTTTCCTGTGATAGCATGAACTGAGAGGAGCAGGGCTGCAACCAGGACTGCACTGGTTCAGTGACTCAGCCAGGTAAGTGTTTAGAGATGGGGGTAGGTAGATTAGGTAGTGGGGAGTTTTTTTTACAATAAAAAGTTAAGGTAAAAAAACGTTGAGTTTAGAACCACTTTAACCATACATTCGTCATCTTATCAGGCAGTATAAAAAAAAAAAAAAAAAACAAGCACTGTTAATGGCAATTAAAAGTTTAAAAGGGAAAAAGAAACCACCTACCTTTCTCTCCTCTCTTCTTCCTGGTCCTGTCTATGTGGTCTTTCAGCTGGATACGGACTTGTCGCTCATTAGGCTGGTCTCTAATAAATGGGTGTTTTAACAGCTGTTCTGTTGGAGGGCGTTGCGTGTAATTTTTTACCAGACAGCTTTCAATAAAACTAAAAAACTTCTTTGACCTGTAAAATAAAGTGCAAGGAGAAACCAAAACAATGAAATTCAAACTCTGATGGTTTATGAAGGAAAAAAATCTCTGTTTACAAAAAACACAACACGTTCTACAGTTTTTTGGATGTTGGGGGCTACTGAATGTACAGAAACAAGGCATAGGTGATATATTACTGTTTGTGCTCAACATGCTCTATCATTAGAAATGACATGTACTGCTGTAGCCCATATCATAGAATGTCAAAACTCCTAATGGTTTGCTAACCTTTTGCTAGTTGCTGATCTCTGGCTTTGAGGTATACCACCTTATCTGCACATTTGTTCAAAGTCAGTGGTTTAAAATACTGAATCAACATGACATGCAATTAACACTTTCATAAAGAGCACCTGCCCCTTGTGTGTATATATATATATATATATATATATATATATATATATATATATATATATATATATATATATATATATATATATATATATATATATATATATATATATAAAATCACCAGCTGTCTCCTCTAAAAGAATAAGTTCTTTGTTTCCCTGACCAGCAAGTGAAATCTTCATCCTCTTGCAGAGCCCTAGACACCGCTCCTATACAACACTTCTAGGTGTGTCAAAATGCACACCCCCTGCTGCTGCTGTTCTTCTGTGGTTCCCACCACCAACCTCAGTTAAATGAGTTCAGCAGGAGAACGTGCTGACACACTCAGAAGTGTCAAAAAGAATTGGCACCCAGAGCTCTGCAAAAGTGTAAAGATTTCACTCACTGCCCACTTAGCACCCCACTAGTAGCAGTTCTGGGGAAATCCACCCTTGAATCCCTAACAGTATTTTGACTACACAAATTAAACCGTGGATACTATATAGTACACATTGGGTTTCATGTCAAAAACTATGATAAAAAAAGGTCTTATTTGTAACATTACTTTCACAGGTGGCTGTCCAGTCACTGGTAAAATCAGGTTTTATTTTGAAATTCCAAGACTCCAGGCACAACTATCGCTTACGGTTGTGCATTGCGATTAACAGCGATTACTTTACAGCGTTTACACATGGCTGCGTTTAGCTGCGGTGTAGCTTTCTTGCCATTCCTGATGTGCTTCCTGTTTTCCTTTTTGTTGCTGCTGCTATCCACAGGTGAAATAGTGCACTGCGATTATGAACAGATTAGCTGCAATAAATCAGTCCTGGACGCAGTCAAATTTGTTTTTTTATAACCGCACAAAACAGTCACCAAGCACAGTGTGTGAATGGGGCCATAGGAATGCATTGTTTGAGTTTAGTAGAGAACTTCATCTATCTGCACCTAAAAGCCGAATTCTATCTGCCCGCATGAAAGGGGCCTTATAATGAGAACAAATATATTTTAGTAGCAGTAGACAGAGCACAAGAATGACGAAGAACTCACCATTTCTTAGATTTTAGCCGGGGAGGGGGATTTCTGGGAATAAGAAACAGTGCTCTCATAGGATGCATATCACAAAGAGCTGTAAAAGAAACCATATTAGATATAATTTTTGCAGTTTATTGTTAAGTGAAGGCAAAATAAATTTATAAAAAAAAAAAAAAAAGAAAAACAAGGAGCACTTACGGGGAGCACCTTCTGCCATCTCTATTGCTGTAATACCACAGGACCAAAGATCACTCTGCAAAAATGATTACGGTATATATTATGCTGCAAAATTAAAAGTGCTACTGCATGTGGGATAGTTGGAGTAAAAAAAAAAAATGTGCATATTACAGAAACCTATATCAACCACTATGCTTCATTAAAATGAGTACATATTACTTCATGACTTTTTTTATAGTGGAAATAAACCCAAAGATTTAACTGTTTCCCAAAACAGTTGCATTCCAAGCATGCTGTGATTAACTAAGGTCACAGTGGCTTGTGCTCTAAAACCCAACTGTCAAACCATCAAATGACTGGTGCCATAACTGATCACATGTGTAGCATTATGTGAACTGTAGCATCATGGGAACTGCAAATCAAACAAACAGAGGCTAAGATGGCAGCTTCCTTGTTTGTGAAGGATATGAGTGTATAGTTCCACTTCGCGATAGAAACTTAAAAAGGATACCTTCACGTTACAAGAAAAAATTAATTCACACATTCCTGCAGGAGCCTGGAAAGCATTGCACCCTTGATCAGTGGATCAGGGGTGCAATGTCAAGATTCTACAGATAAGCCCTTTAGCTTTCTACCCGTACCATTATACATTATGTTGTTCATTCCACGGTCGCATGGTTTTCAAATTGTGGCAGTGGGTGTGGGGAGAAGATCCCCCACCCACTGTCACACCGAGGGGGGGGTCAAGGAAATGGCGTTGTGATCTGGAACATGTTGCATGAACCACCCTAAATATAGGTGGCACATGTAACATGTTCAGAAAGGTGAACTTAACCTTTAAAGTAGAGCTTTTTTTGCAATCTGTTTCCCATTGGGAAGATTTCCCTTCACTTCCTGTCTCATAATCAAAAACAGGAAGTGAGAGGAAATCCCTCCAAAGTGAGGGAATCCTGTGGGGGTGTTACCACAACTAGTGTCCCCATTGGAAAATCCCCCCTCTATTACTGTTCTAGTGTCAACCCAAAATTTGGGATTTCCTTCTACTTTCACTTTCGATAACAGTCGATAAACAGGACAAATAGAGACGGTGAATCTCCCTAACAGGAGGACAGCAATAACCCCTCTCAAAGACAAAAGAAAGGTTTTGCCCATAGTTATGCTTTAAGAACTGCAACAAAATATTTGCCATACCCTGTAATCATAGGTGGCATCTGGATTCTCATCACAAGCTATAACTTCAGGGGCCATCCAGTATGGTGTACCAATAAATGTATTCCTTCGACCGACTGTCCTGTCCAGTTGTGCGCTGACACCAAAATCCACTGCAGATAAAAGTATGAGTACAGGGTGACAACTTCAAAAAACACATCTAATTAAAGGCTGCATTGTCAGCAGATCTAGAAGCTGTAAAGTCTTCAGAAAGCTCATTAGAGATTCTTATGATGACAGTAAATCAATAACATTTTGCACTACTGTACTGCTATTTCAGCATATATGTGGAGCCTTCATGTTTACCTGAAGGAACAATTCCATACAAAAATTTAAATTACGGTAGTGCGATGTCTCCAAATAACTTCTGCAGCAGTACTCATCTGCAAAACTTCAGCGTTCTGACATTATGACTTTCAAGTGAATAAAAACATACTTTAAGGTTCCAGTTTGTTTATACATGAGAACAATTGCTAAAATGCTAACAAATTCCAGCGCTTAAACCCTGTAGGAATGTTTACAGTGTAGTTCCTTACCACACACACACTATAGCCATACACAATAGCCAGTCTAGGATTAAATTATTTATCCTTACATCAAGTATTCCAAGCAGTCACACTAGTGTGACTAATGTGTCTGCCATCAAACTGCAACTTTTAACTGTGGAAATCATATTGTTCTCTATAACGCCTATTCACGTCAATGCAACATGGTGCAGTACAGTTTTTGACAGTGCAGGTGCTTCTTTTGGTGCAGCACAGTGTTTTTTTTGGCTGCATAGGTCTCAATAGGAGCGCATGAAAAACACAAGCATAAGCAATTTTTTGAGAATGTTTAGTATATGTTTGGCAGAGTTTTGTGCTCAAACAATCTAATTGCACTATTAAAAGGAAGGAAGAAAAAAAAAAAAAAAAAGGCACACACACATCAAAATCACACAGACTTAAAAATGTAGGATTATGCAGCAGGACTAGTGTGCACATAGGCTTAAAGTGGTTGTAAAGGCTTCATTTTTTTCCCTACAATACTAAACATGGTATTCTTACCTGCTCTGTGCAATGGTATTTTACAACAACTCGGACATTTTTTACCTTAATGCAGGGAGTGCACTAAGGTTAAAAACATCTTGCCTTTACAAGCACTTTAAAGTTCCCACACATAAGCCAGTCAACTCTTGGGCACGAATTATGCAGCACACACTTAAATAGGAGTTTGTGAATGGTTAGTTTTAGTGACTGGAAAGGGAAAATAGGACTGACAATTTCTACTGAGACCAATCGCATATAGAAACTATTATGGGACAGGTTATTAAACCCAACTGTTCCCTTTAAAAAATACAGGGCTCAAGGACATGGTGGAAAAAAATGTGCAGACTAAGCAACTGTTCTCATGTCTATGGTTAGCATCAGACAAGTCATAATTTAAAGGAGTTTAGCCAAAGCTTTTTTGGCCATACTTCTCCTATGGATCACAGGAGTGCAATTCGTTCTGTACTCCTATGCCCCATTTTCAGCAGACATCAGTCTAAAGTCTGCTGTCAGCTTACGCCACTCAGCCGGTCCAAACGCTGGATCTATCCCGACTTTGCAGTTGGGATCCACCCAGAAGCCTTGACTGGCACCTGGCTCAGCCCCTCAGTGAGCCACTGGAAGACTGAACTAGCCACTCTCGTCCCCTCCACAGCCTGGCGCTCCAGTGAGCACTGGAGGGGTAGAAGAGAGTCAGTGATTGACAGACAAGACTCTGCTTACAGAACTGAGTGATTAGCAGTGTTTGATCGCTCAGTTCTTAGAGTAGATGTGGCAGGGGACAGAAGCAGCATCAGATCGATGCTGCATCCACCTCGGTGACTAATTTTTTTAAATTTTTTTTGGGGAAACCAAAACTGTTTTGATTATTATTAAATATTATTATTAACGTTATCGGATATTAGGAAATGCCAAACATGCCATATTTTCAGCCCCTTGCCTAGTTCAATAAAGAACCGTATTCTTTCACCTACCGAGCTTCACCTCTGCATTCTCGGTTAGCAGCACGTTCTGTCCTTTAATATCTCTGTGAATCACGTGGTGAGCATGGAGATGTGCCAACCCCTAAACACAAGAAGAAATGAAAAAAATAAAAAATCATGTGGGTTATACCAAAGTCTGAGTTTATAGCTAGTTTGGTGAAAAGATACATTGCCTTGCTGAGACATTATGATAAAGTAATCTGCTAGAAGAACGAGGCGATGAGTCATTCACCTCCGTCTAGGAACCTCATTACGTTTTTGTTTTATAACGGAATGCGTTTTTGCAATCAGCCTGATGAACCAGTAGGCTGAAACCACATTAGGTGTAAAACGGCAAGACAAAGAAAGGTCAAAATTACTTTTGATGGTTCAAACGAATAATTTATGAGTGCTAACTGCTGATCACAGCTACTAAATCTGTCAAGAGCTAGCAGTAAACAGTAGATGGCAGCTGGACAATGGGATATGATCTAACTGCTAAAGGATCAATTTCATTCATTATTTTTGTTTTATTTTTTAACAGTTGAAACACACAAAGTACAACTGTGTATCTTTCCTAAATTAAACAGATCCAAACACTAACCTCACAAAAGAAAAAAAAAGAAAAAAACGAACATACAAAAAACAAATTCTAACATGGACAAACAACTATCTGAAAGGAATATATCTGCTTGCTCCCACATACCATAGGCCACTTAAGCCACAATACATCATGTGTTAGGGCAGATAAACTATTGAATAGTTAATGTTCTCTTCAAGTATATGCACACAGCAAAAGTTGCAGGTTTGGGGTTTCATGTTTTAATTACATGATTAAATAACGATCTACAATTGAAGCTCTCTTTTCTTTTTTCTCTTTATGGTAGGCAGGGTGGGCTGTCATCAATTCTAAAAAGGGAGCAATTCAAGGTATTTAAAAAATACTGTTCTTTATTACCAGCCATTATGACATAACCAGGCCCTTTTTTAAACAACTGCTGCATCACAGAGCCTTGTTGCAATCTTTTTTTTTGACTCCAGCAATTTTTCACATGGACATCTGTGCAATGAAAAGATTGCTCCCTTTCTTTACTGATATTGAGGTTAACTGGTGCTATTGATGCTTTCAAGTTTGTGAACATTTTTAAACCTGGACTCCAAGTAGCTATAAAAAAATAAAATAAATAAACACATTGTTTAATCGCTTGGACTCTTCAAAAAATTCATCCTGATATCCTTCTGTAATGTATGTACAGCAACATGCAGAGCAGAAGAGGGTGGGCCAGCATTCTGAGCTCATCAGGAATTGCTCCATACAATGCTATCAGTCTAACACACTGTCCATGCTTACAAGTGGGGAAAGCAGAGCACTGACCTCATCACCCTGCCACTGCATACTCTTTTCTAATCACAGGTTTGGAAGAGACTTGGAGTGGAATTACAGTAAAACCTTGGTTTGAGAGTAACTTGGTTTGAGAGCGTTTTGCAAGACAAGCACATTTTTTTAAAATACATTTTGACTTGATATACAAGGGATGTCTTGATATACAAGTAGCGTCATGTCACAACTGAGTATAAAAGAGAAGATAGGTGCCTCCAAGTGTACATTTAATGAAGGTACAACATTTAGCAAACTCACATGGTTGGCGATTAAAACGGGCACATCTAAATATTCAGGCATCCGGGGTAAAGCTGTCCACATAGACCATCTCCCCTCCTTACATCAATGTTGTCCCTTCCACCCTGTACTTCAAGCCTCGCTTCCAGATCGCTCTACTGCAGGGTAGTCTTCTCGGTCAGGATTGCAGACTGACATCGGTGAGAGTTGGCGGTGCGGAGGATGGTCTAATGTGGACAGATTTTCCCCCGGATGCTTGCATACTTAGATGTGTCTCTTAATCAACCATGTGAGTTGTTAAATGTTGTATCGTCATTAAATGTAACCATATTGCTACACTAAGGCCCTATGTACACTGCTGCTGCTAAACGGACGTTCAGAGGCAGTAGGACACTTTTTTCAACTGCCCCCGAACTCATCCAATGTTAACTTATGCGTACACCGCTCCGAAGATGCTGCTAGCAGGACTTTTTTTCCCATCCAGCTAGCGCACCGCTCCAGTGTGAAAGCCCTCGGGGCTTTTACACTGGAGAGACAGCAGTGGCTGTTTCGGGTCAGTTTGCAGGCGCTATTTTTAGCACAATAGCGTGTGCAAACCGCCCCAGTGTGACAGGGGTCTTATACTCTGTAGCTCCTGCTGGATTTTGCTTCTGATCCCCTTGTGAAGGCTGCCATTTGTGGATGGACATTTTATGGTTACAAAACCTATCACATTGCTATAATCTTTTTATATGGTCTATAAATGGAAGGACTTATGAATAAATGGCTGTGGAATGAATCATCTGAGTTTGCATTATTTCTTATGGGGAAATTCGCTTTGATATACAAGTACTTTACTGTATAGTCAAAACTTCTTTTTCATTTTCAGTATAGCTAGCCATAGATGGAGCGAAACTTGGCTGGTTCAGCAGGAACCGGCCAAGATTTAATCCATCTATGGGAAGACTGCTAGTACTGAAGTCGACCTTTCGGTGGGGAGGGGGGACAGGATACCTGTCTTTGCCACTATGCCAGCGTTTTGGTGGTGCTGCCCCATTGTTTTCAATGGGCAGGGGCGGTGAATACACCACTCCTATAGCGCTGCAAAGATGCGACTTGCAGGACTTTTTTTTTACCATCCTGCAAGCGCACCGCTCCAGTGCACCCTCGGGCTTTCACACTGGAGAGACAGGAGAGGCTCTTTACAGGCACTATTTTTAGCGCTGTAGCACATGTAAAGCGCCTCAGTGTGAAAGTATCCTAACAGCAAGAAAATGACGGACTAAATAAAACAAAATAAGTTTGATACAGCATGTATAAATCAATCAGCAAATGTAGCCAGAGAAGAAAAGTGTACTCCAATGATAATCTATGGGTAATGTGCTTGACATCTAGATATATTTTTATAACTGAGAATGTACGTTCATGCAATTAGCACCCTTGCATATGCTAACTGAAAATCCTGTGACGTCACAAGTCTATACAGAAAGGATTCCCTGTCAGCACTAACACAAGGTTCAATCAGCTGATTAATATTTCATGACATAACTGTAGCACTACACAGAGAAAAGAGCACTTCATTCTTACCCTCAAGATTTCACGAGAGATATAAGCAATCCAGTCTTCTTTTAGAGTATTCCCCTTTGTATTCTTCACCAGGTCAGTGATCGAGCCGGCACCACAAAACTCCATTACAAGCTGTGGAACAAAGAAACGTCAGCACTGCATAGAATGGCAATGAAAGGACATTTTCATAGTAAAATGCTCATTAGCTGCTTTGTCATGCCTCAGAAAAGGAGAGAATCTTTGTTATGATTTCCAAATACTAAAATCATTTCTGCTTTGATATTCAAATAGAACATTGTAAAATGTAGAAACCAGTTGTTCAATATGTAGGAAGGTGAAATGTGGTGTGAGCAATCAGATATGCTTAGGGCAGCATTGTAATTAACAAGTCTAGAGATTTCTGAAAAAAAGCACAGACTTCTCCAATGTTTGTGCAAAACACTTTCCAGTCCATGGAGTCTCACAAGATACCAGCGTGCCTTGATCATTAGATGAAAAAAAAAAAGAAGCACTAGTGACTGAGCACTACCAACAGGGACAAATGTTGGAGGTTTTGATCTTTCAAGATAGCAGACAATAGCTAGTCAATATATAGTGAGGTGACCAAATGGAACCAAAAAGTCCTTCCTCAAGAGCAATGGAAGGTGTGATGAGGTGTCTAAATACAACCAACAATTCTTCTTCTGTTTCTATCCATTAAGTTGAGAAACTTGTGCTGCAGCTGCCCCCCCCAGAGCCCCCCCTTTTTCTTACCTGAACCCATTTGTTCCAGAGACGAAAACGAGCCCAGCGGTTCTAGCCACTGTCTCTGTCCTCATTGGATAGATTGACCGCAGCAGGAGTCAATGATCAATTAAATCCAGTGACGTGAGAGCGGGGGGCGGGGCAGAGTCCTGCTGTCTGTGTCAATGGACGCAGCAGCGGGACTTGTGAGCGCACCTGCACGAGTGCCCCCATGGAAAGCAGGTCTAGGTGGGGGCACCTGATGAAGAGAAGGGGCCAGGAGCGCTGCCGGGGCACCTCAGAAGAAGAGGATCGGGGCTGCTCTGTGCAAAACACTTGCAGGCAAGTATGACAAGGTCTATCTAGAACTAAACTAACTAGAACTAAACAGGTGGGGAGGACAAAGGGAGATACCAAATCCCATCAGTAAACTAGTTTGAACCACCACTAAAGGTCTGCAGACAAACAAAAACAATATATTCACCTTTATTGTAGAAAATATTTAAAACTACGGTAAAAAACAGTGAACATAGGGTAGAGAGAGATGATGGCGTTTTTCACACTATCAGCGCATCCTCATGGTGTGTTATGAGAAAGCACCGATAGCATGAAACATTTCTAACATTCCCCATGCTGTCTTGGCGGGGGGGGGGGTGGAGTTATTTGGAACTTTCTTTTTTGGTTTTCAAAAGCAATCTGACAGTTCAATACAACACAGAAAAAGATACATGTACCTGGGACAGCACACTTCTTACAATCAAGGAAGTTAGGGGGAGTTTATTATCAGCATTGTGGGCTGAGCCATCAAAAGTACTTCTTTATGACTCTGGACCAGCAGTGCATCCAAAACCACTGAATTATAACATAGATTCAGTCTAAATGTATTCGTACAATTTATAGAAGACACAACTGTGATGGGTAGAATATTTTTATATATTACAGGGATTTGTGCAGAGCTTTACATACTGTACATTCACATCAGTTCCTGCCCTCAAGGAACTAGCTTACAGTCTTAGGTCCCTATCTCATATTTATTCATAAATATACTAGCACCAATTTAGATAGGAGCCAATTGACAAATTTGTCAGCATGTCTTTGGAGTGCCTGGAGAAAAAACATAGAAGCACAGGGAGAACAAACTCTACTCAGGTAGTGTCCTGGTTGGGATTCAATCCAAGGACACTAGTCACTGTGCTGCCCATAACACATGAAATTCCAATCAACATTGTTCACCTGGCAGATGGTGTGAAAATGCTAAGCTACAAAGAGCTTTGCCAAAGGGTAATGGATTTATTTTTAGTTATTTTATTACAGGTATTTAAAAAGTGCCACCAATTTATGCAGCACTGTAAAGGCACATCAGTTCCTGCTCTCAGGGGCTTACAATATAATGTTCCTATTGCAGGAGCACACACACACACAGGACCTTTTAAGACAGGAGCCAATCAATCTACCATCCTACCAGCATGACTTTGGGGTATGGGAGGAAACCAGAGTATCCAGAGGAAACCCATGCAAACACCAGGTGAACATGTAAATGCCGAGCAGAAAGCATCCTGGCTTCGATCAGAGGACGCAAGTGCTGTAAGGCACATAGGGGTTGATTTACTAAGACAAATGGGTTGTTCACTTTGCAAGGAAAATATAAAAAAAAAAAAAAAAGTCTCAAAAATAAAACGCAGTACACAGGTTTTTAAAGTAATTTATTAAGACAGCTCCGGTGTCTCTTCCAACTTCCTCTCCGGCTCTTCTAGCGAAGTCTTGTGCCTCTGTCGGGTCTTCTAGCCCTCTCTGGTTCTTCTCCCTTTGCCCGGTCTTCTCCCTTCCTTCTTCCGATGTTGACGCAACGCTCTCTCCTGCTCTAATGCTAGGTGCACGATGTGCCACTACTTATATTGCCATGGGGCGGGGTTACTGGGTGACGTCATATGGAGACCCCCGCCCCTTATGAAGTCACCGCCCCACCATGCACCGGCAAAAGAGCGAGAAGACCCGGCAAAAGAGCGAGAGGACAGCGGAGAAGACCAGGCAGAGGCAGAAGACAGCGGACAGAGGGAGAAGAACCAGAGAGGGCTTGAAGACCCGGCAGAGGACGTCGCCAGAAGAGCCAGAAGAGCCAGAGAGGGGAGAGGAAGTCGGAAGAGACGCCGGAGCTGTCTTAATAAATTACTTCAAAAACCTGTGTACTGAGTTTTATTTTTGACACTTTAGGTGAATAGGTAGGGTGAACAATGTAACCCCTACTCATTCACATATGGTGAGGGGGTGGTATCTGGAAGTCCCCTTATTAAAGGGGGCTTCCAGATTCCGATAAGCCCCCCCGCCCGCAGACCCTGACAACCAACAGCCAGGGTTGTCGGAAAGAGGCCCTTGTCCTCATCAACATGGGGACAAGGTGCTTTAGGGTGAGGGGCGTAGGGCCCCCCTGCTCCAAAGCAACCCACGTTGAGGGCATGCGGCCTGGCACAGTTCAGGAAGGGGGGGTGTTTGCTCGTCCCCACTCCCTTTAATGACCTGCCAGGCTGTGTATTCAAATAAGAGTCTGGTATGGATTTTGGGGGGGACCCCCCATGCAGTTTTTTCGGTGTGGGGGTTCCCCTTAAGATCCATGCCAGACCGAAGGACCTGGTATGCTCTTGGAGGGGGAACCAATGCCGGTTTTTATTTTAAATTTGGCGTGGAGTTCCCCTTCAAGATCAGAGCACAAGTCGCATGCCAAAGTCAGAGCGGTTAAGACAGCTCTCATAGGGAAACATTGGATTTGTCGTACAAGTGTGAACTATTGGCTAAGAATGAGTTTAGGCGTGTTCGCAACCCGCACGTGCAGAGCCTACCAGGAAGTCGGCACTGCACATCGCTAATCACAGGCAGCGAGGCATTTCTCAATCTCTGCAGCTGCGGATTGGGAAAATTTCTCACTCCCTGAGATTAGCCCTGTACAGTGCCGACTTCCCGGTGGGCTCTGCACGTGCGGGTTGCGAACACACCTGAGCTCATCCTTACCATTGGCAAAATCAAAAATAACATTATGCTGCAATCTGTCACTATCATAAACACTACAATTTGTTTTTCTAAGTTCCCCTTTAACAGTTTTATTATCTGTTGATTTTCCACTTCCAGTAACAGGGTGAAAAAAACGGTTCATCCTGCAATGAAATCACTACAGAGTCATCACCGTGCTGACAGGGTAGTCCTTGATGGACAAGTAGATATAGACAGAATTTCATAGGCGATTAACAAATCAAAGCCCAGATACAGCTAATTTAGTTTTTAGTTACTGTAGAAGCTTTTTCCTTTGTGAAAAAAAAAAAAAAAAGTTTAGAATACTCAAAGTTACAGTTGTTAAAGTGGAAGTTCAACGCTAAAACTATTCCCAGCCAAACTCTAAAGCTAACCTCTTGAACCCTGCAAAGAAAAAAAATGCTATACTAACCTTTTCTGAAACCAATTCGGCCCAGTCTCCAGCGACAGCTGCTGTGTAGAGAGAAAGCTGCCAAGAGCTGTGAAATACCTGGGAAGTGACGTCACCATAGACATACTATGGGGCTTCTGTTGTCGGCTGCCTCTCTTGCACACACACTGCAGCCACCGCTGACAGCTCAACATGGGATCGGATTGGCTGCAGGATAGGCAAGTATAGCAATCTCTTCTTTACAGGGATAGATAGTTTAGGTTTAGAATGTGGCTGAGGGTAGGTTTAGTGTTAGATTTTGGCTGAACTTCCACTTTAAGCACCCCTGGCAGTATTCAGCAAGTTTGTCCCAACACCATGAACTGTCAAGGATAGCCTGATTATATGTATAGCTGCAGAAATATATAAAGAAAATAAAATATATTTAAAAAAGTCTATGCAATAAAAAGGAATTCAAAGTTTAATACTGTATACAGTTAGAGTACATTTTTTTTTTACTATAAAGAGCCCTTTAATGGGAATGCTTGTAGTAACTTTACATACATTTTCAATAAGTAACAATTTCCTAATAGACATTTGCAGGCTGCCATTGCAGATCTCAGTCCAAAAATGCTAGTTTGCAATAAACAAAATAATTGATGAAATAAATGAAACCTGTGCCAAGAGGCTGTCACTGCTAGACTACATAATAATCCTGGTCACCTGGCAGTCATGCTCATCCTCTGACTAGAAATTTAAAATCCCAACCAAGGGAACTACCACTACCTGCCTTGAGATTGCATGTTCTCTCTGTGCTTGTGTGTGTTTCCTCTGGGGACTCTGGTTTCCTCCTATACTGCAAGGACATTTAAGTAGGTTAACTGGTTCCTGCCCAAGTTGGCCCTAATATATGTATACAAGGGAGAGAATACCGCGCTCTAACAAAAAATTAAAAAATTAAACTGAAATAAAGCAGCAACTAATAATGTGAGATACACACATATAACATCAGGAAAAAGGGAAAAAAGTAGCTGCGCCAACAATAAAAGATAGTAAAACCAGTGCTGGTGGACAGGACGTGCTGACGGGTGGACAGGACGTGCTGACGTCATCGCGTTTGACCCTCTGAGCGAACAGGCGTTCGCAAGCTGGCCGGCTATCCATGCGGTTTTAAATTCTACTTTTTGTAAGTGTGTTTCTTACTTCTTTTATTAAACGTATATACCAGTATTACACTATGGGAAGTTCCCTTTCTCTTATTTTTGGGTGATACCTGATGTCCATTCGTGAGCCTCCTTTGAACACAATCATTGGTTAATTGGCTGCACTTTTGCTCCTGTGTCTAACGCCTTTTGAGCTCTTGCCCCGGATTCCTTTGGACAGAGAAGGCCCTGGCTGGGTGTATAGGCGCAAGCTCTGGTTGCTTGCCCTCTGGTAAGCGCGCAATTTATTTGGTGTTCGGTACTTATTGGTGGTGGAAGATTGTACATTTATGCTCATCAACCCATTTAAGTTGTTTGTTCAGTACTAAGTGATATATGGACATTTTTTGACACATATATTTTGTAGTCAAACCTATATTGTTGGGACTTTATATTTCACGTTTTGTGACTTAATAATATTTTTGATATTCAGTTTATTATTTGCCACATGTGTTCACATGTGTACTTAACACTATTTTTAATTCAGCACTGGTTTTACTATCTTTTATTGTTAGCGCAGCTACTTTTTCCCTTTATCCGAATATATGTATGTATCTGATGTAAGCACATTAGATTGTAAGCTCAAAGAGGGCAGGGACTCTATAAAGTACTCTGGAAATCATCAACGCTGACCTATATTAGACCTTTATTAATGGCTCATTCACACACGCTTTATGAAAAGGGAACATTATCAGATCGTAACAGGGGAACCATCCTGAGATGATTAAGGCTGCATTGTCCTTTCTTTGAATGGGCCAGTTCACACCAGAACGCAGTACGAGAAACCCGCATTCCATGTGTGTTTCCTTCACAGCGTTTAAAATGCATTGCACTTGCAATCTGCAGTGTGTCCGGGTTAACTGAATGACACCCCAAACACAAGGCCCAAACATAGTGCGTTTACCTACACCAGATCGCTTGGTACAGTAGTACCATGCAATCCGATTGCTGTGTATTTTTTAAATTTGTGCATGCGCTACTTTTGTTGCAGTCTGGCGCAATTTTACAATTTTAGCCCATTCAGGGCTGTTTCACACCATGAGACGCACTCCACATTCCTGTGCAAATTCATTTTGAATGAACTGAATCACGCTGGACTGCAGCAAAAGTGTGCATGCACTACTTTAAAAAACGCTGAGCAACCATATCACATGGCACTTCGGGACCAAGCAATACCGTGCAGGTAAATGCACTGCAATTGCGATCAGTGTTTGGGGTGTCATTGACATTCATATCTGCTGCAGACGGCAACTGTAGTGTGTTTTGAACGCGGTTCTGGTGTGAACTGGTCCGCAAATGAATGGGCTGAAATTGCACTGCACCTAGATCGCATGGTAATTGCACAGGAACTCACAGCACGTGTTCCTGCGCCATTCGTGGCATGAACTGGCCCTTATTTCTGAAAATCATCAATGCAGTGGTTTCTGTATGAATCTTGTTTACTGTAAATAGTTTGGAGAGAGAACACATCACACACAGGTCTGGAACATTCCTAAGTAAAACAGCTTACCCAGAGTTGGTCATCATGACCAGGAGGACTCTTTTTGATGAAAGCACCATAGTAAGTGGCAATATTTCTGTGATGGGAATATTTCTTCAGCATATTGATTTCCAGTTTAATTTCTTCCTCTTCGTCCTTAAAAAGAAAGGGAAATCTAGGTTATGATCAAAATAAAAACAAGACAAACAATCCAATAAAGTCCATGGCTGACTTTCTTGTTAGGTTAGTCTATATATCTATATCCTTCCAAGGTGTCGGATCCACAAAAATCTTGTAAAAATGATTGCAAACATGCAGACTAGATCCAAAAAGAATACAGGCTCAGATCTTTGTACATATGCTAAAATTTACAAATTTCAAGCCCTTCTCTATTTAAAACGTGTATGAGCAAGCCAGGGCAATGAAATGCTGTGTATGCTGTGACCAGAGAACTCCTTACCCACTTTTGGGAAAAAATGTTATAAATAAATATAGCAATATAGCATATGCAATTGTGACACAAGAGGAGATGTGACAATCAGCCAATAGGCAAACAAGGCAACAAATTACAGAAGGCCGAATCTGGCCAGAAGAGATTAAAGCTGAACTCCACCCAAAAGTAGAAGTTCTGCTTTAAGGCCTCCTCCCCTGCCACATTTGGAATGCAGTTTTGACAGGTACCTGCTCCCACTTCTGCTCAGATCACCTAGGCGATCCAAAACAGACGTTCTCTCCCCTCCCACCTTGCAGTCTTCTGGGACATGTCACAGGTCCCAGAAAACTGCAGGACCATTCACAAAGCGGTTCATGTATGTGCAGTGGGCAGCCAGCTGTGAAGCTGAAAGCAGCATAGCTAGCTGCCCACAGTTAGGATGCTGGCACCAGGAACCCGAAGGCTAGTGAAGAACTAGCCTGGGAGAAGACAGCACTGGGTCCCTGGACAGGCAAGTGTCCTTTTAATAAAAAGTCAGCAGCCACAGTATTTGTAGGGGAGTCTAAGGGTTACTCACAGTGATTCAATTTGAGAAAACTCTTTAGTACAAATAATCCCTTATAAAAATTATTTCCATTATTAGTCTACACTTCTGCTGAAAAGATAATTTGTTAAAAAAATACAAATAGCGATTCCACAAACAGGAAATGCACGCTTGTATTGTGTACAATCATTTCATAATCTTAATATAATAAAAGGACATGAAAAAAAACACTGATGGTAAACTGATAAAAATAATTTCTACACTACAGTTTTTTTGGCAATGGCTGTCTAACATTTCTTAGACAAACGAACATTCAACTCGATTGTTCCTTCAGACCACTACCTACTATTTAAGTGGGCCTCAGGCTGGAACAAACCTCAAAACAGATGACCACAGCTCATATAAAATCTGTTGGCTCATTGGGCAATTAACACACTATAGCCCCGGTGCCCAAGTTGACAAGTGCTGCATTAGAGGCCCAAAGGGAAACAGGGCCAAGCTTAGCCTCTAAATAGGTAAAGATCACTTGAGCTGCCTTTATCTTCTGAAACTACGAATCATTATGACATATGGCTTAGACTGATAGAAGTCGTTGATTTTATTAATGCTCATTTTGAATTTCCCAGGTTTGCATCTGGTTTAATCTAAAAGCAACATTTTTTTTAAACAAAACCATTAGATGCTTAATTCTGTCAGGAAAATAAAGGAAAACCACTTTTTTTGGAGATCTCTTGGCACAGTCTTGCAGAAAGCACTAAGAGGCACTAGAACTGCTGAGCTGATTCTACCTGATTGTAAGAGGAGAGCGGGTGTCAGAGGCAGGGATTATAAACACCATATGCTCATATTTTTCAATCTCTAAATGCTCCCTGAAATATGATACTCATGTCAAATCCTCTCTGCGTTGTCGCCTCCTGTCAGTCCTTGGCAAATTTCCAAAAAGGTAATTTGGTGCTGCATCTAAAAGCTGGGTTCCCCCATAGCTTAAGGAACTACAACAAACCGCACACACCACATGTACACAAAGCAAATCTGAACATTCTGGCCAACCGGAAATCCAAGCATAGACATTTTTCTGCAGCTGTGGAAAATTATTCTCATGTGGGGTCCAGTTCCTGATAACTAGGATGATTTTTCTCTTTTCAAATGGTTTTTATCATGGGAAAATGTTGTTTGTTATGTATACCAGCAAAGCACGGCACAATAAAAAGAAAAACTAATTCTATTGGGCAAATATAGGGGGAAAAAACGTCCACTGTAAACTGGCAGATGTATGCATTTGTTTTCTGCTCTACTAAACAAACACTGCACACTCATCTTTTTTTCTACCCTTTATTAAAGTGCATCTCTAAGGACAAGGAGGAAAGCTTGAACCACTCACTAGTTCTTTATGACTGTCTTTGTCCCCACTGGAAATGTCCCCATACTTCCTGTCATAGTGGTAATGTTGACACTAGAACAGGAAGTCAGCAAATCTCTACATAGCCCTTGATTGCTTCTTTGCTGAGCATTATGTGATTAGAGGAACAAGGTCCCAGGCTTCAGTACTGTGTTGGAAAGCTGCTACCATCTTTCAAGGTTTTCATACACCTTAGGGTTCCATTTACAAGTGAGGAAAAGAGAGTGAGTGGAAAAAGTGTCAGACTGTAGGTCAGGTCAACTACTAGTATGTTTCAAGGAATTGCAATTAGAATTTACTCTCCACTAAAGGGTTAGGAGGTTGGTGGTCCGTGTGATCCCTGGAGTAGTGTTGCAGCTACTCAAAATCAAAAAGTGCCAGTTGAGGTCATCCATCTGAAGAATCATTCCAGGCACACCCAATTTCTTTCGTGTGTTGGACTAATAGCACTAAGGGACTAAGGGGGGCATAACTGCGTTAAAGTGTCATTAAAGGGTAAGTTCACCTTTACAGAAAGATTTGTAAGGTGAACTTATACTGGACCCCTCCTCATCCCGCTGACCTGGAGCCCAGCGATCACCTAACAGAAATAGTATAGCCGCCTTACCGGTCCGGGGCTTAGAAATAATAGGAAGCATTCTAACTGGTCAGTGCCAATCAATCAGAACCCGCATAGCCTGTCCTGTCACCGCAGGCGAAGAGGAGAGAAAGCCATGGGAATGTCAAATTCTCGGATAGGTAAAGCGGCTATACGATCTGTCAGTACAGGCGATTGCCTGACTCCAGTGTAAGTTTACCTTACAGATTTTCTGTAAAAGGTGAACTTACACCTAAACCACTTAAGGACCAAGCCTTTTTCTGACTAGATAGATAGATAGATAGATAGATAGCAGAGACCCTAGAGAATAAAACGGACATTGGTGCAATACTTTATGTCACACGGTATTTGCGCAGTGGTCTAACAAACGCACATTTTTGGGAAAAAAAATATTTATTTGAATTTAAAAAAAAATACAACAGTAAAGTTAGCACAATTTTTTTTCTAGAATCTAAAAGCTAATGTTACACTGAGTAAATTGATACCTAACATGTCATGCTTAAAAATTGTGCACGCTCGTGGAATGGTGACAAAATTTGGTACTTAAAAATCTCCAAAGGCAACGCTATAATTTTTTTTTTTTTTTTTACAGGTTACATGTTTAGAGTTACAGAGGAGATCTAGTGCTAGAATTATTGCTCTCCCTCTATCAATCACAGTGATACCTCACATGTGTTATTTGAACACCGCTTACATATGCGGGCGCGACTTGCATATGCGTTCGCCTCTGCCTGCGAGCTCGGATGGATGGAGCGCTTCAGAATTAATTTTTTTCTCTTTTTGATTTTTACACATCTCTTTAAAAAAATTATTTTTCATCACGTTTATTCCTGTTACAAGGAATGTAAACATTCCTAAAGATTTCAGATCTCACATTTACACGTAAAAACAAGAAAAAAAAAATGAGCCCTTTAAGGCCGGAGGGCGGAAGTGACGTTTGACATTGCTCCAGTCCTCCAAGGGCATAGAGTTGCGTGGGGGCTATCTTGCCCTCACTCATACTTCCTGCCCCGTTACAGAATCTCATTACATGATATAACAGAGTGTGCATGCTCACAGAGCATTTGTTCTATGTAGAGTGAAATATACCTGGTTGAGCCTGCCTTCAGCTGTCCCTCCCAGCTTCTCTGTGTCCCCATCGCAGCTTGAGATTGTGTAGACCAGCTGGTGTCCTCTATGGAGCACGCTCAATTCCAGTTCCATTCTAAGCTCTTAGTTTCCTCCTTTTTCTTATCTGTGCAGCACTTATGACTATAGAGTCACACATGTGGGCATACCCAGTGGTAAATGACATTCCCCTCCCTCCTCCCCCATATCCTCCCAACGTTAAACACCATGGGAGTGGGATATAGTATGCTGATTGATTACATTCACTAAGAAACAAAAAAAAAAAAAAAACAGCTTTTAATATAAATCAGTAATATATCTAGTGTATTTGCTAATACCTGTAAAGTAAAAAGGAGCCTTGTATTCAGATGCTGTCTGAACAGAATGAAAGCTACTGTTGGCCATCTTTTACTCTGCCTACGCGATATTGATGCACAATAAATACACATAAATTTTTGATATTTATAATTGAATTTGGATTGCTCTTCTGAAACTTTTTCTTTTTGTCATGTGACTAGCACAGCACCAATCAGGGCTGGCCAGACACAGACTCACACTGTAGAGAGCATACATCAACAGAGTAACAGAAGCTGCTCCCAAGGATCTTTCCCTGCAGATGCTAAAGAACAGGGAAAAAGCATGTGACCACACGACAGCGCTGCAGAAATAAGATACTTCGAGGATTAAAAAAAAAAAAAAAAAAAAGTGGCATGAGATATATATATAAAAAATTTATCTGAATGAATTATGGCAATTAACGCTTCTCTGTTTAGTATAACTTTAATGCTCCTGTGGGTGCATGGGTCCTTAAAGTGGTTATACACCCTGTACAACCACTTTTACCTACAGGTAAGCCTATATTAAGGCTTACCTGTAGGTGCTTGAAATATCTTTTACTAACAGGGGTCATGCCGTGACTGGCGGCTCTCACGCACAGGAGTGATGTCACGCAACACCGGCCAGTCACAGTGCCGGAGTTCGCAGCCCCGGAAGGAAGAGGGGCGAAGATGGAAGCTCCCTGCTCGCGGTGACAACGGCGACAGCGCGGACTTCTGTGTCAGGTAAGTGACATATAATGGGCTACTATGCAATGCATAGTAGCCCATTATGCTTTACCTTTGCAGGGAAATAAAGATAAAGTAAAACCCACCAGGGTTTACTTCCTCTTTAAGAGGAACAATAAAGGAGTTAAAGCGGAGTTCCACTGGTTTTTTAATTTATTAAAAGTCAGCAGCTACAAAAAGTGTAGCTGCTGACTTTTAATAAACAGACACTCACCTGTCCCATGGTCCAGCGATGCGGCCGCCCGAAGCCTCCAGTCTCTACCCTTCCTCTTTTTGACGCCGACATTGTGAGTGTGGGCGTCCGGCTGTGACAGTTTATGGCTTCACAGCTGGGCGCGCACTGCTTTCCGTCAATGGCCAGGCAATGTGTTCTGGGACCTGTCACGTGTCCCTGAACACTACTGGGAGGGGTCGTCTAGGAATTGCCTAGGCGGTCAGGGGTCGAAAAGGAGGATGTGGGAAGTCCCACTCCAAACCAGGTACCCAGCTCTCTCTCCCCCCCCCCACAAAAAAAAAAAAAAAAAAAAAATATGACATGCCTATTGTGGCATGTCAGGGGGCTAGGTGTACTTAAGGTGGAAGTTCCACTTTTGGGTGGAACTCCGCTTTAAGTAAACATGAAAGTAAACCTTGGCACAGTACAGAAAGAAGCCAGTGTTTTGCCTAATGCGTATAGGGTAACAGCATTACAATACGATTTTATCGAGTCTATCAGTTTACCAACATTAGTGTTTACAATGCCTCGGATTCTGGGCCTACATCCTAGCCTAGTCTATACGACACTTTGGAATCTGCATTTTCCCTTATTTTTGTTTAATTGGTGTCAGATGTTATTTTATTTTTGTTGATTACGTATACAAGTTATCGGTGATATATTCTTTGATTTATTGCTGGAATGGTCTGAACGATAGGAAACACTGATCACCCCAAATCTGTTTATGTCGGTTATGCTTATATTGAAAACAAAATAAAAAGTATATAAAATAAATAATGTGGTGCACCAAGTGCAAAAGGTAAAAAGCAAATAAAGGAAAGTGCACATTGTTCGGTCCCAGGAGTAAACATATGACTTTTTTACTTCCCATATTTGCTCAGTGCACAGTACATCCAACATCACACTAGAGAACTCTCCACCATATGGCAGACTGTCACCTGTGAGATGGACTTGGATTCATTCCCACACCACAAAGCACTCTAGGAGGCAGACAGCACTGTTACTACACAGCATGGCCTACAGGACTGCACCGCCATCCCAGGTGTGAGCAGATTACTGCGAGGATTGACCTACTGACTACATCTTCACTGTGCATTTAGATTATGGCAGCCTGGCTAAGGTCATGCTGGGATAAAAAGAAACAGACGCACAACAGAGCTACAGTTAACTTCATTCCTTGCTAAAACGAGCCAGATAAAAATTATTTGCTGCTTCACTGTGGGAGTTGGCAGTCTTCAGCCAACTACAGTTAATCTTTTTTTTTACCTTGAAAAATACATACTGCAACCTCAACTAGCTTATGCATCTAGAAAAGACATTGAAATTCTTCTGCAAAAAAAATAAATCTACCCATCTGAATCATTCACACACTGATCACACTGCTGGGCCTGCCAAAGCTGCATTGTTACAATTTACTAGGAGAAAATAAGAAGGGACAACATTTGCACCATACACAGAACATTTAAACCTGTAGAGCTGTAGAGCTGCAATAGAGCTGCACAATTCTGGATAAAATGAGAATCACAATTTTTTGCTTAGAATAAAGATCACGATTCTCAGCATAACTTTCTTTCACATTATACAAAAAAACTGGGCTAACTGTACAGTTTCTCTTTTTTAATTCATTGAAGTGTATTTTTTCCCAAACATTTGCCTTTGAAAGACCGCTGCGCAAATACAGCGTGACATAAAATATTGCAACGACTGCCATTTTATTCTCTAGGGTCTCTGCCAAAAAAAAAACATATATAATGTTTGGGGATACTAAGTAATTTTCTAGTAAAAAAACACTGATTTTAACTTGTAAGCAACAAGTGTCAGAAAAAAAAAAAAAAAAAAAATACCTAGTCATTAAAGCAGAGCTTCAGTCAAAAGGGGGAAGATCCGCTTTAAGGACTCGTTCCTCACTTCAACAATTGGCACTTTCGAGGTGTGGTGGGGGGGGGGGGGGGGGAGCAGGTCCCCAATTTTGACATGTACCTGCTTCCCACTTTTGTTCTGCCAGTCTGCAGTCTTCTTTCTGGGACACTGACAGGTTCCAGAAGACTGCATCCACCATTCACGATGCGCAACGCGACTCGCGCCTGCGCAGTGGGCACCTGGCTGTGAAGCCGCAAGCTGTCACAGCTTGTGCCCATAGTGAAGGTGCTGGTGTCGGGGACCAAAGACAGCAGGTGAGAGCGACTGGGGTGAACACACTGCTGGATCGTAGGACAGGTGAGTGGCTGTATAAAAATCAGCAGCTATAGTTTTTGTAGCAGGCTTATTTTTTCCACAGGTGATTGGAACTCCGCTTTAAGCAGATAAACTGATCTCATTTGCAGATTGACGTTCATCCCTTTGATCTAAAACAGGGGTAGGCAACCTTTTGAGCACAGTATGCCAAAAAATGTTTTCAAAGAAATTGAGCGTGACGATTTTATAACAAAAAAATGTCAACTTCCCACTTTCAATCGCGAAAAGTATTCCTTTATAAAGTAAATGCTGTAAACTACTTTAGTAGTAGTGAGACATTAACATCCTGCACACACGTCTCAGATCAGCCCCAATTCATGCACCTTCACACCTCAGATTACTGTCCCCCCCGCACATCTGCCCCACCACTCTACCCCCCCCTGCACATCTGCCCCACCACTCTACCCCCCCCTGCACATCTGCCCCACCACTCTACCCCCCCTGCACATCTGCCCCACCACTCTACCCCCCCCGCACATCTGCCCCACCACTCTACCCCCCCCGCACATCTGCCCCACCACTCTACCCCCCCCCCTGCACATCTGCCCCACCACTCTACCCCCCCCCCTGCACATCTGCCCCACCACTCTACCCCCCCCCCTGCACATCTGCCCCACCACTCTACCCCCCCCTGCACATCTGCCCCACCACTCTACCCCCCCCTGCACATCTGCCCCACCACTCTACCCCCCCTGCACATCTGCCCCACCACTCTACCCCCCCTGCACATCTGCCCCACCACTCTACCCCCCCCGCACATCTGCCCCACCACTCTACCCCCCCCGCACATCTGCCCCACCACTCTACGCCCCCCGCACATCTGCCCCACCACTCTACCCCCCCCGCACATCTGCCCCACCACTCTACCCCCCCCGCACATCTGCCCCACCAATGTTTCCCCTTTCTCATCTGCTCCATCACTGAACCATCTTCTCATCTGTCCTAACACTGAACTCATCTGCTCATCTGCCCCACCACTGTAACCCCCTTTCGCAACTGCCTCCTGCACATCTGTGCCACCTGTTACCCCTGCTCTTCTGCCCCACCACTGTAACCCCCTGCTCATGTGTTCCACCGATGTACCTCCTTTCTCCTCTGCACATCTGCCCCACCTCTGTATACCCCTGCTCCTCTGCCCCATCGCTGTAACCCCCGCTCATCTGTCCCACCACTGTACCTCCTTTCTCCTCTGCCCCAACACTGAACCCCCCCCCCCCCGCACATATTTCCCACCACTGTAAACCCTCTTCTCATCTGGCCCAACATGATACCCCCTGCACATCTGCCCCACCACTGTACCCCCTTACTCTTCTGTCCCACCACTGTAACCCTCCTGCTCATTCTATGCATTAAGATAAAAAAAAAAACCTGTGTGCAGCAGCCCCCCTCCGAATACTTACCTGATCCCCTTCTCAACCCAGCAATATGCACGAGTGCCTCGGCTGTCCATATTTTTAAAGAAAGAAAGGGGAGAAAAAAAAAAAAAAAAACAAAAAAACAAAAAAACGAGACTTCGTATCACTTTAGCATTCCGAATACCCCCCCCAAAAATATGTTAAATCCACTACAATAAAAAAAAAAATTGGTATGGTCTTTAGCTACAAGATGAAATAGTGAAAACCTGCCCAGTTAGGCCAGGGCTCGACAAATCGCAAGCACCAGTTTTCCATGCGGTGGAAGCATTAGATCGGCTCAGCTGCTGCCCGTTTGCTTCCACATATGCAGATAAAGTGCTCCACCCCAGCACCCCCCCCCCCCCCCCCGGCCCACTATGCATCTCAGGCTCCCCTTGCCCATCTTCAGGTCTGAGACCAGCATAGCAAGCCCCCCCCCCCGGGGTAGAAGGGAGGGAGAAGAGCGGACACAAGACTGATCTTGTCCCCATCTTTTTCCTGACCCGGAAGCGGCGTGTACGATGTCACTTCCGGGTCCTTGTTGACCGTTCCCCCGGCCAACATGGCTAGAAAAGAATGTAATGCAGTGGGATCTGCACTGCATTACTTTCAGTGGAGCACAGGGGATATATATATATATACACATACATATATATATATATATACACATACATACATATATATATATATATATATATATATATATATATATATATATATATATATATACATATACACACACATACATACACACACATATACACACACACACACACACACACACACACACACATACACATATATATACACACAATTGCAGATTCAACCCTCGAGTCGAGTCTAGTCTAGTGTCGCCTGCAGATGACACTAGTGAACCCACCTAATTAATTTGTTTGTAAAAAATAAATTAAAAAAAATAAAGAAGGTTTGGACGCATCGTGCCTGCATGTCCAACTGACGTCCAATATACACAGTCAGGTAACAAAATCTATGTTAACAAAGATACTACAAATAGAACAGGAAAAGAAATAAGCTTGTTGCAGTATTAATGTCATTTCATGGAATTAGGGATAATGATTACACAATCCACAAATGTTTCAGCAGTGTATTCAGGGACAGAGGAAATGAAAACAAACTGTTCAATTTGAATTTTAAAATCCTCCAGCTCAAAAGAAACAACGTTGCTCTTTAAAGACTCATGTACATGAGTACATTAGGTGTGTACAAAGCAAAATTTTTTTTTTTGTTCAGTGCCAGAGAAGCTCAAAGGTGCAGTATAAAGCTGCCCATAGACATTAGGCCTCATGTTGGTAAACGGACGTTTAGGAGGAGTTGGGCATTTTTTTCAACTGCTCCTGAACCTTCCTCTATGTTATCTTATCAGTATATGACTGGTATAGTCGTTTCTAGGCCGTTGTGTTTAGAGGCTTTTTTTGGAACCCAAAAAAATGCGTTCAGAAACTGTGTTTAGAGGCACTTTAAACACTAAACGCGGCAACTCACGTTTAGCCGTGTTTCGCTTACAGGCATTTTTCATTTTTGACTATTTTGAAAAAAACGCTTCTAGATGCAAACGCGGCCAAACGCGACTAAACGCAGCATGTAAACGCAGTTGAACGGCCGTTTTTAGACGCTGGTTTCTAGCTGTCACGTTAAATCTTTCACTAGAGGTTGAACAACGTCCCGTGTACATGAAGCCTAAATGTGTACACGTGTGTATATCACACTGCGTTCTGGGAATACATTTATAGGCTATAAACAGGTTTACATTCATGTCCATGGGCAGCTGTTTGCACCACTTGGGCACAGAATGTTACACTGTGAGCCCCTAATGCACCGATGTGTACTTGTCCCACGTTGTACTGAGCAACAAGGTGCTATAAAAAAAAAAAAAAATACAGAGGGTAACAGCACCATTTTTCTAGGTAAATATATATTTCTAAAAGGTGCTATTGACATGAAATTGTCACCACATGTCGGTAACAACCCATGCAATCCATACATACAAGGAAACCAAAACAAAATTTCAAAAATGAAGTTATGTGTAATAAAATGGAATGACACAGGGAAAAGGTATTGAACACGCCAACTGAAATTTTATTTAATACTTCGTACAAAATCCTTTGTTGGTATCAACAGCTTCAAGACGCCTCCTGTATAGAGAGACACGTATGCATTGCTCAGATGTGATTTTGGCCCATTCTTCCACGCAGTCTTCAAATCTTGAAGGTTCCGTAGGCCTCTATAAACTTGGATCTTTAGTTCTTTCCATAGATTTTCTATTGGATTCAAGTCAAGTGATTGGCTGGGCCAATCTTTGACAAACAGCCTGAAATTTGTCGGGGTGAAGAGACCATTCCCCTGGGAATCACTGCTGGCGACTCAAGTAGTCCGCCTGCCAATGCTCTATTCCCCGAAGACTGCAGATAGGCACAGAACATTCCTTTCTGCCAAAGTTAGAATATGGTTCACCTCTGTCTGCGCTGCAAGACTCTTGGTGCCCCCTTGGTGATTGATATAGGCCTCACAGCTGTGGCATTGTCGAATTGGATCCTGACAGGACAATCCCTCAACCTGAAAGTCCAGGCCTTTAGAGCCAGACGCACTGCCGGAATCTCTAGGATGTTGATGGGCAAGGCTCTTTCGGTTCTTGACCACTTTCCTTGGACAGTTGTCTTCTATTCAGGACTGATTTAGATTCTTTAGATCTAGAATGGGTCTGTTGAATTTCTGTGTGGATCTGTACATGTACAGGAAACACATGAAAAGGCTGTGAAGGTTTTAAGGAACCTAAGAAGAAACAGAACTATCAGCTGACTCTGCTAGAGGTAGCTTGAAAGCGGCACGAACCATCTCTCTAAGAGATTGTACCAGCAAGGCTGAAAAAGGTTCATCTACCGTTGTTTCCTCCTCAGAGGAGTAATCGGTTTGCCTTTCTTTCTGATCACCTGAGGGTAACCCCTCATCCTCTACCCACTGTTCCCTTGTAAGGGGTCTAAGGTGGGGGAGGGGGATCTAACACGCTTCCTATCCTTTTGGATGGCGGATGCGATTAAAGTCGCTAATTTTCCTTCTAGGCCCTGCAGGGCAGAGGATAACGCATTTTCAGTCATGTATACAGGGGCTGAAATGTTTTCTGTGCCCGAGACTGACCCTGAGGCTTACCTCTAGAGTTTGAAGGTGGAGGCCGTTGTCATTGCCTAGAGGCAAATGCCCCTGGTGCAGGGGAAGGAGTCCGTTTAAATGAAGGACGTTTATACCTTCTTTTGGGCAAGAGAGTACCCTTCCCACTAGAAATCATTTGGATGTATTTGACCAAATTCTCCCCAAATAGTCGATCCCTATCAAAAGGGAAACGAGTCAGAAGCCTTTTGCAAGGTGCTTCGGCTGACCAATTTTTTTTTTTTTTTTTTTAAACCACAGGGTTCTACGCATGTGTACTAACATAAGCGCAAGGCGGGACGCCTGGTGAAAAGAGACTTTCATGGCGTCTATGACAAAACATAGCTCCCTTGGTAGTTCGGCCAAATCGGCGGCCTGTTGTGCAGGGACCTCTTTAAGGGCCTGTCTAAACTGGTCCCTTAGGGACTGACAGATGCCTATTGCTGCAACTGCAGGCTGAGTAACGGCCCCTGCCAGGGAAAAAAGAGGATTTTAACAAGAATTCCAACCTTTTATCTGCTGGATCTTTTAGCTTTAAGCATTTGTGCATTGTCTACTGGGCAAGTTAGACTTTTATTCAGACTGGAAATCGCAGCGTCAACTGCTGGTACATTTCATTTTTTGGTGAATTTTTCCTCCATGGGATATAGAGCCGAGAATCTCTTTGGAGGGAGAAAGTGCCTATCTGGGTGATCCCATTCAAAATAAGTTTTTCCAATAATGCATGTACAGGAAACGCATGAAAAGGCTGTAAAGGTTTTAAGGAACGTAAAGACGAAACAGAACTTTCAGCTGATTACGTTAGGGGTAGCTTGAAAGAGGTAGCTTGAATCTCCGTAAGAGATTGTACCAGCAATTTCTCTGATTGCGAAGCTGAAATGTCCATCCACGGTTGTCTCCTCTGAAGAGGAGTCATCGGTTTGCCTTTCCTCCTGTTCGCCTGAGGGTAACACCTCATCTTGTACCCACTGTTCCCCTGGTAGGGGGGTCTAAGGGGGTCTTTGGATGGAGGATGCGATTAAAGCCGCTAATCGTCCTTCTAGGCCCTGCAGGGAGGAGGAAAATGTATCTTCAGTCATGAATACAGGGGCTGAGATGTGAGAAGCAGCTGCACCACCAATTGGTTCTAATGACTCACCCTGGCATGCCACAATTGGTAATTCAGGAGAGGATGAAAATGTGGAGTAACAACTGGAGTTCCCAGCGCCTGGGGGTGGATTTTTTGGTACCTTTATTGTGGTGCTTTTTTGGAAGTCATAGTGCTAAGCACAAAAAGCACAGGCACTAAATAAATGCACCATTTGCTGAGCAATAGTTTAGCGATACAATGCCGCTATAAGTTTAGCTTGGTGCTGAGTATTTACAATGTATTTCCTGTACTGGAAATGCCTGCATACATGCCTTATGTACCCCAGTGCTCCTGTGTGCTGTGTGCCAGACTCCATCTCTTCAGTTGTTGCTGAAAGAGATCTTCTGCTAACAGTGTCTTTTTAAAAGCCTCAGGTGTGCTGTGTCCCTGGTGCCTGCGCCGTGTGCTCCATGTGCACGCTACGTCCCACACACGGCGTCGCGCTTAAGCCATGCCTCTTCACCTCTAACCCGCCCCCTCCCTTGTTTCAAAAAGATAACAGCGGTCCGGTCCACACGCGTGCGGATGGCTTCGGGTCAGCGCGGATCCGTAGAAGGGGAGCTCTGTGACCTGTTTAAATAAATAAAGCAAGCACGTTATGTGGGCAGGGGCGATGGCAGGACACTGACATGGCTTGTGGGAAAACTGCGCCTTTAGGCATTAAAGCCGTAAGGTAAACTTAACACAGGGAGCCGCCACCACGCCGCCCGCGAAGGGGAGGGGGTGGAGGAAGTATACAAACTGCTGCTGTACCCCTCCTTTGGTTCCCCCAGGGGGAAAGGAACATGCCTTTATTCAATTAAGAATCTCCCCTGGCTGCTAATCACACACATGCTGTACTAGCTGACACTGAGCTGGCTGAGAGCAAGGTAGCAAGGAATGTGGATTTACTCCCTCTAGTGGAGACTTTCAGGCATACAACATTATACTCATAGAAGAAAAACCACAGGTGGACTTTTTACAGTTCCTAGGTTTTTACCTTAACTTATCCTCGCTGCAGGATACTGCTGTACCAGACAGATCCAAACTTCACCCATCACAGCGGGCTGCGTTAACCTTCAAGGACCGGGTCCCTAATATAGGGGTTGCACTCCCTTGGACCTGTATTAGCACCCCACCAGGAAAACTTTAGGTAATGTAGCATGACCAAAAAGTCCTGGGTTCCGGGGTCCAGCCCTATAAAAAAGGTGTTACAGGCAAAAACCTCGTGCTTCATATACGAGGCCCGGGTACCATCCACCTTGGCCTCAGTGGCACTTTGGATGGATCCAGTCTTATGGAGGCTGGTTAAATCCAGCAAATGATCCCTCCTGGAGCTATTCAGAGCACATCTTCACTCGTGACAACACCTTAGACACTGGCGAAAAAACTAATGTGCTCCTGGAAGGAGGAGGGGTTATATAGGGAGTGAACTTCCTGTATTGGGTATACCAGTGTCCATCAGTGCCTATATACCCATTAACTTATTACTTAGGCTCTGTGTCCCATGATGTATGATAAAGAAATACCTTTAACCATAGAGTAAAAGAACATGCATTAAGTCTGACTCTGGTTTTCTAGTACATGGACGAGATGAGAATCTACTTTCGTTTGTATGTATCCAGCAATGCTAACCAATCAGCTGCTTCAAAAGCACCAATATTAAAAGCAGAGCAAAAGCCAAGAATGATTCTGAGAATTCTTATCAGAAAGTATCCGAATTACGCACAGGACTGGCAACGGCTCAGTTTAAGAGCAGACCTCCTTTTGGATTGTGAGGTCAGGTCTTATTTTAGGGCCTGGCTTGTAGCCAGTGAAGATGCACACTTGGTGTATCCTAAGAATTCTACCGCAGGGAATAAAGTATAGACTTTATCCTTAACACAGAAAATCACTGCATGCTGACTTTTTCTGGATTCATCATGACATTCTCCCAGGATGTATTTTGGGCTAAGTCTATTTCTAGCCAAGATATGGAAGCAAGAACAGCACAGGAGACAGACTCATAAATAGCATGCCTGGCAACCCTGAACTCAAGATAGGTATCCAGAGATTGATTTGCCAGTTTGAGATTAAGCAACATGCCAAATCCTTGTATACACAGAATCCCACGCTCTTTACCCCTCCCAGCAGTCAGGCTTCTAGCATACTTTCTGAAAAAAGATCAGCAATCGGTATTATGGATCGAACACTGCTGATCATCTGGATTTGTTCTGAGCATATGGACACTGACTGAACTAGTCAAATGCAGCAGTGAGGTGCACCAAGGACCCAAGACTGGTTTTCACTGATCAAGCTACTGGCACAAGATGTGTACATTAGGCACTAATTAGAGAAACTTGTACCGAAAGAATAAAAAGGTTTCCCAAATAGAGAGGCTGGCCTGCCACCAATGGCCTTCATATGAAAATATTAGCGCCCTGCCTGTGTCTGGACTTAGCTTTTGGAGTCTGACCCCACCCCAAAAAAAAAAACAAAAAAAGCTGAAGTCATAGGAAAGTCAGAACTCCTGATCTGCATACTTGTAGCAGTTCAGCGACTTAAAGTGATTGTAAAAACAACCAATTAAGTTTAAGCACTTAAGGACCAAGCCTCTTTCTGAGATTTGGTGTTTACAGGTTAAAAATCATTTTTTTTTGCTAGAAAATTACTTAGAACCCCCAAACATTATATATTGTTTTTTTTTCTAACACCCTAGAGAACAAAAAGCCAGTCATGGCAATACTTTGTCACACCGTATTTGCACAGCGCTCTTACAAGAGCAATTTCTTTGGAAAAAATACACTTTTTTTAATTAAAAGATAAGACAACAGTAAAATTAGCCCAATTTTTTTTTACATTGTGAAAGATGTTACGTCGAGTAAATTGATACCAAACATGTCACACTTCAAAATTGTGCCCGCTCATGGAATGGCGACAAACTTATACCCTTAAAAACCTCCATAGGCGATTAAAAAAATATTCTACAGGTTGCAGGTTTTGAGTTACAAAGGAGGTCTAGTGCTAAAATTATTGCTCTCACTCTAACGATCGCGGTGATACCTCACGTGTCATTTTTCATATGCGGCCGCTACTCACGTATGCATTTGCTTATGCGCGCAAGCGCGGCGGGATGGGGAGCGTTCAAATTTTATTTATTTTATTTTTCAGATGTTCTTTAAAAAAAAAAAAATTGTCACTTTTATTTCTATTACAAGGAATGTAAACATCCCTTGTAATAGAAACAAAAAAAGCATGACAGGACCTCTTAAATATGAGTCCGGGGGTCAAAAAGACCTCAGGTCTCATATTTACACTACAATGCAAAAAAAAAAAAAAAAAAAAAAAAGGACAAGTCTGATCATTGACTGAGAGCACACTGAGTTCCCAGCATAGCTGGAGAACTCACGATGGTGTGCTCTCCTGCTTAGCGTGGTCAGTTCTTAATAAGAAAGCAGGTAGACTGACAGGAACACCAGAAATTTCACACAAGGAAGCAATATAAAGAGAACAGGATACTTTCTCATAAAAAGTACATAGTACAATAGCAGGCACATATCAGAAATATGAAGTGTTGGGGTAACAAACACATTAAGCTGGCCATATTTGGTTACGTTTTGTCCGATTCTTGCTGAACTTGACTCATTTCTATCTGTCTATTGCCAGCTTTATGGTAAGGAAGGATAACAGCCAAGTGTCTTTAAAAGGATATCTAGGAAGTATCAGTGTACATCTTACACCAGTACAAATTTCCTTTATGGTAAATTAGACTTTATTAAAGAAGATCTAAGGTGCAAATATTGGTTTCCAATTTGAATAGAGTAGAGTAATTAAAACCAGTTAAGTATTGTCCAAATTTGTTCATAGGGGGAATTTCCCTTGCTTCCTGTTATTTAAACACAACAGGAAGTGAGAGAAAACCTCTCCAAAGGAGAGAAATCCCTTCCAGGCGAGTTTCCCTCTATTTTGGTTTTTCATAAGTTTTACCAAAATTGTCCCATAATATGCATTTTAAGTATGTTTCCCGGCAAATAAAGATAATTAAAAAGAAAACAAAGCACATCTCTGCAATACAGTACATGCACTTTTCTTCATCCTTTACCCGCTTTAAGATCCTGCAGATACAGAAATGAACTCAACTCCTAATTTCCTCTTGTGGAATGGCACCATGTGCCCTTTTGTGACAACCTAGTGGGCCCCACTCAAAAGTAGAGAACGTCTGAATAAATACCAGCTTTTTTATTTTTTTTAAGTATCAGTTAGAAATTTGGCCTTTGATTCACAACTGTTTCAATGTTTACAGAGTAGTTCATAATTACTCCAGGGGAAGGGGCTGTATAATGGGCTGTGCCCTATTTAATACTGCCCTTGTCTGTACAAAACTATCACGACACCAAACAGCATGTGTGGCAACAGCATCTGCACCAGGGGCAACAGGCAAGACATGCAGCGTATGTACCCTGGATGCCCAATGCTTCTGATCGCAATGGCACTGTTGCCGCCCCCCACCTTCTGATAGCACAAAGCGTGCATGTAACCACTCAAAATTTCTGACAATCATTCAATTATTTTTTTTTGTACCTAATGAACAGATTACAAAACACTGTCAACTATCAATGGTATATTTAACACACTAACAGGAGCAAATACGAGGCTCACTGCTAGGGTTTACATACACTTGAAAGATAAATGGACTCTCCAACTTGGCTCCACGTCATGCCCTACGTCATGCCCTGTTGATGCATCTTCCACTCTTCTCAATAATATGCAATGTATGCAATACAACCATACCAAGGCGTTACAGCATGTATTGCACATAGATCATGTGAACCCCCCCTGTATTTACCACATGTTGACAAGCTATCATCTTTATCCTAAGCCAATATAAAGCTAAATTCTACACAGATATGAAGTATGCATACAAATGCAGCCCTGTATACATTAATACATCATTTTATTTTTTGTGCAAGTATCTAAATGCGACCTGGAATACGCTTCTTACAGTCCTGGTACAGTAGGGCTGGCTTGTGAGAGAACAAAGCATTACATGGAGCCAACCCGTTCAAGTACTGACCAGAAACATGCTGATAGTAAGAGAAAGAGTGATAGGAAGAATAGTTAATCACTGTGCAAATTCTTTCACAGTCCATTCAAAGGCTGGGGAGGGTCCAGGTCATCTTGGGCTCAGGGGAAGAGGGGTGACTGATGTTAGCCAATGGACATCTAGGAGACAGCCATGCAGACCCATTTGATGTAGTGTGCAGCATATGGTCTAAGCACTGACAGGCTGACCCCCCCACCCCCACCAGCAATGCTCGCAGCACTCCTACGTCTATTTCCCAAAGACAACCTCTGGATATAATGCTGAGCATGTTCACTCGACTTCTTTGGTTGACCATGTCGAGGCCTGTTCTGAGTGGAACCTGTCCTGTTAAACTGCTGTATGGTCTTGGCCATTGTGCTGCAGCTCAGTTTCAGGGTCTTGGCAAACTTCTTATAGCCTAGGCCCTCTTTATGTAGAGCAACAATTCTTTTTTTCAGATCCTCAGAGAGTTCATTGCCATGAGGTGCCATGTTGAACCTCCAGTGACCAGTATGAGAGAGTGAGAGCCATAACACCAAAATTAACACACCTGCTCTCCAGTCACACCTGAGACCTTGTAACACTAACGAGTCACATGACAACGGGGAGAGAAAATTGCTAATTGGGCCCAACTTGGACATTTTCACTTAGGGGGGAAAATCACTTTTGTTGCCAGCAGTTTAGACATTAATGGCTGTGTGTTGAGTTATTTTGGAGGGGACAGCAAATTTACACTGTTATACAATCTGTACACTCACTACTTTACATTGTAGCAAGGTATAATTTCTTCAGTGTTGTCACATAAAAAGATATAACATTTTTACAAAAATTTGAGGGGTGTACTCACTTTTGTGAGATACTGTACATAGTAAATAAGCATAACAAATCACATATTATTGACCAGATAGTCAGTCAAAAACAAATCATAGCAACTTGGAGATGACATATTGAGTTATCGGACAATTGTCCTTAGTAAAGAATCGCTTGAAAAGCAGCATGGTGAGGTAGTTTGGGAGTGGATGAAATAAAACCATCTAAAAAAAAAAAAAAAAAAAAAAAAAATATTCTCAGGGAATAGACGCAGGAACCCCCTCCTTTTTGAATCACCCCTTGTCTCTGCCCCCTACACACCTCTGAGCACAGACCTTAGGTTCCACCCCCTACCCACCTCCCAGTACCCTCCCTTCCAGAGAATACAGAACCAAGTAATTTGTATAGAATTTGACACTGATAACAAGAAGAGCAATAAAATAGATCCCCTGCAGCCAACAACAATAGACAACCCCCATTCAATAACATACCCCCACTAGCAATAATAGATCTCCCAACCACCAGCACACCAGCAACAATAAACCCCTCCCTCAACAGTAGATCCCTTCCAGCAATAAGTAACCCCCCTCCCACAACAATAGATCCTCCACCAGCAACACTAAATCCCCCAGCAGCCAGCATCAGTAGTCCCTCCAGCATACTATAGTTTCCCTCGCCATTACATAAATTCTGTGCTGAGGTGTTACCGCTGAAAAAAAGCTGTAATATATATTATATATATATATATATATATATATATATATATATATATATATATATATATATATATATATATATATATGTTTATTTATTTATTTATTAAATAAACATTCTCTTTCTAGTACTCCAAAAGGCCTGGATTTAAGCCCTGGCATAGCTCCATCACTAGCAAACATGTGCTTGCTATCCATGCTTAAGCAAGTTACGGATACAGAAAGAATCCACGTGCAGATAGTGTTAAAATGTTAGACACGCAGCCTTAGGACTTGTCAAATACAAAGTCCTCCCTGAAAGGCAACATGAGAAAGTTGTGGCAAAAAAAAAAAAAAGTGGCTTTGCAGATATCCTATCCAAAACGGACAGCAAAATATACAAAGTACAGAGTTATCCAGAAACGTGTATTCAATGCAGCAGAAGTGGTAGACCTAGATAGGCTTTGCTAAGCTGAAATGTCATTGGTATCATTCACCCCTCGTTTTATTCTCCATAGTAATATATGGTGAATCAAGCAAGGGCTAACAGCTCTACTCTTCTACTGAACAAGGTCGGCAGTGGGGTAGGAGTAATTTTGGATTTTTACTCTTAATCGGAGATCAGTTTTGAACAATTAGACTGCTGTGAAGTACCTAGCTTTAGTTCTCTTGACACAACTGAAGTGTTACCAGCGCTAAAACAGGTTAGAGTTTGTTGGGATAAAGCATGCACAAGCCGCTAATTAATTCCTAATATTTCACACATCCAGGGGAAAAACTACACAAATTCCATGACATCTTAAGCAGAATAGCATTTGCATCAAGTTATTCATTCCTAACCAACCACTTATTTGAGGAAGATGATGTCATTTAAGGATCAACAGTGTTTGGCTGATAGGAGCATGTTGTCAAGCAGAATATAATTCATAGGTCATGTGACTTCATTGTGGCTTTGCTCATTAATCTTGTAGTAGAAGTCTACATATGTTCTCAACTGCTCAATTCCCATGTGCCACCCGCTTACTTATTACACATAAAACATGCAGGAAGAAAAAAAATTAATTCTTCCATATACGCAGCACAGGGGTCTGCTAAAGGCCAAACAGGGCACAAGTTTTCCACAATCCCAAACTGAAATAGAAAAAGTGATGTTAACAATGCAGATCTTGTTCAGAGAGGTGACTTAAGGGCATAGACAAATACCAAAAGCACAACTCATCCTTCTGACTCAATGATTAAAAAGCTCAATTTAGGTTAAGGATAAGATCAGGATGGTAAATGGGACAAAGTTTTATTCAGCATCACATTACTTGCACTGAGTGTCTGAAACACAATGGGGTAGATATACTGAAACTGGAGAGTGCAAAATCTGGTGCAGCTCTGCATAGAAACCAATCAGCTTCCAGTCTTTTTGAACAAGCTGAAGTTAGAAGCTGATTGGCTACCATGTACAGTGCCTTGCAAAAGTATTCACCCCTTGGCTTTTTACCTATTTTGTTACATTACAGCCTTTAGTTCAATTTTTTAAAATCTGAATTATATGTGATGGATCCGAACACAATAGTCTAAGTTAGTGTAAAAGTAAAATCAGAAAAATATATAAAAAACTGATAAATGGCACATGCATATGTATTCACCACCTTTGTTATAAAGCACATAAAAAGCTCTGGTGCAACCAATTACCTTCAGAAGCCACATAATTAGTGAAATGATGTCCACCTGTGTTCCACCTAAGTGTCACATGATCTGTCATTACATATTCACACCTTTTTGAAAGGCCCCAGAGGCTGCAACACCTAAGCAAGAGGCAGCACTAACCAAACACTGCCATGAAGACCAAGGAACTCTCCAAACAAGTAAGGGACAATGTTGTTGAGAAGTACAAGTCAAGGTTAGGTTATAAAAAAAAAAAAAAATATCCAAATCTTTGATGATCCCTAGGAGCACCATCAAAATTTATCATAACCATAAGGAAATAACATGGCACAACAGCAAACTTGCCAAGAGACGGCGGCACACAAAAACTCACGGACCGGGCAAGGGGCAAGGAGGGCATTGGAGAGGCAGCACAGAGACATAAGGTAATCCTGGAGGAGCTGCAGAGTTGCACAGTAGAGACTGAAGTATCTGTACATAGGACGACAATAAGCCGTATGGTCCATAGAGTTGCCAGAAGAAAGCCATTACTTTCAGCAAAAAACAAAATGGCCCGTTTTGAGTTTGCGAAAAGGCATGTGGAAGACTCCCAAAATGTATGAAGGAAGGTGCTCTGGTCTGACGAGACTAAAATTGAACTTTTTGGCCAAAGAAAATGCTATGTCTGGCGCAAACCCAACACATCACATCACCCAAAGAACACCATCCCCACAGTGAAACATGGTGGTGGCAGCATCATGCTGTGGGGATGTTTTCCAGAAGTCGGACTGGGAAACTGGTCAGGGTTGAGGGAAAGATAGATGGTGCTAAATACAGGGATATTCTTGAGCAAAACCTGTACCACTCTGTGTGTAATTTGAGGCCAGGACGGAGGTTCACCTTCCAGCAGGACAATGACCCCAAACACACTGCTAAAGCAACACTTGAGTGGTTTAAGGAGAAACATGTAAATGTGTTGGAATGGCCTAGTCAAAGCCCAGACCTCAATCCAATAGAAAATCTGTGGTCAGACTTAAAGATTGCTGTTCGCAAGCGCAAACCATCCAACTTGAAGGAGCTGGAGCCGTTTTGCAAGGAGGAAAGGGCAAAACTCCCAGTGGTAAGATGTGGCAAGCTCAGAGACTTATCCAAAGCGACTTGGAGCTGTGATAGCTGCAAAATGTGCTCTACAAAGTATTGACTTTAGGGGGGTGAATAGTTATGCACATTGACTTTTTCTGTTGTGTTGTCCTATTTGTTTGCTTCACAAAAAAAAAAAAAAAAAAACTCATCTTCAAAGTTGTGGGCATGTTCTGTAAATTAAATGATGCAAATCCTCAAACAATCCATGTTAATTCCACATTGTGAGGCAACAAAACACGAAAAATGCCGGGGGGGGGGGTGTGTGAATACTTTTGCAAGGCACTTTACCTCTGCATCAGATTTTGCATTTTCCAGTTTTCGTAAAATAACCCCAATGTTTTACTCAAAGCACGATTGTAAAATGTTAAGGTACCAATAAAGAGAGGATATTTGGAAATAAATTGTCTGACAAGGTTTCATCGGTGGGCACCTTCAGAAAAAACACCCTGTGCTAGGTTTTTGACTGCCATGAAAAGCTAAAGCTTGCAATGTTTACCTTCACCCCTCGCCTCCTCCCTGTACGACACCCATGACTAACGGGTCCTTGGAAAATATGGATAATTCCTTTTAGAGGCCACAATTGGTTACCCAGTTACTAAAAGTGCTGCAGGAGGTTTTTATTAGCTACAGAGCAAGTGGGCACATTTATAGACCCACCAGTAAGAAGACACCTAAGAGGATGGCACTCTTCTTTAACGTCTTAGGCTGGCCTTGCTATACATTATGCCTCCCTGCATTGTTCAGCAGAAACCAAAGCCTCACACAGCAGAAATTCAAGAAATGTGGTTATCAGCAATAAGCTTGGAATGCACATGGAATGTGCAGAGCTATTCAGATGGATTCTAACCACAGACAATAGACATAGAAATTAAAAAAAAAAAAAAAAAGACAGCTGTGAAAACATACCTACATAAAGTGAATTTGTCTGAGGCTTCCTGTAGATACCAAAGGAACAGAATATTTCAGTAACCAAATAGCCAAAGTTTTGATGGCGGGATAATGAAAACAATTTCACCAATAATGTAGCGTAGGCTATATAGTGGCCTGACTCCTTTTTAACATATATACAAAAACAAAGGGTTTAATCCTAACAAAGTTCTTGATATTTTTTAATTTTTTTTGCAGTGTGCATGAGCCCTAATGGTTCCTTTTGTAAAGTGACCACTTTTCACCCAGTGACTGCAGTCCTATTTTAAGATTTGTGATTTGCAATAAATAAACCCTTAGGCAAAAAAAAAAAAAGTCAGCTAAAGCTAGAAGTAGAAACAAAAGCCTTAGATCAACAGATGACATCTTCACTCAAACTTACAGGAAACAGGAACCCTGGACAGAGACTTTCCTACATGTGTAAACACCTGGCAACATAAGACACGCTATACCTCATTTCCTGAGTGTAGCTCTCAGAACACAACAAACTGGCCCAACTAAAACTCTACTAGAGTTTCTAAACGATAAAACAGTTTAGATATTTAAATATAACCCATTAGTCTTTGCGTCCTTGACACCTACTCTGGAAATAGCACTATTATCCATTAGGGGTGTTGAATATAAATCGGCGCATCGTTATTCAGCCTTGCTCGATACTACATCAATGCAGAGATCAGCTGAATCGGGATGTGCTCTGACATCACATCTTGGTGGGGGCATGGAGGTAACCACCCCCCCCGAATGGCCACTCTGCAGTCTGGTCACATATTTGTGGTGTCTGAGGAAAGGGGGTGAGGGGCCCCAGGATGGTTGGTGGAGGATGTTAAGGCCCGTGGGTGGCAGGGCGAGGGAGGAGGAGAGGGCCCGTGGGTGGCAGGGAGGAGGAGAGGGCCCGTGGGTGGCAGGGAGGAGGAGAGGGCCCGTGGGTAGCAGGGAGGAGGAGAGGGCCCGTGGGTGGCAGGGAGGAGGAGAGGGCCCGTGGGTGGCATGGAGGAGGAGATGGCCGGCGGGTCGCCATTTGGAGAAGGTCCCTGGGTGACCATTTGGAGAAGGAAAAAGCAGCTGGGTGGCCAATTGGAGAAGGAGAGGGCCCCTGGGTGGCCAATTGGAGAAGTAGAGGGCCCCTGGGTGGCCAATTGGAGAAGGAGAGGGCCCCTGGGTGGCCAATTGGAGAAGGAGAGGGCCCCTGGGTGGCCAATTGGAGAAGGAGAGGGCCCCTGGGTGGCCAATTGGAGAAGACATGTGGGTACATCTGGATTAGATCTGTAGAATGTTCAGAACAACTTTTTGACCATTGCTCTTTACAACACTACTTCAGCTCAGACACATTTGTAGAATGCCTGTTGTGAACGGCTCTCTTGAGGTCATTTCACAGCAGCTCTATGGGGTTAAGGTCTGGACTCTGACTGGGCCACTCCAAAAGGCACATTTTCTTTTTTAAAGCCAGTTTGTGGTGGACTTAGTTTGATGCCTAGAGTTATTGTCCCGCTGCATCATTTCAGCTTCAGCTGGCAGACAGCCACTCTGACGTTATGTAGGATATTTTGGTGAACTTGGGAATTCATTTTCCCCTTGACGATGGCAAGGGGTCGATGCCCTGAGGCAGCACAGCAAGTCCAAATCATAATGTTCCCCCATACTTCACCACTGGGATGATGTTTTGATGTTGGCAAGCTGTGCCTTTTGCACCATACATAGTGCAGAGTGATCTTCCCTAACAATTCAACTTTTGTTTCATCAGTCCACAAACATTTTCCCAGTAGCATTGGGGACTTACCCAGGTGCTCTTTGGCAAGCTTTAGGCACGCAGCAATGTTTTTTTTTTTTTTTTTAAAGCAGTTCCAGTGAGGTATTCAAGCCTTTAGCTGTTCTTCATGGGTTCTTCTTTATCTCACTGAGGATTCTGCATTGTGCCTTGGGAGTCGTCTTGGCTGGTCGCCCACTTTTACAAAGAGTAGCCACAGAACTAAATTGTCTCCATTTATGGACAAATTTGTCTGTCAACTGATAAATGCCTAAACATTCTGAGATTGCTTTGTATTCCTTTCCAGCCTTATGCAGATCAACTATTCCTTTCTCGTATGTCTTCACAGAGATCCTTTTTGAAAGGCATGGTTCACATCAGCTGATGCTTCTTATGAACAGCAATCTTAAAATGTCTGTCTTACTGAGGTAAAGCACACCTCCAAACCCATTTCATCAATTGGACTCCAGGTGTACTGATTAGCTTTCATTGAAGTATTTAGTCTATGGATTTGGTTACTTTTTCCTTTACCAATGTGAATGTTAAATGGGTGTGTACAACAAAGACATGAGAAATTATAATTGTTTGTGTATTATCAGCCTAAGTACATTGTGTTTGTTTATTGTAACTTAAAGGAGGATCAGATCACATTTTTTGACAAATTACTGCAGCAAGTCAGTTAATTTCAGGGGGTTCACATACTTGTTCTTGCAACTGTAAAATGAGACAACAGTTATCTGAACTGGCCATTGTTGGACATATTGGGTAACAATCCTAACACACAGAACACTTTAATGCTGGAAAAACAGAATACGGCAATTTAAGCAAATAAGACTCCCTCTCCCCCAAAGTTAAAAATGCTGCTAGCACGTAGTGGCACCACACATCTCCTGAAATGCACCTCAAAATGTATTCCTTTTACAAAAGTAATATTTTAGGTCAAACTAAAACAATCTTTTAAATAAACCTACCAGAGAAAAACAAACTAGGATTAAAGAGGGAGTCCACCTGAAAAAAAAAATTGTTAAAAGCCAGCAGCTACAAATACGTTGCGGCTTCACTTCCCGGTTCCCTACTGCGCATGCACGAGTCGCGCTGCGCATCCTAAGTGGTCCCCACTATCTCCTGGGACCTGTGCGTTTCCCAGGAGACAGCGGGGGGGGATGCGGGAGGGGGCGTGACTCCCGCAGGAGTCTATTCCCGGAAGTGGGTGCAGATACCTGTCTAATACAGGTATCTGCACCCCCCTCCCCCCTGAAAGGTGCCAATTGTGGCACCGGAGGGGGGGAGGAATCAGGTGAGCGGAAGTACCACTTTTGGGTGGAACTCCACTTTAACTACATTTTAGATGAGGCGAATATGTAGTGGCTGGGCTTTAAGTCCTACCCACCCTGCTGCGTACAGTTAGGTCCATATAAATTTTGACACAGGCACAATTTTCATACTTTTGGCTCTGTATGCCACCAGAATTAAAATTAAACAATTCAAAATTTGAAGTGCAGTGCAGCTTTAATTCCAAGGGTTGAACAGAATTGTCAAGTACAAATTTTAGGAACTGCAACCATTTTTATACACATTCTCCCCCCCCCCCCCCCCCCCATTTTCAGGGGCTCAAATGTAATTGGACAAATGAAAATAATAAAATAAAATGTTCATTTTTTTATATTTTGTTGAGAATCCTTTACTGGCAATGACTGCCTGAAGTCTAGAACCCATGGACATTACCAAAGACTGGGTTTCCTCCTTTCTGATGCTTTGTCAGGCTCTAACTGCAGCGGTCTTCAGTTGTTTTGTTTGTGGCTCTGTCTGTCTATAGTTTTGCCTTCAGCAAGTGAAATGCATGCCTTATTGGGTTGAGATCAGGTGATTGACTCGGCCATTGCAGAATATTCCACTTTTCCTTCAAAAGCTCCTGGGTTGCTTTTGCAGTGTGTTTTGGATCATTGTCCATCCGTACTGCGAAGCACCATCCAATCCACTTTGTTGCATTTGGCTGAATCTGGGCTGACAGTATGTCTCTAAACACTGAAGAATTCATCCGCTGCTTCATTCTTCTGTCACATCATTAATAAACACCAATAACCCAGTGCCACTGGAATCCATGCATACCCATGCCATCACACTGCCTCCCTCATGTTTTACAGATGACGTTGTGTGCTTTGGATCATGAGCTGTTCCAAGCCTTCTCCACACCTTTTTCTTCCCGTCATTCTGGTACAGATTAATCTTTGTTTCATCCATCCAAAGAATGCCTTTCCAGAACTGGTCTGGCTTTTTTTTAGATGTTTTTGTGGCAAAGTCTAATCTGGCTTTTCTATTCCTCAGGCTTATGAATGGTTTCACCTTGTAGTGAACCCTCTGTATTTTCTCTTGTGATTGTAGACTTTAACAATGATACGCCCACCTCCTGGAGAGTGTCCTTCACTTGTATGGATGTTGTGAATGGGTTTTTATTTACCATAGAGAGGATCCTGTGATCATCCACCACTGTTGTCTTCCGTGGTTATCCAGGCCTTTTTATGTTGCAGAGTTCACCAGTGCGTTCTTCTTTCCTCAGAATGTCCCAAACTGTTGATTTGGCAACTCCTAATGTTGCTGCTCTCTCTGATGGATGTTTAATTTTTGAAGCCTTACAATGGCCTGTTACACTTGCATGGACAGCTCCTTTGAACGCATGATGTAGGTTCACAGCAATAGATTCCAATTTCAAATACCACATTTAGAATCAACTCCAGACCTTTTACCTGCTTAATTGATGAAGAAATAACAAAAGTAGCCCACACCTAGCCATGAAGCAGTTTCTGATTCAATTGTTCAATTACTTTTGGTCCCTTGAAAAAAAAAGGGGGGGGGGGGGGGGTTAGTCTTAAGAGCTGTAATGCCTAAACCCTTCCACCGATTTGGATGTACATACCCTCAAATTAAACCTCAGAGTGCACTTTCAGCCCATATCCATTATATAACTATAGCTTGAATATGTTTTGGTAAATACCTGAAAAAAAAGCTAAAACTGTGCCTGTGTCCAAATATATATACCTAGCTGTATATTTACAGCGGTCGTAAAAGGGTTAAAGAAAAATTCGAGTAGGAAACATTATAAGCAGATCTTAATGGGAGTGCTGTCACCTTAAACAAGCATTACTCGATGCTTGTTTTAAGTCTGATATTGGCTTGTGTAAATGGACAGCACTCAAGTACTGCCTATAACATTATGCTGGAGCTGAATGGTGCTTTAAGAGCAAAAGTCCTAGAATACTGAGCTCCACTCCAGCAGTGCAACATCTGAGAGCTCCCTTGCTGCCACCAACATCTTCTCCCCAACTTCCTCCAGGTACGGGATCTTTGGCTGTCTTGACTGGCATGTGCATAGTAGTTAATTCATTCCAGCAAAATCGCACATTGAGCTGCGCAAATGTAGCTCCATGTATAAAAGATCGCAAAGGTAAATGGAAGAAAACTTTACTGCTCAAGAGACAGATCATGGTTCTTCTTTGATAAAATACCTTCCTGCTTACAATTTTATTTTTAGTATTCTACCCACCCCTACTGAATGGTATTGGTATGGCATGGTATTGGTGATCTAAGCACTGGAGTTACTCATTGTAATTGATATTTTGCACAATTTATTCCCATCAAAAGCGTAATATTTTATATATGTCAGACTACACCAATCCTTTATACCATAGAAAGCAAACAACCCAAGACAGGTTACATTTATAGTTTGTTTTTTACCTGCAATTTGTATGCCTACATTCAATTCTATAAAACAGAGTGCCTACTGCATTTTGACAGTGGCAGGCCTGTGGTAATGCAAAAACATGTTTCCATAAACCATTGTTTAGAGGAGATATAATGGACTGTGAGCTTTGATATAAGGAGGCTAGGGAAATGGCCAAAACAAGCAGCATGCTCATAACTTAGACCTCATGCACATGAGACGTTGTTAAACTCGCGTTCAGAGGCAGTTGGACACTTTTTTCAACTGCCCCTGAACCCATTCAATGTTATCCTATGTGTCCATGTACACAGTCTCGTTTATTGCCTTTTTTAGGCAGTTGCGTTTAACCTTGTTTTTCCAGAAGCAAAAAAATGGGTTCAGACGCAAAAGTTTTGCACATTTCAGACGCCAAACGTGGCTAAACGCGGGTACCGCGTTTAGAAGTGTTTTTAAGGGAACATTTTAAAACCCGACTTTGGGGCCCCATATCTCGGGGCCACTTGGTGCTATGAACCGCAAATTGGTGTGCAAACACAGTGGACCTAGCACTACAACATATTCAAATTTGGGGTTCCTAGCACCAAGTGGCCCCGAGATACAGGGCCCCAAATTCGGGTCACAAAATGTAATTCCCTGCTGCAGAAAAGTGCTTGACATTTTGCGACCCAAATTTGGGGCCCCATATCTTGGGGGCCACTTGGTGCTAGGAACTGCAAATTTGCAGACACTTCTAGACGCAAACGCGGTAAAATGCGGCTAAACGCGGCATGCAAACGCGGCATGCAAACGCGGCGAAACGTGTGTTTCTAAGCGCCGGTTTCAGCTTTTAAAAACTTGTTCAGCAGAGTTTGCACCAGTGTCTTGTGTGCATGAGGCCTTAACCAAATATATAATAAAAAAAAAATAAAAATAAAAAAACAGTTAAAATAGTGATGCCAGAGTGACCACTAGGGGAGTGGTTACACATGCCCTCTGTGTTGTCATTGACCGGTCACAACAGCATATTTTGCAAAGCAATCTCAGCAATTAGGCCTGGAAAAATATATTAGAATCTGTTCGCGAAAAGGGATGAAAAACATTCTGATGATCAGCAGATTAGAATACAGTGTTCCGGTGGATGAAAAAAAAAAAGAAAACTAACTATGGCTAGTCTAAAAGGTAAGCCGACAGACATAGAAAAAAAGGGGCTGAGCCATGCTGTGTGTATCAATACACACACACACACACACACACACAACCCGGCTTGGAAGCAAGCCCACAGGTAACCCCCTAGTAAGTGGCTTTACAATCAATCACTTTAAAAATAAAGGGGTTAGAAATTCTCTGGATAGTACTGCTGTCCGACTTGGAACATTTTCCCTTGGTTTTAATACTCATGACACCAGGACAAGAAATGAAGGAACAGGATTACAGTAAAAAAAACACAGATTGGGGAAAAAAAAAACAAAAACACAACTTTAACCAATTTCTGCCTGCGCTATAGCCGAAAGACTGCTACAGCATGGGCTTCCAGTGCCGGGATGGCGTCAATAGATGTCCTCCTGTGATTGCGCTGCTCGCAGGTGGCGCCCTCTGTGATTTGAGTCCTTTGGACTTGGCTACTCGCAGAACAAGGTAAAGGGCCAATCACAGCTACCCTTTACCACGTGACCAGCTGTCACCAATGATAGCTGATCACAGAAGTAAACAGAAGCCGATTATCGGCTTTTTTCTCCTCACGATCAGCGTGAGGAGCATAGAAGAAAGACATAAACCGGTTTCTGTTACAGGGACATAAGTCCCAATCTGTGCCCACTAGTGCAGCCTCAGCAATGCCACCCACCAGTGCAGCCTCAGCAATGCCACCCACCAGTGCAGCAGAGAGAAAGAGAGTGAGAGGCTGTGGAAGTATGTTCCGTTTGTTAGAAACTGTAAGAAACTGTTACAATGCAACTTGCTGCAGATTTTCTACAGTGTACAACCAGGTGGTTGTTTCTGCATGGCACCGATGGCACTGTGTGCATGGTGTAGCACACGCCAAGCTGAGGGAGCTCTATGTGAGTAATGATTTTAAGGCTCCGTTTCCACTAGTGCGACTTTGGACAGTCTTATCACAATTCACAACCTATTGTTTTCAATGGCAAACGTTCCCATATATGCGCCTTTGAAAATCAGCAACACTGAAAGGGTGCCTGCACTACTTGAAACTTGAAACTTTTGATGCAACTTTGAACCAGAGTGTAAAGTTGGATCAAAGCTGCACTCAATGTTGAGCTCTAAATCGCACAGCTTTGGAGTCGCACTAGAGGAAACATAGCCTAAGGCTAGAGTGTGACTTTGACCCAACTTTACAATCTGGATCAAAGTCGCATCAAAGTCACTGGTTTTCAAAGTCGCATAGATGGGAACGGGTGCCAATTAAATCAATGGGCTGTGACTTATGTGACTATGTTTCCAAAGTCGCATGACAAATCATACTTGTGGAAACAAATCCTTAGTCGACGTTTCCACTATTGCGACCCCAAAGTTGCATGACTTAAAGTCCAACTTTACACTCTCTGGATCAAAGTCACATCAAAGCATTGCAGGTACTTTTTTAAAGTCGCTGATTTTCAAAGTCTCATAGATGGGAACAGGTGCCATTGAAATCAATGGGCTGTGACTTGTCATGCAACTTTGTGTCCAGAGTCGCATGACAAGTCACACTAGTGGAAACAAAGCCTTAGTGTGGTTGCCTGTACTATGATCATTGTAGACTGTGAGCGGAGACCCCAGAGCACTTCTAGCTACACTGACCACCCCCACCCCCCCGGGGCCAGCTTCCTTCTCCTGTGCACCGCAATACTGTATATGTGCACTGCACCTCCCATCCCCCTGTGTACTGTGTGGATGGGGCTTTTTAATTCTTCATTTTGTCATGAATTGGGATGTAGGAGAGAACACTGGGCAGGAACCAACGATTAGCTCCTCCCATTCTGTATACGCCCACAGGCTACACAGGAACAGTGCCCCTTCCTGGAAGTGATCTCACTAGCTTTCAGTAACCACACCCACTGGCTGATTTTAGTCTCAAAAGGGAGTAGAATTGAAGTCATGTGACGGCACTGGATACTGCAAAATAAAAAAGGTAGAAAAACTGGGATTATTTCATTTTGAGACATGTAGCTCACATTAATGATTGCAGGGGAGAATGTAAGTGTTGGGGTGGACTTCCACTTTAAATACCACCAAAAGAAAGCTCCATCTGTGTAAAAAATAATGTATTTTTCGTTTGGGAACCACACTCCCTTACTCTATCCAAAATGAGAAAAAAAAAAAGTCTGCCTTTGGTTCTAATGTGTATTCCAAGGAGTGTGAATTATCTCATTACAAAGATGCACTGATACTTCTATATTTGGTAATTATTGTGAATTTGTTTCTTTTTTAAAAAATGAATGCAATATAAAAAACAAAAACAAAAAAAAAAAACAAAAAAAAAAAAAACACACAATTATCAAAATCATGCTATGAAACTGTGCGCTGTTTTTAAGAATCTTCAACACCAAAATGTGGCAGAACATGGAATACACATAATAGCGAAGTAGACACCACCTACCTCTGTAACATCCATGACTTTGATAGCTGCAAGTTGGCCTGTTTTGACATGGCGACCCTGAAAATTGTAGAAAGAGAAAAGATTAGTGCTGTATTCTTATAAAGCCATTGCATTTCTTATAAAAAAAAATATATATTCTGCACAACCAGAGTTAACTGCTAATATAGTATATTCCATGTAGACCAGAAAAACAAAAAACACAAACTGGGAAAATTACAGCCAAGTACTAGAAAATATCTATTGATGTCTGCATGGGGTTGCATTACTTCAGTTGCTCTTTGCAATTAAAATATAAAATTGAGAGTGCTCAAACACCACTTACTATGAAAAAAAGAGAAAGAAACTGAACTCTAGCCAAGTGTAAAATGCACAGCTGAAATACATATATGTAAAACCGTTTTACTCACTCTTGTGATTTTACACATCCTATACCTAACCTTTTCCAGCAATACATAAAATTGACCTATAGCCTATAACAAACCTGACCACCCTGTTTTTTGTAATAAAAAGGCGAACTAAAAATAAAATATAAAAACTGGTAAATGTTGTACTGAGCATTGGTGCAGACCCTTGGCCACTGCCATACTGAATGGGGGTAGGAAGGGAAAAAAAAAAGGCATTATGGTTAGAGTTGCACGGGTACTCATACAAATGGTCCGATACTTGAAACTGATACCTTTGCAGTGCAATTTAAGCCCATACAAAATTAATTGGCTCAAATCTTTATTTACTTGTTTACAAGAAAACATATTAGCATGACATGACTCCAAGATCAAGTTGTGTGCTACAGGCCGGTTAAAGCGGCGTTCCACTCATTTAAAAGTCAGCACCTACAAAAAGTGTAGCTGCTGACTTTTGATAATCACTCAATTGTCCCATGGGCCAGCTATGCGGGCGTATGAAGCCCTGCTCGTCTCCACCCCCCCTCCTCTCCGCGGCACTGGCATGCTAACTGTGGGCACCCAGCTGCGACTTCACAGCCGGGCGCACACTGCGCATGCGTAAGCCGCACGATGTGAATGGCCAGGCAATCTTCTGGGACCTGTGACATGTCCCAGAAGATTGCAGGGAAGGGGGGGAAGAGGTGATCTTTCCGGCACCACGGGAGGAACTGGGAGCTGGGTGCCTGTAAAAAAAAAAAACAGGGTACACACTCCTCCCCCCAAAAAATTACATGCCAAATGTGGCATGTCGGGCGGTCACCAGTACTTAAAGCACAAGTTCCATTTTTGGGTGAAAATCCGCTTTAAGTTTAAACACCGAAAATAAATATCAAACAAAACCTTATAGCTCATCACACAATGACTGAGAAACAAAATAGAGCTTAAAAGGCCAGCACAAAGAACTGATCAGTGATATACCGTATTTTTCGCTCTATAAGACGCACTCCCCCCCCCCCCCAAAAAATGGGGGGGGGGGGAATGTCTGTGCGTCTTATGGGGCAAATATTGACCAATACTGGGCTGGCCGTGGACAATACTGTGCAGCAACCATCTTTTTCGGGCCCGGCCAGGCCCCAGCAGCACGCATGATGTAGAAGCCCAGCCAGGTAGAAGAAGCCAGCCCAGGAAGCTTTGCAGCAGGTGAGCAGGCCCATGGTGCAGGGGAGCGCAGTTTCCTACTTCTGTGTTTAATTAAACAGAAAGCAGGACTTGGCCCAACCCCGGGTCATTAGATTTGATTGACAGCAGCGTGAGCCAATGGCTGCGCTGCTATCAATCCATCCCATCAGACATCAGAACCCCAGACACCTGCTTTTGCTGATGTGCTCGTCCTCAGCGCGAGATAAGGGGGTACATGTGAGTAAAACAGGGGCTGGGGGGGGGGCTGCAGCATTACAGGAGGTTTTACAACCCTTTTAACAGTAACGCAGAAATAAATAAATGAATTTAAAAAAAAAAAAAAAAAAAGGTTTCCCTGAATAAAGTAGGAGTAGACTAGAACACATTTTCTTCTTTCTGTATGAGCTGCTGTTGCAGATTTTTTCCCAAACTTTCTCTGACCAGTGTTAGCAAGACGGGACGCAAGGATCCATCTTTAAAATGTAGCTCCAGACAGCAATAAAAACCTGACAGGGGTTCTAATCCATATATCGCTATGTCTCCATCCTTCAGTCTCTTCAGCATTTGATGATGGTGGTGTCCCCTGCCACAGTTCCTTCCTCTGACCCCTAAAGACATTGATGTGGGCTGCCAGAGACAAGTACAGTATATTGGGTCTTCGTTTGCAGGGAGCTGCCCTGTTCAATTCTTTAGATACCCGTTAGGGTCTATTTAATTCAACCTGGCCAATTACAGATGTGAGGGTTTACGAGTGCTCCACACTGCACCATGTCTCTTTCTAAGGACCCCTTCACACCTAAAGTGCTTTTGAAAAAAAAAAAAAAAAAAAAAAACCACACACAAACCAAAATGAAATGAAAAGAAATTAAAGGGGACTGCCCCAAAAACGGCCCAGCTAACAGTTTTTGGTGCGATTTGAGTCAGATGTCCTTTAAAAACCGCACTGCAAATGCACAGCAAAAACACTCTATTAAGGCATAGGCGGTTTACTGGCAGTTTTGAAAAGAACCAGTGTGAAAGTGCCCTAACGGCTCTGTCCAGTAGTGGCTACTGAAGGCAGTGATAATACTCTCATAATTGACTGACAGTAGGACACAACTAAAACACTAGAAAGACTCCAACGCTCACGCACTGGCTGGTACAGAGTCTATGAGCCACTAGATCTCGGAGTGTATAAGGCCTAATACCATCTGTTTGGATACAATTGTTACTATAGTTTAGCTTCTTACACAAAGCTCTGAAAGTGTGTATAGAGATACTACCAATGCCAGGAGCTGAATCACTGAATCTGTGGCCAACTGCCTCATGTTCATGACAGCCAACAAGGAGCACACCACCAAGTCAACCAAGGAAAGCACTTTAATCTGTGCTTGTGTGCATACCTTGGTTTCTTTCTACACTCCAAAAGACATGCTGGTAGGTTAATTGGATCCTGATTAAATTGGCACCATTACGTGTATGTACAGTGGATATAAAAATCTACACACCCCAGTTAAAATGTCAGGTTTCTGTGGTGTAAAAAAATGAGACAAAGATAAATCATTTCAGAACTTTTTCCACCTTTAAAGGGGTTGTAAAGTTATTTATTTTTTTTTTTTTTAAATAACAAACATGTTATACTTACCTTCACTGTGCAGCTCGTTCTGCACAGAGTGGCCCCGAACCTGGTCTTCTGGGGTCCCTCGGCGGCTGTTTCAGCTCCTCCCCGCAAGCATTTACCACCTTCATGCAAGCTCCCTCGCACGGTGGTGAGTGCTTGCGGGCGCGCTCCCGTGATACAGCCGGCGGCTATAGCCGCTCGCTGTATCACTCGGCCCCGCTCCCCGGCGCGCCGCGTCATCGGATGTGATTGACAGCAGCGCGAGCCAATGGCTGCGCTGCTTTCAATCCATCCACTGCAGCCAATCAGCGACCAGGCTGAGCTGCAATGAAGATGACGAGCACGAGCAGCGAAGATTCGAGGCGTCAGGTAAGTAAAACGGGGGGGGGCTGGGGGCGGCGGTACTGTCAAAAGTTTTTTCACCTTAATGCATAGAATGCATTAAGGTGAAAAAATTTTTACCTTTACAACCCCTTTAAAGAGGAGTTCCACCCAGGGGGGCCGTCAAAAAAAAAAAAAAATTAAAAGTCAGCAGCTACAAATACTGCAGCTGCTGACTTTTAATTGGACACTTACCTGTCCCTGGGTCCAGCCATGCGGGGGATCGAAGCCCTGCTCGTCCCCCCCCCTTCGCTCGTCGGCGCCGGCATTTCAACTGTGGGCGCCAGGCTGTGGCTTCACAGCCTGGCACCCACTGCGCATGTGCGAGTGGCGCCGCGCGCTGTGATTGGCCGCTCAATCACCTGGGACCTGTAATGGGTCCCAGATGATTGACAGGAGGGAGGGAGCAGAGCGGAGCCCTTCCTGTGCCTGGGGGGAAGTGATGTCACCAGCCCAGGCAGAGGAACAGGCAGACTATGAGGGACCACCTAGCAACAGGCATTTAGAGGTAAGTAAAAAAAAAAAAAAATATCCAAATGTTTTTTTTTTTAAGAATTTTTCCAGGTATTTTTGTTTTTTGGGTGGAACCCCACTTTAGCCCGGGTTCACACCTATGCGAATTAGAGGTGCGTTTCCGCACCTCTAATTCGCATAGCAGGAGCCGGTTCACATATCTCCGGGGTGGCTGCGGTGCGCACTGTGCGTCTTTGGCTGCGTTTCAGGGCCGAATTCAGGCATAGAATCGGCCCTGAAATGGTGAACAGGGACGCACAGCGCTCCTGTGCGGTGCGCAGCGTATTATGGTGTGAACCCGGGCTCAATGTGACCTATAAACTGTACAACTCAGTTGAACAACAAACTGAAATCTTTTAGGTGGAGGGAAGTAAAAATAAAAAATAAAATAAAATATGGTTGCATAAGTGTGCACACCCTTAAACTAATAATTTGTTGAAGCACCTTTTGATTTTTATTACAGCATTTTGTCTTTTTGGGTATGAGTCTACCAGCATGGCACATCTGGCAACATTTGCCCACTCTTCTTTGCAAAAACACTCAATCTGCCAGATTGTGAGGGCATCTTCCCTCTCAATCTGACAGACTGAATGTTTTTGCAAAGAACAGTGGGCAAATGTTGCCAGATGTGCCATGCCGATAGACTCATACCCAAAAAGCCCTCTTCAGATCACCCCACAGATTTTCAATCGGATTTAGGTCTGGGCCATTCCAAAATTTTAATCTTCTGGTGAAGCCATGCCATTGTTGATTTGGATGTATGCTTTGGGTCGTTGTCATGCTGAAAGATGAAGTTCCTCTTCATGTTCAGCTTTCTAGCAGAAGCCTGAAGGTTTTGTGCCAATATTGACTGGTATTTGAAACCGTCCATAATTCTTTTCAACCTTGACTAAGGCCCCTGTTCCAGATGAAGAAAAACAAGTGCCCCAAAGCATGCTGCTGCCACCACCATGCTTCACTGTGGGTATGGTGTTCTTTTGGTGATGTGCAATGTTGTGTTTGCGCCAAATACATCTTTTGGAATTATGGCCAAAAAAATATCAATCTTGGTTTCATCAGACCAGAACACATTTTCCCACGTGCGGGTAGACTTCAGATGTGTTTTTGCAAAATTTAGCCAGGCTTGGATGTTTTTCTTCGTAAGAAAAGGCTTCCATCTTGCCACTCTACCCCATAGCCCAGACATATGAAGAATATGGGAGATTGTTGTCACATGTACCACATAGCCAGTACTTGCCAGATATTCCTGCAGCTCCTTTAATGTTTCTGTAGGCCTCTTGGCAGCCTCCCTGACGAGTTATCTTGTCTTTTCATCAGTTTTGGAGGGAAGTCCAGTTCTTTGTAATGTCACTGTTGTGCCATATTTTCTCTTGATGACTGTCTTGATAATGCCTTGGAAATTCTTTTGTACCCTTCTCCCGACTGATACCTTCTAAAAATAAAGTCCCTCTGATGCTTTGGAAGCTCTCTGCGGACTATGGCTTTTGCTGTAGGATGCGACTAAAAAAATGTCAGGAAAGACCTACTAGAACAGCTGAACTTTATTTGGGGTTAATCAGAGGCACTTTAAAATGATGGCAGTGTGTACTGACTCCTATTTAACATGAGTTTGAATGTGATTGCTTAATTCTGAACACAACTACAACCCCAGTTTTAAGAGGGTGTGCACACTTATGCAACAACAATATTTAAGTTTTTTTAATTTTTAATCCCCCCCACCAAAAGTTTCTTTTTCAACTGAGTTGTACAGTTTATAGGTCACATTAAAGGTGGAAAAAGTTCTGTAATGATTTATCTTTGTCTCTTTTTTACATCACAGAAACCTGACATTTAATGGGTTTGTAGACTTTTTATATCCACTGTATAGGAGATAGGGACCTTCTTTGATTTTGAGTTCCATGTGAATTAATACTATGAAAAGTGCTAAGTAAATTGAAGGCACTATATAAAAACTGATAATAAAGAAGAGATTGAATTGCACTCCATGTTTTTTTTAGATCTGCAAGCTCTCCAGCAATGTACAAGACCCCACAGAGGTCAATCTACAACAAAACTAGAAAAATAAATAAAATCACTAAATACAACAGTCATTTAAAATGCTAAAAACACACTCCTGCTGTCTGAGTGGAAAAGACGAACAATGGACTCTGAAGAAATCTGGGAAAGCATTAGGAATTCTCATGGCTAGCCTTCATGTTTTCCTCTATACACATAATGACAATCTGATGCTCTATGTCCACGGCCCTAAATAAAGGTTTTCCCACTGGAAAAGTGGTTTGGTTTTTAAAGCAGTCATGCGTGTTCTCCAGAGTTGAAGGCTGTGCCACACAGGAGACTTCCCCTCTCCCCAGCACAGAATAAGCCAAGTGCAATCCAGTGGGGACACTAGTTTCTAGGTGAGGGAAGAGCCGGGGCAGACCACAGCTGTGCTATTCTCAGTACACATGCTCACTACAGCCGGATGATCTCATCTACACATCTCCATTGTCAGCTTCCCATAGTATGGCTCAGCCCACAAAGCACAGATATGCAGCAAATGCAGCACACATCACCCTTAAACTCTCTCTAGTATGTGTCTCATTGTCTCTCTAGTATGTCAGGATGACACATTTAACCCATTAACACACCACCAGAATACAATACCAGTGCCATTTCAAAAGACACAGATCAGTGCAGTGCCATGGCAAATCACAGCAGTGGGAACCAGGGCTTAAAGTGTACGTTACCTTAAATATTTTTCTGTGTGTGTTCACATGTGTATGTAATAAATCAGTCATGTTTATGTACTTCTTCAATCTGAAGTACCTGGTTCATCCTGCCAGTCACATTTCTTTCTTCTTCTAAAAATGACCATGCAAAGTATAGAAGCACATCTGTGTAAAGCCTCGTACACGCGATCGCATTGTTGGCCAACAAAGCGTCAGACTTTTGTCCGAAGGGCGTGTGCCAGGAACTTGTCTTGCATACAAATGGTACACAAGAGTGCCACCCTTTGAGCACTTTCTGCTAATGTCATGTTTGGCGAGCATTGATTCTGAGCATACGTGTTTGTACTTTGGACTTGTGTGACGGACTTGTGTTAAATCTGACAGACTGTTGTCCGCCGAAAATTTACTAGCCTGCCAGCCAACATTTGTTGGCGGAAAGTTGGACAACAATTGTCTAATGGAGCATACTAACTGTTGGATTTTAGGCAAACAGTCTGTCATCACACAATTCCCGGACGAAAATCTGATCGTGTGTACGAGGCTTTAGGGCTTCATGTACACATTGCCTATTATGACCATCAGCCACTGGAAAATGCAGAAAAATCGTGCAGTAATTCTACAGCAATTTTGTTGTGTTTTGTGGCTGGCGGTCAATATGTTCCTAAACGCAATTTTTCCACATTCAGGAGAGGGGAGTTGAGGGAGGTTGAACCTCCCCTAAATGATCCCAAAATGTGTACATGGACACATAGGCTTTTATGAAGTTGCGTTTAGGAGCTTTGACAAAAATAAAATGCCAAAAGCTCCAAAACGCAAGTTTAGGAGCTGTAGTGTAAATGAAGCCTAAGTGTGGACAGTATGTATCCTTTGGCTGGCCACTCAGAGGACACTGTGCAGAGATACAGCATGCCTGTACTGGGTAGTTTGCTTAGCCACCACAACCCCATTCCCAATGACAGCCTGCCTCCTGCACACACCCCCTCCCAATGACAGCCTGCCTCCTGCACACACCCCCTCCCAATGACAGCCTGCCTCCTGCACACACCACCTCCCAATGACAGCCTGCCTCCTGCACACACCCCCTCGCAATGACAGCCTGCCTCCTGCACACACCACCTCCCAATGACAGCCTGCCTCCTGCACACACCCCCTCCCAATGACAGCCTGCCTCCTGCACACACCCCCTCCCAATGACAGCCTGCCTCCTGCACACACCCCCTCCCAATGACAGCCTGCCTCCTGCACACACCCCCTCCCAATGACAGCCTGCCTCCTGCACACACCCCCTCCCAATGACAGCCTGCCTCCTGCACACACCCCCTCCCAATGACAGTCTGCCTCTCACTGAAGAAGTGGATACCGAGGTTATGGCAGCTAGCTGCCACCATAACAACGATATCCCTCTTCAAAGTGCCGACGTGTATCGGCATGAATCGTTAAATACCATAGCAATTCCACAAGCATGAGAAATTTTAAAGTTTTACTTGGTGGGTATTTACTCAACGTAACACCATCTTTTATATTCAACAAAAAATTGGTTATTATATTGTGTTTGTGTGCAATAAAATGAATCAAAGTGTATTTTTTCCTGCGCATACATCGTGTGACACAAAGAAAATTGCAAAACCCACCATTTTATTCTCTAGGACTTCTGCTAAAAAACGTATGTAATATTTGGGGGTTGGACTTATGTTTCTATCCAACCAGTCCTGAGATTTGCATAGCGCTGTCTGTCTGACAGGGGAGAGAGAGGACCTGATCTTTCTATACTGCAATTCAGTAAAGCCGGCCATACATGATAAAAATTTGGCTGGATCAGCAGGGACTGCCCGAATTTTGATCCATTTATGGGGCAGGCTGGTTGTACACAAGTAAATCTACTGAGATTGATCACAGATTTTAAGCATTTGGTGCAACAGAAATTTCATTTTTGGTGAGATACTGCCTAAGGGGTAATTGCTTCTGAGGAGAAAAGCTGCAGGATTTGCATCTCATAGGAACACTGAAAGTTTACCCAGTGATTATGAGAAATGTGGACAAAATATGGTAAGAATTACTCCTGCGCTTGTGAACGCATTTGTTGTGTAACTGGGTAGTATTGTAGATGGTGAAAAGTATGAAAGAGATGGTAATGCATGTCCCGCTGCCTCAACTGACCAGGGGTGGTCTGGAGAAGACTGTGTGGAAGGAGGTGGATGGAGGGCGCGTGATCAACTGCTTACATCAAAACATATTTGGTTTATTCATGTATAATGGAATACAAACAAATATAACCATCTAGATAATACGAATACTACGTTTCATAAAAATAGGTGACAAAATATACACTGAAAGGTTAAAACAGGGATATGCCCATGTTGAGGCAGATATTTAAAAAAAGGCTGACGCGTTTCGAGGGTGACCTCTTCATCAGAGCCTGAAAGAACAGGAACACAGTCTGTGTGAGCCAGTAGGCTGACATGTGTACATGGGGAGTGGCTAGTTGGAAGGTATGTCCTGTAATGTATAATTACTTATTCTGAGCTCCATAACAGTCCACGTCCAAACGTTCTACATGATATAGTAGGAATGTATATATGTATTTCTTTTTCGGTGGTACAGAACTGTTGGGTATGCCTGTCTCCAAAGATGTATGGGGGAGCGCTGCAGCCTGTACACGTCCCTGGGGACAGGGGACCGTGTGATCCATGGAGATGGAAGGTGTAGGAAGTGTCCTCAGATGGTGTTAGAGCCGTGGATGCCTGAAGAGCTGTCTCTCCGCCTGGGACATAGGTCTATAATATAATATAGAATTTAATTATAATAATATTATAATGAACCAGACCCTCCCATTCAGAATTCGTATCTAAAGCACATGGTCAAGCATATATTTCTTTGGAGCAGAAACAGGTAGGAAGCTGCAACGCTGATTGAGCACCCAGAGGGGAATGCATGGAATTAAACAAAAAAGGAAAAAAATAGCATAATAGCTCTTATTATCTATAAGGAAAGCAGAGACTAGCTTAGAAACCAGAGATCAAACCAAATAAGCTGAAGCTCATCTCCAACCAACACAGCCGATTCTGCCATTTTATTTGGTGTGCACAGGTCCCTTTCAGCCAGCATAAAAAAAATAAATAAAAATAGAACCATACATCAGTACCTTTTTACTGTTCAGAAAAGATTCAAAAGGAAAGGATTCCTAAGAAGCCTCTGATAGAAGCCACCATTTTTGGTCTCCTGGACTGCAAACCAGTTCAGGGGGTGATATCGCTCCAGAACTAATACATGGCTGATCAGCTACATAATAACAGCTTCCTTCTGAGGTATTACTCACCGATTCCTGACAGATTCCCTATACTATGATCTCACTAGAGTGATGAGGAACCCCCTTCACTTGTATTCCTTAAGTGGTGCAATCTGACTTGCATAGATGTCATAAAGGGGTTACAGCCTCTGAACGCTCAAAGTTCTAATGACATCATTGGAATTCCTGGGCAGAGTTTAATGCACAGGAGCCCCTGCATTTCAAGAATCACCACCATAAAAGGCTAGCACAGAAATTGGTGAGAAGTTTCTGCTGGCACCATATGGAAAAACAAAATGAGAAACAGTTCCCTCCTTTTCCTCTCCTGTAATGTGCTAAAATATGAAAAGTTCCAGAGAACAGTGCTATTGTGGAACACCACTATTCTTCAGGAGCCCTACAACGCACGCCATGTTGACCCAGCCAAGTCTTTCTCCAAACAACTGAAATGGTTAACCCACAAAAGTGAAGCTTTGTCAGCCTGTATCTGGACTAAGAGCAGAGCCATTCTCACAGAGCTGTTTTGAGGAGGGTTGCATCCTCCTGGGAAACATCTGTGCCAAATTTTCAAGACAAAAAGAGAACCAGATCTTTTACTTAAACGGCATATCGAGTCAGAGGAATTTCTGAATCATACGGAATGAACTGCATCATAGAACAATAGATGCAATCTCTCTTAATAAAGTCAAACCTCTGTGTAGCTTATGTATATCTTGTAATAGGAAGCCTTTCTCTACATGTAACTAGTTGGAGCAAATTAATGTAGTGTTGACACATAGAATAGTACTTGGGGAAAAAAAAATGACTATTTTCTTTATAGAATATTGACAAAGTGATACATTTTACACATGGCTGCCTTCCTGTTTAATACTTCCAGAGAGCAATACTACCACTTACTACTAGTAAGCACCGTGATCCTGAAAGAACATAAGATAGAACTCCAAGCACCATACAGAGATACAACCTCAAGCACACCAATTTCTCTAAAAGCAACTAAGCTTTTACACACTTAAAATGCACAAATTATACATAATAATGCTAAACTCCAGTCAGGTGATTGAAAAAAAAAAAAAAAAAAAAACAACAGCCAAGCATATTTAGTAAAAGCCCCATACACACAGGCCAAATGTCAGGAGACATCGGCCGGTTAAATAAAAAAACGGCCAAGTGTATGTCTGTCAAACGAGCATGCTGGAAAACCAGCAGCCGACCGACTCCCGATCAGCATTCTCAGCCAATATCAGAGAGCACTGATCGGAGTGTTGTGGCGGGGGAACCGCCCCCCTGTCAGAGCAAAAGCTCAGCAGGGGAGATTACTGTCCTAACATCGAATGGTTAGTACAATGGCTTGATCGAGAGTGGTCCGTTTTCTTGTTGAACAAAAAAACTTGTAGTGTGTACCAGGCTTAAGTGGCAAGCACAGTTTCTATCCTATCTATCCTAACTTATCTTAACCTGTGGCTTTCCAAGAGTCAGTGTATACGTCTTCCACTCATCTTTGATGGAATTCAATAGCAGTTCCCATGTCCTCTCCCTATGACAATGCATGCATAATGACATTGGCGAGATAGCCAGCGATCAGAATGAAGAGCTGTTTCGCTGGACACATTGTCGCAGCCAAAACCAGTGGGGTAGAAAAAAAAAATATTTTTTTTTAATAAAGTTGCAAGAAAAAAAAAAACACAACACACACAAACACCAACACTAAACTATATACCTCAACCTCAGTCATTAAATGTAATTTACTGTATATTCTATCATTTTTGGAGGGGTATACATACAAAAGTTCAGCTTAGCATGAAGCTTATTAAAAGAAGTATTTGGATGTTTTTTCTGCAGAATCAAACTCATCTAGGTGGATGCAGCATTGGACAGGGAGCCGATCCAAGCATGTGGGCGGATCCTGACTTCATTGTCACAACCTTGCCAAAGCTGGCTCTGTGCTTTCAGCCCACTTTCTGCTGAAAGTGGGTCACAGGAGTGCAGAACCAACTGCACTCCTGTGATCCATAGAAGGACAGCCAAACAAGCTTTGGCTGTACTTCTCCTTTAAATATTTAAAAAATTAGGTTTCTGTGGGTGCCAGCTGTGACACACAATATTTGCCTGTTAAACAACTTTTTTTTTTTTTTTTTTTTTTTAAGAACATTGATGGCACAATTATACGAGCCATTTTTGATGTTTTCTATTAGTCTATGGCTTGCTTAAGACTGGAGCAGACTGTTCACAGTAACCAATCAGCTTCTAACTTGAGCTTCTCAGTTTACCTTTGGAAACATGTTACAGTTTTCATCCGTTTTTAGGATTGGAACATGTAACATATTTCCACTCCAACAGCAGCTCCGCTACCTCTAGTGAGGGATCATATGTGAATGGGAAACTACAAGTACTGACTGCTTTTGCAGCTGTCAGCTTGCAGTTCTCAATGAAGAACCATGGTGCTGTTGAGTGCTCTGGAAGTTCATCCTCTCCTCCTGTCATTGTGTATCTGCCTGAGGTACGAGCAGACAGATACACTGACAAATCTGCATGGCACCCGTGATCTGCTGATCGTAGGTGCAATGCTTTACAGGCTCCAAGAAAAAAAAAAAAAAAAGTTTATCATTTAAGCCAAACTTATCCTTTTAGCATTTATTATAAAAGCTAGAAGCTGGTTGGGTGCCATGGACAACCGCCCAATTCTGGTTGCTCCAGTCTTGGTAAATTCCCCTCTACAGATAGTTTATGATCACATATGAACAGAAGGCAGCCAGATTTAGTCATTACATATACAGCTTATGACAGCCTTAAAAGTAAATATGCTATTTGATGCCCACTCTGCTGTCTGCCAATGATCTGCATAAAACTGTATGCCGACTTCAATTTTGGCCAAGGCAGCCGTTATTTATATCACACAAATTGGCTCTGCTTTCTGCTTTGTATTGCCACACAATGGTTGTACTTTAGCGCTTCATCTTACATTGCAAGTTTACAAGCCTGACAGCTCTTTAAGAACAACGCACATGCTTTGAGGTAAACAGTCGGTAAGCATAGGCTGTGTGTCATCCTGCTGCCCTGGGCTACTGTGGCCATTTAGCATGTTCAGGGTTATCAGAAACATAGAACACCCCCTAGACATTTACCCTCCCTTCCCTTAGCAATGTCAGAGAATTTCATACTAGGGAATGTAGATTGCAGAAAGCACTGAATGTACAAATGTGTGAACACAAGTTTTCCCACCCACTGCCTGACACTAGCACAACAAAATAAAATCTTTACGACTGACTTTACACCAATACATGGTTTAAAAAGAAAGAAAAAAAAAAAAAAAAAAAAAAAACACACATATTAGTACAATATTTACTGTGACATGAAAAACAAAAATACAGTATCTGACAAAAGTGAGTACGCCCCTCACATTTTTGTAAATATTTTATTATACCTTTTCATGTGACAACACTGAAGAAATGACACTTTGCTACAATGTAAAGTAGTGAGTGTACAGCTTGTATAACAGTGTAAATTTGCTGTCCCTTCAAAATAACTCAACACACAGCCATTAATGTCTAAACCGCTGGCAACAAAAGTGAGTACACCCCTAAGTGAAAATGCCCAAATTGGACCCAAAGTGCTCTACATAAGCAAAGCAGACATGGCCCAACCATCCGCCTACTAAGCAAGGATCATCAGACGATCCTCTACTGAGCAAGCGGATCACAGCCAGAGTTCGCCCCGTGTGGAAGGGGCCTAAGCAAGGAATTCCCCCACATTGGGAGGATACCCACTCATTTTTTGTTCAGTCTACATGCCAAGACGTGACGGGAAGTCTCCCCAATAAGACACTGTAGTTGAACTCCAGGCAGAACTATCAGTTTTTAAAAAATCCTTTCTTGCCCTAAATACATTTTTTCTTTTTAACCCGCTTTTCCACACACTTCTCTGTGTATATTCTCAGCAGACTGTCAACTTTCTTGTGGAAGTGATTTGGGTAGCTATAAACCTGCCTTATCACTTCCACATGCACAGGAACAAACTGTCCCTGCTTTCAGCAAATATTTAACGATTGGGGATTTTAACTAACCTTTAAGCCTCAAAAAATGTGCAAACACACAAAATTAGCTCTAGCACTGAAGGGGTTAAACAGTTTTCCCACCACTCAGAAATCTAAGCTGGGCTGATTCTGAAAAATGGGCTCCCTCACACTCAGTACCATCTTCTAAGACCTGTGCCCACTATAGTAGACATTGCCCAGCCACCAGTAACTTTCCATCTGTAGTTTATATCTCAGTAAGTAGTAATGCAATTAGTAGTGGTGCACCAAAACAATAATTCAGGATGCACTTGGCCAAAAACTGAAAAAGTTTTTTTTTTTTAATTATATATATATATATATATATATATATATATATATATATATATATATATATATATATATATTTGTATTATATTGGACTTTTTAATTAGCATGAATGTTAAATAAATCTAAATTAATTTTTCCGCCATTATTTGCACTTTAAAAAAAAATAAATAATCAATCAGCAAAAAGCAGATAACCCCATTTTCGGTGGCGAATAGATCAGTATATCCATAGCAATTAGGTCACCATTTACTGTAGTGCGAAGACCCATGCGTCTCAGAGTCCTGGTGTGATTGGCCACTCACTGTTTCAAAGACAAATCCGCCCCTGCAATCCCGCGCACATTGCGCCCATGCAACAATGAGAATTGAGGTTCCTACTTGCAGTGCCACACAGTGAGCAGATGTAACAAATCCAACTCCATTATACCATCTCCTAGTGCCTGGCCATTGCTGCCTTGTATGAATGGGAGCGATCGCATCCCAACTTTTTATAGTGTATTTATCTGATAGAGGGTGAAAATGATTCTAAAAAGTAAACTTTTTTTTTTTTTTTTTTTTTTTTTTAGTAACAAACATGTTATACTTACCTGTTCTGTGCAATAGTTTTGAACAGAGCAGCCCCAATCCTTCTCTGCCGACGCTCCTGGCTCCTTCCCCCTGCTGAGTGCCCCCATAGCAAGCCGTTTGCTATGGGGGCATGTGTGTGTGCTCACCCCCAAGCCACAGAGAGAGAGAGAGAGAGAGAGAGAGAGAGAGAGAGAGAGAATCTGCTCTCATGCATATCACTGGATCGATATTGGGTTCAGGTAAGTTTTAAGAGGCAGACCTGCTTGCAGTAGGATTTTTATCTTAAAGCATTACTAAACCCACAACAGTAAAATCAATCTGTATATAAAAAGTAAAACATGCTTGTTCTACTCACTGTGAAAACTAAGGGGTATCCTCTGCATTGGGTAAAAAGGCTGTTTCTGCCCTCTCTGATTTTCCCCTTCTTCCACTATTTTCAAACCATCTCCTGATAGAACAGAGCCCTCGGGACTTTCACACTGTAGCGGTGCGCTAGCAGGACGGGAAAAAAAGTCCTGCTAGCAGCATCTTCGGAGCGGTGAAGGAGCGGAGTGTATACCGCTCCTGCCCATTGAAATCAATGGGACAGCGCGGCTATACCGCTGACAAAGCGCCTCTGCAGAGGCGCTTTGCAGTGGTTTTTAACCCTTTCTCGGCCGCCAGCGGGGGGTAAAACTGCCCCGCTAGCGGCCGAATACCGACGGTAAAGCGCCGCTTACAATAGCGGCGCTTTACCGCTGACGCCGCCCCCGCCCCAGTGTGAAAGGGCCCTTAAGCTCCATGAACACTAGCGTTTTTTTTAAGTTAAAAAAAAAATAAATAAAAACACTGGAAAAAATGCTGGATAGAACAAGCTGATATTAGCTTTTTGTAGTTGCATTTTAGCAGCGTTTTAGGAGCATTTAGGAGCATTGGTGTTTTATTAGCATTTTTTTCCTTTTACTGCAAAAATGCTATTAGTAGCATTTAGCAGCATTTCTGTTGGAAAAACGCTCCAAGAAAATCTGCAAACACAATTCTGCTCCAAGACGCTGAAGCTCAAAAAACGCTAATAGCCCAAAAGTAGTGTGCATGGACACGTAGCATAATATTTAGCTTTTAGGAGCAGAAAAAAAAAGCTAACAGCTTCTAAGAGCTTAAAAAAATGCTAGTGTGAATGAAGCCTCAACCAGGCACTGATAGAAGTCATATGACTGCTATATACTGCGGATGAGAAAAGGTTTAGCAGTTTTTATTTACTAAAATTGTTGAATTTCCATGTTCTGCGTAATGTGGGAGACCAGATGTAGTGAATGCAGGGTCCTGGGTTTAGTAAAACTTTAAAGCAGAGTGCTATCCAAAAGTGCAACTTCCGCTTTAAGGTATCCTGACCCCGTCATGCCACATTTGGCATGTCATTTTGGGGGTATCTAGTTTTGGCAGGTTCCTAGCTCCCACTTCCGCCCGCGCTGCCTAGGCGACTCTTCCCTTTCTGGAATCTTCTGGGACACTCTCGGCCATTCACGATGTGCAGCTCGACTCGCACATGCACAGTGCGCACCCGGCTGTGAAGCTGCCCACAGTAGTGCTGCTTGCACCGTGGACAGGTGGGGGATAGAACAGAGGCTTCAGGCGTCCGCATCGCTGGACAGTGGGACAGGTGAGTGTGTTTATTAAAAGTCAGCAGCTATACTTTTTGTAGCTGCTGACCTAACATGGGCCAAGCTGGAACTCTGCTTTAATGCAGAGAATGCATTAAAGTGGATGTAAACCCAATGTCATTCTTTCTAAACTACTGCCATAGGGGTTATCTATAAGGATATATATGCCTCCTGCATGTATCCTTACCTGTCAAATGTCTCCCCTCTGTCTATTATGAGAGCCGAAAAAACTGCAGATTCTGTGGGTGGGTCTGTTGTCTGGAGCTCGGTGGGTGGAGTCGTGATGTCAGTAGACTCCCCGCCCTCCTCTACACTCCCCTTGTCAATATGCATTTTCTTCTGTGTATTTCTTACACTGAACTTCTGCTATGATCACTAACATCCAGTCAAAACACAGAAATGTCACCACATGACTTCAGCATGCCCAATCATGCTGAGGTGTGGAGCAGCCAATCCTGGGAGAGCTGGAGAAAGGAGGAGGGGATCTGAAGTACACAGAATGTCTCTCTCAGGCTCCTGCATGAGATATGTAAATCACCTGTCGCTCACAGCAAGGGGGGAGAAATGGACTCCGTTTTCTCTGTCTGACCGTTTTTATCTCACTGAAAAAAAGACAAGAGGGCTGCTCAGAGCTGGATTAACTCTTCATGGCAAGACTGGGCACAGATGACATGAAATCCTATACTGTACAAGGTGCAAGCCTTAATTTTTTTTTTTTTTCCCAGGTTTACATCCACTTTAAGGTAAAAACCATTCTGCCTTTAGAACCACTTGACGTTTTATTGCCAAACGATTAGAAACTTTCTAATGCACGTATCCACCTGCACATATGGATCAGGTTTACTAGTATCCCAGAATTCCGCTTGAACCTTTCCCTACTCTAGCCAAAAAGCGGGGGGGGGGGGTTTGGGGTGCGGTAGGGGGCGTGACTCTCACAGGAGTCTATTCACGGAAGTGGGTGCAGATACCTCTCTAATACAGGTATCTGCACCCCCCTCCCCCCTGAAAGGTGCCAATTGTGGGAACCGGAGGGGGGAAGGAATCAGATGAGCGCAAGTTCCACTTTTGGGTGGAACTCCGCTTTAACATATACAACATACCTTGGAAAATGCATGTTAAAATGAGTATAAAATGATTGAAATGTTCACTTTAAGCCTAGGTTCACAATGACTGCAGGAATGAAATCGTGCAAGTTCAGCTGAACTCCCACAATTTCATTCCCGCATGTCAGTCCCGACTTCGGGGGCGATTTCAGATACATCTGTGTGGGTTTCTGCACAGATGTCAATGGAAATCGCACCCCAAAAATCGCCAAAAGTAGTACAGAAACTACTTTTGGGAATAAGTGCGGTGCCGCAAATGCGGCTTCACACCGATTCGGATGTTACCATTGCCGCCAATTTGGCATGCAATTTGACATGTCAAATCACATTAATGTGAACCAGGGCTAAAATGTGTTAAAATCTCACATCACTACTACACAAAACAAATTCATGGAGTAGATGAATGTTCTAAAGCTGTGAGTGAATGAACCAGACTGTACAGATGGACAGAAATACAAAGCCATTGGCAGGTAAAAACTTCCTCATATGCATTTTACCTGCGTGTTTAGACAATTATTAATTCATGGCTCTGTCCTCTTAGACCTTATAGTCAGGGAACCTTAACTGCAATAATTCAGGCAGGGTAGTTGCAATAGATTGCTTTTTTGGATTTAATGCTTTAAATAGCATTTTTACAAATCCTTTGATGTGGTGGCTGCATTCGTTTTTCTTTATTTTAGTCTTGTTTTTTATTTCACCTGGTGACCCAGCCAGTAACAGATTTCCTGTCACACTGATGTGCTTTGGCTGCAGGGTACCCGCAGTTTTCATGCGGATTAGCCACACTTTTCTATAGCCTTTATTATGTCCTGTGGTTATGGTGCATTTTCTGAAAGTTTACCAAAACCACAAGGCATAAATAGAAGTCTATGGGAAAGCACAGCTAACCCGCAAGAAAAAAATGCTGCAGTCATAGCACGTGGATCAGTGTGAAGCCGTCCTTAGGGTGTTTGCATTCTGGATGAAATCATAAAGCAGACACCTAAGGACAGCAGCAATGTCACAGACTTAATGGCCATCCAAATCAGCAGGTGAAAAAAATATATACTAAAAAATAAAACTAATGCAGTCATCACATCTAAGAATTGGTTTTGGGTTTAATACTGCTTTAACTAGATCATGAATGGGATCTGTAAAGCATACACATTGCATTTTAGCCCTGCATTAAAACTTTTAGGGCCCATTTACACTAGGAACTGCATGTGAAGCCACTGTGCAGTTCCTGTGCGATTCACATGCAGTTCTGTGCAGTGCAATTTCAGCCCTATTCATTTGGAATGGGCTGCAATTGCACTGCACCAAAACCAATGCAAGCATTACTTCGTGAAACGCATGGCAACGACATTGCATCATACTTTTGTACCATGCAATCTGGTGCAGGCAAACGCACTGCGTGTGTGACCTGCATTTGGGGTGTCAACTTTGCATTGACCCTCCGCAGCAGATTGCAAGGTCAGTGCAACTGGAATTCGTTGAGGGAAGGAGCACAGGAACATGGCTTCCCCGCACTGCATTCTAGTGTGAAGGGGCCCTTAATAAAATAAAAGTGATACTTTACAGCACTATCCTCTCTCCTACATGACAAGCTCTGCTCATTCTAATGCTCGTCTTAAAAAGTGAATGACCAGCCTATGTAACCAAGCTGCTTAAGTGGTTCTAAAGCTTTTTTTGCATTCTCTGCATCAAAATAAAAAGCCTTCTGTAAATCAATCGTCGCCCCACCCCCCACTTCCTGATGACGCTATTGTGACGAAACGCATAGAGGCGGAGCTTTTGTTTAGTCTCTTTCGGCCTCACCAGTTCCTGGATGCGGTGGAGGGAGTTCCTAATCATTGTTTGCAGGCTGTATTAGTGCTAATCGGGTACTGATTAATGTTAGAGGCCATCCATTTGTTTTAAGGCCCTATATTTTTTTTTTAAATATACTTACTACACTATAAATCTTTTTCTGGGCCAATTTGGTTACATGTGCGAGATGTATGGAAGGAGACCCCTATAACAACCAGAGCTGTTTTTTCCTTGGGATTACATGGAGTGGAATCAAGTGTATACTGACTACTTTTAACAAAGTGGTCACTAGCATTCTGGTGAGTGTTTTAATTAAATTTTTTGCTCACATACATTATAAATTGTAGTTTTGCATACTTATTCAAACCTAACCTACGAATTGTAATTTTTATACTTTTGTTATTATTATGGGAGCCACATTTTGTATAGTTAGTAAATTTGGCTGGTTTTATTTGGCTATAACTAGCCCCCGTACACTACACAAGAAAGAGTGAAAAATGTAAAAAAATAAATAAAAAAAAAGACTACACGGCTAAAATAAGTTAAAATGTAAAATAAATAAATTAGATAATTATATACACACACACACACACACACACACACACACATACAATATATATAGCATTCAAACAAGCAATTTTGCAAGCATTTGTTATTTTGACCTTGTATCTACATTACCTTATCTCACCAATTCACAATTCCTAAGTGTCCAGGGATCAAATTACCACTTGTTAGTTTATAGAGAAAAAAAAAATATATTAGGACAAACCCCTTCCCCCACACACATTCTTCTCAGATGATGTCTAGACTAGTTCCCTATTAATATTTTTTTTTTTTTTTTTAAAGACATAGTAAATAATGCAGTGCAAGCATCTGCAACATCAACTTTGACTTGTCCGTTCAGTGGCCGTGCTCACAAGGCTCTCAGAAATTCCCTATGTTCTAAGAAGGCCATGGGCATTATTAGTTAGTGGTATTAAACCGGCACATACTGGTCAAGGGTAAAGGATAATGATGATGCTTAGTCCTGCATGTTTTGAAGCCAACACCAGAGAAATGGACAGGTATCTAAAAACAATGTGCCACTTGCAGCTTCATTTACCACAACCACCTCTCAAAAATCAAACTTTTTACAATGCAAATCACAGTACCTATATGATGTATTACATTAAATTTGTAATTTCTAAGCCAATCCCAAACAGAGGAACATTTGTTGCTCTACAACAATTTTTCTCAACTCCAGTCCTCAAGTACCCCACCCAATAGATTGTGTTTTCAGGACTTCCCTCAGATGAAACGGCTTTGGTAACTACTAAGGCAGTGAAACGGATGAAAACACCTGTGCAAAATAATGGAGAGCCTGAAAACATGACCTGTTGGGGGTACTTGAGGACTGGAGTTGAGAAACACTTCTCTACAACACTGGATTTTAAAAAAGGTAGACCATGAGGCCAATAAATTTTTTAATAAAACCATGCATTTTATTCACAAAGGTTTTAAAATATGTATAAGGCCCCCTAAAACGGGTCCAAAAAGATATGTACACTTCAATTAAATACATATAGATTATAAATACGCAACATTGTGACAACAATGTGGCAATGATCCTATATAGATGCTGATTTATGCAGTTTAAGGTCAACCACTTGAGAAGAAGTGACCCCCCCCCCCCCCCCACGCCCAAAACATACATTGTGTATGAGTGGATCTGGGCTCTGGAGATGGAGTTATTTGATCCTGGAATAGTCTAAGCTAATTATTATATAGCCCACATTGATAGCTCAATAGCTGGGGTCAGCTACTTTACTTTAAATTTAAGAGGGGGATGGAGTGGACGGTTTGTGGTACTGAATAATGGCTTTTCTTTTAGGTTTATTTTGAGGATGCTTTGTATGCCCACTAAGTCAACCTTTTCTTCCAAACAATCCCTAGGTTTCTATAAGTAATGGATAGATATGCTATGATAAATACAAATTAGTAAGTTATTTAGGTATTAAGCTCTATACTCATTTGGACATCATAAACTATTAGAATACCAGGGTTCTGTGAGCTGTACCTCCCCATGACTGACTGGGAGACTACTATGCCAATGCTACACCAACCTGATCAAGTGAGAATGTTCATGGGTTAGAATTTATGATGTACGGTTGAGATTTGTTGTATTAATGAGATTATTCCCTCATTAGGTTTAGTGCATTTTTCAACAACTGCTCCATCCCGAGGAAACGCTAGTAACTGCAAAATGCATCAATAGCTTTTAGGAAGAACACTAACAATTATCTTAATATGCCACCCAAATAATGTGACAATTGCTGATCATATCACCCCTAGAACATCGTTACATATTTCCTGCACTAACCAGCTCTTTTGCTGCCAGAGACAATCCCACTATGTATGCAATGGCTGCTTTTCATTGTCTATTTCGGTGGCAGTAAATCCTGAATCCATCTTCTTGCGTACATAGTGAGATGCTTTGCAGTGGTGGATATCAGCATTACCAGGCATCTGAAAAATCTTAAAAGTACTGGATGGTCATGTGCGAAAGACTGCAAGGTCCTTGGTGTTTCATATGCTGTATGCGGCTTGTTCTGGCAGGAAGAGAGCTAGTGAGTGTAGCAGTAGTACTTAGCACAAGTGGTGGTTGGTGTTCCTGGATGAAACACCAGCAGATATTTATTAATATTTTGTGAGGACTTCATCCATTCTTGTCACTTATATTTTTTATTGCATTTCATTATTTTTGTGATGACATTTATGTTTTAGCTCTTAGGTGCTGCATATAGATTGTCACTTTTTGGGTTGTGTATATAGATCTACCGCTAGCTGCCTGTACACTTTAGCGCTGACTTTAACATTGGATTATCCTTTGAGTGAGCTTTCCAAGGTCAAAATCTGAAGCAAAAAAAAAAAAATATCTTGCTTTCCAAAGTATAGGTGAAGTTTTCCATAAGGGAGCCTGCCACTGCAATGTACCAGCATGTACAGTCAGGTCCATAAATATTGGGACATCGACACAATTCTAATATTTTTGGCCCTATAAACCACCACAATGGATTTGAAATGAAAGGAACATGATGTGCTTTAACTGCAGACTTTCAGCTTTAATTTGAGGGTATTTACATCCAAATCAGGTGAACGGTATAGGAATTACAACAGTTTGTATATGTGCCTCCCACTTTTTAAGGGGCCAAAAGTAATGGGACAGCTTAACAATCATCCAAACTTTCACGTTTCAATACTTGGTTGCAAATCCTTTGCAGTAAATTACAGCCTGAAGTCTGGAACGCATAGACAATACCAGATGCTGGGTTCCATCCCTGGTGACGCTCTGCCAGACCTCTACTGCAACTGTCTTCAGTTCCTGCTTGTTCTTGGGGCATTTTCCCTTCAGTTTTGTCTTCAGCAAGTGAAATGCATGCTCAATCAGATTCAGGTCAGGTGATTGACTTGGCCATTGCATAACATTCCACATTCCTCTTTGGTTGCTTTTGCGGTATGCTTCAGGTCATTGTCCATCTGCACTGTGAGGCGCCGTCCAATGAGTTCTGAAGCATTTTGCTGAATATGAGCAGATAATATTGCCCGAAACACTTTAGAATTCATCCTGCTGCTTTTGTCAGCAGTCACATCATCAATAAATACAAGAGAACCAGTTCCATTGGCAGCCATACATGCCCACGCCATGACACTACCACCACCATGCTTCACTGATGAGGTGGTATGCTTTGGATCATGAGCAACACACATACACCTACCTCCTGGAGAGTGTTCTTGATCTGGCCAACTGTTGTGAAGGGTGTTTTCTTCAGCAGGGAAAGAATTCTTTGGTCATCCACCACAGTTGTTTTCCGTGGTCTTTTGGTGTTGCTGAGCTCACCGGTGTGTTCTTTCTTTTTAAGGATGTTCCAAACAATTGATTTGGCCACACCTAATGTTTTTGCTATCTCTCTGATGGGTTTGTTTTGTTTTTTCAGCCTAATGATGGCTTGCTTCACTGACAGTGACAGCTCTTTGGATATCATATTGAGAGCTGACAGCAACAGATTCCAAATGCAAATAGCACACGTGAAATGAGCTCTGGACCTTTTATATGCTCCTTGTAAATGGGATAATGAAGGAATAACACACAAAAAAAGTGGGTGGCACATATACAAACTGTTGTAATTCCTACATCGTTCAACTGATTTGGATATAAATACCCTCAAATTAAAGCTGAAAGTCTGCAGTTAAAGCACATCTAGTTCATTTCATATCCATTTTGGTGGTGTATAGAACCAAAAAGATCAGAATTGTGTCGATGTCCCAATATTTATGGACTCGACTGTATAATTCATATACTGTTTTACTGCATGCAGCTGCACACGAAAGTAAGGTAATCTTACCATCACAAAAAAAAAAAAAAAAAAAAAAAAAAAAAAAGGGACGATGTCCCCCACAAACACACACAACCTTGCTCTACACTGCACATTAAAAATGTACATGTTTATAGGCATAGATTAGTGCACCATTCTAAGGACATGCACATTTATCTAACATTTGCAACTATGTTCCAATCATAACCATGCCACTTCCATAAGTGGTTAGATTCTACTTAACGGACTGTTATTTTTCACATAAATCAGGAAATTACTAATGGATGGTTGCGATTACGGTGTTCTCTTCCAGTGCACTAGCAGATCTTTAAACATGAAAAAAAAAAAAATGTAATAAAATTAAGCCATATGCAGCTTTCAACATGCATCTAAATTGGCGGTGTGCTCCTTCCAATGTATTTTTGCACACATCTTTGCATGTGATGAGAAAAACACCAGTTTGCCATCTGACTCAGACTTATGTTACGATTTTCTATTCCCTTAAGGGCACGGAGAACAGAAATAACCCATATCCCGCAGTACTCCTTTGTCAGTGTTAAATTAAAGAATGCTTAACTCTGACGGTTTATGAGCACCAGCTAAAAAGGCGTCACCATAAAGTATGCTGCTGTAGGTTGACCCTGGGGCTCTGATGAATCAACTTCAAAGAGGCATTTCATCCAACTATAAAACAATAGGTAGGACAGGGGCAAGAATGAGGCTGGGTTCACACTGGTGCGACACGACAGCCGTCCTACTTTGGATCCGACTTTGCCCTGCGACATGAAGCCGGCATGTGTCCGACTTTCAATGAACGAGGATCCGACTTGGATCCCCGCCAATGCCGGCACTGTGTTTGGTATGAATCTTTAGGGGGGAACTCCGCGCCAAATTTTAAATAAAAAACCGGCATGGGTTCCCCCTCCAGAGGCATACCAGGCCCTTGGGTCTGGTATGGACCTTGAAGGGAACCCCCTACGCCGAAAAAACGGCGTGGGGGGTCGCCCCCAATCCATACCAGACCCTTATCCGAGCACGCAGCCCGGCCGGACAGGAATGGGGGTGGGGACGAGCGAGCGCCCCCCCCCCCTCCTGAACCGTACCAGGCCGCATGCCCTCAACATGGGGGGTGGTGCCTTGGGGGAGGGGGGCGCGCTGCGGCCCCCCCACCCCAAGGCACCTTGTCCCCATGTCGATGAGGACAAGGGCCTCTTCCCGACAACCCTGGCCGTTGGTTGTCGGGGTCTGCGGGCGGGGGGCTTATCGGAATCCGGGAGCCCCCTTTAATAAGGGAGCCCCCAGATCCCGGCCCCCCACCCTATGTGAATGAGTATGGGGTACAGCGTACCCCTACCCATTCACCTAGGAAAAGTGTCAATTTTAAAAAAAACACTACACAGATTTTTAAAGCATTTTATTAGACAGCTCCGGGGGTCTTCTTCCGACTTCGGGGGTCTCTCCGGTTCTTCTCCACGCTCTCCGGATCTTCTGCCGGGCTCCTCCGCTCTCTTCTGCTCTTTTGCCGCTCTTTTGCTAAAGCGGAGGAGCCCGGTCTTCAATCTTCTGCCTTCTGCCTTCTGCCTTCTGCCTTCTGCCCTCTTCTCCTGATGTTGACACGACGCTCTCTGGGGCTAGAATGCTCTCTGTGCGCTCTGCTCTGACTTATATAGGCGGTGACCCCGCCCCCTTATGCCGTCACAGTCCCTGGGCATGCTGGGACTGTGACGTTTTAGGGGGCGTGGTCATCACCCGATGACCACGCCCCCTAAAACGTCACAGTCCCAGCATGCCCAGGGACTGTGACGGCATAAGGGGGCGGGGTCACCGCCTATATAAGTCAGAGCAGAGCGCACAGAGAGCATTCTAGCCCCAGAGAGCGTCGTGTCAACATCAGGAGAAGAGGGCAGAAGGCAGAAGGCAGAAGATTGAAGACCGGGCTCCTCCGCTTTAGCAAAAGAGCGGCAAAAGAGCAGAAGAGAGCGGAGGAGCCCGGCAGAAGATCCGGAGAGCGTGGAGAAGAACCGGAGAGACCCCCGAAGTCGGAAGAAGACCCCCGGAGCTGTCTAATAAAATGCTTTAAAAATCTGTGTAGTGTTTTTTTTAAAATTGACACTTTTTTCCTAGGTGAATGGGTAGGGGTACGCTGTACCCCATACTCATTCACATAGGGTGGGGGGCCGGGATCTGGGGGCTCCCTTATTAAAGGGGGCTCCCGGATTCCGATAAGCCCCCCGCCCGCAGACCCCGACAACCAACGGCCAGGGTTGTCGGGAAGAGGCCCTTGTCCTCATCGACATGGGGACAAGGTGCTTTGGGGTGGGGGGGCCGCAGCGCGCCCCCCTCCCCCAAGGCACCACCCCCCATGTTGAGGGCATGCGGCCTGGTACGGTTCAGGAGGGGGGGGGGCGCTCGCTCGTCCCCACCCCCATTCCTGTCCGGCCGGGCTGCGTGCTCGGATAAGGGTCTGGTATGGATTGGGGGGACCCCCACGCCGCTTTTTCGGCGTAGGGGGTTCCCATCAAGTTCCATACCAGACCCAAGGGCCTGGTATGCTCTTGGAGGGGGAACCCATGCCGGATTTTTATCTAAAATTTGGCGCGGAGTTCCCCCTCAAGGTCATCTGAGCACAAGTCGCGCGCCGAAGTCGGATCATGCGAGACGGCAATCCGACTTTGATCCGACTTCAATGATAGTCAATAGGCTGAAGTAGGATCAAAGTCGGACCAAAGTAGTACAGGGAGCATTTCTAAAGTCGGAACGACTTGTGTCGGACCAGTTAGGACGGCTCCCATAGGGAAACATTAAATTTCACACGTCATGCGACATGAGCTCCCAATGTCGGAGCGTTTGTCGGACCAGTGTGAACCCAGCCTGAGAGTCTTTGTATTGTTCAGATCATGACTGCTGTTCACATAGCTGGAAAACACACTTCACTCAGTTTCAGGGTCTTGGCAATCTTTTTATAGCCTAGCTCTAGACCATCTTTATTGTAGAGCAACATTTTTTTTTTTTTTCAGATCCTCAGAGAGTTCTTTGCCATGAGGTGCCATGTTGAACTTATGCTGGCCATACACTATACGAAAAATCGGCCGAAAAATCGTTCGTATGGACACTTCGTTCGTTTTTCGGCAAGTTAGTGGGTACAAATCGATAATCGTTTATGACGTTTTTGTGGAAAAAAAACGAACGGCATGTTTGGAAAATTTCTGCCGAACGTACGATAAATTGCAAGGTTAATGTGTTTCCCGTCCGAACTGCCTGCACTAGGTATATGTAAAAAAACGAACACAAAATTATTTATTCATGTCCACTGAACAGATTATCGGACATTATATGATGGCACGATCGTTTGCGGTCACGGTCGAACGTTCGTTTTTCGAAAATGGGTTCGGCCGATTTTCTGTATAGTGTATGGCCAGCTTTAGTGACCAGTAAGAGAGAGTGAGAGCAATAACACTAAATTTAACACACCTGCTCCCCATTCACACCTGAGACCTTGTAACACTAATGAGTCACATGACACCGGGGAGGGAAATGGGCCCCAATGTGGACATTTTCACTTAGGGGTGTACTCACTTTTGTTGCCATTGGTTTAGACATTAATGGCTGTGTGTTGAGTTATTTTGAGGGGACAGAAAATTTACACTGTTATACAAGCTGTACACTCACTACTTTACATTGTAGCAAAGGGTCATTTCTTCAATGTTGTCACATGAAAAGATATAATATATTTATTTACAAAAATGTGAGGGGGTGTACTCACTTTTGTTAGATACTGTATATAAGCACAGACATTACACAGCTCTTTACATAGTACATACATCCTTTCACATCATTTCTGCACAATACAATAATGTTCCTTTCACTCATACATACACTTAAAGCAGTTGTAAATCGCAGATGTTCAAAAAAAAAAAAAAAAAGAAAAAAAACCTGCAAGGCAATGGCATAATGTGCTATATAGTAGAGCTGGGGAAAAAAATAGATTTGAAACGAGTTGAGAGGTCAAATTGATTCAATTTTTCAGCAAAACAATTTTTTTTTTCCACCAGGCCCAGCGCTGGCATCGGACTAGGCCGAAGCCGCGGCCTCGCCTAAAAACTCCTGCCCGCAGCTCCTCAGGACCGGCGCAGTGTCCATTAAAAAAAAAAAAAATTTATTTATTTTTTTTTTTGGGAGAAAATCACCCAGCTCTACTATATATAGCACATCATGAAATACTCACCTAGGAACGAAGCCCTCTAGCACAGTAAAGTCACCGCTGAGAGGGCTAACATGTCCCTCCCCATCTTTATTCCGGGTTTGTGATTGGTCAGACCTTCAGAGCGCATGCGCCATTGAGGTCATTAGCTGCATGCAGGATTTATAGCTCCTAAATGGTTAATAGATATGCTTTAGGCTTACCTGTACTATAAGCCTTACTATAGGGCTTACCTGTAGGTAAAAATGACCAAGATGGGTTTACTACTGCTTTAAAGTGGTTGTAAACTCTAAACAAAAACAAAAAAAATAAATAAATAAAAAATAAAACCCACACACACACAACCTGCAAGACAAAGGCGTAATGAGCTAGTATGCATCGCATACTAGCTCATTATGAAATACTTACCTTAGAACGAAGCTGCTGCAGCGGTCCCCGTACACCGACGTGACATGTCTCCTGGGGCTATGAATATGCCGATATAGTAAATATCTCCTAAAAGGTGCAAGTTTAGAAGATATTCACGGTATCTGCAGGTAGGCCTTATAGGTAAAAGTGGTAATAAAGGGTTTACAACCATTTTAAGCCTGGTACACACTATCAGTTTTATTTTTCATTCAACTCAGTGGGCTGAAAAAAATAAAAAATAAAAAAAAAACTGAAGAGCTCGGGAGGAGATCCTGGATTAACAATCCAATGTTCATACAGTGATCTCCCCCCGCTGATCTATTGAGTTCTGCCAGAGGGACATCTCCCACCCCCCACCAGAACACACTGCTCAGCGTTCTCAGACATTGGCTCAGAGTGCTGACTGTTAGGCCCCTTTCACACGATCGGACCGTTCAGGTCCGCCTGTCAGTTTTGACGGCAGACCTGAACGGGCGCTCCATGTTAGTCTATGGAGCGTCGGATGTCAGCGGAGACATGTCCGCTGACATCCGACCCCGTCCGATCCGCTAAAAGCAGACGGATGGCTCTATGTCCAGATCCGTCGCTGGCGGATCGGATGAGATCTGACGACACGCTGTCCGTTTTCGTCCGATCCCTCCATAGGCGGCAGCGGCGCCTGACAAGCTCCTCCCCGCTCAGTGAGCAGAGAGGGACCTGTCATCCGCCGGCTCAGCGGAGATCAACGGACAGATCTCCCACTGAGCCGGCGGACCGAGGCGGGCTCCGTAGAAACGGAGTCCGCCTCATGTGAAAGGGGCCTTAGACCCTTTTCAGTCATGCCCCTTTGACAGAAGCAAGACGTTTGGCCGGCTTCTGTCAGACCAGTGGCCATACACAGGGGCTGATAGCCTGATATTTGGCCTGTGTGTACGGGGCTTTAGGGTGCTTTCACATGGACATGGTCAAACCTGTGTTTATATGCATTTAGAGGACATTTCTAAACACATATAAATGCATATAATGATTTTTCATTAGTACCCATCCACTGTGCGCTTACCTGTACTCTGGCGCAGTCAGTTTAGCTGCATTTGAAGAAGATATTTGAATTCTGTATGTCCACAATCTGATTAGAGTGCCTAAAAACATGATCTAAAGCAGGACCATCTAAAATAGTAGGAAAATAGTCTCTTGTACACAGGGTGTCTAACTGCTGTGCTTTCAATCTTGGCAATTTAGGCACAGGTGCAATAACCAGCTTTGCTGCCTGCAGCCTTTTAAAATCTATTTAAAAAAGCTAAATGCACAAGTGCCAGTGTGAATGAGACCAAACCCCATTGGCCATTGGGAGCAAGCCAATCGACCTACCAGTATATTATAGGGTTGTTGCAGTAAACACAGCCTCTCATGCCTTTTTAGATCTTTCTCCACACTTCAACGCAGGCCAACTTGCCCAAAACATTAACAGGGGTTGGTAATTTTTTATCCTCAGCTATAGGCAGATCTAAAAATACAACCAATAATGCAGTCTCCAGAGAAAAAAAAAAAAAAAAAATGGTAGCCCTTTTTTTTTTTTTTTTTTTTTTTTAACATGCATGCTAAACAGGGAGGTAAGCAGGTGGATATAAATCAATGATTAAAAAAAATAAATATATTTTGATGATTTAAATCGATTTTTTTTTTTTTTTAATCAAATTTATTTTAATAATATTCTTTTGGAGTAAAATCTATTCTATTTAAGATACATTAATAATTTAGTTTATTTAGCATGAAATAGAGCTTAGTTATGTAGCATGAGGCTGTATATTCTGCAAGATTTACATTTTTAGTAAACTCATTCAATGAATCCAAGCCCTGACAGCTGAGATAACATGCACTGTATTGATGCAGTCACATAATTTCACAGTAACCATGAGATAAAACAGAGTTCAAGAATATTCCTTTATCCCATTGTTTTGCAAATCTATGTACACTAAAAACTGTATGATTGAATCGGTTCTGATATCGCCATTTTACTAACCTGACAGCTTATTATTCTAAATAGAATCTTTAATATTTGCAAACAAAATGAAGGTTTCCTAACTACCAGTAAGAAGAAGTCCTTACATTTAAAGAGCACCTGTCATTTCAGATCCATCATGGCAGCGCCTGTTAGCGGGCATCCACTCACCTGCTGCCGCCACGTCCCTCACCTTGTTGTGTCACTGCCGCATCACCAGCCGTCCCATTAAAAAGAATAGGACCGTCGGTGAGTCAACAGCGGGTCAGAGGAGGAGTCACTGCAGGACAGAGATGACAGTTGCTCTTTAAAGCAAGTTGATTTAAATCAAGCTGATTTACTAGCGATTTAAAATCGACTTGATTTAAAAAAAAAATCAAATCCACCCTGGCGTTAAGCATCTCCCTCTAAATGCCAGCAACCAATCAGCTTGGAGAAGGAATGGGCGGTGTGTTGGAATAAATGCCCGTCCATTAAGCACCAATCCTGGTGAGGAGCGCTCGCAAGCGCATCTCCATAAAACTCTTCAGAGGAAAGGAGATTCCCTGACTCTTGATATTGAAGCCAGCGTCGGGGGCCCATCTGAACCCATATGAAAACAACATGAGGCAACGTGTCAGGCAAGTCCTTACTGGCAGTTGCGTCCAATAAAAAAAAGTGCAATGGAGCTCCTTCTTTGCAAAAAATAATTGACTAACCCAACAGAAGAATATGGGCATTTTTGTTTGACCATAAAACTGGGGACACAGTTGTACAGCTACAACTAGGACACACATTTTTGCCAACATTGCACAGAAGCAGAAATTTGTTTAAACGGATATCACTAAATTACTGCACTGATCACTGCAACAGCATTAGTTATTTCATGGATTGCCAATCACTGCAACAGCCTCTGCCAACAGCACCCGCAACAAATGGCTACACATGCATTATATCAGATCCCAACTGTCCCTCATTTCAAGGGACTGTCAATTTTTTGAGACAAAATCCCTTCTTCATGCAGCCTTAGTTGTCCCTCAGTTGTGTACATCTCTATACAAAATGTATTTTCCTACCAAAAATGTTATGCAGCACTAAAACTTTTTATCCAACCTCTATTAGTGCATTTTATTCTGAAATGCAAAAAAAAAAAAAAAAAAAAAAAAAAAAGGGCCAGAAAAGCAATTGTGTGGTTTAGCCATTCATTTTCTTCACATTCGATTTCCGTGGTCCACGTTACTGGACCACATCCAGCAACAATCAGCAACAATACTCAGGTAGGTTGTGGCGTTTAAAAGATGCTCAACCGGTACTAAAGGCCCAAAAACGTGCCACCAGCCTGAATTGTTGATACAAGGCAGAATGAATCCATGCTTGCATGTTGTTTACAACAAATTCTGACCCTACAATCTGAATGTCGCAGCTGGAATCGAGGCTCATCAGACCAGGCAACATATTTCCAATCTTCTATTGTCCAATTTTGGTGAGCCTGTGCGAATTGTAGCCTCTGTTTCATGTTCTTAGTTAACAGGAGTGACAACCGGTGTGGTCTTCTGCTGCTGTAGCCCATCTGCTTCAAGGTCCAATGTGTTCACAGAAGGTATTCTTCATACTTTGGTTGTAACGAGTGGTTATCTGAGTTACTGTTGCCTATCATCTCAAACCTGCTCTGTTCATATTCCTCTGACATCAACAAGGCATTTTCATCCACACAAGTTTCACTCACTGAATATTTTCTCTTTTTTGGACCATTCTCTGTAAACCTGAGAGATGGTAGTATGTGAAAATCCCAGTAGATCAGACCAGTCTGTCTGGCACCAACAACTATGCCACGGTCACTTAAATCCGCTTTCTTCCTCATTCTGATGCTCCGTTTGAACTTTAGCAAGTCGTCGTCACCTTGGCTAGATGCCTAAATGCATTGCGTTGCTGCCATTGGATTGGCTGATCAGCAATATGTTACCAAGCAATGGAATAGGTATACCTAATAAAGTGTCTGGTATAAATTTTAATAAAGCAACAATATGGGTAAGCAACACAACTTTTATAAATATATATATATATATATATATATATATATTTGTGCTGCTTACCCATATTGTTGCTTTTCATTTACAACTTCTGTTTGATGAAGACAGAAGTCCTCAATATGAGTGGCTGCTATTGGCAACAAAAACTACTTCTTGCGGGTTTTGATACACAGCCCAAAAAGTACAAAACAAGGACCAATTAAATTTATGCAAACAAAAATAAATGTAGTGGACTAATCATCTGAAGTAACGTCTAGTTCAGAGCAGTTGAAACTCCCAGCTATAGTAAAGATCTGAAAAACACACTTTATTTGCCTCAATATATCCTTATTGGGTTTATCCCAATGCAGAAACAAGTAGATTCAAAAATGACCACCAACTAAAGGTATTGGAAAAACAAAATGAAGCTAAAGAAACTTTGACATCACAGTGAACAAAGAGGGATAATAAACTAATTAACTAAAAACAGAAAAGGTCATGGCTCAACAAAAAAGCCCAGCCAATTAATAGCAATATTCCACTGTGGAGGACAAAGAAGGATTAGAAGACAGTTTGGACAGAGACTACATTGTATAGATACCCTTTAATCTTTAGGATGACTGACTAGGTCATAGTGTAACACTGGTGTGCCAGATGGACTGAAACCTAATGCAAAGGCTAACCTAATCCAACCCCATGCTGATATATCTACCATCAACTTGTACAATGCTGATAAAATGTATTGCCTAACCAAAGAAAAAAAAAAATGTACAAAAATGTGTGTGTGTGTAATGTAAACTGTGGTTTTCATTTAAAGATACATTTAAAACATATTGATTACTTACCAGTAATCATCTAACAACCACTGCTTGAAAAGCAGCCACATAAGAGCAGAGTTTGCCCTCCAGGGTGCAATAAACTAAGCAGACTATTAAAAACATAATAGTAAAAGTAATTTGCATAGCTCTGCCAAAGGTTCTTAACACCATATTAATGGACCTCTTTGCACATGAACGTCAAATTCTACACACTAGTGTTTCTCAGCTTTATTATATTATGCACACCTTTAAAATTGGTAGTAAACCGCTTAAAAAAAAAAAACAAAAAAAAAAAAAAAAAAACGTAATAGGCACTGGGCATGGGCAGTTTAAAGTGTCTTTTTTTTTTCTTAAAAATAGCAAACATATTATACTTACCTGCATTGTGCAGTGGTTATCCACAGAGCAGCCCAGATTCTTCTCTTCTCGAGTCCCTCCTGACAAGTGCCCCCAAAGCAAGCAGCTTGCTTTGGGGGCACCCGAGCTGACCCACAGCTCCGTGTGTCCATTCAGACACAGACCCCCCTGTTAGGCCCTGCCCCTCTCTTCTCATTGGCTCACTGACTTTGATTGACAACAGCGGGAGCCAATGGCACTCCCCTGCTGTCTCAGCCACTGAGGAGGGAGAGTCCCAGGCAGCTGAGTCTGTTGTGCAACAGCACTAGAGAAGGGCTCAGGTAACTAATAGGGGACTGCTGCACACAGGTGGTTTTTGATCTTAATGCATAATGCATCAAGATAAAAAAAAAAAAAAATTCTGCCTTTACGATCACTTTGAGTATACATTGCGGGAGTCACTGTTAACGGCACGGCTCTGAAGGAACAGCACGGGTGGACGGGTGGAACGCATGCAACAGTGATTTCATCGGCTGCATTTAAAACATATATCTTCTAAACAGTGCACATTTAGGAGATGGTTACCTATAGGTACAGTAAATCTTATTCTAAGCTTACCTATAGGTAAAAATACATGGGAGTTTACTCCCACTTTAAGATGTAAGCCACTTGTATAATACCCCCTAGAGCATTTCATTATACATTCAGTACCCATAAAATGCCTGTATGCTTATTGCCAATCCCTAGGAACTGTAGCTGCCTATTTTTAGTATACTAAAAAATGTTCATGCGGCTTTTGTCAGGAAGATTATTCACTAAATTTTGCACTCTAACAGTTTTAGTCGAATATCTGGAAACATAATCTGACTGTCAGTGATGTATGATAAAATATGTAAACACCATTTAATTAGGTAATTTAATAATCATTAGTGGGTCAAAATAGATACAGTTTGAAATTTGTCCCTGCGGTAGAAAAGGAGCATGTGAATTTCGGTTAGTAAAATGCATCGATTCCAAAATCAAATGTCAATTGCTAACAAAATCTTTAGAAGATGAATATTAGGAAAATATGAGCGAAAATTGTCAAAACTTTTTTTTTTGTATGCTGGTCTCGTATAGAAAATTAATAGATTTATTAAAGTTAGAAAAAAATCTTTTTTCGTACAAATACTATACTAATTACAAAAAAATTGTTCACTCTGCTAGTCCCTTCAGATATTTTCGCACGGAACGGAGATACTCTCAAAAGCTTATACTAACGATTTAGTTCTTTAGACATTCACTCCGAATGCATTTTTCACCAGATATTCTCACGATGCGTACGTACAAGCCTTAAAAACCTGCAAGGCAATGGCATAATGTGCTAGTACACATTGCTTACTCGCACATTATGGAACACTCACCTTGGACCGAAGCACTCAAACATGGCTATTGTCCCAGAAGGAAGCCTCTTCTAAAGATGATGCACAAGAAAGCCCGTAAACAGTTTGCTGAAGACAAGCAGACTAAGGACATGGATTACTGGAACCATGTCCTGTGGTCTGATGAGACCAAGATAAACTTATTTGGTTCAGATGGTGTCAAGCGTGTGTGGCGGCAACCAGGTGAGGAGTACAAAGACAAGTGTGTCTAGCCTACAGTCAAGCATGGTGGTGGGAGTGTCATGGTCTGGGGCTGCATGAGTGCTGTCTGTGCTGGGGAGCTACAGTTCATTGAGGGAACCATGCATGGCAACATGTACTGTGACATACTGAAGCAGAGCATGATCCCCTCCCTTCGGAGACTGGGCCACAGGTCAATATTCCAACATGATAATGACCCCAAACACCCCTCCAAGTCGACCACTGCCTTGCTAAAGAAGCTGAGGGCAGAGGTGACGGACTGGCTAAGCATGTCTCCAGACCTAAATCATATTGAGCATTGGTGGGGCATCCTCAAATGGAATGTGGAGGAGCACAAGATCTCTAACATCCACCAGCTCCATGATGTCATCATGAAGAAATGGAAGAGGACTCCAGTGGCAACCTGTGAAGCTCTGGTGAACTCCATGTCCAAGAGGGTTAAGGCAGTGCTGGAAAATAATGGTGGCCACACAAAATATTGACACTTTGGGCCCAATTTGGACATTTTCACTAAGGGGTGTACTCACTTTTGTTGCCAGAGGTTTAGACATTAATGGCTGTGTGTTGAGTTAATTTGAGGGGACAGCACATTTACACTGTTATACAAGCTGTACACTCACTACTTTACATTGTAGCAAAGTGTCATTTCTCCAGTGATGTCACATGAAAAGATATACCGGTAATAAAATATTTACAAAAATATGAGGGGTGCATTCACTTTTGTGAGTAACTGTATATTATGTTCAAATACTGACTGTAATATTGTGATATACAAAATAGCAGAAATGAAGGCTGCTCTGTATTTATTAAAGTGAACCTAGCATCATTTGTTAGGTGTATAGCTGCAAAGCAATGTGAAAGTGTAACATTACCAGGTATTAGCTCTTCTGGAGAGATCAAAGAACTTCACCTGGAAAAGACTTTAGCCTTTTGCACACTTCTGCCTAAAAACTAATTTTAGGCACAGGAGGTTTCTTTTTTTTTCGCAGACCATTGTTTTTAATATGTGCTCTGTATGGATCGGGGGGGTAGAATGTATTTTACATACACATAAAATTATATATTATATTATAAACTTCAGCCATTTTAAATTTAAAGGGATACGTTGTTCTTGAGCTTTTCTTGAGCTAAAAAGGTGCCAATGATGGCTGGCTAGGTTCACATAAGAGCACGTAGCGGCTCATAGCAGGAGTCCGGTGTGTCCTCGTTCACCGTTTCAGGTCCGATTTTGGCTAAATTCGGACCTGAAATGGACCAAAAGACGCACAGCGCTCCTGTGCAAATCGCACCGAAGACGCTGCAGCGATATGTGAACCGGCTCCATAGAAAGCTAGTCACAATGTCCTGCTGTGCAAATTAAATGTGGGGAAACCGGCATCCAATTTGCACTAGTGTGAACCCAGCCTAAAAGTGTTGCTAAACCCAGAACCCTGTATTCACTGTATCTCGTCTCCCACAGTACACAGAACATGGAAATACAATTTTAGTAAATATAAGCTGCTAAATACCTTTTATAGTTTATATGGCTGTCTGTCTATTGTGCCTGTTATGTTGGCCATACACTATATGAAAAATCGTTCTAACCCATTTTCAAAACACAAACACTCGGCCATGAGAGCAAAACAATAATGCTATAATTTAATGACCAATAAATGGACATAAATTAATCAATTTTTTGTTCCTTTTTTCACATATACCTAGTGCAAACAGTTTGGACAGAAAACACACTAACTTTTCAATTCATCGTTCGGCAGAAAACTTCCAAACTTATCCTTTGTTTTTTTTGGCTCAAAGATGTCCCAACCAATTACTCATTTGTGCCCATTAACTGGCTGAAAAAAAGAACGGACTGCCCAAATGACCGAATTTCGGCCGATTTTTCGTATAGTGTATGGCCAGCATTAGGGAAATTCACTCTTTAATCATCCTAATCACCAATGTGACCAGAAATGGAAATGAATAAACCCCAAATTTTGAGCTGCCCCAGAACAGGAACAGGGGGAAACATTCCAAGGGGGACACTTGTTCCCATGACAAAATATCCAAGTGGGGATTTCTTCACAATGCAACAATAACCTCTTACTTCCTGTTGAGTCTACAGGACAGGAAGTTTAGAAAAATCACCTAATAAGACACAGATGGGTAAAAAAAAAAAAAAAAAGCCAACAGTGGGTTTAAGCCTCCACTAACCTGGCCTTACATACAGTATACTTTAGCTTTAAAAAAAAAAAAAAATGTACGACTTGACGATGTGACTGAACTGACCAAAATAAGATTTTTTTGTTGTTGTCCTGTTAGACCTATTATCTGTCTTCAAAATAATCAAGGGTCAACCATCCATAAAATGGGGTAGAAAAAACACAGGCTCAGCCTTTCTGAACTCCTAAATAAACACAGCTGTTGGAGATAATGGTCAAAAGGTTCAGCTGCTTGAGCAGCCTGTAATAAAATTAGAGTGGTGCATTACCAGTAAGCCAATTCATTAGTGAGGCGTATTCCAGTATTACTCCTTCTCACACTGACTAGTCCATATTTTGGCCATGCAGACCATACACATAGGGATACAATCACTAAATAGCAGTGGTTTTTGATGAGTGTTGTGTCTATCAGAGGTGGACCATTAAAATGGGCCGTTCCATTAATAAAATGGAAAAATTAAATTTAGCAGAAATTTAAAAATCGACCCCGTCATTATAGGGAGGTTTACAGGAACCCATGAAGTCCACTTGGTGGACAATAGGTGGCCTTATCCGACATCACCAAAGTGCCACAGGTAAAGTGTGGTATATACTATTAGAAACTCAGAAGAATAATTCTGTACAAGGCACGATCGTTGGATCTTCATATAGTGTGTACACAATTATCAACATCTGATTCAGACTACAAACGAAACATTTCAGAAATTACAAACTGCAAAATTTTTCCTACGTGAACTAGGTTAACGATTTTCGTTTAAAAAGTGTACTGTTTTCGACCAAGAAAAATCAGATAAGACAGACTGCGTATGATCAGAAACAAGCATAAAAAAAGCCTTTGTAATGCGAGAATCTTCGTACAATTAGTATGATCCTTGGTTTCAACCTGCTGCAAAACATTTAAGAAAACCAGGCGATTGATTACCCAATTTTCCTATAGTGTGTACTGGGCTTAATGCTTAGTAAATGTAATACTACAGATAATCAGTGACTGCATGTATGCTACAGGTGATTGGCTGAGACCGTGAATGTGATATATATTAGGTATTTGGAGACAGCTTCAGGAAATCGCCATAGACTGGAGAGTGATCCTATGAGTGCGCTAGAGATCACTACTATTACCACCCCTTTATAAATGACATGTGAGCTACCTACAGCCACACTGGTCTATTATTTCAGCAAGACTCATTAGAAATCATAGGGGAAGGAAGGAAGGAAGGAAGGAAGGAAGGAAGGAAGGAAGGAAGGAAGGAAGGAAGGAAGGAAGGAAGGAAGGAAGGAAGGAAGGAAGGAAGGAAGGAAGGAAGGAAGGAAGGAAGGAAGGAAGGAAGGAAGGAAGGAAGGAAGGAAGGAAGGAAGAAAGGAAGGAAGGTTAGGAATTAGATGGACAGCACTGGAAGACAGAAATAAAAGGGAAAATAATCCATGTTGGACATACACTGAACAAATTTCAGATTTCATATTCAACATACACACATAGCTAGACTGGCGTATGAAGTCTGTTGAACAAACTGGTCAGCAAACTGGCTAGTGCAATACTTTAATTGTTGTAAACCCTCACTTGATACACAGATGAAACAAATCATCCTACATACTGTAGAAGTGACTCATGCTGATAACAGAGGAACGAAGCACCATAGAAAAAACACACTTTGAGCTTTGGCGAGAGAGAAGTAAACACTACAGATATATGTGCTTTGCTCAGATTTAATGACTAAGGTTTACAACCAAAATCTACAAAAAAAAAAAAAAAAAAAAAAAACCAACTAGACTAAAGCTGGCCTGTGGGGCAGAACAAACTTAATCTGACAGATTCCATTATTCACGCTAGACAGCATGGATAGACAAATCTCCCACTGCGGCTATTGTATTCTGACAGCCAATACTGACGGCCATCAGGATACCCAGACAGCAGCAGCATCTGTTTGGGTGCAGCTGCTGTTTGGCAGACAAATTTTCATCTGGCTCAGGACCACTCGGAGTGCAAGTTGCAGCCGGTTCATTCAGAACCAGATAAAATTCTCATAGTGTACAGCCAGTTTAGGGCTATGCATACTACTGGATGGATGGATGGTTGCTTTGCTGTGCTGTGCTCTTAAACTATGCCGCAGTATCTCACACAGATCAGAGTATTCACCTGCTAACCTCTAGAAAACCTCTAAGCCTACAGGTAATATTCAGGCACATCTGTCATTTTGACATACTAATTTCTCCAAGTCCTGTGACAAGGGCATGGGAGAGCAATCTTGGGAACTGCTGGCAGAGGTTACTTCAGCAGAAACTAATGACAGAAGTAAACAGAAAGTTCCCAGAGTTAAAGGTTGTTTTGCCTTGGCTTTTATGGGTTTCAGGTCTTTCATTTTAAATGTGACAGAACCTGCATGTACATATGAGCACAAATGTGTCACTTTGCCATGTACTATTCTATTGCTGCTCAAAATAGACCAGGAGGTTTAAATCCATCAAAATCTAATATTTAATTTAGGAGCGGATACAATAAAATTACCCACTGGTCTCTTGTGTTTTGGGGTCCGCAGCAGGAGACACTGTGCGTTCCCAGTTTCTCTCCTGTCTACAGTGAGACTCACTCCTCTTGCTGTGTCTTTTAAAAGCAAAAAACACATACATACTCACCCAGAGAACTGAGCGGGTCAAAGACAGCCGATTCCCAAGTTCCCGGTCTTCAGTGAGCAGAGAGTCAGTGACTGTCGCTGGATCTATGCTCTGTCCCTCCAGGACTAACTGGAGCACCGGGCTGTGGAGGGAGCAGCTGCCTCAGTCTCCCAGCAGATGTTTAAAGGGTCTATAAACCCCAAAAAAAAAAATTGTATCCGTTTCCTTTAGGTCTGTTAAACATGAATGGATAGCATTTTGTTTAATCTGCTTGAGAAGTTAAAAAAAAAACAAAAAAACAAAAAAAAAAACAAAAAAAAAAAAAAAAACACACACCTTTTTGATCTTATGAGCTGATAAATTTGTGTTTCCTGGCTGTGCAGACTCATCAATTACACAGGTTTCCATAGACTACAGAACCATGCACCTCTGGACAATAGGAGAGGTGGGGTTCCATTGCTGCGTCTTGCATCTGCCGTTCTGATTCAGAATCACCAGGTATCGAATCATTTATGGGCAGGCTGAATGTACCCAGATAGATGGATCAATCAGCCTGGGTACAACCAGCCTACCAGATTGTATGTGCAATTATCAGATGAAAGAAATTGTCTCAGTCTATGGCCAACTTTAGATACCACTTTTAGAATCAGCACTTCAGAATAGGAACTCTTTATTGAAAAGGGCCACGAGTGTCCCAGATGCAAAACATTTGTTGCTAGAATCCTGCACGGCCAACATCCTTATTCTATAAATAAATCTACACAATATCAAATGCTTCTGCTCAGAAGCTCAGAAAGCTTTTTTTCCACAGAGCTGGATCAGAAAAACATAATACAGGCCAGAACAAACCCCAGGCATTGGTTATCAAACATTCCTAGCCATTAAAATGGGTGTCTAACCCTTCCTTTAGCCCAGGTTCACACTGAGCTGCGGGAGTGAAGCCGTGTGAGTTCAGCTGAACTCGCAGGATTTCACTCACACATGTCAGTCCCGATTTTGGCTGCAATTTCACAGATATCTATGCAGGTTTCTGCACAGATGTCAATAGAAAAAGTAGTACAGAAACTTTTTTAAATCGTTGCAGCGTCGCACCGATTAGGCAGGTGCCATTGCCGCGACTTGACATGTCAAATCACACCAATGCGAACCAGGGCTAAAAGCGGTAATAAACCCACTCAAAAAATGTAATATAGTTACATAGTAGGTGTGGTTGAAAAAAAAGACACAAGTCCAATGTGTGAGATTATATGTCAGTATTACATTGTATATCCCTGTATGTTGTGGTCATTCAGGTGCTTATCTGATAGTTTTTGCCCCGCTGAGATCCTTGCCGCTCTTACAGTAAGGAACCCTCTACGTAGTTTAACCCTTTCAAGATTAAGCCTATTTTTGAAATTTGGTGTTTACAAGTTAAAATCCACCCCTGACCATTCCGAGTACTCCCCATTTATCACCACCTTCTGAACTTGCCCTTGTAGCCAGTTTGCAATCCATGTACTCACCCTATGGGGCCAATATGGTCTGTCCTCCTTTTTTACTGTTTACATACTTAAAGAATTTCTTTTGGGATTTTGTTTGCTCTCCTCTGCTATGTGTCTTTCATGTTCTATCTTCGCCCTAATTGCACCCTTACATTTCTTGTTGCATTCTTTATTAAGTTTGAATGCTGAGGATGATCCCTCAAAAAAAACAAATATACCTTGTTTTTTTGAAGGCCTTCTCTTTTGCTTTTATATTGGCGTTAAGCCATCCAGGACTTTTGTTCACTCTTTTAAATGTATTACCCAATGGGATACACTGGCTAATGTCCTTACTTAATTTGCTCTTAAAGCGAACACATCTCTCCTCCGTGTTCTTTGTTCCTAAGATTTTATCCCGATTTATATCTTCTAGCAAGGTTTGTAGTTTAGGGAAGTTGGCGCTATTGAAATTCAGCGTTTTTGTATTTCCCTTATGTTTCCTATTTGTGTGATTAAGGCTACTTTCACAACAAGGCGCTTTACAGGCGCTACAGCGCAAAAAATAGCACCTGTAAAGAGCCTCTACGGTCTCTACAGTGTGAAAGCCCGAGTGCTTTCACACTGGGGCGGTGCGCTTGCAGGACGGTAAAAAAAAGGCCTGCAAGCAGCATCTTTGCAGCGCTGTAGGAGCGGTGTATACACCACTCCTACAGCACCCCTGCCCATTGAAATCAATGGGGCAGCACCGGCAAAGTGTCGCTGCAGCCCAGCGACGCTTTGTGGGCAGTTTTAACCCTTTTTAGCCCACTTGCAGAGGTTAAAAGTGCCCCGCTAGCATCAGAATAACGCTAAAATGACGGTAAAGCGCTGCTAAAAAATAGTGACGCTTTTCCGCCGACATCACCTCAGTGTGAAAGTAGCCTTATACTGAAGCCAATTCACCTGTGATTGCGGTTTTCTAAATTACCCCGCATTTCCACATCCGTGATCAGGTCTGTGTTGTTGGTAATCAGTAGCTCTAGTAACGCCTTGTTTCTAGTTGGTGCGTCTACCATCCGACCCATGAAACTGTCCTGCATTTAGGAACTGGCGAGCCTTAGACGAATGCGCGGTTCCTTCCGCCCAGTCTGAGTCTGAATAATTAAAATCCCCCTTATGATAACACTTCCCATCCTTGCTGCTAATCCAAATTGTGATAGGAGATCCGTCTACCCCTCCTTTCTCAGGTTAGGGGGCTTATAGCATACTCTCAGTATTATTTTCCCCTTAGCTTCATCCCTTTGGAGCTCCACCCATAAGGATTCCACCTCCTCCCTAGCTCCCTTAGTGATGTCATCTCTCACATTCACTTGTACATTATTCTTGATATACAGGCATACCCCTCCCCCTTTTTTACCCTCTCTATCCCTGCTATAAAGGATATACCCTTGAATGGCTGCCAGATAATCATGAGAGCTGTTGAACCAAGTCTCTAAAATTCCCACAAAATCCAAATCCTCCTTGTACAACAGTATCTCTAGTTCACCCATCTTGTCCGCCAGGCTCCTGGCATTGGTGAACATGCCACGTAGTTTAGACCGCAGCTTACCAATCATTAGATGTGGTTGCTGCATTCGTTTTCTTTTCTTTGGCTCTTTTCCCTCAGTTTTTACCTGGTGATCTGGCCAGTAACACACAGCTCTGCTGGAATGGGCATTAAGAAGCACAGCAGGTGTTCAACAGAAACTGGCTGACATTTGACCAGTGTGTACAGCAGCCTGTCCTATAGAAGACAGCCTAACGTCCAGCTTCTGTCGGACAGTTACGCTGAAAAACCAGCAGCCAATGGCTGTGAGCGCTGACCTGTGTGTTCTGGTGGGGTGGGGTCCCCCTGTCAGTCCCCCTACTCTGTGGGGAGATTGCTGTACTAACATTGCATGGTTAGTACAGCAAGCTCCTACATTTTTTTCCCCCTTTCAGTTGAAGGAAAAATAAAAAATAAAACAAATGCCTGTGTGTACCAGACATAAGGCAGCTATCAAATCTAAGAATTAGTAAGCTGCAATATAATAAAATGTTTGCTTTTGGGTTTAATACTGCTTTAATCCTTTCCGTTATCTGTGAATGCAAATATCCTGTCCCCCCTAAAAACCTGCCCATTTACCTCCAGGCGACAATGAATGGAAAAAAAAAAAAAGAAACCTGAAGATTTTCATATCCTTTTACAATCCTTTACATACAGGGAAACTGATGAAAACATAAGGACACAACAGACGCATTCTTTCACACCATTTCCGCCAGTTTTATTAATGGGTTTTATTATACAGTACTTAGGTAACTGAACAGTCAACTGTCTAGGCATCATAACCAGTTCACTGCAGCAAGTGAGGTTCCTTGTCATTGATGCAGACTAGCCAACACACCCTAATTAAGACCACAGAGCAGCTCTTTAACAGAGATCACATGTTCCTCTCTGGATGGTAGAATAGCATGACATCATCCAGCCTCTTTTGATCGATTTGAATCAGTTACAGCCTTTATCTCACATGAGCTGCGGCATCTCAGACACTTGGAGCAGACGTTGGCAATTTTTTTCCCCAGATTCTCCTACTCGGTTGCATCATAACACTTCCCAACGGATGCAAGGTCATAAAATGCAGCAGGATTTGACGCTGGTATTCCAGGGTTTCCTCAGCTATTATTTGAAATACCTTACAAACAATCCATATTATATGTAGCCAACTAGAACTGCATCTACTCACTAAACATAGAAATAAAAGAAAAGGCATGGGCAATATATTACTGATTAACATGGCTTGATTAGGACGCAACAGTTCATGAATAGGGATCGACCGATTATCAGGAAAGTCGATTATCAGCAGCCAATATCAGCATTTTCTGAAAAAAATAAAAAATAAAACGGTATCGGTCTCAAACTAGACCGATATTACTTCTGGGGGCTTAGCTGGGATGATGCGTGCAGCTGCAGGCATCACCCCAGTACCATTGTTTAGAGCGGGCGGTTGGCTTTATTGTAATGACAACCAATGCGGCACAGCAGCCGCTCGGCTATTATTACAAGCAACGGGAGAGGACGCCCCCCTTTCCTGCTACCTTCTGCCGCTCGCCCAGGCTCTCCCGTTCCACCAGGAGGCCCGAGCCACCAGCCGGCACGTCTGCCGGCTGGCCAAAGACCCAGACAAAGTCGATGCTTCATTCATTTGGGACTCAGATCTAGTAACCCGGAAGTGAGGATTATTGGCATCTTAAGGCGCCAGTTTTAAAAAATAAAGTATTCAAAAACACCAATCTTGATGTTTTGAATAATTTGAAGTGCAAAAGGGGTTTGGGGTCTTCTAGACCCCCGATCCCTCCATAAAGAGTACCTGGCAATGCCTATTACTGGTCACAAGGGATGTTTACATTCCTTTTGACAGCAATAACAGTGATTAAAAACATAAAAATGTGAATTGACAGTAAAGAAAAAAAAATTTTTTAAATATACAAAATATCGGCCAAAAATATCGGTTGTCGGCAGGAGAGGTGGGCGAAATATCGGTATCGTATCGGCACAAAAAAAAAAAAAAAAAAAAAAAAAAGATATCGGCCGATCCCTATTCACGAACAAAGCATATCTGTTGAATTGTTAGATTGTAAGCTCTAAGGAGCAGGGGGCCCTCTGATTCCTACTGTATTAAAGTGTATTGTATTTGTATTGTCTACCCTCAAGTTGTAAAGCGCTACGTAAACTGTTGGCTCTATATAAATCCTGTATAATAATAATAATTTGTGCACATGTTCTTCTGTGCCCTGTTTCTCAATGTTCTACAGTACATTTCAGTACACAGAATTGTCATCAGTAATTGAGCTCAATCACAATAAGGGTATGTGTACATAAGCATCATACTCCAATACATGTTTATACTAAAATGCAGTTATTTATGCTTTAGGCCCGATTCATACTGGTGTAACATGCCCTCCAACTTTGAGAGCCCATGTTGCATCACAAGTCGCACCCCATTAAGTGCAATGGAACCGTACTAATAGGGGTGACTTGAGTTGCTTAGACTTAGGAAAAGGTTCCTGCAATACGTTTGGTCTGACTTTGGCACAACTTGCATTGACTTCTGTTAAAGAAGTCCTATGCAAGTCACAACGGGAAGTCGGTGCGGAAGTCGTGGCAGTGTGAACCGGGCCTTATGGAGCTTGGTTGAGAACAGACCAGATCAAAAGCTAGGCCAGCCTTTTCAACCCTTTTACCTTAGAGAAGGGGTCTCAAAACTTTCCAAACAAAAGGTCAACTTTTGTTGGAAAAACAAAACCGTCGCCCATTGTTGGCAGGGGTCATTGGGAGGAACCGTGCCCCATTGCTGGCCACTGGGAGGAACCGTGCCCCATTGCTGGCCACTGGGAGGAACCGTGCCCCATTGCTGGCCACTGGGAGGAACCGTGCCCCATTGCTGGCCACTGGGAGGAACCGTGCCCCATTGTTGGTATCTGTGGATGAAAAAGTGCCACAAGGGCTGGATAAAAGAAAGCAAAGGACTGCATCTGGCCTCTGGGCCCCAGTTTGGAGACCACTGCCCTAGAGGAACCCTTAAAATATTTTTCAGGTCTCGGGGGAACCCCTGCTAAAACAGATTTGAGGCCAATAGGAAAAATGCCTCTTACACTGGTGGCCAGTTGAAAGAATGCTCCATTTACAGTGGTGGTCAGAATATCATTCTTCAAGACAGTTAAAAAGATTGCTGCCATGCTTTTCCAAGTGGCATTTGTCCCAAAATTCTGCAGGAACCATCAAATATGAGGTCAATCAGCCACAGCTCAAGAAGCCCCTAGCATCCCATGGAGGAACTCTGGTTGAGAATGGCTGATCTGGGTGGATATTGTTGGACCGAAGAGCTCAACCTTAAACAGTCATTTATGTTACTTTAAAAGAAAAGAAGTTTTGGTTTGAAGACATTTTGAGGCCATTCAGACCTGTGTATTGCAGGAATTTAACTACACATTAAAACACAATTCATGATGGACACACAATCCACAATGCAGTACCCCCATTGCAGTGTCACTCATTTAGAAAGATGCTCGCAACATGCGCCACTACTCTGGCATACAAATAGCATGCCTACCCTCTACTCCATCAGGCTGTAATAAGCCAACCTATCCCAACAAAGAGGCTGTATATTAACGTGAAGTATAGAAAGTAAATACAAAAAACAATCATACACCAACATCTGTAAAACCAACTTCTACAGTAATACATAAACTGATTTTTAAAACCAATGGGGTATAAAAAATAATTTGTTATAAGAAGCACACCTTGCCTCGCTTTTTTTTTTTTTTTTTTTTAACTATGTTGTTAACACTCGCTACTTAAAATTTTGCTGGCATCTATATTCCTTTGCTGGTACTCTGTTAAAATAAAAGATTTATGAAAGACACTGCTGAACCAGGCAGTAAAAAATACAGCCATCCTCATTGCCTTGTCTTGAGCAATTCATTTCCCATCAAGTTGTGATCACACCGCTGAATGGAACCTGGAAATGAATACAACTGACTCTCAAAAGGTTGACTAAAGCACAGGAATTTTGCCCAGGAAAGTTGATGCTCAAACATCAGTACCACGTGCAAGTACCCTTTAGCCTTCTGAAGCCCTCCGTAGTGGATAGCTCTTTAGGGGGCCTTTGACAGATCAGGTCACCTCTTCACCACCCGTTTGACCCCTAAAAATGCACACTACAATGTACACAGTTGTGGGGCAACCCCTATTCAGCTGAATAGGTCGTGTTCAGTGGGCGCTACTTCCAGCCAAACGCGACAGCAGACTGCATTCTCATCAGTGCAGAAAATGTATAGTTGGGGGGGGATGCGCTTAGAGTTACCTGCAGATCTGTACAACTGTCATTGATTTGAATAAGCTGCCTGCATGGAACACTTGTGCATCCCACACAGGTGAATAAGGCCCATCGCATGTGTGTATGGATCAGTATGCTGGTGTGAATGAGGCTAAAGCTTAACTCTAGCTTTAGACCAGCAAGTCAGTTGGATGGGCATGTCTGCTCAAAATGCACCCAGAGTCGCCTTAATAATCCAATGAATCAGCTGAAATGGGCGACAATGGACCTTTAGGCTATTTTCACACTGGGGCGTTGGCTGTAAAGTGCTGCTATTTTTAGCGGCACTTTACTGGCGTTTTTGCGGAGCTCTTCGGCCGCTAGCAGGGTGCTTTTAACCCCCACTAGTGGTCGAAAAAGGGTTAAAAGTGCCCGGAAAGAGCCGCTGAAGAGTCGCTTTGCCAGCTCTGCCCATTGATTTCAATGGGCAGGGGTGCTGTAGGAGCGGTGTATACACTGCTCTTACAGCACCTCACAAGGTGCTGCTTGCAGGACTTTTTTGGCGTCCTGCCAGCGCACCGCTCCAGTGTGACAGGAGAGGCTTGTTACAGGCACTATAGCGTCTGTAAAGTGCCTCAGTGTGAAAGCAGCCTTAGAGCCCTTTCACACCGAGCCGCCCATAGCGTCGGCGGATTAGCGGCGCATTTTGGTCGCTGGCTGGGCACTTTTACCCCCAGCTAGCGGCTGAGAAAGGGTTAAAACCGCCTGCTATAGCGGCGTTTTGCCGGCGGTATCCCAACGCTGCCCCATTGATTTCAATGGGGAGCAGCGGTTGAGGAGCGGTAAACACACCGGTCCTTCACCGCTCCAAAGAAGCTGCCGACAGGACTTTTCCTGACGTCCTGCCAGCGCAGAGCTCCGGTGTGAAAGCCCTCGGGCTTTCACACTGAAGACAATGCTGCAGCTGTTTGAGGGCGGATTGCAGGCACTATTTTTAATGCTATAGCGCCTGCAAAATGCCCTTGGTGTGAAAGGGGTCTTAGACTACATTTTTACTAGCCTCCTACGTTTGGTTCATTTAAACTGAAATTAGAGGGGGTCACGCCTGCTGTTATGTACTTCTCACCACACTGAGATCACATCAACATCAGTCTCCCAATTGATCCAATGATGATTAACAGCAAAAAAAAAAAAAAAGAGGATGAGATCTTTGTATATTGCAATTAATCTTTACTTCAAAAATCCATCTTCATATACAATAAAATGATCCAACAGACAACTGTACAGTTACAAGCAGCGCTTTGCTCTCTTTCTCAAGCAATGGCAACACATGGCTCGAGAAAAATCAAAGCGCTGCTTGTAACTGTACAGTTGCCTGTTGGATCATTTATTGTATATGAAGACTTTGTAATACACAGAGGACTCATCCTCATTTTTTGGTTTAAATGCAGAAGAAATCGGGGGATTAAAGACATTTTCTGAGCTACTGTGCAGCAAAATATACAACTAAAACTATACACACACCAATTGCAGGGTTACTTCAGGCTGAGAGCAACTGCTGGTGTCAGGGGTCAAAGTAAATACTTCAAAGTTGGCAGAACTTGTAAACTGACCCCTCCTAAAAGCAAAGATTCATTCTGGAGCCATTGTGTTTAGAAGCCATTATCTACTAGAATATCTGTAGTATCACTTTTGTTTTTTCTTGCTTTATTCTTTGCTAGATATTATATATCAATCATATAAAAATATAGGCAGTAATTACACTGATATAGGGTTTCAGTTCGGATCTCTGTGGTCCCTCTACCCTCAGCCAGACATCTAATTTTCTCTACAAATAGACTTCTATAGTCACTTCCATGAATCCCATTGGCAAAGCTGCAATCTTTTCACTTCCAGCTAATAGAGCCATGAAAGAATGAAAAGATTCTTTTAAATGGTGGGCGGTATTTCTGTGCTCCAGGCTCAATCAGTACGAACGCTTTGCAAAATAAAATTCAATGACTATTTCATATTAAATAACTTAATATTTGCAAAAAGTCTTCTTGAAGAAACAGAGTCCTCTCAGTTGGAAAGAAATGATAAAATAAATTGCTGCAAAGTGCTTAAACAGTATCATGAATCTGACCTGAAGTTTATCTTCTTCCAGGAGGAGGGGGAGAGTGCCCTTTGCTTAAAGCAAACAGGGGATTTTCTCCTCTGCTGATGCTGCAAAAGCTGAAAGTTTTCTTCTCCTATCGGAGTTCACAGTATGAATATAAACACTAGCCTGTCTTCAAAACAAAGGCAAAGTAGTGCACTGAAGGCTGTCACACAAGGTCATATCAAGGTTGTGCACCCTCTCACCACATTCCAGTGCCCGGCTTCCTGTGTTTTGCCAATACACATACAAATTCAATCCATCTCTACATGCCCGGTCAGAATTTTATGCAGGGTTATGGGGAACAGTAGAGCCGTAACAAACAAAACAGAAGAGTACATGTGCATATATTCACATGAGCATTTTCTAATGGGGAGGAGGGTTGACTATACAAATTAAACACTTTTTCAAACCCCATACTTTTTTCAGAATCATACTTACCTAGGTGAATGCAGCAGTCCCACCACTGTCTCTAACGCTGAGAACCAAGCGATCAAACACTGCTGATCGCTTAGTTCTGTCATTGTCACTGGAGAGCTGGACTGTGGAGGGGGCGGGAGCATCCAGACTTCATTGTCACAATCTTGCCCGAGCCTGGATCGGCTCTGTGGCTTTAGCCCTTTGTCTGCTGAAAACAGGCCACAGGAGTACAGAACTAACAGCACTCCTGTGATCCACAGGAGAAGTACATCCAAACAAGCTTTGGCAGTACTTCTCCTTTAAGGATGGTTTAGTCTGTTAAAAGCTACAGCCAGCACTCTCATTAATCACTTCCCCCAGGTTGAGGTCATATGACATCGGGGACTTAAATTGGTGATATAGGAATGATGCCTGCGGCTGTTTAGCCCCTTGATTGCTTTTACAAGTGGTGGGAGGTGATATCCCTGCAACGTCCATGCGATCAGGGAGCCAGAGAATGAATCCACCGGTGGCTTACCATAGAGCTGGCCAGGGACCAGATGGTTACCGGCCAGCTCTATGACCTTCTGAGGCTGGAAGCAACATCAGGACGTCGTTTTTTTCCTCAGGCTTTCCAGCGTAGAGTAGAAATGCTGGGACTTATAGACCCCAGATCTCTCTGTAAAGAGGACCTGTCATGGTCTATTCCTATTACAAGGGATGTTTACAATCCTTGTCATATGAATAAATGTAAATATATATATTTTTTTTATTTTTTTTTTAATTAAAAAAAGGGAAAGTTAAAAAAAAAAAAAAAAAAAAAAAAAAAGACCCCCCCCCCATACAGTAGCGAATGCATATGTAGGCCACGCCCGCAGATGTAAACAACATTCAAACCACACATGTGCGGTATGGCCGTGATTGTTGGAATGAGAGCAATATTCTAGCACTAGACCTCCTCTAACGCTAAACTGGTAATCTGTATAAACTTATAAAAGCGTAGCCTTTGGAGATTTTTTTAAGTACCAAAGTTTGGCGCCATACCATGCGTGCACTTAATTTTAAAGCGTGATACGTTGGGTATCCATTTACTCGGCGTAACATCTTTCACAAAATTGGGGTAAACTGTGTTTTGTTTTTTAATAATCTGTGAAAACATTTTTTTCTAAAAAAAAAAAAAAATTGCAGCGCAAATACGGTGTGATAAAAAATAGCAACAACCGCCATTTTTCCCTAGGGTCTCTGCTAAAAAAAAAACAACAGGTAGTTAAAGTACAACAATGGAGGAAAGAATGACGTAGACCACTACTGCTTACTTCTACTTTTGAGACTGTTTGTTTACCACCTGCCATACATTATACAATTTTTCTTTAGGTTTAACCTCATAAATGGTTTTGGTAAATCTAAACACTTTCAATTTGTATGTAGTCAGGTAGGCCCTTGCACTACATAGTTGAAAGTAAATCTAAAGGAAATTAAATAAGAAAATTGTGTAATGTATGGCCAGCTTTAGTGTGGCTGGGAAGCCTGCTAAATGATTATTAAAAGCTACAGTCACCACTACAATTAAAGAACAAATGGTCAGGAGAGAACCATGTAGACTGCCACTGCTTATCTCTACTTTTGAAAAAACTTTCTTGACCTATTGTGTCATCTTGATTTATTGTGGCTGGCCTGAAACAATTAGTGAGGGGGAATTCCGACACCCCTATTCTGAGTCAGACAGCCATACAAATAGCATTTTCAATAGACCAGCAGTGGCAGCGCCCATTCTTCTCACACGACAGGTGTACTTGTCTTAAAGTGTTGCTAAACCCAAACAGGTCTGGATAAGACAGAGTTACTGGAGTCAGGCTGCATATGCTCAGTTTGGTGTGTATTGCTAGAGTTGTTTTTTTTTTTCTTTTCTTTAGGAGTGCATGTGATCAGCACAGGGTCAAACCAGCACTGACCAGACAGAGGGCCAGGAGTCCTGCATCCTGACAGGGCAGCCAGTGCAGTATGAAAACTCCTACTACAAGCTTTAACCAGGCGCTGATAGAAGTCACAAGACTGCTATATACTGCCAACAAAAGCTATTTAGCAGTTTATATTTACTAAAATAAATTGCATTTCCATGTTCTGTGTACTGCAGGGTCCTGGGTTTAGTAACACCAAGTACTGGGAATAGTCTGGAGCTGAAGGGTGCTTTAGGGGTTCCAAGGAAGAATCTGATGCTTCAAGCTAGGATTGGAAAGCCAAGAACGAATTATATCTATGGCCAAAAGGTGATATTAAAATCAAACTTTTATCTGATGCTCAGTGATCTAAGGGCCTTTTATTACATTAATGTCAGTGTTAGCTTGGCAATGTTATCTACCCACCACAATCATTGCTAGGTGATCTGAAACCAATTCTGTAAATTAGTTTTCTTTCCAGAATGTAGAACGCATATTTTTTTTCAACAACTAACAAAAAGGTGCTCCTCAAGAGTATTGCTACCATCCCTCATGTGCCACTACTCTGGCATACAAATAGCATGCCTACCCTCTACTCCATCAGGCTGTAATAAGCCAACCTATCCCAACAAAGAGGCTGTATATTAAACTGTACTATAGAAAGTAAATACAAAAATCCCTCATAGACCATCATCTGGAAAACCAACTTCTACAGTTATACATAAACTGATTTTTAAAACCAATGGGGTATAAAAAATAATTTGTTATAAGAAGCACACCTTGCCTCACTTTTTTTTTTTTTTTTTTTAACTATTTGTTAACACTCGCTACTTAAAATTTTGCTGCCATCAATATTCCTTTGCTGGTACTCTGTTAAAATAAAAGATTTATGAAAGTCACTGCTGAACCAGGCAGTAAAAAATACAGCCATCCTCATTGCCTTGTCTTGAGCAATTCATTTCCCATCAAGCTGTGATCACACCACTGAATGGAACCTGGAAATGAATACAACTGACTGTCAAAAGGTTGACTAAAGCACAGGAAGCTGGAAATAAACCTTAGTCAATGTACAAGTTTATAATGAGTCAAACACCTCCAGCAGAAAGGGTTCCAGCAATGACGTTAACAGGATAAGGGAGTGGCCCAGACTATCTCCCCACGCTGCTATAGTCATACTTCTGTAAAGAATGATGGATTACTGAAAGCATTGCCTGATACAGGTACATACCAATACAGGATTACAGACATCACTGGACACTTGTTTAGCTGATTACCAATTCAACCATAATGAAGCAGTTTGTGTCTATTGGTTGACTGCACCATTAAGAACACTGTACATGTGAATATACATATGTGTACAAAAACACACACACACACACACACACACACACACACACACACACACACACACACAAAAAACAGGGGCAGTTTTTGTAGCTCCAATGTAAGGCTAAGTAAATCTATGGTCAATCCAAAGGGTTGATTTTTTTTTTTTTATCTATTAAAATGCATATAAAAAAGTAACCACATTTTGTAGAAAAATAGCTTTACAATACGCTTGTCTTGCATGAAAATATGATACATGCTGCTTACTGCAAGCAACACACACTGGACGTCATCCGGTAAAACATTACAGACTAGTGTCCGCTTTAGTGCCCATTTAAAAACAGTGGGGAACTCCATCCCTTTACCAGAATTGCACACTAGAATAAGGGATGTCCAACTAACGGCATACTTAACAGGTTAATTACAGGATACCTTGGAACAATTTAATAAGGTCTGGGGGCTATGGAACCTTAAAGGGACACTCACTCTGAGAAGGCAGTTTGAGTTCAAGGAGGCCATCTAATCTCCATACAGTAAGATCAGTGCTTTTGACGACCTTTTTCTTTTCCCTTTTTGTTATTACTGTCTATTCAAGCTAATGTTACCGATCTTTATGTTGTTTTTAAACCAAATGATTCATGTGGACATTTGTCTGTGTTATCGAGTAGTGACTGCAACTGGTTGCATTCATTTTTAAATAGATTAACTAGGGTAACTCAAATTGTCCATTTATGCAGTATGTGCAAAACCTAATGTGGATCCAGGTAAGTACTTCAATATTTACAGTACTTGCTATGCCTGAGCTGGATTGCATAGACTTAGTCATACAATAATGGATCACTCCATAGATCTCTGGACACTTTGGGGTTGATTTACTAAAACTAGAGGGTGCAAAACCTGGTGCAGCTCTGCATAGTAACCAATCAGCATCATAAAATTATGACAAAAGGATGGTCACTTCAATCTTTAAGGATTCTTCAGGACTCACTTCAGGCCACTCACCATGCAAGAAACACAGACCCCTTATAAATGTCCTATGCTCTCAGAAAAGACAGGTATCATGTATCCCCCTTAATGTTCTTCTTCCCCACAGATGCAAGTCTGGAATCACAATGGGTATGAAGAACAGAGCTTACTTTGGGTATGAATGCTTCTACAAGCTTTTTTAGGCAGAGAAATAAAAGTTCAAATGCCTGTAAAAACTGGGTTTTTTTTTACCTGCAGGGTGCATGAGCCCTTACAGTACAGGCTGCAGACAAGGTAAATGTAAGCAAAGTATTATTTACAAACACTTCATTTTGCTACCCCATCTAACAATAACCTCTTTATTGCTTCCTTTTTCATTCCACACAGCTCTAGCAATCTCTAGACAGCAGCTGTAAAAATTCATACCGATAGGAGTGGTTCTTACACAATCTGTCTGGATATAATGACATCATACCTTCTTGATTGGCTAGAACTATTATCTTTTAAAAAGGTAAAGGTCAGCCAACAGAAAAAATAAATAATTTCTGGGAAAAGCATAGATGAAGGAAGCTAAAGTGAAAATAAAACTAATTTGTTTACACAGGGTTTCACAGCTGCTATCTATGGAATGCTATGAGAGGTATGATACAAGAAATAGAGAAAAAGTGCACAGAACAATCTCTACAGACTGGTAAGGTTATATGGGATAGTGAGAGGAATGGCATTGGTTTGGCACTCCTATGCTAGAGGGAGACTTGGGAGGGGACTGCAGTCTCCTAAGGGCCAGTACACACTGGTACATTGCCTTAGAGCAAGTGCTGGCTGTCCTTTTTGACAGCAAAGACTTACCAAAAATAACGGTTGGCAGAGTGGCAGTGAGAGACGTTTTAGAGCATTCGCTGTAAGTCATCAATCCTTGATGGCTTAAAAGAAATCTGATATCAGAGAAAAACGGAAGCTGCAACTGCTGAGGTTTCCACTTTCAGCAAGTGGTTAATAATGGTAATCACCTTATTTCTTTAAAAACTTGCCTACTGGGCACTTTTACTCCCTTCTTGCCCAGGCCAATTTTCAGCTATCAGCACTGTCACACTTTGAATGACAATTGCGTGGTCATGTTACACTGTACCCATATGAAATAATTTTTTTTTTTTTTTTACACAAATAAAGCTTTCTTTTGGCAATATTTAATTACCACTGGGTTTTTTAATGCTTTGCTAAATAAATGATATAAAGAAAAAAAAAAAAAAAGAAAGGCAGGCCATAAAAACCAATCGAAAATTCTTGTCGATCGATTTGGTTTTTGCATCGTTCATGTGCCAGCAGTGATATGCTATTTTCATGCCACAAATCGTAAGTGCCTCCATCAGGATGGGTTTTTCTGAAAAAACAAAAACGATGGCACAATTGTTTGCGCCATTTTCCATCATCAGAGTGTATGGTTTTTGACTCAACTATGGCCGGCTTAAGGCCAGCACTTCTAGACTTGAGGGTGATAAGCTATGCAAACACAAACCTCCTCCTTCAGGCACAAGATTTGCTGCGACCCCTCCACTTTCCCAAAAGTCCAGTTTAAAGTGGGAGTCCGGCGACCAATCTTTTTTTTTTTTTTTTTTTTTTTTTTTTTTTAGGTCATTGAGACACTTTGCTAATCCCAAAATAATACTCAGTTTGGGTGTAATATTTCCACCTCTGTCTGTTTTCGTACTGAAGAATAACTTTAAAAATGTGATTCTGGCTGTTTCCATCTTGCTTGTGGGCATGTGAAGCCCACAAGCATTGATTTCCTGGATGCGGTGAATGCTGTTCATTCACAGCTTGTTCACGTGCATGATCATTATTCCTGCACTGAATCTTGGGAAGCCTGACACTAATCTCCCAGGAGACAGTGCGGCGCTGGGGAAAGGCAATAAACACGCCTACTCCCATGGGAGGAGAGACAGGAAGTGCCAAAATAAAGTACAATATAAAGGTAATTACAGAGATAAAAAAAATTTCAGTGCGGCATTTGAACATCTATGCAATTAACTGAAAGGGGTAAGATTAAGTTAAAATTTGAGTGGAATCCCGCTTTAAAGCTATGGGGGAAATGTTGGGTGGGGAGGCTGTAGCATGTTGGCTAAAAACAAACAGTTCATGTGCCTCCCACAAGATGTAAAATTGTCAGAAAATTGCCAGATCAGGCAATTGTCATGTCAAACATGGATTTTTTTTCTTTATCTCTAAAAAAGGGACTGTGGTAGCTTTGATGTGTTCAAGAGATATAATGGCTGCAGTTAATTCAGTTTCCTGCTCAGCTATGCCCACCTAAAGACTTCACTAAAAAGCCCCCCCCCCCCCCCCCTTTAATACAAACAAGAAACTTTCAAGAACCTCGACTGATCCTAACAAGAAATGTAAGTTAGCCGAAACTGGTCAGTTCACTTTCACAACATGATGTACTTACAAAAAATGCAGAGAAAAACGTTCTCAGATTTCACGAGCATCAAGGCAATCTGACCTAGGCTTTCCAGACTATTGAGAAGCTAAAAAGAAAAAAACTTACCCTTTACACTCAGATACCATACTAAGGGCAAGTTTACACCAATTGTGCTGTGCATTCTTGTTCAATTCCCATGCAATCCAGGTAAAGTGGGACTTCAGACCATTCATTTGAATGGGCTGAAATCGCACCGGACCGCAACAAAAGTAATGCAGGCACTAAAAAAAAAAAAAAAAAAAAATAATAAAGAAAAAACAAAAAAAAACACAGGAACCGGATCACATGATACTAACTACACCTAGCGATCCTGTGCAGGCAAATGCACCAAGCTTGCGACTTGCGTTTGTGTTGTTAAAGTTAACAGACACCGGCTGCAGATCGCAAGTGTAGTGCGCTCTGAATGCAGTGCAGGCAACGCACAAGCAATGCGGGTTTCCGGCACCACATTCTTGTGTGCACCAGTCCTTGAACTGGATTTCTGTAATTGGGAGTTTTATCTCAGTCTAAAAAAGGAAAAAAAAAAAAAAAAAAAAAAAGATACATGCTATGATACTACAGAAAATTGTTTATCGTTTCCCCACATACAACACCACATTTATCCAATTCACATTACAGGCAAATTAAATTAATGGTAACGTTGCTGAAAAAATTACGCTCATCAACCTGATTGCATGGTTCTCACAAAAAAAAAAAAAAAAAAAGTAAGAAAACACAAGCACACACACTACAACCATCCCTAAAAAGCTCTCACCAAAAAGGTAAAAAGGCTTACTAACAACTTCAGCCGTGGATGGATTTACCCACTTCATGACCAGGCCATGTTTTGTGATACGGCACTGGGTCACTTTAACTAACAATTGCGCGGTTGTGCGACGCTGTACCCAAACGAAATTGATGTCCTTTTATTCCCACAAATAGAGTTTTCTTTTGATGGCATTTCATTACCTCTGAAGTGTTTATTTTTTGTACTATAAACAAAAAAAAAATTACAATTTTGAAACTATATTTACTTTTTGCTATAATATCATATATAATATATAATATCAAAAAAAAAAAAAAAAAAAAAAATTTTCCTCAGGTTTAGTTTAGGCCAATATAGATTCTGCTACATATTTTTGGTAAAAAAAAAAAAAACCCAATTAGCGTATATTGATTCGTTTGCTCAAAAGTTATCGCGTCTACAAAATAGGGGTTAGATTTATGGCACTTATTTCTTTTTTTTTTTTTTACTAGTAATGGCAGTGATCTGCGATTTTTAGTGGGACTGCGACATTGCGGCGGACAGATCGGACACTTTTGACACTTTTTGGGACCAGTGACATTTATACAGCGATCGGTGCTATAAAAATGCACCGATCGCTGTATAAATGTCAATGGCAGGGCAAGGGTTAACACTAGTGGTGATCAAGGGGTTAAATGTGTTCCCTGGGAGGGGTTCCTAACTGTATGGGGGCTGGGCTGACTGGAGGAGGAGAGAGATCGCTGTTCCTAATCACTAGGAACAGACGATCTCACTCTACTCATCTGACAGAATGGGGATCTGTTTGTTTAAACTGGCATATACCTGTTCTGTCTCTCTCTGGAGCGATCGTGGGTGTCCGCCGGACCTGCTGGTTGGCTCCCCCGCCAGCGAATGGGCAGGCGCACCCACAGATCGCTGTGTACGCACCCGACGACGTACAATGACGGCGATTCACGCAGCTGAGCCAACCTGCTGTAGTACACAACTACGGCAGCTGGTCGGCAAGCAGTTAAATCCCCAAGTAGACCCAGCGCACTTAGCAATTGCTGTGGTTTAGAAATAAAGTGTACAGGCAGCACTGAATCCACAACCCCTCTCTGTTTTGCATCCCTTCTTGCCATTTAGCCCTGTCCCTATCCTGCTGCTTTTGTACTAGGTTTGTTTTTGGAGATTGTGGGTTCAGCGATTTTCACAGTAAAAATGGACCAGAGGAGGAACAGGACTAAGGCTCTATTCAAACCTGAGCGTAGCAATTTACTGTTTTTCCAGGCATTTTTTGTAAGCGTTTTTGCAGCTTTTTACATGCATTTTTAAAGCATTTTACAACTTCAGACATTTCTGTTTAGCGAATAGAAAGCACTAAGGGGAGGAGAGGGAGAGGAAATTAGGGGTGGAGAACTGCTGTTTGAGCAGAAAACGAGTGACAAAAACACTCGTAAAATGCTCAGGCGTTTCCATTGAAGTCTATGGGGCCAAAACTGCTTGTAGCCCTAGTTCACACTGGAGTGTTTTGACATGCGATTTGTCATGTCAAATCGCATGTCAGATTGGCGGCAATTGCCGTCAATAGCACCGCTCTAATTGGTGCGACGCCGCATTTGTGGTGCTGCACCGATTTCAAAAAGTAGTTTCTGTACTACTTTTTGCGATTTCGTGCTGCAATTTACATTGACATCTGTGTAGAAACCTGCACAGATGTCTCTGAAATCGCGGCCGAAATCGGGACTGACACGCGGGAGTGAAATCCTGCGAGTTCAGCTGAACTCACACGGCTTCATTCCCGCAGCTCAGTGTGAACCTGGGCATAATATGCTAAAAAAGAAGCGCATGTACTTTTTTTTTTAAGCGACAGGCATTTTGCTTTAGGCAACACAATGCTCATATGTGAACAGAGGCTATTGAAATGAATGGGATTTGGCTTGTTGAGCGTTTTAGAGCTACAAGCAGAACATCACTCAGGTCTGAAATGAGGCCTAAACAGCAAGCATGGCTGCAGATGTACAGAGGAGGTAGGGGTTATGTGTCTGACCCGCCCCTTCCCACCGTGCTGTAGCGGTAGGTGGGTAAGGTAAGTGTGAGTGGGTCACAGAGGCCAAGTAAAAAATTCTCCCAACTTCTGATCTAATCAATCTAATAAAACCATCAGCGTGTAATTTGTAGCCTTCCTGTGTTAAAATCCTCTAAAGCTCCAGACCATACAATTACCAAAATATCAGATGGCAGACAAAAGTAGGCCTGCCAAAAGTTTGAAGCCCAACTCCAGACATTTGGTTAAAAAAAAAAAAAAAAAAAAAAAAAAAAAAAAAACCACACACACAAGTTTTGACTGCTTTAGGGATTTCCCCCTTTTTCCCCCTCCGAGTCGTCAGAGGCACAGGACACCCACCAATGAGGACATAAAACAAAAGCAGAAGTTTCAGGAGGCACCTTCAGTACAGAAATTTCTGCTTGCTGGCTGCAAGATACCATGGGATATATGTTATCCTAGAAGTTAAAGCAGAAGTCCGCCCACCACTGCTAAAATTAAAAGCCAGCAAATGCTGACTTAATAATCGGACACTTACCTGTCCTGGAGTCCAGCGATATCGGCACCGCAGCTTTTGTTTCCATCAGCTGTTGGGTGCATGCCGCCTCCATTGCGCATAAGGGAACCTACTGTGCATGTGCAAGGCTCCGCTCCTCTCTCCTACTGGCCCAGCGGCTGGGGAAGGAGCAGGGAGGAGGAGGGAGCGCCAGCAAAAACGCAAATACCCACGGCTGAGGCTCCAGGAAGTGGAGACAGGATACCTGTGAAAGACAGGTATCCTGTCAACACCCCACCCCTCCCAGGTGCAAATGTGGCACAGGAGGGAAGGAGTACGACGAGCAGAAGTTCCACTTTTGGGTGGAACTCCGCTTTAAAGTGAAACTTCACCCTCTCATTCAACATGGACCATTTCTAATCCTTATGCTGCTAGCATTAGTAAATAGATATGATACACGTTCCTATTTACTTGTTCTAAACTTTTTTTTGCATTTCTTCAGTTACTTCCTGGTTTCCAGGCCTAAGCAAACTAGTTCATACATCCCAGGAGTCTTCAGGGGGTTCACAGCTTAGCCCATGCCTGAGACCAGATGGATTTCAGGAAGTGAATGCTACATGAATCATCTTCCCTTACTCAAGATGGCCACTGCCAGAAATGCCAGGGGGCATTTTTCAAAGTGATTTCTCAGCATAAGGACTCATGCACATTGGACGTTAATATAACGTTATAAAAAACGCCAGTAGCTTTGCAGTACCGTTTTTCCACGTTAGCCTATTTTTTTTTTCCCAATGGATCAAAAATGTTAAAAAACGCTGGCGAGCCGTGTTCTTGAGCGTTTATCAGATGAAAAACGCCTCTCGAAACCCACTAGTTTGGGTTTTTTTTTTTTTTTGTTTTTTTGTTTTTTTACAGCCAAACGCCCCAGCCAAAAACAGTTGATAACAGCCTGTGTGCATGGACAGGCTAACATGATGGGGAGTTTATTCACTGTAGAAAAAACTTTGAAGCCAAAAACAGCAGCTGTAAAAACATCCAGTGTGCATGAGGCCTAATAAAGCATGGATGGATGGATGAATAGATGGATGGAGGAGCTTGCTTTCAATATTAAAAATGAATTTTATAGCATTTTTGGTTTGTGGTGCTCTGATGCAGTGCAGTTTCACTTTAAAAAGAAAACCAAAAGGAACCAATCAGAGGAGAAGCTGCAAAGCATGCAGGGAATCCAGGATGTTGTGGAAAGATGGCCAGCAAACATGCCGCAATCACAACATGAAAGGAGATTTTTCAAGTAAGCTTATATTGGATTGTCAAAAATTAGCCATCATTTATGCCATCACATGCTGATATTATACAATAAAAGTGTATGCAGCGACTATAGAACTATTAAAAATGTTTTGACCCAGAACCACCAAGAAAGTGGATCTGAAGAGACAGGTAAAAAATCCTTAACGGCATACTTGTTCTGAATTAGTAACTTTATATGTGCTAGAGCAGCCTTTTTCAACTGGCGTGCCTTGGCAAAATGCCAAAAAATTGCCCAAAAACTGTATACAAGCCAGTGGGTGGATGAAGCCTGCCTTTTAGTTACACAAAACCACAGGTTCTCTAGCTGCCAGCATCCTAACGACCAATGGCATCATCAGCTGATATGGAGGATGTCATTCGCCTGCATAGCATCCTTGTTTAACCCTCCCCTGCTCCTCTCCATTAGTGCTGGGGTCATATTAGCTGAGTGATGGAGAAAAACTGAGGGAGAAGAGAAACATTAGAATACTAGTCAGTACCAGTTTGCAAAAGTGTATTTGCTTTGGAAAATTAAAATTGGGTGTCCTACCTGTGTGGATGTTGCTGCATTATGTAAAACTGTTAGAATAGAATGGGGTGCCTCGACTGAAAAAAAGGTTGAGAAACACCATGCTAGACTGACTGATTATGCCATAAAAAGCATTCCTTAATACCTATATAGAGCTAGATATTAAGCTTCTGCATGCTTTAACAGATTTTTTAAATTTTATTTCTGATCATCCTACCAATGAAATAAAGCTTCTATGCAGCCAAGCATCATTGCAAACATGTCTAAAAGTAAATCAGTCAATCATTGACACGTTAGAAGTGAAGGAATACTATGCACGCCAAACTGGAAAAACTGGAAACATAAGACTAGCGGACCAGCTGCCAAACAAGAATCAATCTGTCCATAGAGAAAAGGCGGCAATCAGAAGATTCAACCACTAAACTGTTCCCTAGAACAATTGTGGCAGAATCCAGTACACTCATAGCCGTTACATATATGCAGGGAGATACACGGGTCAAAGGGGCACCGGACTTCGAACGCCTAGTTTTCATACAAATAAAACAAAGCCTACCAGTTCTAGATTTTTCCGACTAGACAGTCCTTGGTTCCTTTAAACTGGCCATATTCCAATCTCAGCAAGTTCAGCAGAAACCAGCTGAAATGCGATGGGAGAATTGAGAGATTGTCCACAGGTTACAGGAAAGAAAATCTCTCAGTCTATGGTGACTTTAGTCTCTTCAGTGCTGTTAAAGTGATTGTTATTTTTTTATAGGAAAAAAAACGAGACTTTTACAAAGATGTTATACTTACCTGTTCTGTTGCAGTGGCTCTGCACAGAGCTGCACAGATCCTCATTCTCTTGGGTCCCTCCCTCCTGTTGAGCACCCAGGTCCATTCAGACACATAGGAGAGAGAGGGGGTGGGGCTGATTGGTTAGCCGACTTTGATTGACAGTGGTGGCAGCCAATTGCACCCCTGCTGTGTCTCAGCCAATAAGGAGCGAGGATCTCGGACGACTGAGACATTCGTGGACATTGCTGGACAGAGTGACCTCAGGTAAGTGTTAGAGGGGTTGCTGCACACAAAAGGCTTTTTAACTTAATGCAGAGAATACATTAAAGTTAAAAAAACCTTCTGACTTTACAATCCCTTTAAGTTTACCTTGGAGACAAACTCCAATATTCCAATCCTACAAATATTATCTTGAGTCTCAACTTTGACTGGTACAGGTCTAAACTCTGCTCTCCCTTTGCTTCCCATTTAGGCTACTTTAACACTGAAAGCGCCGCTACTTTTGGCGTCGATTTAGCTGCACTTTTTGGCCGCTAGTTGGGCCCTACTAACCCCCGCCAGTGGCCAAATAAAGGGTTAAAAGCGCCCGTGCTGCGGCACTGCCGAAGCGATTTGCAGGCGCTTCAGCAGCGCTGCCCATTTATTCTAATAGGAGCGCTATATACAGCGCTCCTAAACTGCCCCAAAAGATGCTGCTTGCAGGACTTTTTCTAACGTCCCACAAGCACACCGTCCCAGTGTGAAAGCATTCGGGCCTTTTACATTGGGGAGGTGTTTTTCAGGCACTAAAACGCCTGAAAAACATCTGTGTGAAAGTAGCCTTAATCATAGCTTGCCATACAGATCTTACATTTCTTCCTTCTTTAGGCCCAGTTCACACTTGTACAATGCCAGACATCACATGTAATTCGCAGCGCACTGCTGTTCGCAATTACATGCGATGTCTGTGCGGTGCGATATCAGCCATACAGATAGTATGACTGATATCGCACCGCATTCAGTCCAAACACGCACAGGACCCTTTTTTCTGTTCAGACCATAATTGGATCGCATGTGTGTTCACACATATTTTATTTATTTATTTCAGGTACTTATATAGCGCTGTCAATTTACGCAGCACTTTACATATACATTGTATATTCACATCAGTCCCTAAACCCTGAAGGAGCTTACAATCTAAGGTCCCTAACACACATTCATACATACTAGGGACAATTTATACAGGATCCAATTAACCTATCAGCATGTCTTTGGAGTGTGGGAGGAAACCGGAGTACCCGGAGGAAACCCACGCAGGCACAGGGAGAACATGCAAACTCCAGGCAGGTAGTGCCGTGGTTGGGATTCAAACCAGCGACCCTTCTTACTGCTAGGCGAGAGTGCTACCACTACACCACTGTGCCGCCCATACATATGCGATCCGATTCATGTCCAAACTGTCAGTTCGCAGTGCGATATGCAAGCTGAACTGGGGGGGTGTCATTAACAATGTATTGACACTCCCCAGCAATTCGCATATGGCAGTGTGAGCTGACATGCAAGTCGGTGCGATGTGGGAACCCGCAGTGGATTCACGGTGTTCCCGCATCGCACAAGTGTGAACCGGGCCTTAAACTGACTGAATCTTATCAGATGAGCACAAGGAATTTTAAACTGAACTTGTGTATTTCCATTACAGAGCAAAACAAAAAGATTCATCTGAACTTTGTCCACCAACAGCACATATTTCCCTCTCCTTTGCTCTGCTCCATTCCGCTACACAATATATCAATTACCCAAACCCTCCTTTATCAAGCATCTTTTTGTAAAATCAAGACTAGCAAACAAAAAAAAAAAAAAAAATTTTTTATTATAATCTGGCTTCTGAAATATTGATGTGCCCCCCCCCCACCCCCAGAAGTTTTAGCTAGAACCCATCAATAAAATAATGGTCTGTAGACACTGAAGCATTATTCCTACTGAAGCTTAGCAGCACAATGACTTTATTTAAAGTTTATAGAGGCCTATAAACATGCGAGCGATACTACCTATGCTGTCTTTGTGCCCTAAGGTAATAAGAACAGAAAAAAGAAAAAGGAATTGGAAGCAAAGCACAATTTAAAGTTTAGAGCCAATATCTCTTACCTGAACCCTGTAAATACCTTATGGTAAAGATGGTCCTGCACTCCTAACCATAAATACAACTCAAATGAACCATACAATGAAGATCTCCATCTGTGTTCTATCCCAGTTTGTTTTTTTCTAAACGAGAATCAAATGAAATGAGCAGGGTCTTTCTTGATCTGACACCCCCCCCCCCCCCCAGAACCATCTGAGCATCTGTTCTTTAACAGCAAATTTTGAACGTAGAAGTGAAAAAAATACTAAAAAAAAAAAAAAAAATCTTAAGATTATGTTGTAATAGGTGCTTGGGAAACAGTATATACATAAAACAGCAAATAAAAAATAAAAATACCTAATTAAAATTAGCCTGAAAAACATATAATGGAGACACAAACTGGAAATAAAATATTACATATACAGCCTAAAACTGTGTAAGGCCCCTTTCACACTGGCGCGGTGAGTGCGTTGGCGGTAAAGTGCTGCTATTTTTAGCGGCGCTTTACCGTCAATTTCACTGTGCTATTCGGCTGCTAGCGGGGCGCTTTTACCCCCCGCTAGCGGGCGAGAAAGGGTTAAAACCACCGCAAAGCCCTGCTGCACCAGCCGGTGGTATAGCCGCGCTGCTCCATTGATGCTGCTAACAGGACTTTTTCTTGCGTCCTGCCAGCACACCGCTCCAGCGTGAAAGCCCTCGGGGCTTTCATACTGGAGAGACAGCAGCGGCTCTTTTAGGGCGCTTTGCAGGCGCTATTTTTAGCTTTATCGCGCCTGCAAAGTGCTCCAGTGTGAAAGGGGTCTTAAAGCCAACACCAAAAATGTTATATTGCAGCTAAACAATCATTCACAATGTTTGTGGCATTTGTTTTCTTTTGTTTAGGTTTTTTCCCCCCTCTGTTTTCACCTGGTGATTTGGCCAGTAACCCCCTTCTGTATTAGAGAGCCCCTACTCTGGATGGAGAAAAGGGGGTACCTTTGGACAGAAGCATCGTCAGTCTGGGGGGAGGGGAGTGTTAAATGTACTCAAAGTTTTAAATACACTAACAAATTAAACCTAAACTCCAGCGAATACTTTCTAATCAGTTACAGCAAACAGTCGTGTTTCCTTTTGGGATAAAGGTTTTACATAAATAAAGCGCAACATCGTAAGCAACCCTGTCAGTGGGAAATGGTTTGTCTCAATTCTCCCAAGCTAAATTTTCATGAGAGCTTCTTTTGAAAAAACAGACTTACTGGCCAGATCACCAGATGAAAATAAAAGAAAAAAATGCATGCAGACATTACATCTAAGAATTGGTAAGCTATAATAAAGATTTGCTTTTGGCCTTGTTACCTCTTTAATGAGATTCAAGAAATAACCACCGTTTAAAAGACACTGACCAGTATTGACTTTTAGCAACAGAGACAGTCAACAAATTAGAAACCAATGCAGGGCTTTCTTATTAGAAGCTCAGCATCCTTCGGTAACCAACTGTTCCAGATACACCCTGTATTAAACCTTTATTTACAAAATAAGAGATTTCATACAAAAAGAAAAAACAGTCAGGCCGGGTTCACACTGCTCTGACATGAAAGTGGCGTGACTTTGCCAGGCAACTTCAATGCAAATTCAGGGAATACCTGTGTAATCTTCCTGTAATGTCGGATCCAAATCACATTAATTAAATTAAGGATCCAACTTACATGCAACTTCCATTCAATTTTATGGGCTGAAATCGGACCAAAGTAGTGCAGGGACCTTTTCCAAAGTCAGACCAGTTAAGACAGCTCTCATAGGGAAACATTGAATGTTACATGTCATGCGACATGTGCTCTCAGATTCGGAGAGCTTGCCTCACCAGTGTGAAATGGGCCTAAGTGGAAAGAAAAAAAAAAAAGAAAAAGAATCTGTGCTCTCAGATTCGGAGATTCCAGATTCCACACAATAGTGTGGAAAAAAAAAAAAAAAAAAAAAAAAAAAAAAAAAACACACCACACATACAAGCCTACACGGGTGCCCCCAGGGAAAGCGGCTTTCCGTGGGGGCACCCCAGAAGAAGAGGATCGGGGCTGCTCTGTGCAAAATGATTGCACAGAGCAGCCCCGATCCTCTTCTTCTGGGGTGCCCCCACGGAAAGCCGCTTTCCCTGGGGGCACCCGTGTAGTTTTGATCCCGTGTCCCACTGCTGCCTCCAATGACACAGACAGCAGGATTCTGCCAACCCCCACGTCACTGGATTTGATTAACAGTGTGAGCCAATGGCTCCTGCTGAGATCAATCTGTCCAAGGAGAAGAGAGAAGAGAGACTAGCTGGAGCCGCTGCAAACATCTCTTCACCTTAATGCAGAGAAAGCAATAAAGTGAAAAACTTTGAGGCTTTACAACCACTTGTAAAGAAAAAAAAAGATGTTCACTTATAAAGTGAAAAAAATTATTTAAAAATGGTTTACCATTTAGGTGCGGTGATAACTCCAGAAGTGAAGAGCGTCACTCTCTGTCTAAGGGATCTGTGTCCTGTGTGTACTGTGCTGGCAAATCTCATAAATCTATTTTAAACCAGAGTTGAACAGTTCTAATAAGAGTTGAATATTTAGAAGCTGGGCTTATTGCACTGTATTTTAACAAGAAAAAAAAAAAAAAAAAAAAAAAAAAAAAGGAAAAAGAAAAAAAAAAAAAACACTCATCTTGTCCTGGGCCTGTTAGGACAGATTGACACTGACGTCTAAGGAAAAAAAAAAAAAAAAAAAAAAAAAAAAAAAAAAAAAAAAAGGTAAAAATGTTTAAAAAATGCGGTGCGACTCGAATACAAACATTGGGGTTCTCTCAAAATTTGAGAAAACAGCAAATTAAAAAGAAACTGGATTTCATACTGTGCTCAACAAAACATAAAATACAAACATGAATAAACAAACAATGAATATATTAACCACTTAAACCCCCTTCCTGCTCAGACCAAATTTCAGCGCTGTCACTCTTTAAACGACAATTGCACAGTAATGCTACAGTTAACCCAAATGACATTTTTTACATTTTTTTTTTCACACAGAGTGCTTTCTTTTGGTGGTATTTAAGTGCTGCTGGGTTTTTTATTTTTTGCTAAATAAAATAAAAAGGGACCGAAAAAAATAAAAACCGTTTCATGCCTCATTATAAAGTTTTGAAAACAGGTCATTTTTCTCCTTCACTGATGTGCGCTGATGGGCACTGATAAGGAGGCACCAATAATCACTGATGAGGCGGCACTGGTAGGTGACCCTGATGGGCACAGAAAATGCACCTGTGGCTTTCTGTGTGAGGGACCAACGTCCCTCTGACAGAAGCCGGTGATAATACTGATTACCGAGCTTCTGTTTACATCACGTGATCAGCCATCATTGGCTGACAGCTGATCACGTGGTAAGGGGCCGGGATCGACACCTTACTCGGATCTGTGATCAGCCAAGTCTCAGACTGATGAACTTGATGAAGTTCATCAAAAGAATGTGAAAATCAGGAGTGCTTTTTTCCACCAGCCCCTAGGCAAACATTCTACTCACCAAAAGTATAGGACACCCATTGCAGGTAGTCATAGCCAGCATGTCAAGCAGAAATAGGTCTCCACCCATGAAGTTGCACACCCGTCAGGTAATGGTATGGTATATCATATAATTCAAGAAGAAAGAAGGCTCCTCATAGTGCAGCAAGTTTAAAATTCATTGTGCAACAGCTAAAAAATGCACTTACAAAAAAATCGATCATACAGGCTTATAGTAACAAGCAGGGATGCCAATCTCGTTTCACCTGTGTTCCAGGAATGGCAGAAGGCACGTGGCACCTGACACGTTTCATCAGCAACGTCTGACTTAATCAGGAGTCACGTGGTTGAACCCATCACTTCCGATTTATATTACCGCTAGAAAAGGATATCCAATCCGCTTCAATTCTCATTACGGGCTTATGGGTCAATCTAAAAACTACTACAATAGTGATCAAAACTATTTACAACTGATATGTCAACAGGGGTGTTGCTAGGTCTACAAATTATCTGGGGCTAGAGCCCATAGCAGCGTAGTAAAGAAAGTCATACGATTGGGTGGGCATACACATGTATATACAGTAATATACGCGTGTGTGTATATATCCCCAGAGAGCCCCCCACTTACATCAGGGGCCCCAGAGAGCCTCCTCCTTACATCAGGGTCCCCAGAGAGCCCCCCCCCTTGCATCAGAGTCCCCGGAGAGCCTCCCCCTTGCATCAGAGTCCCCAGAGAGCCCCCCCTTACATCAGAGTCCCCAGAGAGCCCCCCCTTACATCAGAGTCCCCAGAGAGCCTCCCCCTTGCATCAGGGTACCCAGAGAGCCTCCCCCTTGCATTAGGGTACCCAGAGAGCTCCACCCACTTACATCAGGATTCCCAGAGAGCCTCCCTCTTAAATCGGGGGGCCACAGAGAGCCTCTCCCTTAAAATCAGGGTCCCCAGAAAGCCTCCCCTCCCCTTGGGGACCCCTGCAGAGACTCGGGGCTATGGGTCCCAGATTCGGGGCTATAGCCCCAAAAGCCATCCCCTAGCAATGCCACTGTGTCAATATATTAACTGATTAATTTTTTAGCTGTTACAATACATTTTAAACTTACTGCACTATGGAGGAGCCTTCTTTCTTCTTGAATGATATGATATACCATACCATTACCTGGCGGGTGTGCAGCTTCATGGGCCGGTGACCTGGAGACCTATTTCTGCTTGACATGCTGATAGGACTACCTGTAATGGGTGTCCTATACTTTTGGTGAGTAGGATGTTTACCTAGGGCAGTGATGGTGAACCTTGGCACCCCAGATGTTTTGGAACTACATTACACTGTAGAGTCCATGAGCATCATGGGAAATGTAGTTCCAAAACATCTGGGGTGCCAAGGTTCGCTATCACTGGCCTAGGGGCTGGTGGAAGAAAGCACTCCCTATTTCACATTCATTTGATGAACTTATAAAGAAGATATCACTAGTTTGAAGTTATCCGGTGGTGGTGTACAGACATTGCACATCATTTAATATATTCACATTTGTATTTGATGTTTAGCTGAGCGTGGTATGAAATTACTGTTTTTTTCTTTTTATTACTTAGGACCTTTGAGCCTTACTATGAGCTGCTCTGTGTTTAAAATTACACACTATTATTTGTGGAGTTGATCAAGGGTCTGCAAGGGTTTTTATCCACTTTTTTTTTTTTCATCAAAAGAACAAAAATTAGAAGGATGTCTATGGTGCCGTTTAGAGGTACAGTAGTCTCTACATCCCCTATGAAAAGTGATCTCTGGTGAAATGCTTTTGAAAGGGAAGTAAAACAGGGTGATCCTGTCACCTCCCAAATGGTGAGGCATGGGCTGGGATGCTGTGTGACCCAGAACACGTGAATGACATGGGAATTGATCAGCCATGACACTACAAACTGCAGACCCAACATGTGAGCCCATCATTACACGGTAGGCAAAGTCACAGGGGATTAAAACTACACCTAGTTAAACTAGTTAAAACAAAAAAAAAAAAAATTAAAAACGTGTACAATGCCTTTAAAATTTGTGTTGACTGTGGCATATACAAGTCCAACCACCAGCTGCACGTTATCTTTTAGGAGGCCAATAAAACTGTGGCTTAGCCTGTAACCACCTCTCCCATCAATGTAACACAAACAAAAAAAAAAAAAAAAAAAAAAAAACCACTATCTTTAATAGAAGTGCACTTACACATTTTCCACAGTAAAATCGCATTAAAAGATGCAGAGCAGTTTCCCGAGCAGGCAATTTCCAAACACAGGGGTTCTGGCAGTCAGATAGTGTAAAAGGCGTCACATGCAGGCCCTGCCTCAGGCACGTTTCGTCAAAGAATTACATCTTGAGGCGAATTGGCCAATTCCCTGCATCTTTTAATGCAAGTTTACTGTGGAAAATATATAAGTGTACTTCTATTATTAAAGCGGAGTTCCACTGGTTTTTGAGTTGATTAAAAAGTCAGCAAGCTACAAAAAGTATGCTTATTTTAAATGCGCTGTTGACCATTTAATATGGTCCACATTATTTGGCAAGGAGCCAACCTTATCTTATATCACGGGTGATGTCACTGTGGTGATTAGCATTGGATGTAACAACTATTTCTTGGATTGCTTATATTTATTGGATAGGAGCAGTATTCAATTGCACTTGGATATAGGACTTTACATACACCTTATATTTTTTTGGATGTTGCACATAAATTACCCATTTTTTAGATTTATGATGGTGTAATATGGTGTATTTTTTATTTTTAAATTTGCATTATGGGCAGCACAATGGTGTAGTGGTTAGCACTTCCACCTAGAATCAAAAAGGGTCACTGGTTCAAATCTCGACCATGGCACCATCTGCTTGGAGTTTGCATGTTCTCCCTGTGCCTGCGTGGGTTTGCTCCGGGTACTACGGTTTCCTCTCACATTCTAAAGACATGCTGGTAAGTTAATCAGATCCTGTCTAAAATTGGCCCTAATATGTATGAATGTGTGTTAGGGACCTTAGGTTGTAAGCTCTTTGAGGGTAGGGACTGATGTGAATGTACAACGTATATGTAAAGTGCTGTGTAAATTGACGGCGCTATAAAAGTACCTGTAATAATAATAATAATAATAATAATAATAATAATTTCAATTTTTGCACTTTATGAATTGAGATTTTTATCATGAAATTATACTGGAGTTTTATGCACATGAAGTACGGTATATTTTCCCATCATGTTGTATTCATTTAGGGCCACAATATTTGAATTATTTATGCACAAATTTGGCATCACAGATTTTAGTGTACGCTGGTATCACAGATTTTGGCGTAGGGTGCTTTTATGTGTTAAAATCTTCCTCAGCACAGAATTATTTTTGTTTTTGGAACTTTAAGTATGCCTATGCCGTGAGAGTTAACATGACAACTTTATGGGAAAAAAAAAAAAAGTAATTTGAATTTTCCAAAAAATTGTGACAAAAAAAAAAAAAAAAAAAAAAAAAAAATTTACAAAAACTTGAAAACTCATCATGCCTCTACCTTGGGCTGTCTACTTTACAAAAAGGAGTCAATTTGAGGGGTATTTGAATGGTCTTGGCATTTTAGGACCTCAAGAAATAAGATGGGCAGTCAGTATATCGTAATTAATACATTTTCAAAAATACTTAAAAAAAAAAAAAAGCCATACTTCTTTTTTTTAAATCATACTTACCTAGGTGGATGCAGCATCAGACCAATGCTGCATCTGTCCCCCGCCATCTCTGCACTGAGAACCGAGCCAAAGAAAATCACAGATGGCACGGTTTTCACAGCTCCCCGAGAGGAGAGCTGCTGACTGTCAGCATCTCTCCTCTTTGATCCTCCACGCTCATTGGAGCGTTGAGCTGTGGGGGGGCGGGGAGGGGCCGTCTCAGCTGCTCGCTGAGATGCTGAGACTGCCATCAATCAAGGCACCTGGCAGCTCAAGACTTGGGAAGTTGGGATGACGTGCTGCCTCAACTGATGATTTCACACCGCTATCCGTTGAAAATGTGTCACAGGAGTGCAAAATGAATTGCACTCCTGTGACCCATAGGAGAAGCCCAGCCTAAAAAGCTCTGGCTGGACTTCTCCTTTAACATATTTATAAATGATACAGGGTCTGGGATTAAAAATACCATTCAGCTTTTTTAAAATGACACCAAGCTATGCAATGGAATCATGTCCTTACAGGATGTCTCCAACTTATAAGCTCATTACATTGTTTAAATTTAGAATATTCCCACACTACCAGAAAAGGAAAATAAAAAAAACACTAATTGCTGCAAACACCGGGATGGTCAATCTGTAGCCATAATCAAAGTGAATGGTGCTGCGCTCTGAGTGATACTAAACAGATAACATATACACAGTATAAAGTGCTGAATGCTTAAAGTGACTGTAAACGATCACCTTGTAAAACATTCCATTCCATTTTAAAATAGGAATGAAAGGCAAAACATTTTTGTTTAGATATAAAAATACATTATAAAGACCTTTTTTCAACCCTTTTTTATAAGTGAGCATATTCCCTCTGTTCTCAGCTGCATAAGAGCTGGGGGGAGGAGAAGCAGCAGCACACTGAGCTTGCCAGTGAATGGCTGTGCAACGGTGGCATGTCAGGACAAGTCTGATCATTGGAGGAGAGCAGACTGAGTTCCCAGCACAGCTAGAGAACTGACCACATTGTGCTCTCCTGCTTAGGGTGGTCAGTTATTAGGAAAGCAGGGGGACTGGCAGTAACACCAGAGATTTCACACCAAGGGAGCAAAACAGAGAGAACAGGATACTTTCTCATACAAAGTACATGGTACAGCAGGCACATATCAGGAATATACATTTTTGGGGTAACAAACACTTTAACTTGATACTGTAGACAGAATACAATCCAAAAAAAAAAAAAATGTGAAATAGCAGTAAATAAAGTGTTGGTGCAAAAAAATGACAATGCTAGAGGGTAAAGTCCAGGTAGATAAACATCCTTCATAAAATAGTGGAAAAGAGTGAACGGGTAAGGTGCTGCAATCTCTCTGTGCAAAAAAAAAAAAAAAAAAAAAAAAAAAAAAAAAAACGCAATATATAACTGACTTTTCTTCAAGAGAAAGAATATGGTGCCGAGATCCCTTTGTGAACATAAAGCGATATAAACTGACTTCAGCGAAACGGCACCTCAATGTGAATTGGCCCCTTATCTTACCGTTTGTAAGGTAACAGCGTGTAAGACAAATGGAGATCCAGGATCCTGCAGTGCATCACACATTGTTTCTTTTTGGTGACGTAATAAAAGGATCATCTAGGTAATCTTGTATCCTGATAAGTGATTCTCATTAAGATGGTATGTGTGGACCTACTTTCTACAAATGGATAGCGATGACAATCCTCCCAGATTGGTGCATAAACAATGTGGAGAAAGAAGAGGGGATCCACAAAAGTGCAGTATATTTAAACTTGGGTCTTTTTATTGAAAAGTAACTGTGGTACTTGCATTAAAAGCAGAGAAACAACCTATTCACCATGAGCGGCGAGCTTGCACACCGACGTCGCTTCCGGGGCCTGCCTGTTCCGACGTGTAGCGTCACGATCACATGACTTCATCTGAACTCTCACCATTTCAAACCCGCATCAGTGTGAACCTAGGCTAAAACCTGGAAGCAGATTGGTTTCTATGCAGAAATGTGACCAATTTTGCACTCTCTAGCTTTAGTAAATAAACCCCTATGTGACAAATGAGGTTTACAGTGGTTGTAAAAGGCAGAAGTTGATGCCTTCTATGCATTAAGATAAAAAGCCTTCTGTGTGCAGCAGCCCCCCCACCCCCCACCCCTCTAATACTTACCTGAGCCCAATCTAGATCCAGAGATGTTGTAGGAGTGTCTCGGTTGCCCGGGACTGCCCTCCTCATTGGCTGAGACAACAATGTGGGTACCATTGGCTCCCGCTGCTGTCAGTTAGTGAGGAGAGAAATGGGGCCGGGCCACGGCTCAACGTCTGAATGGACACAGGGAGCTACAGCTCAGCTCGGGTGCCCCATAGCAAGCTGCTTGCTATGGGGGCACTCAACAAGAGGAAGGGGCCAGGAGCACCGAAGAGGGACCCGAGAAGAGGCAAATCCACTGCACAGAGCAGGTAAGTATAACAGGTTTGTTTTGTTTTTTTGTTTTATTAGTTAAAAACACACAAGACTTTAGTATCACATTAATGACGATGCACTTATGGTTAACCTCCCTGGCGGTTTTCCCGAGTGTGGCTCGGGGTTAAAATTCAGTACCATTAGCGGTAACCCCGAGCCACACTCGGGAACGCATTGCAGGATCCTGGGGCGGCGTTACTTACCTTGTCCCCGGGATCCTGCGATGTCCCCCGCTGTGTCCGAGGGCTCCGTCCTCCTCCGAAGCCTCTCCGTGCCAGGCTCCGTTCCCTGCGAGCGGCGCGACGCACGGGGGCGGAGCCTGGCGGCAAATTAAAAAAAAAAAGTAAAAATCATAACACATACAGTACTGTAATCTTACAGATTACAGTACTGTATGAAATGATTTCACATCCCTTTTGTCCCCAGTGCTTTGGCCCATGCCCTGCATGCAGTTTTACATGATATACACTGTTCTTTCTGCCTGGAAACTGGAGATTGTCCATAGCAACCAAAAAGTGTCCCTTTACGTCAAAAGTGGCTTTAGACCAGCTAGAAAACAGCGATAGTAAATTAGAACACTTGCAGAATTGAGCGATAGTGAATTGTGGGGAAATTTATTTTATTACTATTTTTTTTTATTATTTTTTTTTATTTATTATATTATAATTTATGTTTTTGTGTTTCAAACTTTATCATACCCGGGATATCTACTAGACTCTGGTTTGGACAGATTTAAGTGTGTTATTGTTAAGATTTACAGACCTACAATATAAAACGCCAAATTTCCATGCAAAATAATGGTACCACTTTCAGCACCTAAAATCCGAAATAATCATACCGCCAGGGAGGTTAAAAACATGCATGCATCATACATTCTAGGAGAACAGCTGCAGGAATCAATCATGTAGAAGGATCTGGGTGTTCTGGTATAATTTCCTTATATTAAATGCCAACGCAAACAGCTAAATACACAACTGAAACAACTGTATTTAGCTCCATTATCAAGTAAACCTGCAATTTTCTACACACCTCCACCACACTGCACAGAAAGAAACGGATTCATTGTTAGGGTTGCTACCTGTCCAGGATTCCCCCGGACAGTTTAGGTGAAACCTGGACACATTCAGACTGGACTATTGCTTCCCAGCAGGGTTGCCGTCTGCAGTTTTCTAAGCTGAGTGTTTGTTACACTCTTTCACACTGCCCAAAGTTAGCACTAACCTAACAATTTACACACACACACACACACACGAGGAGAGAGGGCTCAATTCGCTCCTCTTCCTCCAGCCCCACCCCTCTGTCTGCTCACATTTCAATCTCTGGTGCTTTTCCTCAGAAAAGTAAAGTGGCGGCCAGAATTTAAAATTCCAGTGACCTAACCATCCATCCCTGTCTGTGACTGAAGTCTCCCCCATTCTCTCTCCTGCCTCAGAGAGTACACAAAGGTAAATCAGGGTTCTCGGAGCACCCCTTACATCAGAGTTTCCCTTTATGCCAGAGGCCACAGTGCTCTCCCCTTACATCAGAGTTCTCAGTGTTCCTCCCCTTAAATCAGGGTTCCCAGAGCATCCCTTGTGTTAGAGTCCTCAGAGTTCTCCCTTACATCAGAGTCTGCAGAGTCACCCCCCCCCTTCCAGTGTAAGCCCCCACCCCCTTACAGTTTAAGGGAACTCTGCGAATTAAGATGTAAAAGGGAAAGTCTGCAGATTTAGATGCAAAAGGGGGACTCTGTGGACTCTGATGTAAAGGGGGACTCTTGTTATTAACCTCATGATTCTAAATGTTATTTAAAAGCAAAATCTATCTATAGTTTATACACTATAGAAAAAAAAATGCTGGGCTCCGCTAAAGCGTTCGGGTTTGACTTGAAGAAAAGGTGGCAACCACCCTATTCATTGTCCAATGAGCAGAAACAGCAGCATAAAAAAACTGGCCATCCAAAATGACAAATCCTTTGGCAGGTGAATAGGTATATTTATGCATTTACGGAGTATTGCCTAGAATTTAATACACCTGTTGTTCTGACCAGTGCCAACTTGTGCAAGAGAGGCCTACAGTACCTTCCTTGTTTCATTACTCAAGTAACTAGTTTGGGCAGGAAAAACAAGGTTTCAATGTCAAAGATGAATCACACAGTTTCTGCTAACTCCACAATAAATTACACATTCAGACATTTTGCAAGGGTAACCCCATAAACATGCCCAGAGTTTGGATGCTGAGTGATCCATCTCATCAGACTTAGATCACCTAGGTTTTAGAACAGGTATAGCTACTCACAGATCTGCATGTGTGAAGGATAATAAAAAAAGAAACGTAGTCCCTGAAAATAAACATGAGGAAGGATCAGGATATCCGCTTCTATACTATATATGTTAAACAAGTATTTCAGAGGGATTTTATTTCACAACACAAATCAGAATGACACTTAAGCCCAGCTAGTATTATTGAACATGCCTGAACATGAATATGGGTATATTTGGTTAGCATTAAAAGCTGTCACCAAGAGAAGAATGATTGGACACGCAGCAGCTCACCAATTCAATATTAAATAGCATGTTTCCTGTAACTCTATCACTGACCAGATTAATGGTACAGTGTACTACAAAGCCATTCTGGGCACAGCTACATTCAAGAATTATATGCATTGTCCAGAATGAAAGTAGCCTGGGGAACTCTGAAAACTCTGCAATAAACTGCTGTACAGTGAGGGACTTAAAGCAGACCTAAGATTTTAAAAAATATATGTCTACACGTTTCAATGCTACCCGCTTTAAACAAACATATGATTTTTCCAAGGGGGGGGCAGCAAAGGCAGCTAAGAGAAGTTGTAGAACTGAAGCCCCAAATGGTAAAGATTCAATACAGAACAGTGCACTGATTAGTATTGGGAAAGGGGGGTCCAAAATCAAAGTCCCAAAGCCTATTCCCACCGCTGTAAGGCCTCATGCACACTGGACTGTTTAACAACGCCAGTAGCGTTCGCTGTAGTATACAAGAAAAAGAAGCGCTGCTCAAGGTGTATAAAGATAAGGCTGATTGGAGCATCTTGCAGAGTGCTAGCCCCGGCTCACCTCCTTGGGGAAACTTGGAAAGAAGAAAGAAATGGCTGCACATCCAGAACTTCCGATTGCCTTTTATTTTGTTTCAAAGATAACACCAAAGACACCAAACTGTGGTCACGTAGACGCATTTCACACAAATCTTGTGCTTAATCATTACCAAATGATTAAGCACAAAAATGTAGAATGAGTTCAGCAACTTCTTAACAGTAGCGTTTTTCAGTGTTTGCGTTTTTTAGCAAAACTATACTCCCACATAAGCTTATGGCTCAAAAACACTGAATACCAGCGTTTTTCAGCGTTAGTTTTTCAGCTGTAAAAATGTGCTCTCAAAACCCTTTCGTTCTTGGGGGGGGGGGGGGGGGGATTTTCCAGCCAGAAAACACTGAGTACAGCCTATGTGTGCATGAACACATAGAATAACATGCTGGGGAGTCTACTGGTTGCAGCAAAAATATATTTATTTTTTCATTCTTTTTTAAACACCTGAAGCCAAAAACAGCAGATGTAAAAATGTCCAGTGTGCATGAGGCCAAAGGATAAAGTAATTTTTCTAGGGCTTAATCTTTACCCTGACAGATTAGCATTTCTGAAGTAAAATCTTACAGTACTTTAACACAACTTTACACAAAGGGGTTAAAAATTCAATATCCTCTTCCATTACATACAAAATCAACAGTGATTCACCGGATTCCATTCAATTTACACAAATTAGTAGTAGCTATAGGGTAGAGGTTCTTAATTTCACATACACCCAATTCACAGACATGCCTCTTCGTGCATTCCCATATACTGTACAGTCCACCCCCATACCCTTAAAAAAAAAAAAATAAATAAATAAAAAGAGAATCCTGGGAAAAAGCAACATGTTCAGTACAATTTGACTATGTAATAACAGTATAGTGGAATGTCTGGTTTAACACTCATTGGTGCCCTTACAAAAAAGATTTCTGTGATTGCAACCATGGTGGATGGAAAAAAAAAAACCCACACAAAAAAATAAATAAAAAATTAAAAAGACAGTTTTCTATTTAAGATACATTAATTTAGTTTATTCAGAAATTAAATGGAGCACGAGGCTGTATATTCTGCAATATATACATTTTTGGTAAACTTATTCAATGAATCCAAGCTCTGCAAGCTGACATAACACGCACGGCATTGATGCATTCACAGTTTCACAGTAACCATGAGATAAAACAAAGTTCAGGAATATTCCTTTATTCCATGGTTTTGAAAATCTATGTACACTACAAACTGTATGATTGTTTAAAGAGAAATGCATCTACCAGTGTGAGAAAGAAGGGCAAGTTGAGCTGAGAATTTTTTTGTTGTTGTTCGACACCTGTCCCGATGCCCAGCATCGTCCTCACCCAAAACCAGTTGTTCACCAGTCGGTGGGTCCCCAGCATGTTACCACGCTTCCGGGACTTCGTATGTCGCTATGACGTCAGCACATCGTCCGCCCTGCTAGTTTTGTCACAGATTGACGTCTTCCCACCGACGCCCGCCCCAGTGTGAAAGTAGCTTAAGGAATGTGGTGGATTTTATTCCCTGCTTTGCATCTAAGTGATGCAGTCGGCAAGCGGTTAAAGTGTTATTAAGCATAGACCATGAAAAGCTCACAAAGCCACTAAAGCATTAATTGTGTAGAATGCAATATACCTGGTGGATTCTCCTTTCAACACTCCCTCCCATCTGCTGTTTCCCCATTGCAGGTTGAGATCCTGTAGACCAGCTGGTGTCCTCTACTGAGCATGCTTCATTTTAATTCCCTTCTATGCTCTTCATTTCTCCTTTATCCTATCTGGGGAGCCCACATGACTAAAGAGTCACACATGTGGGCATATGCACAGTAGCAAAAAGACACTTCCCCTCCCTTAACCTCCATATCCTCCTAGTGCTAACCACTATGGGGCAGGATATATTATGCTGGTTGATTACATTCACTAACAAAAAAAAAAAAAAATCCTTCTAATGTAATTAATATATCAAATGTAATTGCTAATACTGTACCTGCAAAGAAAAAAAAAAAAAACATTGGATGCAGACACCATCTGAACAAAATAAAAGCCAGTGTCAATCTCTGACTCCCCATGTTCAATAAAGATGTATTGGGTGCTGTAAAACAGTTTGGTATTTATCATTTAAATTCGACTTGCTCTTGTGAAACTTTTTTGTCATGTGACTGGCACAGCACCAATCAGGGCTTGTCAGACACACTGTAGAGCGCATACATCAGCAGAGTAATGGAAGCCGTGAAGGAATAAAAAAGGTACTTAGAGGATTAAAAAATAAAAATACAGTTTCATGATATGATTTACTGTATGTGAATGAATTATGGCAACTCCTCTGATTAGTATCACCACGTCATTTTTTTTTAGCCAAAAATGCAGCTTTTAACAATCATGTAAAAAACGAAAAAAATAAAATAAAATGATCTAGGAGTGGAAATGGTTAAGCAGTATAGACAAGCTAAAAACGTACCCTTCAAGAAACCCTGTCAGAAGATGTGCTACATTTTTAGACGTTTCATCCTGGTGAAGCTGTGAATCAGTCAGCTGAGACAATGAACTCAAAAAGACACAGCGTGACTTTTCTTTAACCAGCTTTCTGTGTGCAATAAATAAGAGATGTAAACAAGGCCAGCAAGCCTTCCAGGTGCCAATCACACTAAAAGCAGATACTTTGATTTCACGCAATTTCCTTTAAAACAAGAACAATCAAGTCAATGACTCAAGTCTTCGATAATGTATATCTTAAAAAGAACGTGTTTGCCATACCATTCATGACAACAAAAATCCTCCCATAAAGATGTGCATTTAGCATTTTCAGAAAGATATGTACCTGGAAAAGCCTTCCATGTGTAGACATCCATAAGTCCTGAAACTACTGCTGGTGCCGCCATCTTGAATGCGACATCAGGAGACCCAGCAGATTCAGAGCTGTCACTCAAGGTGCACTCGATATTCCCCCTTTTGCTCCTCCCCTGGCAACTACATAAAAGGTTATGTGAGTGGAAGGAGAGGTGGAGGAGCTGGGTCAGCACAGAAAGTAATTAGTAATTCAAACACTTCCAGAAGAGTCAGCTATAAACATATGAGGAAAAGTGTGCTAAAGAATAAAAAAAGAAAATCAAAAATCACGTCAAAGTTGTATGTGCTTTTGCTTAGGTTGATGACCTAACCAAAAAAGAAAAAAAATAAATAAATAAGTTGCTAGAAATGCACTTAGCTGCAGCAACCTTTAGGCTTCATGCACACTAGCATTTTTTGGAAGCTCAAAAACGCTAGAAAAAAATGCTGGACTTTTGTGCCAGCTTGTAGTAGAGTTTAGGAGTGTTTTTACAGTATCAGAAGTAGAAGAAAAAAAAAAAAAAAAAAAAGGGGAAGAACATGCACTGGTTAGGAGCAGTTCAGCAGCATTTTTTTTCTGCTGGGAAACCACTTCCAAAAACTGAAGCAATTTTTTTTTCTGCTCCTAAACACTGAAGCTTCAAAAAAAAAAAAAAAATAATATGCTTCTAGACACATAGGATAACACTTAGCTTCTGGAAGCAGAAGCAAAAATTCTCGTAATAGCTTCTATGAAGCTTAAAAAAAAAATGCTAGTGTGGCAACTGCAGACAATATATGTGCGTACCTCTAGGTGCATGCGCTTTATATCCATCAGCAATTTTTTTTCCCCCACTATAGTGTTCCTTTAAGGTGCCCATAGACCTGGATGGTATCTGTCATGCAATCAACCAGGATTTGTCAGCATCCAAGTAGACAAAAACATTTGGTGAAGCTGAATTTACTGTACTTAGCCAATGGAAGTGAATGAGAAGATGGGTGTAGAAGAAGTAGATGCTGATGGCAGAATGAACAATACTAGCAAAGACCTTTTTATACTGCTGAATAAGAAAATACTAGCAAAGACCTTTTTATACTGCTGAATAACTGTTCATCCAAAAAATTATTCAATAAGACACGGGTCATTTTGGTGAATTAGGTAAAAGTTTGGCTGACCGTCACCTCAGGTCTATGAGTAGCTAGAAACTGGTCCTGCAGATCTGATCAGTTGAAAACAGGGCCATAAAGTTCAGTGGGTAGCCAGGTGTGCACACAATCAACGGCCCACAGATACAGGAATGCTTGTCTAATGAACAATGAAAGGGAAGACAGAGGAAGCAGTTTATCTCAGGCAAAAAAAAAAAAAAAAAAAAGCACAATTTTTATTGTTGTGTTGTCAGCCCTGGTTTCAATTGGTTTTGGGCAGATATGCCAACAATGTATTATCTGTGGGGCAGCAGTAGATAGAGAGTTTATTTGGGCAAGTTAACTCTACCCTGCAGAATAAGCACCCACAGCAGATCAGAAGTGTATTTCCTGAAGTTACCCTTATAAAGTCAAGTTATTTACCATGACCCCAAGCAGGTGTGTTCCAGGATCACTAGACTACAGACAAACGGATATTGGTGATCTGCTGAAGTGTAGTAATGTCTGGATGATGAACTGAACGAATCAGAAAATATAATCCATGTGTGTATCCCAAGAGTTCATTTTTAGTGATGACTGAAATGTACCTTTATGAGGTCCATGAACAATAGATGATGGCTGGAGATGCAAACATGATATGCCTGTCCTCAGGCACTGCCAGCACTCCAGTTACACATTAACATCTGGCTTGACAGATGCTTACACAATGGGCTAGGCAAGGGGAATCATTCATAGACAATAATTCAGGAAAAGCTTATCAGGTAGGAAACTACAGTGATTGGACAGATTTTTTTTAACCTGTCCAATCAGTATTCCATCTAACAGTTAGCAGTGCCTGCAGGGCATCCAAAGACAGGAAATCATCAGATCCATTAGAGTTTTAGTATAGTTCACCAAGAAAATTATCCGTGTTAGAATCCTCAGATAGAAGCTTCTATGATATACTTCTGTACTGCAAGCTTCACAAAAGCAATGTCCCTCAAATCACAGCAGAATCTGTCCAGCACAAGTATCCTTTTAAACGGCTTTGGCCACACATTAAAAACACAACTTACTACATTTAGGGTTCAAGTATGCAGGACAAATTTAAAAACGCCAGCACTGCTGCCCGAAAAAAAAAGCTCAAAAATAATGCACTGTTAGCCACCTTTTTGAATAATCTTTATGGGCTCTCTCAGTAAAAACGATCCCTATAACGCAAAAACACCACACGCGGCTAAAAGCTTGTTACAGTGTTGAGGAGCGTTTTTTGTTTGTACTGCTCCTGGAAGCAGAAGCTGTCGTTTTTTTCTACTGCCCCTAAACGCTTATGTCTCCAAACATCTGACAGTTTATGTGTGCATGGACGCATAGGCTAACATGGAGGGCGTTTAAAGGCAGAAAAAAAAACAACATATCAGATGCCCCTAACAGCAGCTGTAAAAACATTCTGTGCACATGAGCCCTTATACACTAAAATCACCAACTACGGGTTGAAAGAACATAAATTTGAACTTTATGAAATATATATATATTTATATTTTTTTTTTTTTTTTTTTCTAGATTTACTTTGGGAGATCCTCCAACTTCCTATTGTGGCTATGGAACAGCAAGTGAAATCATTCCAATGGAAAACAGACAGGAAAACAAACTAGCAGGGGTTTAAACACTGCATGCAAAATAAGAGAAATCCTCTGGCCCCCCAGGTCACCACAACTAGTGTCCCATTGGAAGATTTCCCCTCTAATTTTTCTGGGGACAACTCAAAATGTGGGAATTTCTTTTACTTTCAATGATAATGGTAAACAGGACAAATGGAGAGGGTCAATCTCCGTAACAGGGGCACAGACAACAATAAAAAGTTTTTCCTTTAGTAATACTTCAAAACTAATAAATGTTTGATTATACATTTTAAATATTCATACCGATGAATGAAGGAGCAGTGTAAAGGAAACAGATCAGATAAATGTGTGGACTGCCATTGTGAAGCCCCCTTGAAAATGCAAGCTGACGGTCAGTTGAGTCGGATACAGAAAAATGTAGCAAGTCAAACTCATGATCTGCGTACCTGATCTAGATCTGCAACTCCAATACAGTTATGTCAATGGATCAACATGGCAGCTCACATTTTCAGAAGGAAGTTTGACAAAGCAGCCAATATATTGCTCTCACAATAGGTTTCCTTTAATATATTTACTGTAAATATGTAATGGTAAGCACACAGGTCAGTATAAGGCCAACTGACTAACATACCAGAATGTTTTCAATTTGGAGGAAACTGGAGAACCCGAAGGAAAAAACACACAAATAAAAAAAAGCACAACACACAGCTATAGTGCATAGGAAGGGAAAGAAACACCTGGGTAGTGCAAGGACATAGTACTTACCACTAAGCCATCATGCTGTCCCAGAACCAAAGGTACACAAAACACATCTATTGCTCAATAACCATATTCCTTGCATACTAAAAGCAATTAAATCAAAATAATATTCAACACTAAACCAATGTACACGAGGATGCTGAATGCAGTCGCTCATCCAGTACTAGATGAAATCCCAGTAAATTTACAGCCAACATCAAAGGCTCTCCCAAATGGGAGGTAAAAGAAAGCAATTCAAAGTGGACAAACACAGCAGTTCCTTTTTTATTGTTTTGGGCAGGCCAGTTGTCGTGCATTGCTGTATGCTGCCATCCCCCATCCACAGACTCTTGTACAATTTACAACACATCAATAAATGGACCTGAACTTTATCAGCCAACACACCACACAGATGTGAACTAGCAAGCCTATGACCCGCGTTACTAAACCCAGGACTCTGCGTTCACTATATCTGGTCTCCCACAGTACACAGAATATGGAAATGCAATTATTTTAGTAAATATAAACTGCTAAATACCTTTTCTCATCAGCAGTTAGAGCAGTCTTGAGATTTTGATCAGTATCTGGTTAAAGCTTGTAGGAGGAGTTTTCATTCTGCCCCAACTGTCCTATAAGACTGTATGACCCCTGTTCATTTGTCTGGACAGTGCTGATCACATGCACCCTCTCAAGAGAAAAAAAAAAAAAAAAACTCTCTAGCAATACACCCCAAACTGAGCATGTGCAGCTTGTCCCCCTAGCCTCTGTTCTATCAGGAGATGGTTTGGGAACTGTGGAAGGAGGAGGAACAGAGAAGACCCAATCAACCCGCATTTTTACACAATGCAAAGGATTACCACAGAAAGTAGAACAAGCATGCATATACAGACTGATTTTACTGTGTGGGTATAGGAACACTTTAACATGCATTTATGTGCAGGTATAAGTAAGGTGACAGATTTCTGGCATTTAAAGCAGACCTTCCATCAAAACAATCACAAAGAAAGTAAAGCGATCATGAAAAAGGTTAAGAAGAAAAAAAAAAACACACAACAACACACACAGCAACATATTTACTCTTGCTTGCAGGCTTTTCTTTCCAAAAATGTTCTCACTTTTAGGCCTCATGCACACTGGAAGTTCAACCATCTCTCCTAGATGCCTTTCCTTACATCAGCAATGTTTTGGCAGAGGACGCTTGATGCTTGTAAAACACGTGTAAAAAATTTAGATGCATTAAGTGCGTTAGTTTCAATGGTAAAAGTAAGTCATTATTTACTTTTACTATTTACTTTCACTTGTTTACACTACACACGTCAAGTGTTTTTTTGTTGTTTTTTTTCTGCAAAAATGCTGCTGCTCTAAATGCCTATATGTGCATAAACACATGGGGGGGGGGGGGGGGGGGCACAACACACACACCAGACGCCTTAAAGTGGTTGTATACCCTTTTGTTACATTTTTACCTACAGGTAAGCCTATAAAAAGGCTCACCAGTAGGTAAAATGAATATCTCCTAAAGCTATACGGTCTGAGATATTCAATTAGCATGCAACCACTGGCGTCAGTGTTGAATGCGCTGTGAAGGTCCAGCTGATGCTGCCGGACCTTGACGGAGAGAAGACTCCCGCGTGCATGCACGGCAGTGACATCATTGCGGCTCCAGTCACTTACAGCACTGAAGCCGAACTCGGAAGACACGCCGAGGGTAACATGTCAGCTCCCTCGGCGGTGAACGGGATCAGATGCCAACGCCTCGTTCTGAGGTAAGCATTTCATAATGAGCTAGTATGCTGTGCATACTAGCTCATTATGCCTTTGCTTTACAGGTTTTTTTTTTTGTTTTGTTTTTTGTGCGGTTATACAACCGCTTTAAGTGCAGTGTTAAAGTCCAGTGTGCATGAGGCCTTATTCTCTCCAGCATGATCTTTCCTGTGACCATTTTAAGAAAGGGCAGAGAATACACTCCAACCCTACTTCCTGGAGTTCTAAACCATCCCCCTTGAACATGTGACATTAAAGCGGGGTTCCACTCAAATTTTTAACTTATTCTTACCCCCTTCAGTTAATTGCATAGATGTTCAAATGCCGCATGAAATTTTTTTTATTGCTGTAATTACCTTTATATTGTACATTATTGTGGCACTTCCTGACTCTCCTCCCATGGGAGTAGGCGTGTTTATTGCCTTTCCCCGGCACCGCACTGTCTCCTGGGAGCTTAGTGTCAGGCTTCCCAAGATTCAGTGCGGAAACAATGATCATGCGTGTGAACAAGCTGTGAATGAACAGCATTCACCACATCCAGGAAATCAATGCTTGTGGGGGGCTTCACATGCCCACAAGCAAGATGGAAACAGCCTTAGCAAAGTGTCTCAATGACCTAAAAAAAAAAAAAAAAAAAAAGGAAGGAAGATTGGTCGCTGGACTCCAGCTTTAAATACATCTTTGCCAGAAATCCAATTCTCACAGTGTATATACACACACAAGATGTCCCAGGAAATCAGAGTGATGAAGCCTTCCCAGGACGTATCTGTGGGGCCCTGGCTACCATCACCAGTTCCTCTAGAGACCAGGTAATACAATGTATTTATAGGCAAGTAACTGCCAACTGCCTTTTTTCCCCATCATAAGAATTAAAAGCATCTGATGTCAGTATGCAGAGTTTCATGAAACACATTGTTTTCTGCAGAGGGGAAAATGTCCATTTTTAAAGGGTAGTGAGTCAGCTTTATTGCAAAAGTAAGCCATTATTTATAAAGGTTTTCAATCTATGAATAACTTGGACAACCAAGAGGCTGCAGATAGCGGAGAAGCACTAACCTAGCCCACTTCACAAACAGCAAATTGCTGACACATTGGCTTGAAAATAGAACAGTATTTCCAACTGCACTTCCATGGGTCTTACAATGCCAAGGCTTAAATAAAGCCTGCATTATTCAGTAATAGAATGTGTTGATGAAGGAAGTATGGATTATTGTATGTTAAAAAATAAATAAAAATAAAACATAACAAACTAGAGCTTACAACAAATACCTATTTCACTGCACTAAAGCCCCGTACACATGGGCCGATTGTTGGGAGACATGATTAGAATGATCTGGCGGGGGAGGGCCGTCCCCTGTGTCAGAACACAACAGCAGCTCAGTGGGGGGGGGAAATCGCTTGACTAACTTTGCATGGTAAGTAGAGCGGCTCCAACCAGAGCTGCCAGTGTAGTGTGTACCAGGCTTAAAGTTGATGTAAACCAGATTCATGAAATTTGCGCTGGGCACATATCTGTAGTGTTTTTTTTTTAATCTCTCTTCAAAGCCCCAAGTCTCGTGTTTTTTTCCTGCTCTGTTCTCCTGTTATCAGCATGATAACCTCTGACAAGTTCTCTGACAACTGTGATAAAACCAGCCTGAAATGGGTAGATTAGCAGAGAGCTGATCTATTCACAGCACAGCTCTGCAAGTCTCTGCCTATGTGGAGAAAGGGTGGGGGGGGGTGCGCTTTGCGGTGGTTTTAACCCTTTCTCGGCCGCTAGCAGGGGGGTAAAAGCGCCCCGCTAGCGGCCGCATACCAACGGTAAAGCGCCGCTTACAATAATCGGCGCTTTACCACAGACAACTCCCCCACCCCAGTGCGAAAGGGCTCTAAATCTCATTAAAAAAAGACACTATTAAGTTGCAGAGCTTTTCAAACCGCTTCACCTGTCATGACTTCCGAGTAAGTCATGAGATACATTATAAGCCAGGGGTCTCCAAACTTTTGAAACAAAGACTTTAGGGGGGCCAGACTGTGGGAGTAGATAATGTCCCAGCATCAGTAGGAGTAAAAAATGCCTCATCCTTAGTGTCAGTGTGAGGAATTGTGCCCCATTGTTTGTATCATTGGAACAATTGTGCCCTGTCATTTGTGTCACTGGGAGGAAATGTGCCCCATCCTTGGTTTTATAGGTAGGATATGTGCCCGATTGTTGGTGCCATGGAGATTGTGCCCCATCATTGGTGTCATTGGCAGGGATTGTGCCCCATCAATCGTGTAATTGGGAGGAATTCCCATCACTGGTGTCATTGGGCCCAATTGTTTGTCACTGGTAGGAATTGTGCCCCTTCATTGGTGTCAGTGAGTGAAGGGCCAAATAAAAATTAAAGGGCCGCATTCGGCAACTAAATGTTCTAAGCCCTAGTTAACATTTGCGGTTGGGAGGAGGGGGTATAAAAATAGGCAGTTGAGCTGCATTTTTACCCAACTCTCTGAAGCTGACCATACATTATACAAATTTTCTTATTCAATTTCTTATTCATTTTCCTTTAGATTTGCCTTCAATTATTAGTGCAAGGGCCTGCTTCATTGCATACGAATTTAAAGTGTTTAGGTTTGACCTCATATTATATGGTTTTGGTAAATCTAAAAAAGGAAAATTGTATAATGCACGGCCAGCCTAAGCGGCAGGGGAAGCCGTACAGGGATATACAAGTGCAGCAGCCGCAAAGTTTTTCATCAGAGCAAAACAAAAATGATATCCTCCATTTTGTTTGGCAGGCAGTACAGCCTGCCATTCGGGCTTTGCACACAGAGAGGAGCTCATCAGTGTGCAGCTTTTCCTTTCACTGTCCAGTCACAGGTTTGAAACTGCAGGGTAAAATCCAGTTCCTTTCCCTGTTAGGGTCCTTTCACACTGGGGCGGTTTGCAGGCTCTGTTGCGCTAATAATAGCACCTGCAAACCGACCCGAATCAGCCACTGCTTTAATTCCAGTGTGAAAGCCCCGAGGGCTTTCACACTGGAGCGATGCGCTGGCAGGATGGTAAAAAAAGTCCTGCCAGCAGCATCTTCGTAGCGGTGAAGAAGTGGAGTGTATACCGCTCCTGCCCATTGAAATCAATGGGACGGCGCGGCTATACCGCCGGCAAAGCGCCTCTGCGGAGGCGCATTGCGGTAGTTTTAACCCTTTCTCGGCCACTAGCAGGGGGGGCAAAACCTCCCCGCTAGCGGCCGCATACCGACGGTAAAGCGCCGATTACAATAGCGGCGCTTTACCGCCGACAACGCCCCCGCCCCAGTGTGAAAGGACCCTTAGACAGGGCTGAACCGTGAAGCACTGCTGTCTAAAAACTCAGGACAGGAAGGACTGCAATTCAAATCCTCCAACAGGTAACACAGCTCTCATAGGTGCCTTATCTGCATATCTGGTGCTTTGCCAGGAGTTCAGCTTTAAGCAAACATTGATTTACAATAGAGGCCAATCCGGTTCATAGAGGATATTGGTGTTTTAACTAGCAAAAAAAAATAAATAAAAAATAAACCACACACAAGCCACTTCAGCCTGAACTAGGCCTGAAGAAGCGAGTGTAGGCGACAGGTACCTTTAAACTGCTCTTCCTTCTTTTGTTTGTGTATGCTTTGTTTAAATGCAGAGGAAACCTGAAGTCTTCCTGAACAAGCCCAGGCAAGCCAAATTTCACCAGTTCCACAAGATGACATAACACTATTGTCCTATCTTAATGAAGCTATATACAAGACGGCTGCCAAATAACAGGTGCATAGCTGCCCTGCTTTTCAAAATGACTTTGTTGCTCAGTATCTGTATAGTGGTCTGATATGTACAATCTATATTAAAGCAGGATTTCCACCCAAAAGTGGAACCTACGCTTATTTGCTTCCCCCCCCCCTTTGGTGCCACATTTGACACCTTTCGGAGGGGGGCCCGTTTTTGACAGGTCCTTGTCCCCACTTCCAGGAAATTGCGCTGACCCTCAGAAGCTCTGCCCCTGTCCTCCACTGCCGGGCCAGTCAGAAAAGCGCAGTAGGGAACGGTCTTGACCCAAAAGGCTTCACTGCCAGTTTCCCCTTAGTGGAGATGGCGGCGGCAGCACCTTTTGGGGGTGCTGACATTGTGTGCTCCCTGGGCAGGTAAGTGTCCATATATTACAAGTCATATACTGTAGCTGCTGACTTTTTCCCCCACGCTGGAACACCGCTTTAACCCAGTAAATAGCATAGATAAAAAAAACAGGCAAAATATACATCAAAATAATTATTTGTACTCCTGGATAGCATCGTGGACAAATTCCCAGGAGCAAACTTTATGAAGAGAAAAACGTGTAACAGGGGGAGCTTTACTAAAACGGATGCATTTAGAATCTGGTGCAGCTGCGCATGGCAGCCAATGGCTTCTAACTTCAGCTTGTTCAATTAAGCTTTGGCAATAAAACCTGAAAGCCAATTGGTTTCTATGCAGAGTTTCATCAGACTTTCCTGACACATCATGGCAGCACACACATTGGGTAGTGACTCCGCCTCCATAACCTGATAGGACTGGTTAGCTATAAGATTTGAAGAGGAGTCCACCTTTGCATTCTCCTTTTTTTTCCCTCACCTGTATGGATCAACTGGTTAGAGCTTGGAACCCCTTACCGATTCGCCCCAGCTAGGTTCAGCCTCTCCTAGTTGGAAGCCCTGACTGTACAGCCTCTAAACGAGCTTTATGCAGGGAACCCCACTCTGATGGTCTCGGGTATGCCTTATTCATATTTTTCAAAAAGCCTTAAACAGGTTTAAATATGTGCAGCGGTCTCCACCTCTTACCTTCTAAAATTCTGTTTCTTACCACCTGGTGGGTTCCCACTGTCTCTATTATAAATCATCATCTTTATTTTTTTTCTCCTTTTTCCCCCTCTGTTTCTCCATTTGAGTCCGTTGGGCGCTGCAGTTCCTCGCCTTGCCTGTTCCATCATGGCGGCTGGCTCGGACTCACGGCGCCAGGAAATGACATAGCCAGCATCCTCTTTCGCCAGCATCCAAAATGGCGCTGAACGCCGTGGATAGCTAGGGCGCATGCGCGGCCATGACGTCAACGCCGCAGCGACGACGGTTTATTTAAAAACGGCATTTTTGGCATTTGGATGTTGTTTCGAGGGTAAGAGACCACCCTCCATTCATTGCTGGTCCAACTCTGCTCCTGCTAATGGTAAGTCTCTCTCTTCCCAGCACTGGCAAAAAAATATATATAATATATATATATATATATATATATATATATATATATATATATATATATATATATATATATATATATATATATATATATATATATATATATATATATATATATATATATATATATATATATATATATATATATATATATATATTTTCATTCATTTCCTTTCTTTTCTCCCTTTATAGACACACTCTACTTTCTCCTATGGAGGCCGCTGACACAGCAGACCACTCACAGACTACAAGGTAAGGGGGCATATGATGGGTAAGTAATGAAGAGGAGAAAAAAAGAGAGCACTGCCACTAATACCATCTTGTACTGGTAGTTCCAGCAGGTCATCGCATTCTAAAAGAAGGGAGCATTCACCATAAAAGGCACTCTCATTCTTGGAGAAGTCATTCAAGATCCTCCCACCATAGAGATTGAACATCTTCTCACCAGCCTCGAGATGAGCAGTGTATCCGTCCCGCGGCCAATACCTGCTGGGTCTGCGGAGCGCAAGCGCCACCTGGCAAACTGGTATGCCAAACATGCTTCGATGAGGCAACCCACGATAAAGAAGCTGACGCAATGCAGGCATCCAACATAATAAGAGAATCAGTAAAAGAATCTATTATGCAGGTGGCAGCATCTGAATCAATTAGACAATCCACTTCGGCCTCAACTTCTTACGAACCTCAAGAGGATTCACCAGAGGTGGAGGAAGTCCTAATACCCACTTCCTTTGACTTTGCACTAATAGACCCTTTTGCGAGATCAGTAAAGGAGGCGATCGGATGGGAGGAAGAAAAGGGCGCTCCTTGTAAACTAAGAAAATACTTTCCTAACCTAAAAAGAGATCCCGAAACTTTTCCATTTATCGAAGAACTAATAAAGGAGGAGTGGCAAAAGCGAGATAAAAAAAATCAGGTCTAAACAATAGGCTAGCCAAGCTTTACCCACTGAGGGAACCAATGGTAAATCCTCTCATCTCAGCACCTGTGGTGGATTCCTCATTAATGCGCCTGGCGCGACATGTAGTTTTACCAATCGCAGAGGCGTCACCTTTAGAGACATAATGGATCGAAAGATAGACCTCGATTTTAAAAAAGCCTATTCAGTGGCAGGAGGGGCCTGCAGGCCGGCAGTCACACTGGCAGCAGTCGGTAGAGCCATCACTAGCTGGACATCTAACATCGAAAAATTATTGCTAGAAGCAGCAGACCGTGAGAAAATCACTTCTGCTCTACAGGAACTCAGCTTGGCAGGAGACTTCATGGCAGAAGCATCGGTGGATATCATAAGATCCTCAGCGAGAACAATGTTGGCAGCAGTAACGTCCAGAAGAGCGTTGTGGCTAAAGCCCTGGGTCGCAGATGCAACTTCAAAATCCAGTTGGTGTAGAATCCCATACGACGGAACAAACCTATTCGGGCCTAAGCTAGAGTCTGCAATCTCGAAAGTTACTGGAGGTAAATCTGGTCTCATTCACTCGCATAGGAGACCTAAACAGCAGAAAAACCCCACCGTTTAGACGACATCTGCCCGAAAGATATTGAGAAGCAAGGTCTTATAGGCCAGGGAAACAATTTAAACGGAATTGGCAAAATCCACAACCGTCTTTTGTGAGGGCGCAGAAGCCCAAAAACCCCAACTCAGGGGATCAACAAAAGTCATTTTGATGGCACGCAAGCTCAACCCGCAATAGTGGGTGCGAGGTTGAGGCTATTTGCTCATGTATGGATAGACTTTATAAGAGACCCCTGGACGACATCCACCATCCAAGAGGGTCACAGATGGACATTCAAAGACAAGCCGCCCAGAGGGTACTACAGAGTTACCAGACTACCATCTTCCCTTCCAAAACGAAAACTTCTAACCAAGTATATCCTGGAATTACTACAAAAACAAGCAATCGTAGAGGTCCCACGGGAACAGAAAGGCACAGGATTCTATTCTCTTTTTTTAGTAACAAAAAAAGACAGGAGACTTGAGGCCGGGACTCAATCTAAAAAGAATAAAACAAAACTATTCTAGTCGAATCATTCAAGATGGAAAGCCTTCAAATCAGTATTACTAGCATTAGGGACAAAAGATTGGATGCTCTCGGTCGATTTGTCCGACGCCTATTTGCATATTCCCGTGCACCAAACCTTCCAGAAGTATCTACGCTTCGCAATAGGCCACCAACACTTTCAGTTTCAGAGCCTCCCATTTGGAATATTAACGGCTCCCAGGACCTTTACAAAGGTCTTGCTACCAGTAATAGCGCAGCTGAGGGAGAAAGGATTGAGAGTCCTACACTATCTCGATGACATACTACTCCTAGCCGACAGCCAACAAACTCTGCTTCTACATCGAACAATATTAAATCTCCACACTCCAACAGTTTGGCTGGATAATAAATTGGAAAAAGAGCAACCTGGTTCCGGCACAAAGAATCATTTTTCTGGGTGCCGAGATAGACATCAGTTCCAACACAGTCTGACAAACATTCTGGAACTCAGAGCCGCCTGGCAAGCTCTACTAACATTTGGACCACTCCTTACAGGAAGAAACGTTCTTCTATGCATGGACAACACGGTGGCTGTGAATTACATTCACAGACAAGGAGGTACCCGGAACAACACACTCATGGAGGAAGTTCACCCTATAATCGAATGGGCTCAAGTTCATCTGACGGATCTCAAGGCAATATACATCCCGGCAGTACAGAACCAACTCGTGGACGACCTGAGCCGAATATTCATATCAAACGAGTGGTCTCTCAACCCTCAAGTATTTGCTCTTCTCACTCGCAAATGGGGGATCCCCGATATGGATTTGGCAGCAACTCCACAGAACAACAAATGTTCCCGGTTCCTATCGAGAGCCACCTATCCAACAGCGACAGGGATTGACTGTCTTCATCACCCATGGAGTTTCCACTTAGGATATATTTTCCCTCCGATTCCCCTAATAGCCAGATTTCTGGCCAGGCTGAGGAGATAGACATCCATAGTCATAGCAGTATTGCCATTCTGGCCGAGAAGGCCATGGTTTGCGACCATCCTACAACTAAACACAGAAGAGCCGTTTCCGCTCCCAGTGACCCCAGATTTGCTCTCACAAGGCCCATTCCTTCACCCATCACCGGAACGACTACACCTAACGGCCTTGAGGTTGAAAGGATGAGGCTACTAGACCAAGGGTGTTCACTTAGAGTAGTGAACACACTTCAACAGGCCAGAAAAGGGACAACGAACAACACATAGCAAAATCTGGGAAAAATTCACCGCATTTTCGCAGCAACAGTCTTGGAACCCACTCTCTCCTTCAGTCTCTCAAGTCCTAGAGTTCCTACAGCTAGGACTGGAGAGGGGACTAGCCTCAAGCACTCTCAAAGTCCAGGTCTCTGCACTGTCCACAGTGACGGGAACCAAATGGGCACTGGATCCGCTCATAATCCAATTCCAGAAAGCATGCCTGAAAATAAGGCCACCAAGAAAACCAACCTTTCCGACTTGGGACCTATCGATTGTGTTAGAGGCTCTGTAAAGAGAACCCTTCTTCCCTCTGGAATCAGTACCCTTATGGGATCTAACGTTTAAATTATCTTTTCTGGTCGCAATAACATCTGCCAAAAGAGTTTCAGAGTTACAAGCTCTACTAATCAAAGAACCGCATCTGGTCTTTTACCCGGATAGAGTCGTCCTCAGACCCTCAGATCAGTTTATACCTAAGGTAGCACCTACCTTCCACTTCAACTCGGAAATCAATCTTCCAGTTTTTCTTACTAGTGAAGGAGAACCACATCCGTTGGACATTAAATCTGTTATCTCCACCTACTTAGAAGCTCCCAAACAATTCAGAAAGACTGAAAACCTTCTAGTCATACCGCATGGTGCAAGAAAAGGCCAGGCAGCCTCCTCAAGAACAATAGCTTCTTGGCTAGTGAAAACCATCAAAAGAGCGTACCAAATTCGGCTACTATACCAATACCGGACGGATTAAAGGCCCACTCGACTAGAGCGGTAGCGACCTCCTGAGCATCGCACTGTAGAGTGTCCTCAGAAACCATTTGCAAGGCAGCAACCTGGTCTTCCAGAAACACTTTCATATCACACTACAGAATAGACCCAGCTCAATTAACTACGGTTGAGTTCGGGAGATCAATCATTCAGACTAATTCTTCTATACCCTGTACTTGAGCAAATAAAATCTTCTGAAAGCACCCACCCATATAGCGAGTTATTTCCCAATGTGTGTGCTGCCATGATGCGTCAGGAAAACGTAAAATTGTATACATACCTTTCTGTAATTTTCCTTTCCTGATGCATCCCATGGCAGCACACAGAATCCCACCCTTCTAAGGTGATAGTTACTGAGAATGCAAAGGTGGACTCCTCTTCAAATCTTATAGCTAACCAGTCCTATCAGGTTGTGGAGGTGAAGTCACAACCCAATGTGTGTGCTGCCATGGGATGCGTCAGGAAAGGAAAATTACGGAAAGGTATGTATACAATTTTCCGTTTTGCTCTCTCTCCAGTTTTAGTAAATAATCCCCATAACCTAGAAACAGTGACAGAAGGCAAATATTCAGGTAAGAGATTCAAATGGGTTCCTACCAGTAACAGGCAGCATCATAAATGGAAATAGCCTTTGTTGCTCATGGCAATCAGCTTCCAGCTGTCACCTTTGTAGTGCAGGGTTAGAAAAGAACTTAACACCTTCCTCTCCACAACAAACTATTTATTTCAGTATATACGCCATGCAAATTTCCAACTGCCAGTTCACCTAAATAAAATCTATTCCCAGGAGGAACTTTTAACAGATGACAACTTTCCATTCTACTAAACACAGATGGATGAGCTTGGAGAATTCAGGATGGTCAGTTGTACTTGATATGAAAATTGAATGACAAAAAAAAAAAAAATGCTTAAAATGTGAAATTACATTTCAGGAAGCAGAGAATCAGTGTACACAACTGCAAATTAGATAAAAAGTAAATTGCCAGCTGCTGAAAGGAGAGCAAGAACTTTGCCGTCTCTATGGAAACCAGCAGAGAGGGAAAAAAAAAAACCACACACACACAACACTGTCTATGATTAGCAGCATCATTCTTAGATAAAATAAATTTTTGTGTGGTGATGTTGAAGCATTTCTGATGAATGTACTCCTAACACGTATAACAGTTCTAGGACTTCTTCACCTTGTTGCATAATCAAATAAACATGGGCTAATGGGATGCAGCTCCTAGGACTAGAACCATGGGTACATGCATGGGTAGAAGACAAAAGGTCAAAAATAAAAAACTGAGCAGACAGGCTTTATTGCTGAAATGCCAGCCAATGTCTCTTTGGAAATAAAACACACTTACCTGCCTGTTCGCATTCCCCTGCAGAATGTACACAAAGCTGGGTACTGCCTGTGTGCCGGATGACTGCACTCCTCCATGTGTGTGCGAAGGACATCATCTCATGCCAGCCAATCAACACAGCTAAAGACCAGCACACACAACAAGAAGCCAGGTTCTCTCTTGTTAGGCCTCATGCACACTGGACATTATAAAAAAAAAAAAAAAAACCCTAGTAGTGTTAGCTGTAGAATGAGTTTTGCAAAACTACTCCCACAAAAGCCTATGGCTCAAACGCTGATAAATGCTGAATAGCCACGTTTTTAAGCTTTTATTAAAGTTAAAGTTAGAGTATTTTTACAGCTGAAAAGCTCCTCTTAAAACCCACTAGTTCTGGGTTGTCCCTGCCAAAAACTGCTGCTAACATCCTATGTGTGCATGAACACATGGGATAACATGCTGGGGACTTTTCTTTGCTGCAGAAAAATAAAAATCCCCGCTGAGCTCACTGTGATCAGACAGACCAGTCAGAGTCCTGCTCTCCTCTATGGGGAGATCAGATAAAAACGGACCGCCTGTCCGTTTTTATCCGATCTGCCAGATGGATGGAAAATAGGGTCACCATCCATCTGGATTTCACACACACAAGATTGGATCAGATAGCAGCGGGTGTTAACCGACATGTCACCGCTACATAGGAGTGAATAGAGGCTCCGATCAGGTGCACCTGAAAAACTGACAGACGGACTTGATCAGAAAGCCCATGTGAAAGGGCCCTTAAGTGGTGTTAAAACCAGAATGCTAAAAAAAAAAAAAAAAAAAAATATATAATATATGATATTGCAGCTTGCCAATTATTCGATACACTGGCTGCAGCAGTTATCTTTTCTTTGGCATTTTCCCCCTTCTGTTATCACCTGGTGATCTGACCAGTAAAACACCTGCTGTATTATTGAGACAACTCTGAAGTAATGAGCATAGGAGGCACAGCAGCATTATCAGTCTGGGGGATTCGATAATATTAAATGTATTAGATTTAGATGCACTAACAAATGGAAGCCAAACTCCAGCTCACATTTTATAATTAGGTACAGCATTTTTTTTTTTTACTTTTGGGATAAGGCCTCTTTCTCACGGGGCAGATCAGTGATGATCCGCCCCGTGAACATCCGCTGGCTCAGTGAGGATCGCTCCGCCGATCCCCGCTGAGCAGGAAGATGACAGGTGCATCGCTGCATGCTGTGCAGCGACGGACCTGTCAGAGCGCCGCTCTCCCCTATGGGGGGGATCGGATGACGACAGGCCGTAGTGTCCGTCGTCACCCGATCCGATAACGGATGGAAAAGTAGGTTTTTCCTCCGTTACACTTTTCGGATCGGAGCGGGGTCGGATGTCAGCGGACATGTCACCGCTGACATCCGACGCTCCATAGGGATGAATGTATGTCCGTTTTTCATCCGAAAATGGAAGGATGAAAAACGGACATACGGATCGTCCATGTGAAAGAGGCCTAAAGGTTTTGCAGGAATAAGTAAAAGCTGATCATTTTAATCACCTCTGTCAGTGTTCAGTGGTTTGTCTCATCCCTTGTAAACTGATACATTCTGCTGGAGAGCTTGTGAAATCAGGACTTACTGGACAGATCACCAGATGAAAATAGAAGAAAGCCTAAAAAAGGAAACTAATACAGCCACCACATCTAAGAATTAGTAAGCTGCAATATAGTAAAGGTTTGCTTTTGTGTTTAACCACTTGCTGCACACCATATAGCAAAATGACAGCAGCAAAGTAGTCTCAATACCCTGACCGGACATCGCCAGGATATCAAGCTGTTGTGCGCCCCCAGGGGTACTCATCACAGTGATCATTGTTGCGATGTGTCAGTCTGACTCACCGCAACACCGATCTAGGTAAAGAGTCTCTCACGGAGACTCTTTACCACGTGATGAGCCGTGTCCAATCACAGCTGATCACTGTGTAAAACAGGAAGAGCCGTTGATCGGCTTTTCCTCACTTGCGTCTGACAGACACGAGTAGAGGAGAGCCAATCGGCTGCTCCTCTGACAGGGGGGGGGGGGGGGGGTCTGTGCTGATTGTCAGTGCAGCTCCCCCCCCCCCCGAGGATGCCCACACTGGACCACCAGGGACGCCACTAGGACCACCAGGGATGTCACCACCAGGTATGCCACCCTAGATCACCATGCATGCCAATCGGTGTCCACAATGGATGCCTATCAGTGCCCACAATGGGCATCACTGATTGGCATCCATCCGTACCATTAGCATACAGTGCCACCTATCAGTGCCCATCCATGCCACCTATCAGTGCTGCATATTAGTGCCCATAATCAGTGCAGCCCCATCAGTGAAGGAGAAAACTTATTTACAAAGTTTTGTAACTTTTTGTTACAAAGTTTTGCAGAAAATAAAAATCCCAGGAGGTGATTGTTTGGGTACAGTGTTGTATGACCGCGCAACTGTGCGACAGCGCTGAAAATTGGTCTGGGCAGGAAGGTGCATAAGTGCCCTGTATTGGAGTGGTTAATATTGGTTTAAAAGTGGTTGTAAACCCTTACATATACCCAGTGAAGTGGCTGGCCTCAGGCGATACAGAGATGAAACAAATCATCCTAAATAAGGTATACTTGTCTATCTACAGTCTTCTCTACATCTGTTCAAAGTGCTGAATTATAAAGCTTGTCCGAGTTCAGAAAAAGGAGGTGTAGAGCTAAAAATTACATATTTCAGAGCTGGGAAGGGGAGGGAAGGAAAGGGGAGAGAGCACACCCCCCTTTAAACAGCACACAGGAACAGAACTGAAGCTGTCAATCAGCTGGAGATCCCTCCCCGTCACCTGCTTTCTCTTGGGGTCAGGAAAAAAAACTTGTCAGAAGTGATTCATACTGATAGAGGAAGGAAGCAGCAGACCGAAATAACACTAAAGTACACACCATAGAGGGATATGCTTTGTTCATGTTTCATGTCTGAGGTTTACAACCACTTTAAGCAGCACAGGGAGTACATATTGTTTTCCCAAAACGAAATGAAAAACATCTACAAGGGCGACAAACTGTCCACAGTTTAAAGACAATTTTTCACTTTTGTGCTTTCAAGTTGAATATTATATGTTGCTTTTTAAAATTGCTCAAAGAAGAAGTTATTACCAATTCCCTATGTCATCCAATTGGGCAGCCAAGAGAAAGCCAAATGACAGCCCAAGACTCCCGAACTAGACTTTCCATAAATGCACTGTAAACAGGCAATCCAGCTGCAAGCAGAGGTCACCTTCACTATGACCTTGTGGGAAGGGGCATTGCATGCAATCTGAAGGCAACGCATAAGGCAGGCCACTGGTTCACAATAAACGCAAATAAGAGCCTTCAATAAAACACTGAATGCACATCAATATAGGACACAATATAAACGCGAACATGAAAGCCTCTTCCAAGTAACATACCAGCATGATCCACCCAATGGTGCAATCCCAGGGAAAAATAAAACCAATTCTTGAGTCAGTGCATGAGCTGCTCTCTACTAGGATCGACAGGCCTTGTAGCAATGACTGTTGCTAGATTTCTGCCCTACTAATATGTGGAAGTTGGAAAAGCACTGGATTGGTGAAAATGTTATGTGGACTATACACACTTTCCACTCAAGCCAACCAGCTTTGAAATATAAAATCCAGCAAACAGAATAAAACGCATACCTTAGGCCTAATGTACACTGGATGCTCAGGGAACCTCTTCTGAACACTTTTCTTGACAGCTTGAAACCAGCATTTAAAAACATCCGTTTAAGCACGTTTGCATGGAGCATTTTGCCGCGTTCGTGTCTAGGAGCGTTTATTTAACCGCCACCCTCTGCTGCTTCTCCGGGCTCTCCCGTGCCTTTGGGGACCCGGAGAAATAAATCGGCCATTGATAGCGTAAAAATAATAAAAAAAATACATACATTTTAAAAACACCCCTGTCCACGGTAGTTCACGCACATAAGCGAACACACATGTAAGTCCCGCTAACATATGTAAACGCCGTTCAAACCACATATGTGAGGTATCGACGTGTGCGTAGAGCAAGATCAATAATTCTAGCACTAGACCTCCTCTGTAACTCTAAACTGGTAACCTGTAAAAAATTTTAAAGCATTGCCTATGGAGATTTTTAAGTACTGAAGTTTGGCGCCATGCCATGAGTGTGCGCAATTTTAAAACGTGATATGTTGGGTATCTATTTACTCGGCGTAACTTCATTTTTCACATTATACAAAAAAAAAAAAAAAAAAAAAAAAAACAAACAAAACATTGGGCTAACTTAGCTGTTTTGTTATTTTTTAAGCGTTTGAAAAATTGTTGTGCAAATATCGTGTGACATAAAAACTTGCAACCACCGCCATTTTCTTCCCTAGGGTGTCTACTAATAAAACATATATAATGTTTGGGGGTTCTGAGTAATTTTCTAGCAAAAGAAAATTATGATTTTTATATGTAGGAGAATAGGCCCGGTATGGAAGTGGTTAAGATATCATTAGACCTTCAAATAAAATAGGGCACCTTTAAAAACGCTTCTAAACGAGAAACGCGCATTCAGGCACGTCTGGACCCATTTTTTGCCTTCAAAGAAAAGCCTCTAAATGCTAGTGCCTAAAAACGACATTAAACGACCCTGTGTACATGTACACATAAGCCAACACTGGAAGAGTTCTGGGGCAGATGAAAAAAAAAAAAAAAAGTGTCCAACTGCCTCTGAACGTCCGTTTACATGTGGGGGGGGGGGGGGGGGAGCCATTTTTCAGGCGCTTTTTTTCTTTTTAGCTCAAAAGTGCCTGAAAAACACCTCAGTGTGAAAGGGGTCTAAGAGGTAGATTTAAACTAAATTTTATTCAAAAGTGCAACACAGAAGTGACAACCAGACAATTCTAATAAAAACAAAACCAGCAACAACCAGCTCAACAAGCATCTTAACCATTTCATTGTGACCTAAATGCAGAGCAAATACACAGGCTGTGTCCTTAATTAAAGATCAAAAATGTCTAATTTCCCAGAATCATCATGCAGAACATGTTCACTGTGAAAGCTCGTCTCACATCCCCCATTACAAACTTCACTTACTAAATAAGCCACTAGCAAATATCTGTGCTACAGCGAACTATTTTTACCTCTTTTGCCTGTTTCCCCATCACACCTTTCAGAAGCAGACAGACAATCAGAGCAAAGCATTACCAATGTATTTCTCAGCTTATAAAGGCTTCTCACTTTCAGACATACCATAGAAGTGAGCAGTACATGCGAGAACCTTTGCCCAGCTGATTTCACATAAACATGCACATTCATGTTACAGGAGAGTGCATGTTTATGTGACTAGCAGAGTCAGGTTCCATTCTTTTGACTGTTAACCATTCCAATCCCAGTTAGACTCATTGCAGCATGTGCCAGACTGAAAGGCCCATTGATATTTCAATCACTGATAGAGCTGCACAATTAATCGTCAAGAATCATTATCACAATCTTGACTAAAGTGTTTCACAATTCTTTCTATTCAAAGAATTCTCTCTGCTCTTCTGAAGCCACAGCCCTCAAAAGAAAGGAAGAGAAAAACTGGGCAGTCTGCCAAGAATGAAAACATTCTTTATCAGTTGAACGTAAGTATAAACATTGTAACAATTTGTCAATGGAATAGACTTCGTAAGTGTAAAAAGTTTAAAAACTAAACCTTTTTCTGACATTTGTTGGTTTCAAGTTAAAATCATTTTTTTTTGCTAGAAAATTACTTAGAACCCCCAAATAATATAATATAAATATATATATATATATATAGCAGCGGTCTTTCAAATGCATTTTTTTGGGAAAAAATTACTTTAATGAATAAAAAACAAAAAACTAACCAGTAAAGTTAGCCTTTTTTTGTAGAATGTGAAAGATTTTACTTTGCGAGAATCGTGATCTTTTTATGCTAAGCAAAAAAAATTGTGATTCTCATTTTGGCGGCCAGAATCATGCAGCTCTAATCACTGATGAAGTTAAACAATTCCAGGCATGGTACATTGTTTACAGTTACATTGTTCAGCTTGTACCAAAGTATATACCATACCTAGACAATGGCCCTGGAAGCTGTTAAACACTGAAGTAGACAACACTAATCCAGTGATCTCCAATAGCCTCTGTGTCCGGTGCTGAGCATCTGCATTGTAAACAGGTGTTCCACTGGTGTGTTTTTGGAGAGGTTCCAGAAGTTTTTTTCCCCCCTCAGTAGGTTGAGTTTTTGGTTCCATAGACTTCAATGGAAACGCATCATAAATGCAGTGCTTGCATTCTGTGTTTCTGCTGCATTTTTGCTGGTTTCTCACACATGACAGCAGACACCTTCCAAAAATGCAAAAGTCATAAAAAAAAAAAAAAAAAAAAAAAATGCACCAGGAAAATGCATCAACCGCAACCTGCATGGGTGTAAACCAGGCCTAAAAGAATTGAACTATGGTCACCTAACGTCAATAGCAGGCTGGACAAGTTCTGGTCACCATAGCAACTGGGAAAATAAATAGTAGATGCAGACTTTAAAATGCCAGGGCTATCAGCTGTGCTCTTCACACTACTAAAGCCTAGTACACACACGGGCTAAATGTCGGGCGAAATTGGCCAGTTCAATGGAAATCAGCTTACATTCGGCCCGTGTGTACTGCAGCCAGTCCAACAGAATTCGGGTCGAACGAGGAAAAAAAAAAAAATAAATAAATAAAAAATAAAAAAAACCTAGTAGTGTGTACTAGGCTTAACTGGCAAGTGTCACCACAAGCAGAGGCTGTAAGAGAGAAGCAGGTCCACTGGGTAGCACGCTATGGTTGGGCCAGCTTAGTGTACAATTTGTTAAAGCTTTGATAAAAGAAGAAAGGGGGCAGTGACTAGAGGTTGAAGCAGAGCTGTGCTGAGTGACATGGGGCCCCTGGGGTATGCTACTGACAGATGAGGGCCGGCTGTGGTGATAGAGGTAGTTACGTGGAATTGGCCCCTGGCACTTGCAGTAAGCCCCCTCCCCCCCATGTTCTGTTTGTTATGGTGCCTTTGTGGTCACGTGGACGCTCTTGTAAAGCTGGTCATATACTAGATTTTTTTTTTTTTTTTTTGAAAATCAATGATCAAACATTTGTACAAAGACCCTCCTCTTTACTTTCAAAAACACGATGAACGTCGCTCGAAAGCACCACAAAAACATTTTCTTTTAACATTAAATTTTGGAGTGAACGGAAAACCATATTTATCGTTAGAAATTCGTCCAAGAACAATTTCCATCCTGCTACTTCAAATTTTCTCATCACTGTGTTTGGAAATGGACAATGTGACCCCAACAATTAGAAAATTGAACAATCAAAATTTTTTTAACTGAGATTTTAAAAGCATATGATTGACTTTACAGATTATGAATCTGAGATCATTATACACTCAACTGATGTCACCTGGGGCCATGACACACCCCCAGCAGTATACACTTGCCTGTCACATCACTGGAGCCATGCGAGGTCATTGACAGCACAACACCCCTTCCCCTATTGTATTTAACTTGCAAAGGACAGATTGGCTTATAAAGTGCATTAACATACAATGTACCATCAAAGCCTTGAGATATTTGAACCTTTGAGTTTGCACATCTAGTTTACAACTGATAACGAAGAACTGTCAGCACATAGCATATACAGGGTTAAATGGTAAACTTAAAGAGGAAGTAAGCTCTCCTGGTGTTTTTGTACCTATAGGTACTGTAAATATCTCCTAAACTTGCGCCGTTTAGGAGATATTTACTGTATATTGCGCCAATTAAGTCATCGGTCCGTGCCGCTCATTCAGGGCCCATGCCGTGACTGGCAGCTCCCACGAGCATCCGCGGGAGGAACATCATTGCGGACCTGGCCAATCACAGCGCCGGAGCCCGCGAACCTGGAAGCAACTCTGGGAAAGACGTCGGCCGTGTCAGTGATATGCGGGCGCCGCTGCAGGGCTTCGTTCTAAGAGAAGTTATTCATAATGAGCTAGTATGCAGTGCATACTAGCTCATGCCTTTGTCTTGCAGGTTTTATTTTTTGGGAGGTTTACAACCTTTAACTCCCCAGTCCCCTTCCTAACATTACATAGAAAGAGAAAACTTCAGGATTTGACATTTTCGATAAAAGCCAAGTGAAAAATGTAAAAAACAACATCACATAGTAATACTATGTGAATGGGAACATGTAACAAATATATGAAGTAGGTGTTATCTCAATTTGGCTGCAAAAGTGGAAATACACCAAGTCTGCCACTAGCGCTGTCTGCTCAGGGTAGAAGTCTACACTCTGAGACAAAACATTCATGCATATTCATTCCACAATTGTTTTACAGGAATATTGCACAGTGGTTGGATCTATCTAATCATAGGCAGGAAAAGGAAGAATGCGCTCCTTCCTTCTACTGCGCTCAGTGATTGCAATATGTTGTTTGCAGGAAGGAGCTCAGGTAATACAAGCTAGCCTACACTTCCTTCCTTTAACATTGCGACTGTGCCTCTGTCATCTCCCATACGATGCCACCTGAACAAAAGGAAGAGAGACCAAGAGTTCATGCTTACAGTGATTTTAAGTGATCACCTTGTAAAACAACCCATTAAGTTTAACCCCTTCAGATCCGAGCTATAGCCAAATGCCTACAGCGCAGATCTGCTTTGCCGCAAGGTCAATAGACGTCCTCCCCTTTGCACGCTCGCCATGCCCCCCTGAAGGACGCGCTGCAATCACCAGAGTCAACGAGACTCGGGTGATCACAGATCGGAATAAGGGGTCGATCCCAGCCCCTTTTACCACATGATCAGCTGTCAGCCAATGACAGCTGATCCGTAATGTAAACAGAAGACCGGTAATCTTTTTCTTTTCTTCTCATGCTGACAGCGTGAGAAAAAAAAAAAAAAAAAAAAAAAAGCGATCACCGGCTTCTGTTGAAGGGAAAATTTGTCCCAAAGGAGGAGGTGAAGCCATCTCATATGTGCCCACCAGTACCGCCTGCCAGTGCCACGAATCAGTGCCCACAGTGCCACAAATCAGTGCCCACCAGTACATAAGTGCCAGCAATCAGTGCCACCTATCAATGCCCACGAGTGCCACCTAATGCCCACCAGTGGTGCCAATCAGTACTGCCTATCAGTGCCACCTACCAGTGCCCCATCACTGCCACCCATCAGTGCTGCCTTATCAGTGCCCATCAATGTAGCCTATCAGTGCCCATCAATGAAGGAGAAAAATTACCTGTTTGTAAAATCTATTAAACAAAATATAAAAACAGTTTTGTATTAAAAAATAAATAAAAATCAGGTTTTTTTTTGTTTTGTTTTTTAAAAAAAAACTAAAAAAAACAAAAAAAAAAAAAAACCCACACAGGAGGTGATCAAATACCACCAAAAGAAAGCTCTATTTGTGGGGGAAAAAAAAAAAATAAGAATTTCATTTGGATACAGTGTTGTATGCCTGCGCAATTGCCGTTCAAACGGTGACAGCGCTAAAAGCTGAAAATTGGTCTGGGCAGGAGGGGGTTTAGGGGCCCAGTAAGCAACTGGTTAAAATAGAAACCAAAATATTTGTATATACAGTGGATATAAAAAGTCTACACACCCCTGTTAAAATGTCAGGTTTTTGTGATGTAACAAAATGAGACAAAGATAAATCATTTCAGAACTTTTTCCACATTTGATGCAACCTATAAACTGTACAACTAAATTGAAAAACAAAATATATCTATTAGGGGTGCAACGAATCGTCACCGATCCGTGATCCGAATGGTTCAGCCTGTTCGGATCGGCACACATGCGGAGTGGGAGCGCGCACCACCTCGGCCTTAGGAAAGACCGTGGCTTCGGCCTAGCTCCGGAGCGGCGGCCATCTTGGTACACCCGGCGGCCGTTTACCACGTGATCGCTCCGTCAAATGACAGAGCGATCACTTGTAAACAAACCGGCGTCATGTCATGACGCCGGTTCCTCTCCCCTCTGTGTACTGATCTGTACAGTGGAGGGGAGAGATCAGATGGCAGCAGTGCCAATACTCAGCTAATACCATGACATACAATGCCAAACCCTGCCATTACTCTGCCAATATATTATTACAGTGGGGGAGATGACGTGGATATTACAGTGGGGGAGAATTTTTTTTTTGCTGATCCGAACCGTGACTCCTGATCCGAGGAACGATCCGAACCGTGAGTTTTTTGATCCGTTGCACCTCTTATATCTATATATCATACCACAGTGTTGCAATCGTGTGCATTACATGGCAATCATGGTTTTGAATCAGGTGGTGAGGAGCCAACATATCACCTCCTCACCACCTGTCACACTCGGATCGCTTTACAGAGGAGCAGCAGTGCATTCTGCACTTGTGAATGAGCCCTTAGTTGCATTCAGCCTCGGCACCCTTAGCTCTCATTCACGCATAAAGTTGGGGGTGGTAAAACAGCAGGATATAATTAGAAATCTATGACTAAGAGCAGCAAACCCGCAGGAAAGCTGCAGGCACTGCACCCGCGGCATGTGTAAACCGCAGCGCATCAGCAGCCCTATAGTATTATGCTCAGTGTATTGTTTCACAGTGGTCATCTTGCAAACCTGGCCTGTTAGTGGGCCCTGAGGACAGGGTTGATGACCACTGAGTTAATGTACTACTGGTTCAATCATTTTTATTTAAATTCAACGTTAAATTTTATTTACTGTATTGGCTTGTATAAAAGGTTAATCGGTTATCACAGCTTTGCCTGTCAACGTCAAATAAGCATCGAAGTTGGCATTCAAACCTCACCAGATTTTTAGGCAGGACCATTAAGCATAGTGCTACCTTCATGTGTAGTCACTGAGCCATTTCAAAGCATTTTTCCCATGCTTTGAGTGGTAATAAATGGTAGGCTGACCAACTTGGGGCCCAGCAACTGCAGTTGGAAAACTTTTCTAAGCACTTTTCTTGAACACTAATTGCAAGTCATAATTTTCATCCCTAGACCTACAATGCCATTGGTCAGGTTACCACAAGCAATTCTGGTATGGGTCCTTTTATATGGGTGATCTTGATGCTGACCACTTACTAGTCTCTATGGAATCGCCCCCACGCTGGTGGAACCATGGGAATAATACAAGGAAATAACATTCAGCAGCATTTGGAGCTATTCAGGTAGGCAAATGGGAGGTTCTCCTGCATGATCCTGCCACCGATGACATGTCTCTAACAGCAAAGCCATCTACCTGACATATGCCTAAGGGGAAATTTCCTCACTTGCATTTTTAGGTGCAAACAGAATTGCAGGTATGCGCAACTTATAATTCAAGCAAACAGGTTCAACCTTGTTATGAAAACATAGTCCAGCCTTAAAGCAGAACTACAATGCACCAGAGCAAGACAAACCAAAAACACTATTTTAAATATTCAAAGCAAACTCATACATCCATGTCTCCATGCTTTATTTTGCTGAGGAATCACTAGCCTAGCATTTCTGGCTGTGGCTGCCTGAACCATTTCAGCCCCAGAAGATTTTACCCCCTTTCTGACAATTGCACGGTCGTGCGACATTGTACCCAAACAAAATTGATGTCTTTTTTTCCCACACAAATAGCCCTTTCTTTTGGGGGGGATTTGATCACCTCTGCGGTTTTTATTTTTTGCGCTATAGAACAAAAAAAAAAAAAACCACACACAAGAGCGACAATTTTGGAAAAAAAAAAAAAAGCGCAATATCTTTTACTTTTTGCTATAATAAAATATCCCCAAAAAATATAGAATAAAAAAAAAAAAAAAAAAAAAAAAAACACAATTTTTCCTCAGTTGAGGCCGATATGTATTCTACATATTTTTGGTAAAAAAAAATAAATAAAAATCGCAATAAGCGTATATTGATTGGTTTGCGCAAAAGTTATAGCGTCTACAAAATAGGGGATAGTTTTATGGCATATTTATTTTTTTTTTATTATTATTAGTAATGGCGGCGATCTGCAAATTTTATTGTGGCTGCAACATTATAGCGGACACATCAGACACTTTTGACACCATTTTGGGACCATTGACATTTATACAGCGATCGGTGCTATAAAAATGCACCGATTACTGTGTAAATGGCACGGGCAGGGAGGGGGTTAACCACTAGGGGGCGATGAAGGGGTTAAGTGTGTCCTAGGGAGCGATTCTAACTGGGGGGGGGGGGGGGGGGGGTCGGTGAGTGGCTACCTAGGACATGACAGCGATCACTGCTCCCGATCACAGGGAGCAGTGGATCTCTGTCACGACACAAGAACGGGGAAATGCTTTGTTTACATAGGCATCTCCCCGTTCTACCTCTCCACACTGCAATCGCGGGCCGCCGGAGAACATCAATGTTCCCGGGACCCACGGGCACGCTCCCGCGGCGTGTGCCTGCAAGGCGGCAAATTTAAAGGGACGTACCTGTACACCCAGTTGCTTGCCTGTGCCGACGTACATCTGTGTGTGGCGGTTGGCAAGCGGTTAAGTTAGACCCCTTTCACACAGGCACTTTTCATGTGCTTTTGTGCAAAAAAAAAGAAATAAAATAGAAAAGCGCATCTGGGGCAGTGCACTGGCGGGGGGGAAAAAAAAGTTCTGCAAGCAGCATCTTTGGAGCGCTTAAAAAAGCGAAGATTAATGGGAAGAGCTTCAAAAGCGCCTTAACAGTGCATGAAAAAAAAAACGCTGCAAAATGGATCTTTTGAGTCACGTGACCGTAAAAAGGTGCCCCCGCTAGCGTTACAAAATGATGTTTTAGGGGCAGTTTTCGAGCACCTCAGTGTGAAAGGGGTCTAAGGGCAAAATGATTTATGTTGCATTTGCTTTCTGGAATCCACCTGCCCTTACCTCAGGTGGGCATGCATGCAGGAGCATGTGCTGAGAAAACTCCTCCTCCCCTCCTAAAGGCACCTGTATGTATGTAATTTGCCTAGGACTAAATACCAGGAAGTACCTTAAGAAATGTAAAGAAAAGGTTTACAAAAATTAAATATGATATACTTTCTTATCTATTTACTAATGCTAGCAGCATAAGGATTAAAAATAGTCAATGTTGATAAAGAGAGTGAAGTTCTGCTTTAGGCTGGGTTCACATCTATGCGAATTGGATGTGGATTCTCCGCATCCAATTCGCATGGTAAGAGATTGTGACCGGCTCTCTATGGAGCCGCTTCACATACAGTGCCTTGCAAAAGTATTCACCCCCCTTGGCTTTTTACCTAAAATTTGTTACACTACAGCCTTTAGTTAATTTTTTTTTTAATCTGAATTATATGCGATGGATCAGAACACAATAGTCTAAGTTGATGAAGTAAAATATATACATAAAACTATTTTTCAGAAATAAAAATATATGATAATTGGCATGTGCGTATGTATTCACCCCCTTTGTTATGAAGCCCATAAAAAGCTCTGGTGCAACCAATTACCTTCAGAAGTCACATAATTAGTGAAATGATGTCCACTTGTGTGCAATCTAAGTGTCACATGATCTGTCATTACATATACACACCTTTTTGAAAGGCCCCAGAGGCTGCAACACCTAAGCAAGAGGCACCACTAACCAAACACTGCCATGAAGACCAAGGAACTCTCCAAACAAGTAAGGGACAATGTTGTGAAGTACAAGTCAAGGTTAGGTTATAAAAAAAAAAAAAATATCCAAATCTTTGATGATCCCTAGCAGCATCATCAAATCTATCATAACCAAATGGAAAGAACATGGCACAACAGCAAACCCGCCAAGAGACGGCCGCACACCAAAACTCACGGACCGGGCAAGGAGGGCATTAATCAAAGAGGAAGCACAGAGACCTAAGGTAACCCTGGAGGAGCTGCAGAGTTCCACAGTATCTGTACATAGGACGACGATAAGCCGTACGCTCCATACGCTCCATAGAGTTGGACTTTATGGCAGAGTGCCAGAAGAAAGCCATTACTTTCAGCAAAAAAACAAAATGGCATGTTTTTGAGTTTGCAAAAAGGCATGTGGGAGACTCCCAAAAAGTATTGAAGAAGGTGCTTCTGGTCTGATGAGACTAAAATTGAACTTTTTGGCCATCAAAGTAAACACTATGTATGGCGCAAACCCAACACATCAACATCACCCAAAGAACACCATCCCCGCATTGAAACATGGTGGTGGCAGGCAGCCTCATGCCTGTGGGGATGTTTTTCAGCAGTCCGGGACTGGGAAACTGGTCAGAGTTTGAGGGAAAGATGGATGGTGGATATAACATACAGGGATATTCTTGAGCAAAAACCTGTACCACTCTGTGTGTGATTTGAGGCTAGGATGGAGGTTTACCTCCAGCAGGACAAGGACCCCAAACACACTGCTAAAGCAACACTTGAGTGGTTTAAGTGGAAACATGTAAATGTGTTGGAATGGCCTAGTCAAAGCCCCAGACCTCAATCCAAAAGAAAATTTGTGGTCAGACAGTTTTCAATGAGAAATGGGCAAAAATCCAGTGGCAAGCTCGCAGAGACTTGGATGCTGTGATAGCCGCACAAGGTGGCTCTACAAAGTATTGACCTTTAGGGGGGTGAATAGTTTATGCACATTGACTTTTTATGTTATTTTGTCCTATTTGTTGTTTGCGTCACATAAAAAAAAAAAAAAAAAAAAAGAGATGGAAGAAGAAGAAACCATTTTCAAAGTTGTGAGCATGCTCTGTATATTAAATGATGCAAATCCTCAAACAATCCATGTTAATTCCAGGTTGTGAGGCAACAAAACAAAAAATGCCAAGGGGGGGGGGGGGGGGTGAATACTTTTGCAAGGCACTGTATCGCCACTGCGGCTCCTGTGTAAATTTTGCACAGGGGGGTCCTGTGCATCTTTTGGTCCATTTAGGGTCCGAATTTAGCCCAAAAATTCGGACCTGAGACAGTCAACGGGGACGCACTGGACCCCTGAAGTGAGCTGCATGCGGCAATAGTGTGAACCCAGTTTTTAAATTGGTATTAAAGTGGGAAGTCCACGCAAAAACTAAAATTCCTGCATCTTTAGCCACCAACATTCCAACACTAACCTCTCTAGCCCTGAAAAGAAAAAAAAATCTGTATACATACGATTTCTGCAGGCGATCCGACTCGATCTCCAGCGGTGGAAGCTCTGCAGAGGACACGTCCGACAAAGGCTGTAAAATTAATGGGAAGTGATGTCACCCATAGAGTTACTACTATGTGGCATCCATTGACCGATGGTGTCCTCTGCATCCGTCCACAGCGAAGTCGCGGCTGGACAGCTTGGCATGGGAATCAGAGCTTCCGCCACTGGAGATCGGGTCGGATTGCCTGTAGAAAAAAAAAAAAAAAAAAAAAAAAAGTATACGGATTTTTTTTTCCTTTCAGGGCTAGATAGGTTAGTGTTAGAATGTTGGTGGGCTATAGATGCAGGGATTTTAGTTTTTGCATGGACTTCCACGGCGATTGTGAAGATCGCTGGATTGGAAAGGAGTGAAGGTAAGGGATTGGGGGTGGGGGGGGGGGTTGCATGCAAGTAAAAAACCTTCAGGCCTTTAAAATCACTAAGTTCTACATCCTGTGCTGTAAGAACTTACCTAGACGGGGTCCCTAACAGTAGGAACCTGACATGCTAGCTAGGTACCAGTAAAACAAAGTGTTGTAGGACATATGTGGCGCTATAGAAATCAAATAATAATTATTAATAATAATCCATGTGACTGACACTTTTGGTCCAGTCTGGAGTTTTTAGACATCCAGCTTTGTCTAATGGGCCAACAACGTTGATTTGCAAAAACCTCCACCTTCTTTCCAATCACACTTTCCATTGCCCACAATGATAAACATTAAAGGATAAGCCCATTTATGTTTTTTTTATTTCATTAAAAACAAAGGAACTATGATCTGTCATGTAGGTAGAACATGTCACCAGGGAAAAAGCACACTAGATATTCCCGCATCTGTAAAACAAGTCATTGCGGAGTCCAAGTAACCCCAAGAGATTGTTCCTTCATTTACTGTAATTAAGCAGAGTTCTCTATTCTGCAACCCCCAGTGAAGCAAAAGACATACTCTATAATAACAACATAAATCCTTAAAGGTCACAACAGGAAAGAGTGTATGCAATATACAAGGACAGTTCAACATTATCATGAACCATATATATCCTGGATATTGTAAAACAGCTCAGTGGACCAAGGGACCAAAGCAAAACTCTGCAGTCCATGTCATTAGGACAACCTTTCTGATCACGTGCTTGGTCGGGTCAATATACCATCACCCAGTTTGTCTAACGGCCTACTTGAGGTCTGAAAAACACATTAATGGGTGGGTGGGTGGGTGGGGGGGGGGGGGGGATGCAAACCTAGCTATGCCAACAAAAACCCTACTTGTGTCATCCTCAAAGTCTCCCAAACGCTGTAATTCATTTTAGCCTGAAGCATGGCCAACTCTTGACAAACAAGCTAACAATTACCGTTCATAAACATTTAAGTACTAAACATCAGACTATCATCAGACTCACGCCTGTCATAGGTAACGTATTTTATACACACCTTGTATACTTGTTCCATAGGTGCCATTACCCACCACTTCCACCAATTCAAAGATTGCCTGCTGGATCCTGTAGGGAAAAAAAAAAAAAAAAAAAAAGGCGTTGTGTAAAGATAGTGTGTCAGCATGTATTAAGGATGGAAATGTGGAGTAACGATGGGATGGATGCAGCTGTTGCGCCCTATTTTTTTTTTTTTTTCCTCTCCCCACTTGAGGCACATGCCAATACATGCAAACAAAGGAAGCCAGTGTGACTTGGAGAAGATCTCCAATCCTGGCACCCATCATGGGGCATTGGAGACTATAGAAGAAAACGGGGAAAGGATAAAAGAAACAAGACGGAAAAGAAAGCTGCCCCCCCATCGGCCTCCTGGAACAAACAGGCTGGACTAGAGGGGCCCAGCCCTGCCTCCATCATATGGGTGGGGGGGGCTGCATCAGCAGCTGCTTGGGTTTCCAGCTCATCCATAGTGAGCATACAAGGCAGCCTAGACTCCCACAGGCCTGTCCACCACCTTGCAGGGCTTTCCTTTGTGTTCAATGCACCCCCAGACACAGATCTGCCCAAACTGACCCCTCAAGGGAGGAGAGGTCCATGTCCACCTACCCTCAAGGGAGAAGTCTATGGCCACCAGCCCTTAAGGGAAGAGAAGTCTATATCCTCCCAAACCTTAAGGAGCAGAGGGTCTTTGGCCACCAACCCTCAAAGAGGAGAGGTCTTTGGCCACCAACCCTCCAAAGAGGAGAGGTCTTTGGCCACCAACCCTCAAAGAGGAGAGGTCTTTGGCCACCAACCCTCAAAGAGGAGAGGTCTTTGGCCACCAACCCCTCAAAGAGGAGAGGTCTTTGGCCACCAACCCTCAAAGAGGAGAGGTCTTTTGGCCACCAACCCTCAAAGAGGAGAGGGTCTTTGGCCACCAACCCTCAAGAGGAGAGGTCTTTGGCCACCAACCCTCAAAGAGGAGAGGTCTTTGGCCACCAACCCTGAAGAAGCAGAGGTCTATGAGCAGCAATACTAACCCTCAAGGAGGAGAGGTCTATGTCCACCAGACTTTTGGCAGGCGAGTCATTGGCCATGTTCGCCCAGTCTTGTCTTCAGTAGCCCAGGCAGACTGTGTGCTCCTCTCCTCTGGATCCAGACACAGCAGCAGCAGCAGGGCGAGGACCTCTCCTCTCCTCCTCACTCTCTCCTTGCACAGCTCCAACTCCTCATTGGGGGTGCAGCAGTCCCTCCTCTCCGTCTCCGGTCCCTATTGTGTTCCTCTTCCCCTTGTCTCTCCAAAGGACGGGCTGCGAACAGGCGGAATCACACCATGTTGAGGTGGCAGCTCCCAGCACAGTGAACCAGGCTCGTTCTCTCTCTTTCCTTTCCTCCCTCCCTCTTTTCTTCCTTTCTTCCTCCCCTCGGACACACAGACATGCAAAGAGGAGACAGAGAAGAGGAGGGGGGGGGTGGGGAAGAGAATATCCTCAGCCAGCACAGCTACTGGAGCCGGGCCGCACCAATCACGGTGTGTTATGGGAACGAGGCATCCCTCGGATCCCTTTAGATGGGAGCGTCGCTCTGTAGCAGCCGCTAGGTGGCGCCGAGCACATCGGGAGGGGTGCCGGGTGCGGCAGAGGCTCTCCAAGTTAGGACAGCACAGCTGCATCATTTAAAAAACGATATAGTACACACATAGGGCCCCACTACTGACCCCTCCTGATGAGTGTTCGCTTTTATTTTATTGGTCACATTAGAAAATGATTGGATTCAAATTTGAAGGGATAAAAGCAGTGCAAGCAAATATTAGATTGCAGCTTACCACGCGGTGGCTGCATTGGTTTTCTGTTTTTAGGCTTTCTTTTCACCTGGTGATCTGGCAAGGGTTGCCAACCTCCCGCAGCATTTTTTTACTGACGAAACATGGACTTTTTACTGGCAACCTGCGAAATGACAGAACTCCTATTGAAAACTAACACAGTGGATATATGAACAGTATAAACTTGATATGGAAACACTGACAATACTTATAACAAAGTCATTTGCTTGATTTACACTTAAAAAGTCAACACGGCATGCAATTATCAGCCCCTGATATTTACTGGCAGTTGTAAAAAAAAAAATCACAGATTTTTACAAAACTGTCAGTAAATTTACTGGCGGTTGGCAACCCTGGATCTGGCCAGTAAGGCCGGGGTTCACACTGGTGCACTTCAATTTGGCCGCAGAGTGGTTTCTGTGCATTTTTACCCATGTTTTCTCCCTCCAGGACTTCTCCAGAGCCTCTCCCATCCCCTGGAACTCCTACCTCAATCTGTCCGACTATTTTCATACTCTAGCTGCCTTTAGGTGATCCCTAAAAACTCATCTCTTCAGGGAAAAGCTCCAACTAATCTTTTTTTTACTTCTATCATCTCATCCCTAACAGTTATAATCTTTTATACCACTTGCCTCACCCTCTTATGCTGGCCATACACTATACGAAATATCGGCCGAACCCATTTTCAAAAACGAACATTCGGCCATGAGAGCAAATGATAGTGCCATCATGTAATGATCGATAAATCGTTCAGTGGACATAAATGAATCAATTTTTGTTACATATACCTACTGCAGACAGTTTGGACGGGGAAACACATTAACCTTTCAATTTATAGTTTGTTCGGCAGAAAATTTCCAAACTTGTCCTTCGTTTTTTTAGGCTCAAAAACGTCCCAACAATTAATGATTTTGTGCCCATTAACTGGCTGAAAAACAGACGAACTGTCTAAATGACTGAATTTCAGCCGATTTTTCGTATATATGGTCAGCATAAGATTGTAAGCTCTTATGAGCAGGACCCTTTTAAAATGGGAATAAACTCCTATCTCTGACTTTTACCTATAGCTAAGCCTATATTTTTGTGAATGCGAAACTTCCATATTCGGGAAATACATCATACACACCTACAAGGATAAATGTTGACGCAAAAGAGTAAAAACACATACAGCCACATGCACTATGGCCAGTTATAAGATTCACCTTGGGTGCAGGAAAATTCCAGGAGTTGTAGGCCCCTAGCACACAGGCATTCCAATTAGGTCTGCCTATCAGTTTTTCAGGCGGACCTAATCAGAAGGTCCATGCATTTCTATGAACAGGCGGTTGTAAACAGACTTGTGTCCATTTACACTTGCCTATCTTCAGGTCCCATCAGGCCCACTAAAAAAAAAAACAGAAGAGGACGGAGCAGGGTTGCCACCTGTCCGGGTTTCACCCGGACAGTCCAGGTCTTGAATCATGTGTCCGTGTTTCAGCCCACCTGAAACCCAGACACGTTGTTCAGACAGGAATATAGCTTGGAACAGAGCTAGACAGGAGGGTAAGGGGGCACTATGTGCGCTGCATTACTAACCTCTTTGGAGTGCCCAAAGGTGTCCCAGGTCTGTTACAATCCTATAGTGTATACTAAAACCAAAAGAATTTACTGTGCGCCGCTAAAGTGTGCGGGTTTGGCTTGAAGAAAAAGTGGCAACCCTAGGAAGGAGTCCCCTTCCATTTAGGCGGAGCGGATTGGAGGTAGCCAGGTGTAAACGGACAGCGGAGTCTATTTATTCCGGGCCACCTATAGAGCAGAGTGGGCTCTGTCCTTGCAGAAACTGAGCGCACACTGATATGTCAATTGCCCGCTCTGCTCCCATCAGCAGGGGATTATCTCACAGATCACCTGCTGATTGCAATGAAATCTGCGCTGTGTAAAAAGACCCTGAAGCTTGCGTTTCCTTGCATGTGCAAATGTCCATGGGCATGTAACCTAAAATTTTATTCTTTTAGTTTTGGACGGAGAGGGAAAGTATTAGAACCCCTGTCAAGTTGCTTTTGTTATAAAAACTAACATAGGTGGTAGATCTTCTATTAGGGCTTATTCACATGGATCAGATCCTCCACCCAGGGCTCAGATCAGCATATTTCTGCAGCAGGTGTATAACCAAGTGTTTATAATTAGATGCGGACAGGAAGTCTGTACAAATCGATTACAGGCTCAGAGTCTCGGCAGCTGTGCACATGTATTGGCATAAGGAGTGTTTACCCACGATTAGAAACAAGTTAGTGGCCCTGTATGCATATAAGCGGCAGGTAGGTCGTGCCTGCTCCACATTTTCCTCCTCGTTGGGCACCAGGTCACATAGGAGGCCTACCCCAGGGTGGGTTCTTCTGGGCTACGCTGGGCACCTTGGAAAGGGTTACTCTCTTGATGTTAAAATACACCATTACTGTCACTTGTATCATTAAGGGCACTTTCAGACTGAGGCGCTGGCCACGTTAGCGGTAAAGCACCGCTAATTTTAGCAACACTTTACTGTCGTCTTAGCAGCGCCTTTAAAAGCGCCCCGCTAGCAGCCGAAAAAGGGTTAACAGCGCCCACAAAACACCGATGCCAAAGCACTTTGCAGGCGCTTCGGCATCGCTGACCGTTGATTTCAATGGCAGGGGCGGTTTAGGAGAGCTAAATATAGCACTCCCGCACCGCCCCAAAGATGCTGCTTGCAGGACTTTATTTCTCGCCCTGCAAGTGCACCGCCCCAGTGTGAAAGCACTCGGGCTTTCTCACTGGGGCTGCAGGTGAGGCAGTTTTCAAAAAACGCCTCAGTGTCAAAGTAGCCTTAAGGGTAAGTTCACCTTTACAGAAAAATCTGTAAGTGCCGGTTCACACTAGACGCGGCACGACTTGCAGGTCGCCTCACCGAGGCGACCTGCACACGACTGCCGGGGCGACTTGCAAGACGACTTCTGTATAGAAGTCTATGCAAGTCGCCCCCAAAGTAGTACAGGAACGGTTTCATTGTACAGAACTGGAGGCGACTTGTCAGGCGGCTAGGTCGCCTGACAAGTCGCCCCTGTGTGAACCGGCCCTAAGGTGAACTTACACAGGACCCATCCTCAACCCCCCCCTCCCCCCCCCCACCGTCCCACTGAGTTGCAGCATGGCGATCTCCAGTTCTGAGCCCCTGTTATAGCCGCGTCACGGGTCCAGGGCTTAGAAATCCCTGCAGCTTCATCTCCAAAACGTACCCCGTCAGGAGGGACGTTTAGGAACTTTCTAGTTGGTCGGCGCCGCGTAGCCTGTCCTGACAGCGGGTAAAAAGACGCGTGAATGCTGAGGGGATTTCTAAGCCCCGGACCCGTGACGCGGCTATAGCAGGGCTCAGAACTGAAGATCTCCGCGCAACAGTCCAGCGGGACAGGGGGGATGAGGAGGGGGTCCTGTGTAAGTTCACCTTACAGATTTTTCTGTATAGGTGAACTTACACTTTAAGGAAGGGATACACAAAGCCAATGCCCTCTCCTCCTGTCCAACGTATCTCCGCTACCTCACTCCCAGTAATTGAATGGGGTCCCACCATGCACCTAGCATGGACTGAATGCGTACAATCACTTAACTCTTCCTCTTCCATACCTGTGCACTATGGGAAACTGACCTGTTTACATAGAGAGTGCCGACAACAACTCCTTCTGCAAGAGGCTAACCAATCTGTGATATGTACACGCTTACAACCGGCTGCTAGAGAAACCTTCCTTACCCTTGGTAAACACTTGTGTCTTCACACTGTATTAACTCTTGTTGTACTGCTGTCTCCATGACCTGAGCTGTAGACTATGGGGTTGATTTACTAAAACTGGAGAGTGCAAATTCTGGTGCAGCTGTGCATGGTAGCCAGTCAGCTTCTAACTTCAGCTTGTTCAATTAAGCTTTGACAAAAAAACTGGTAGCTGATTGGTTTCTATGTGGAGCTGCACCAGATTTTGCACTCTCCAGTTTTAGTAAATCAACCCCTATGTGTGCTGGTTACTTGCAATACACCCCTTCTTCAGACCAGGCAAAGGCAAAGTTTCAAAAGCGTTACCTAAATAATGTGGCATAACAGTAGAACAAAAGCAACAGTTTTTTCCTAAACAAATCCCTAAGTCGGGCTTGTGGCTGCCCCAGCATACCTACACAGGATAGAGTCCATTATGGTAGAATCCCAGCATTGGTATCTTCGGGTGTTTTGTAGCTCTTACTGGTCCCGTACTACCCTTGATCCAAAGGTGCTCCGAATAAGGAAGAAGGACACCAGTAATGGCGTAATGACAAGTAATATGCACACCTACTCACCAATTTCGTGTCAGACTCCTGTTCCATTTTTATATAGTACAGGACCAGTGTCAGTGACCCAAGAAAGCCCACAAGAAAGAACCGGGAAAAATATTAACATTAACCCTCCCTACTGGGGCAGCATAAAACTCATAAAACTAAACCAGCTTACATGCAAATAGTCTGTATGCAAGTCCGCTCATCTGTTCCCAGCCACATGTAATCACCCCTTGAGCGACTACATGTGTACAGCCATGGACAGTGTCAGCCAGTGTCAGCCTGCCATTGATTTGTATAGGCTTGCTGTCCATGGCTGTACCCATCACAGAAATACACTGATCTGGGCAGTAGATGGCCGTGTGAATATCCCATTCATCCCTTACTATTCCAGAGATGGTCCTTACTATCCCATTTCATTAATCTCACTCACTTACCTCCCTTACGGGCCAAAATCGAACAAAAATTACCGTTCAAAGCGATCGTACGATAATCGGGGCGTTAGCACAGAGCTTTCGAGAGGCGATCATGACAGTTCATCCTATATTATCCGATTGGATAAACACAAACATTTTTCTCATACGATACCAATTCGTATGATTTTCATTTAATCAATACAGTTGTCGTCCGAAAATACAATAGAAATACACAACACATAACATCACTTCCGATTTTTTATTCTGTCGTACGAGAATTTTCCTCACTTTAGTAACCTCTCCATTTTCGATATGCAACTAGCATGCGGGAAAAAAAATGGTCGATCTGTCGTCCGATTTTCGGATCGTGTGTACAGGCCATTAGCCTGCTTGCATATACCAGAACAGAAAGGCAGTGGGGTCATGATTAAAGTCCAACTATACAGGAAGCAGAGGGAGAGCCACACTAATCATCCAAGGTAGTATTATATTAAAAGGGCAATAAAGGAAAAGCCAACACTTTACGGCTTGAATCAATACAGCTTGAATTATTGCCACTGACAGTGTGGAGTGCTGCACATACAGTCAGTGGCAGTAGTTCAAGCCATGGTATATAAGGATTGTTCCAATTCATCCAAGTCCAGCCATATTTGAGAATTTACAACAAACAAACCCTGGTGAAGAAGGAGTGTCTGAACCCTCAAAACGTGTTGGTTTTCGTTTTATTGATTATCTTGCTAAAAAAAAAAAAAAAAACACATTTGGATTATTTGATCATTGGTGTGGCGCTTCTTCTGCTTCCTGTATAGTTGAAGTTTTTATCGTTGTCTGTGTCCCCTTTAGGGTCGATTCTCCCTCTCTAATGCTGGCCATACACTATACAAAAAATCGGCCAAAATTCAGTCATTTAGACAGTTCGTTCGTTTTTTCGGCCAGTTAATGAGCACAAAATTGATAATCCTTGGGACGTTTTTGAGCCGAAAAAACTAAGGACAAGTTTGGAAATTTTCTGCCGAACAAACGATCTTCATTAGGTATATGTAAAAAAAACGAACAAAAAATGCATTCATTTATGTTCACTGAACAATTTATCGGCCATTACATGATGGCACTATCGTTTGCGCTCATGGCCTAATATTTGTTTTTCGAGAATGGGTTTAGCTGATTTTTCATATAGTGTATGGCCAGCATAATTCTCCTTGTGTCCATTGTCACTAAGGCAAAAGGTGATGGGAAATTTTTTTTTTTTTTCAACTGTCCCTAGAACAAGAGGTAAGGGGAAATCTGGTGATGGGGACACCTGTACTGGTGACAACTGAGAAGGATTCCCCTCACTTTGGAGATTTTTTTCCTCTCGCTTCCTGTTGTATCTTTGGGGCAAGAAAAAAAGGGAAATGTTCCTAAGTGATACAAACAGCAAGTAAATAAATAATGAAATAAATAACCTCACTGGGGTTTTAACTCTTCTTTACTCTATCCAACAGAAAACCATAGATTTGGCTAAATATAAACTTTAACCATTTCAGTACTGTGCACGCAGAACAGTATAACTAGATCGCAAATCTCCCAATTTTTGTAGATAAGGCAGAGGAACATATTTTGTTATGTATGCACAACCCACCTACAATACCCATCATTATTCAGACCATGGAGAAATAATAGGCAAAACTGATCACTAAACTGGTTTCAAAAAATCTATTCAAGTATGAGCCTGTATGTAAGAATGTAGACACCCTCTCTTGCTCATTCCTGAGATGGACTATGGACTATGGGATTTGTAGTGTACATAGAGCAGTGCACATGACATGACCACAACTAGTGTTCACGGCTCCTTCCAAACACGTATGAGTATGGATTAGGGCTGGGGAAAAAATCGATTTAAATCTTGAATCGAGTTGAGAGGCCAAATCGATTCAAAATTTAAGCAAATCGATTTTTAAAATTTTTTTTTTTTTCACCGCGCCGGTCCTGAGGAGCAGGAGTTTTTAGGCGAGGCTGCGGCTACGGCCTAGTCCGCGGCTTAGGCCTAGTCCGCGAGGCCGGATGCCTAAAAACTCCTGCTCGCAGCTCCTCAGGACCGGCGCGGTGTCCAAAAAAAAAAAAGACTTGATTCGAATCGTGAATCAAGTTTTTTGTAAGAAAATCGCAGATTTTTTTTTTTTGGAAAATCTCCTAGGATTAGTATGGATTATTTTGGGAGAATAAGGGTAGCGTTCAGTGTCACTTTGAGTCTAGGTTCACACTGTAATGATGTCAGACATCGCATGTGTTTCTTACCCGCACTGTGGTGCCGATCACATTCGATGTCGGTGCAGTGCAAGTTCAGCCATACAGATGTATGGCTAAACTCGCATTGGATTCACATAAAAAAAAGGTACAGGGACTTTTTTCTTCCCTGCACTGGAATCGGATCGCATGGGTGTTCTCACCCATGCGATCAGATTCCGGTCCGAACCCACAGTTTGCACTGCGATCTGTGAATCGATCTGGGGGTGTCATTAACATTGTATTGGCACCCGCAGTGGTTCGCAGAGGGCAGTGTGAACTGCCTGTGGGAGAGATGAGATGTGGGAACCGGCGCTGAAATCTCACCGGTTCCCGCATCGCTACAGTGTGAACCTAGGCTAAAGGTACAAATGTTTTCTCTTCAACATCATTTTTTGTTTTATACTTTTTTTTTAAATAATAAATGCAATCATTTAGAAACATGATGGAAAGTGCAATGCCGTATAATACTTTTGGAACTTAAAATATTTTTTTAGAAGTCTGTACATCAGACTATGAAGAGGGACAATCATGGCTGCCGATAGAGGGGAAACAGCGGTCCTCTTGTAGGGGGCCCAGGCACACAGAGGGGGCCCGGACAGGGAGGGGGATCGGTGCTGCAGGGGGTGGGGGCAATTACAGGAATGATGCACTGTGTGGGTCTCTGCAGCAGCTGAAGGCTGGTTTCTCCCCCTTTTCCTCTCATAGGCTTTCATCTGCTGGAGGGAGAGCAACACAGTGCATCATTCCTATGATTGACACCCCCCCCCCGCCGCTCCAATTCTCCTCCCTGCTCCCCCCCCCCGCAGTGCTGTTGACTTTCCACTCCCACCAGGCACTGTGGGTACCCAGGGGGATGCATCAGCTGTCAGGACTGGGAGTGGGGGAAGGGGCCAGTAATTATGTCATTTACCGGTAGACATGTGCAGGATGAAAAAATTTGTTTAGTTTAGTTTCGTTTCGATGCGTTATTTAACTTAATTCGTTTAGTTAAATTCATTGCATTCATTACATTCGTTTTCGGAATTCGTTTCGTTTCTTATTTGAATTCGAAAAAATTCGACCGCATTCGAAAAAATTCGACCGCATTCGAAAAAAACTATCAAATTCGAAAAAATTCTAACACATTCGAAAAAAACTATCAAATTCGAAAAAATTCTACCACATTCGAAAAAAACTGTCAAATTCGAAAAAATTCTACCACATTCGAAAAAAACTATCAAATTCGAAAAAAATCTACCACATTCGAAAAAAACTGTCAAATTCGAAAAAATTCTACCACATTCGAAAAAAACTGTCAAATTCGAAAAAATTCTACCACATTCGAAAAAAACTGTCAAATTCGAAAAAATTCTACCACATTCGAAAAAAACTATCAAATTCGAAAAAAATCTACCGCATTCGAAAAAAAATGTCAAATTCGAAAAAATTCTACCACATTCGAAAAAAACTTTCAAATTCAAAAAAAATGTTACTACATTTGAAAAAAATATTAATTTCGAAAAAATTCTACCACATTCAAAAAAAACTGTCAAATTCGAAAAACAATAGAACAGAAGAGAATAAAATATAATATATATATATTTTTTTCTATTCTGTTTCATTGTTTTTCTATGCTATTCTTTTTTATTCTATTCTAAACATTTCTATTCGAATTTGAATTCATTCTATACGAAATTCGAATTTCGTATAGAATGAATTTGAATAGAAAGGAATAGACTAGAAAAACAATAGAACAGAATAAAATATCATATATATATTATATCTTATTCTATTCTGTTCTATTGTTTTTCTAGTCTATTCTTTCTACTCTATTTTAATCTTTTCTATTCAAATTAATTTTATACGAAATTCGAATTTTGGAAGATGGTTTTATATATATATATATATATATATATATATATATATATATATATATATATATATATATAAATTTCTATTCTGTTCTATTGTTTTTCTATTATTTTCTATTATATTCTGATCTTTTCTATTTGAATTCAAATTCATTCTATACAAAATTCGAATTTCAGAAAATAGTTATATAGAAATAGAATGAAATCAAATTCTAATAGAAAAGAATAGAATAGAAAAACAATAGAACAGAATAGAAAGAAATATTTTATATATATATAAAAATAAATAAAACCATCTTCCGAAATTGGAATTTGGTACAGAATGAATTCGAATAGAAAAGATTAGAATAGAATATTTTATATTTTTTTTCTATTCTGTTCTATTGTTTTTCTATGCTATTCTTTTATATTATTTTCTGTTCTATTCTAATCTTTTCTATTTGAATTCATTCTGTACCAAATTCCAATTTCGGAAGATGTGTGTGTGTGTATATATATATATATATATATATATTTTTTTTTTTTTTTTTTCTATTCTGTTCTATTGTTTTTCTGTTCTAGTCTTTTCTATTAGAATTCGATTTCATTCTATTTCATTCTGTTTCTGTATAACCATTTTCGGAAATTCAAATTTCGTATAGAATGATTTCGCATTCAAATAGAAAAGATTAGAATAAAATAGAAAAGAATAGAAAAGAATAGAAAAACAATAGACCAGCATAGAAAAAAAATAAAAATAAAAAAAATATATATAAATATATATACCGTATTTATCGGCATATAACACGCACTTTTTTCCCCTTAAAATCAGGGGAAAATCATGGGTGCGTGTTATACGCCGATCCCTTGGGATCCTGAGCTGACAGATCTTCAAAATCGCCGACCGCGATTTGAAAATGGCGCCGAAATACACAGAGCCGGTCCTCGGCTCTTCTCGGCCATTTTCGGCTTCACTCGAGTGCCGCCCGAACCTAGCCAAGTGTACTCGGCTAGGTTCGGATAGCTCCGCTCACAGTCACGCCCATCCCGGGCGGGACTACGAGTGGAGCCGAAAGTGAACGAGAGGAGCCGAGGACCGGCTCTGTGTATTTTGGCGCCGGCGGCACCATTTTCAAATCGCGGTCGGCGATTTTGAAGCTCAGGATTGCAGGGGATCACAGGATTTTCAAACTGCGAGCTGCAAGGCTGCACTGGGGCAAGGCTGCACTGGGATAAGGCTGCAATGGACACTGGGAAGGCTGCACTGACAAGGCTGCACTGACAAGGCTGCACTGACATGGCTGCACTGGGGCAAGGCTGCACTGAGAAGGCTGCAATGATGGGCATTTAAATGTAAGTTTTTTTCCCTTAAACTTCCCTCCTAAAAGTTTTTTTTTCCTTAAAATTCCCTCCTAAACTTGGGGTGCGTGTTATACGCCAGTGCGTGTTATACGCCGATAAATACGGTAATTTTTTTGTATTATTCTCTTCTATTGTTTTTTTATGCTTTTCTTTTCTATTATTTTATATTCTATAATAGTCTTTTCAATTCAAATTCATTCTATACGAAATTCGAATTTCGGAACATGGCTTCTGAAGTTTGAATTTCTTATAGAATGAATTCGAATTAGAACAAAAAATAATAGAAAAGAATAGACTAGAAAAACAATAGAACAGAATAGAAGAAAATATAATATATATATATATATATATATATATATTATATATTATATTTTCTTCTATTCTGTTCTATTGTTTTTCTAGTCTATTCTTTTCTATTATTTTCTATTCTATTCTAATCTTTTATATTCAAATTTGATTTCGGTCTATATGAAATTCGAATTTCTATTCTGTTTCATTTTTTTTCTATGCTATTCTTTTCTATTCTATTCTAAACTTTTCTATTCGAATTTGAATTAATTCTATACGAAATTCGAATTTCGGAAGATGGCTTCTGAAAGTGGAATTTCGTATAGAATGAATTCGAATTTGAATAGAAAAGATTAGAATAGAAAATAATAGACTAGACAAACAATAGAACAGAATAAAATATAATATATATAATTTTTTGTATTCTGTTCTATTGTTTTTCTAGTCTTTTCTCTTCTACTCTGTTCTAATCTTTTCTATTCAAATTCGAATTCATTTTTATAAGAAATTCAAATTTCGGAAGATGGTTTTATATATATATATATATATATATATATATATATATATATATATATATATATATATATATTATACATATTTATGTATATATATTATACATATATATATATATATATATATATATATATATATATATATATATATATATATATAAAACCATCTTCCGAAATTTGAATTTCTTAGAACAGATTTCTTAGAATTAGAACAGAGTAGAAGAGAAAAGACTAGAAAAACAATAGAACAGAATAGAATAAATTATATATATTATATTTTATTCTGTTCTGTTCTATTGTTTGTCTAGTCTATTATTTTCTATTCTAATCTTTTCTATTCAAATTCGAATTCATTCTATACGAAATTCCACTTTCAGAAGCCATCTTTCGAAATTCGAATTTCGTATAGAATTAATTCAAATTCGAATAGAAAAGTTTAGAATAGAATAGAAAAGAATAGCATAGAAAAACAATGAAACAGAATAGAAAATTATATATATATATTATATTTTCTTCTATTCTGTTCTATTGTTTTTATAGTCTATACTTTTCTATTATTTTCTGTTCTAATCTTTTCTATTCAAATTCGAATTCATTTTATACGAAATTCAAACTTCAGAAGCCATGTTCCGAAATTCGAATTTCGTATAGAATGAATTTGAATTGAAAATACTATTATAGAATATAAAATAATAGAAAAGAAAAGCATAAAAAAACATATATATATATATATATATATATATATATATATATATATATATATATATATATACATATTCTATTGCTTTATTATTTTATATTCTACCTTATTGTTTTTTTTTAGAAAAACGTTTTCTATTTTTTTTTAATTTGATTATGTTTTCGAATTCGATTCGAATAGGTTTTCGAATATGTTTTCGAATTCGATTCGAATATGTTTTCGAATTCGATTCGAATATGTTTTCGAATATGTTTTCGAATTCGATTCGAATATGTTTTCGAATTCGATTCGAATATGTTTCGAATTCGATTCGAATATGTTTTCGAATTCGATTCGAATATGTTTTCGAATTCGATTCGAATTCGTTCGTTTTTTTTCGGATTCGTTTAAATTCTTTACTTTTGTCATTCAGAAATTCGGATGCATCCGAATTTCCGAATAATGAAAAATTCGTCCGAATTTCGATTCGGAACGAAACGAAATGCACATGCCTATTTACCGGTTCCTTCCTTCCTCTGTCTTAAAGGTGAGATGTCAGGGGTCTGTTTAGACCCCTGATATTTCACACAAGCCCCCTCTACATTGTTGATTTTTTTTTTTTTAAATGTAAACAAATAACAAATTGTAAAAAATAATTTTTAAAAATGTAAGTTAATCATTTTTAAGCATTGTAAAAAATAATTGTAATTTTTTTTTTAATAATTGAAAAAATTAAGGGCTCATTCACACAGGTTCTCTGGCCCATACAGTGTGAATGAGCGATTTGTTGCCATCTGTTACTCCATGGGGATGCAGCATTTGCAAGAACTCAGCCGCAGGTCCAAATTTGATAGGTGTGCAGGTGTTTGTGAGTGGCGCCGGATGCCTACTATCTGTGTTTGGAGCCGTACATCTGCATCCACACACTTGTCAAATTAGGAACTGCGGCTGTGTTCATACAGCTGCTGTAAGGCCGGGCATACACCTGTCGAATTCCGAACGATTTTTCATTCCAAAATTGCACCTTTGAATGATCATACCGATTTTCAACTGTTAGTGGGGCCGCAGCAATGACTGATTTTCATGCGGCCATCGAATTTGAGTGATTGGGCATGTTGGAAATAGTTTGAAAAAGTAATTTCTAATCAATGATGGGAGAATCGTGCGAGAAATATAATCTAAAAAGAAATGCGCATGAGCTGTGACCTTGAAAGAAATGAACATTTCCATTACATTTCAATAACAACATGAGGGGAAATTGAAGGCGTGGTTGATCCTCAATGGTGGCACCATCAGATTACAAAACGCACAAATTTTCGATTTTTGATCGACAAATCGCTCGGAACTCGACTCATGTATGGCCTGCATAAGATAGGCTGCCTGCACACAGCACAGCAATAGTCACATTTTAAAAAAAGCACAGATTCACTCTGTAAAGGCCACAGTACCCATGTGGATGAACCCCAATACCTCATTTAGCCTCTGTTCACACTAGATGCGGTGCAAATTCACAGCCAATTCGCTGCTGATTCTGCACCAGATCAAAATCGCAACCCGGTAATGCAAATTGATTGCAGAGTGCATGTTAAGTTAATGACACTCCACAAGTGATTTGCAAAATGCAGTGCGATTTGCAAAATCGGATCACATGGGTGTGAACACCCATGCGATCCAATTCTGGTTCAGACAAAAAAAAGGGTCCTGCACAATTTTGGTACGAATGCAAAGCGATTTGAGCTTTACAAATCCATGGCTCAAATCGCACCCCAGAGACAACGCATGTATTTCACACAGGAATGTCCTGCATTTCCTGTGCGAATTACATGCGGTGTCCCGCACCGCATCAGTGTGAATTTGTGTTCACCCGCAGAATTTTATTGACTTAATACGGTTTTATCTTTTCGTTTTAGTGGGAATATTGTAAGCTATGTTAGGTTTGTGTCCACTAATAATGATTTTAGTGTATTTTTGGTGAAAATATTGTTTTGATATTTTTTGGGGGGGGGGGGTGGGCTGTCCGATAGGCTGTAAGGGGCCCCCCCGTGATTTCTAACAGCAGCCCTGGGGACAATTGCTGAAGGACACAGAGACTTGATTCTACATGAAGGACAGTTGGGAACTATGAGTGTGCACTGATAACGATCTGCTTTTCTCTCCAGGACAGAGCTATCTTTCTTCAAGCAGTGTCAAGGGTCAGCATCTACTTCCTTTACTGGGATTCTGGCCCCGACATGACACAATCGTGTAATTCCTGGTGCCTGTTCAGATCTTAGTTGTACTCACAAATATCTGACACATTAGACCTTGCTGCAGCTTATTATAGGCTTACCTATAGGTACAAATAATCGATGGCAGTTTACTTCCACTTTAACCAGGCTATTCTTAAATCCTTATTTAACTTTTTTAAATGTAATTGTATTCATTACATTTAAAAAGAAACCATTTATGTAGAAACCATTACGTTTTAATTAACCGCTTCCATACCAACCGCCGGAGTTATACTGTGCAAGCCGTCGTAGCTATAAGTCGGCTCGCGGGGTCGGGATAGCGGGGGTGCCGGGAGGTGCCGGTGCTCATGGCCAGCAGTCGCGATGACTATGAGTGGCCAAGAGCGATCGTGAGCAGGAGAGGCAGAACAGGGACGAGTGTGTGTAAACACACACTTCCCTGTTCTGTTCTGACAGGAGTGACAGATCGTGTGTTCCTATTAGCTAGGAACCACGATCCGTCACTTCCTCTAGTCAGCCCCCTTCAGTTAGAATCACCTCCCAGGGAACACAGTTAACCCCTCGAGAGCCCCCTAGTGTTAACCCCTTCACTGCCAGTGACATTTTTACAGTAATCAATGCAATTTTATAGCATTGATCTCTGTATAAATGCCAATGGTCCCAAAAATGTGTCAAAATTGTCTGATGTGTCTGCTATAATGTTGCAGTCACGATAAAAATCGCAGATCGCCACCATTACTAGTAAAAAAAAAAAATGCTATAAATCTATCCCCTATTTTATAGACGCTATAACTTTTGCGCAAACCAATCAATATACGCTTATTGCAAATTTTTTTTTACCAAAAATATGTAGAAGAATACATATCGGCCTAAACTGAGGGAAAAAAAAATTTTTTAATAATTTTTTGGGGGTTATTTATTATAGCAAAAAGTAAAAAATAATGCGTTTTTTTTTTCAAAATTGTCGCTCTGCTTTTTGTTTATAGCGCAAAAAATAAAAACCACAGAGGCGATCAAATACCACCAAAAGAAAGCTCTATTTGTGGAAAAAAAAAGGACGTCAATTTGGTTTGGGTACAACATCGCAGGACCGTGCAATTGGCAGTTAAAGCGACGCAGTGCCGAATGGCAAAAAGTACTCTGGTCAGGAAGGGGGTAAATTCTTCCGGGGCTGAAGAGGTTAAATACCTTATTTTAAATCCAATGACATTATCATTGGGTCTCTGCACTTCTCTATGCAATGCAGGCAGATCATGGCTGGTGGGAGGGGTCAGCAGGGTGCCAAAGTTAACCCTCCAACTGATACATCTGCAAGAGAGCTTGTTTTTTGAAAAACAACTGACTTACTGGCTGAATTACCAGTTGCAAATAAAAGAAAGCCTTAAAAAATAAAAATAAATGCAGCCATCACTGCTTTTGGGTTTAATATTACTTTAAGCCGTTTTAGTTCAGTTCACAATACTGCACTAAAAATGGTGTGCTCTGAAAAATGGAGGACATACTGTAATTTTTTTATGACCAAGTGTTGCAACACAGTACACTAAATTGCAACTACTGTGGCGAATAAAAGTAAACTAAAGTTGGAAAAAAAAAAGATAACCGTGCGAAGCATCACTTGAGATGCATCAACTCCGTTCCCTTCACAGCCCAAAATACAGCCGTTGGTGTGAATGAGCCCCTATTTAATTTTTGATAGAAATGTTAAATCCTCTGTCAGGCCTTTTCTGGTCTTGTATTTCTGTGACAGAGTTTCATACACTACGTATCACCAAGAAACAAGGTGATGTTAATGTGGTACGGTAACTCATTTAAAAGATTTTTTAAAAAAAGCGGTACGGTAGTAAACCACACATACAAAAAAAAAAAATAGGCACCGGGCAGTTTAAGTCATAATGTGCTAGTATGCATCGCATACTAGCACATTATGACAGACATACCTGAAAACAAAGCCCTCCAGTGGCACGCTGTCACCACTGAAGGCGCTTCCATCTTCACTCAGTCTTCCTGCCGGGTTTGCGGGCTTCAGCGGTATGAATGGCGGAGGACGTCACTCCCGCACGACGCATGCTTGTCACTGTTTACAGTAGGGCTCTGAAGGAACGGCATGGGTATGCCGTTCCTTCCGGGCGCATGTGCCGGTGACGTCGCCGGCTGCATCTAAAGTAAATATCTCCTAAAAGATGCACGTTAGAGAGATATTACTCTACCTATAGGTAACCCTTATTACAGGCTTACCTATAGGTAAAAATCATACAAGGGAGTTTACTCCCACTTTAAGCCAAAATGTTTACAGCTGGCACACGAGAGAATATTGGATTTCTCTTCAGTTTAAAAAAGCATCCCTCTATTTCCTGTTTTGTCACCAGAACAGGAAGTAAGGGAAAATATCACAAAAGGTGAAGAGGTAGGCGCGTGTAAACAAACACATGTCTGTTTACACTTGCCTGTCTATAGGGATGAATGGACCTTCAGTTTTTCAGGCAGACCTGATAAGAACGCCCCTCTGAAAGGGGCCTAACAAGCTAAATGTTCAATGAGATTTTAGTGGCTGAATTTACATACATGTTGTATGGTTAGTCATGCTTGGGCTAATTTGTGAAGTGATGAAAACTGAAAGCATTGGAGTTCTCATGATACATACAGTGTCACTCATAGGATATAGAGCACCATCTACTGGATGATGGGATGAGCATAAAGCACACCTGTGCCAGTGATGCCTTATTTCATATTTAAAGTGGACCTGGACTCTAAAATGCCTAAATACCCACACGCTTCAATAAAGAACTGACCAAAAGCAAAAAAAAAGTCACCTTAGTAAAATTAAATGTTGATTCCATTTGGCTAGCACTGGGTCATGTGACCACTGTTGAGCCATAGGTCATGTGGTCTTTTCCAGAGGCTCTTTTGGGAATGGTGGCAATCAACAGTTCCACCTATAGTTACAGTATGTTTCTTTTCTGCAGAAAGCATGTGACCAACAACTCAGCATTTTCTTTTTACTGAAATAAAGCTGTCATCAATGTCAGTCCCTTTTCAAAGCACGGGCATTAATTATATATTTATAGGTAAATAAACAGGTGTCTTTAACATTGGTCCCCAGTAAACCTGCTCTCGTCGATTTTCTCACATTATTGTCACTATCTGAAAGGGGGCTCAGTAGTTACATGTTTCTCTCTGTTGCACACTGTCTGCTCAGCTGACTAGATGAAGAAATGTCAGGGATAACATTGTTTACTATTTCCCAATCCCCATTTCCACATGAGGGCGTGGCCTTTTTTGCAGTACTTTAAAAAGATCCCAAGATATTCGAAAATTGTATATTTCCCTATCTATAATTTTTCTTTTCTGACACATAAGCATTGCAACAGTGTTTATCAACTCCAGTCCTGAAGGCGTCCCAACAGGTCATGTTTTCAGGTTTTCTATTATTTTGCACAGGTGATTTGACTGCCTTAGTAATTACCACAGCCATTTCATCTGAGAAAATCCTGAAAACATGACCTGTTGGGGCACCTTGAGGACTGGCATTAAGAAACACTGCATTACAACATACTTATGGGGTGCCTCCACCCTCTCCACTATGATGATCGACTATACCACTATACATAACCACTATACATTATTTGTAAATTAGACACCACAATAAGCCAGACAGGGAGGGACATGAATACTGCCACGCTTGTGTGTCAGAAAGGGAAAATTACTAATAGGTAATTACACATTTTTAAGATTTCCTAATACAAACATGGCAATACACCTATACTCATAGGACATAGCTAGCAGATGAAAAAACAAGGAAGGGGATGCACGTAAAATGTATTAACATAATATAATCAAAAGAGGCAGCATGGATCTGCCAAAGCCCACCAATGTATTGGCCACAAGATCTAAAATGTAATGAAAAGTTTCATATGGTAACTACGTTGCTGCTTTGCATATTTCTTCTGGGGGAAATCTCCTTGTATGCTGACCAAAAGGTTGCAATAGCTATCGTTGTGTGTGTTGTAACTTCCTGAGCAACACTGATTTCTCTTAGTGCCGGTTCACACAGGGACGACTTGTCAGGCGACCTAAGCGCCTGACAAGTCGCCTCCCGTTCTGTACAATGGAGCGACGTTCTAATAGGAGCGACGCAAGTCGCTCTGACTTAGAAAAAGGTTCCTGTACTACTTTGGGGGCGACTTGAGGCGACTTGCATAGACTTCTATACAGAAGTCGTTTTGCAAGTCGCCCTGGAAGTCGTGTGTAGGTCACCTCGGTGAGTCGTTCTGCAAGTCGTGCCGCCCCTGTGTGAACCGGGGCTTACTGTAGGCTTTTCAAATTAACTACCAAGCAGGAGGCTTTGGTCCTGGAAGTAGCCACCCGTCCTTTGCAGGCTCCTGACGGAAGGATAAAAGGCTGTCAGAGTCTCTGAAGTCTCTTGTTTTCTGAAGATGAATCTGAAGAATGTAACCTACATCAAAAGGGTGGTTAGTATCTTCAGATGTGCTTGGTAACTTTAACACGATCTCCTGATTAACATGGAATGAAGAAGTAACTTTATTTCTGAACAGGGCTTTTTTTCAGGGGGAACTTGGTGGAACTCAGTTCCACCACCTCTGGCTCAGACGCTTTGGTGCCTGCTCACCACAATCACTTGTAAACACAGAAGTCTGGTTTCTGTGTTTACAAGTGACAGCTCTGCATTCTGTATGTAATGCAATCCTGGTATTTAATGCCCCTTTAAGACCCTCCTACTGTTTTCATGAAATTTGACTGAACACACCCACTATTTGATGTGATTTGGAGGGTTTGTGTAGGGGGAGGGGTTTTGTGGAGCCGTGGTTACGTTCCAGCACCTATTGTTTGAGAAAAAAAAGCCCTGTCTCTGAAACAAGGAAGAGGATGCAGAACCACTCTATCCTGGAGAGAATGAGATAACAGAAAATTGTTATCAAATACTTACCGTAATTTTCCTTTCCTGGCCCATCCTCAGGTCAGCACACAATGGGTTAACACCTCCTCTGGAGCCCCACATGACCACCTGTTCCTAGCTAAATAAAAGACAGCCCCTCCCCCAACTAAGGTGTTCGATAACGTAGCCTGCGACAGGCCACTAGGGAGGGAGTCCTGTGCTGACGTGAGGATGGGCCAGGAAAGGAAAATTACAGTAAGTATTTGATAATAATTTTCCGTTTTCCTGGCCCACCCCACATCAGCACACAGCGGGATATACCAAAGCTGAATAAATGGGTGAGAGAGAACAAATGAAAAGAGACACTAACAATCAAAGAAAACTTGCTAAAGCCAAAAAGAATTGATCTCTCTTGTCCCAAACTTGCTGAACGCACATTTAATTTGTAATGCCGCATACACACAAGCGGACTTTACGGCAGACTTGGTGCGGCGGACTTTTCGACGGACTTTCCGAATGAACGGACTTGCCTACACACGATCAACCAAAGTCCGACGGATTCATACGTGATGACGTACGACTGGACTAAAACAAGGAAGTTCATAGCCAATAGCTGCCCTAGCGTCAGTTTTTGTCCTTCGGACTAGCATACAGACGAGCGGACTTTTCGACCGGACTCGAGTCCGTCGGAAAGATTTGAGACATGTTTCATTTCTAGGTTCGTCGAACTTTTGGGGAAAAAAAGTCCGCTGGAGCCCACACACGATCGAATTATCCGACGGACTCCGGTCCGCCGGACCAAGTCTGCCGTAAAGTCCGCTCGTGTGTACGCGGCATTAGGTTGAATGAAGGCTGCACAAGACCTTCAAGCAAGCAATCCTGGCATAACTGCGCCAAAGGCTGCCACCCCTCTAGTCAAACAAGCTTGCAACTGTTTCAGAGCAGAAAGGCCTACTTCCTGCATGCCAATCTAATCACCCTGGTAACCCAAGAGTGGATAACTCTTGAGGACCTGATGGCTAAATGAAAAGATTGTCCACTTTCTTCTTTTGACCAAGTACGCTGTTAGGAACTTGACCAGAGGCGGCTGGTGGGTTTTTGTTTGGGTGGGGCAGCAAACAACCGAACCCCCCCTTCCCCCGCAGCAACTTAAACACCTCTCCCCCACCCCTGTCTGACGGTCGGTCCACCGGCACTTACTCCATCTAAACGTCCGAGAAGCGTCTGGGATCGGGCATCCACAGGAGCAGCGGCAGGGACCAGGCATCAATGCATGGGCTCTTCTTGCTTCCGCCGTCTCCTCCCCTCCTCCTAGGCATCCAATAGAAGCACCTGTCCTTTCAGCCAATCGAGTGACGGGTATCAGTCCCACTACGCGATTGGCCGGGAGGAGAATCAGTGTTGCAACAGCAAATCTGCACTCTCTGCAACTCAATCCCACTCTATTTTGAAGCCTATTAGAGCCTCTGGCTCTAATCAGGTGCTTAAAAAAAAACCCTGGCCGCTCTAATTCATGTGACCTGAAAGGGTCCGGATGCATTAATAGGGGGCTGCCACAGCGGCAATGGATAGATTCATGCTATGCATGAATCTATCCATTGCATATAGGGGGGTGGCGAGGAGAGAGGGGGCAGCGCCCAGATGCCCCTAATGGACAGGCCACCACTAAACTTGACCGTGTGTAAGGAACTGAACTCTCCCTGCTGTGCACTCAGTGACTCTCATGTGAAAACTCAGGACTACTTCCCAGTTCCCAATTTTGCTAGCAACTGGATACCACTTTAAAATTGAATTTTGGAGATAGATATGGCATCTCTATCTCTGGTAAAAAAAGAAAAGATAAGAAAAAGGACACCAAAGGGCCCTTGAAGAAAAGTGTTGCAATCTTCAAAATCCTTTTGTCTGAAGTAGTTGCTGTCAGAAGAACTAGCTTTACCCGTGAGGAACTTCAATGGAAATGAAACCATTGGAGCAAAGGGTGCTCTCAGATCCAAGTCCCACAGAGGGAACAAGGATTTCCCTCAAGGTCATATATAGATTGTCATCTGCAAGAAGCATCTGGTCACGAGATTTTGCACCCATCTGCATCCTGTGAAAGATAAAGTAGAGATCTGTACCTTAAATGGAGTTGTATGCCAGACCAACCTCTAGCGCTAACTGTAAAATGTCAAGGATAATGGCTAGAGCAGGAAACACAGGAGAGCAAGCTTTTGCTGAGCAAACAAAACAAAACTTCTTTCATATCCTCTTATATGTAGCGTTCATGGATGATCTTCTGGTCACCAGGATCTGAACAACCTTGGATGAGAATCCCTGCACCTCTAGTTTAGCCTATTCCATAGCCAGGCTATGAAAAGTAGTCTCATTGGATTGGGGTGCTGTCACTGACCTTGCTAAAAAAAAGATTTAATTTGACCAGAAACGGGTTTGGTGGTGCTGATGACATCTGGGGGAGACGTGAAAGCCTAGGCCTTCTTAGTAGATGGAAATAACATGTTCTGTCCAAATTTTCAGAAGCACCTTTATATTCAAGGACACCGGAGAGAGACAAAGATCAAACAGAAAATTCCATAGCACTGTGAATCTATCTTGTATGACGGAGTCTTTGCATTGGTATCCTGTTGCAAATATCAGAAGCTGCATGTTCAGTGAAGTCTCCCTGAGAACTACTGCTGGAACGCCCCATAGGGCCAATATTGGTTTGAGGCACATGTTGAAAAATATCCTGCCTAACCAAACCAATAGTTGATTTTTCTTCCCTGGTAAGAAGACCAACCTTAACTGACTGTAAGTGGTTCTTTGCCCCACAAAAACTTTCTTTGCAACAGGAAAAGACTTTTGGTGTCCCTTTGTTAGGCAATGTAGGCTACTACCGTCTTCTTGTCAACCTTACTTCGGCCCCCTTGAAGATCCTGAAAAGCTTGCAATGCTAAAAAAAGCTTCCTTCCATTCAATATACTTAGGGAGTCTGCGCTCCACCTCGCTCCAATGGCCTTACACTTGTTTCTTCAGATTGTGGACTCCCTAGCCCCAGAGACTGGTATCTGACTTCAGAATCATTCTATCTCCTGGGCTGAGAGGCATGCCCCAAAAGATGCTTAGTGGCGATGTCTAAAATTCCAGTTCTTGCTGAATTTGTACAGGCAAAGATTTTCTGATCCATAGACAGTCCAGCTCATAGACTAAGGAAAGCAAATTGAAACGCCCTCATGTGCCACCTGGCCAAAGGTACCATCACTGCCAACAAGATCTTCAAATAGATTCCTGGGGCTGTGCTAATTCTGTAAAAGGCAGTCACCTGAACTGGAAGTGACATCTGGCCACTGCAAATCTCACACGCCTCTGGTGCTCGGCATTGATCGGTACATGGAAATATGAGTTTGCAGGCCGATTGATACTAACTGGTCCTCCTGCTGAACTGTTCCTGTGACTGTCTGCATGGACTCCACCTTGATACTCTTGGTGTGTATGAACACATTCGATTCCTTCAAACTGAAACAGGCCAGAAGGCTCCTGCCTTAGGTACTAGAAAAACTGAGGAGAAAAGCCCCCAGATGATTCTGTGTTTCATGATGGCCTTGTGGCAGTATACATTCTTATACCTAATCTTGCAAACATTTTTTCTTCTGAGATCTGTTGGTCATATAAATTAAATAGATTCAGTGGTCAACTTGGGAATTCTCCATTGTACTCCCACCTAACTGTCTTCTGAACCCACTGGTCTTTGATCATTGTCGTCTATACCCTCCAGAAGGAGGCTACAATCAATGTCACTCAGGCCCCCTGACCCTAACTGGAAGAGACTGGTTGGACGCACCTGCAAAAGACTTTACAGCCATCTTAGCAACTTGCACTGGACTTGATTTCATGTAAAAAGTAACTTTGAGGCACCTCCACTGTGATCTGTTAAATCTGCAGCCTGTCCTGTAAGATTTGGCCTCCTGCACCTTCTGAAGTACAATAGGCTTGAGTGAAAGATGGCGGTTTCCTCTTACTAGTCTGTGGCCACAGTCCAGACTTTTCCTTCTGTCATTTGCTTAATTGCGTTGTTCAGCGTTTGGCCAAACAATAACCTCCCATTATGGGAAATGCTGAAGGGTTGCGTAGAAGTTCCACCTGCCCTCCAGTGGTGTAACCACAACACTGTCATAGCAGTGACTGAGTGCGCCAGCGCTTATACTAGGTCTATCAAAAGAATCAACCAAAAGTCAGTTGCCAGGTTCAACTCTTCCAGAAACTCTGCCAAATCTTGCAGTTTCCAGTGTTGAATGTAATGCCATTTATAAAGTTTATACAGTGCCTTGCAAAAGTATTCACCCCCTTGGCTTTTTACGTATTTTGTTACATTACAGCCTTTAGTTCAATGTTTTTTTAATCTGAATTATATGTGATGGATCAGAACACAATAGTCTAAGTTGGTGAAGTAAAATCAGAAAAATATAAAAATATATCCATAAAACTATTTTTAAGAAATAAAAAAATGATAATTGGCATGTGCGTATGTATTCAACCCCTTTGTTATGAAGCCCATAAAAAGCTCTGGTGCAACCAATTACCTTCAGAAGTTATATAATTAGTGAAATGATGTCCACTTGTGTGCAATCTAAGTGTCACATGATCTGTCATTAGATATACACACCTTTTTGAAAGGCCCCAAGAGGCACCACTAACCAAACACTGCCATGAAGACCAAGGAACTCTGCAAACAAGTAAGGGACAATGTTGTTGAGAAGTGCAAGTCAGGGTTAGGTTTTAAAAAAATATCCAACTCTTTGATGATCCCTAGGAGTATCATCAAATCTATCATAAGCAAATGGAAAGAACATGGCACAACAGCAAACCTGCCAAGTGATGGCCACACACCAAAACTCACGGACCGGGAAAGGAGAGCATTTATCAAAGAGACAGCACAGAGACCTAAGGTAACCCTGGAGGAGCTGCAGAGTTCCACGGCAGAGACTGGAGTAACTCTACATAGGAGGACAATAAGCCATACGCTCCATAGAGTTGGGCTTTATGGCAGAGTGGCCAGAAGAAAGATATTACTTTCAGGAATTAACAAAATGGCACGTTTTGAGTTTGCGAAAAGGCATGTGGGAGACTCCCAAAATGTATGGAGGAAGGTGCTCTGGTCTGATGAGACTAGAATTGAACTTTTTGGCCATCAAATAAAAAACGTTATGTCTGGCGCAAACCCAACACATAACATCACCCAAAAAACACCATCCCCACAGTGAAACATGGTGGTGGCAGCAGCCTCATGCTGCGGGGATGTTTTTCAGCAGTCGGGACTGGAAAACTGGTCAGAGTTGAGGGAAAGATGGATGGTGCTGAATACAGGGATATTCTTGAGCGAAACCTGTACCACTCTGTGTGTGATTTGAGGCTAGGACGGAGGTTCACCTTCCAGCAGGACAATGACCCCAAAAACACTGCTAAAGCAACACTTGAGTGGTTTAAGGGGAAACATGTAAATGTGTTGGAATGGCCTAGTCAAAGCCCAGACCTCAATCCAATAAAAATCTGTGGTCAGACTTAAAGATCGCTGTTCACAAGTGCAAACCATCCAACTTGAAGGAGCTGGAGCAGTTTTACAAGGAGGACTCGGTAAAAATCCCAGTAGTAAGATGTGGCAAGCTCATAGAGACTTATCCAAAGCGACTTGGAGCTGTGATAGTCGCAAAAGGTGGCTCTACAAAGTATTGACTTTAGAGGGGTGAATAGTTATGCACATTGAATTTTTTTGTTATTTTGTCCTATTTGTTGTTTGCTTCACAAGGAAAAAAAGCCATCTTATATGGGTAAAGCTTAGATAACCTGTACTGTAAATTGGTCTTCTCATGAGGTCTCTGTCATCCTTCATCAACAAGAGATTTACGCTCTATCATTATGGCTGTTGCTTGTGGCGTGGATACTTGCAGCATACTTTCTGCTATAGCCGTCTTAATAGGGCTTAGAATTTTGCACAACCACATCCTTGTGAGGCAATCTGTGCAATTTTATTTCTCTGCCACTGCAGACTGTATGCAGGCCCAAAATGCACCCTGAGCTGGGCAAGGCATTTCCTGTCATGCTGGTATAAATGCATGTGAACCAGAGCCACATGGGGTGCTTGGCCAATTTTCTGGATCCTGTCCCTTCAGGAGTGGAGTAGAAACGACTCCTTTAGAGTGTATTGACCACATGCTTAATGAATGTGACAACCTGTTTGGTGTCTTCGTCCTGGTCAGGTTAAGATGATCGTTGGCAGGTCTTATGTTTTTTTTTTGGAGCGTTTGTGTTCAGGGTTTCTGCTCCTAAAATAATGCAAAACACCTCAATTTGCATAATCTTCTTGAGCACTCTTTTAAAAACCATGTCCCACATTGCCCCTTCCTACCTTTGCTAATCTTCTGTGCCACTAACAGGTGTGGCAAGCTCATATTTGCACAAAATATATAGAGAAAATCCTATTACCTCTCACCAAAACCCATCTGCCATCATCCACTCACTGGTGAGCTCAGGCGACATTTCCAAAGGCACACAGCAGACACAGTCAGATTCTGAGACAAAAAACAGTCAGACTGCCAAACCCACAGAAGAGTATACAGCATAGCAGGGAAGTCAGGACAGCACATCCAGAGGCAGACAGGGGACTCAGTCAGAATCTGAGGTAAGTCCTTTACCTGGCAGGACTGCAGAGAGAGAGGGAGAGAAGCCCTCTCAACTGCAGACCTCCAAGATCATTTACGCCATTGCATGGCAACTGGCAGTTACCATCCCATACTGCCCATCTCCCCACCCCCTGTGACATCATTCACAGCCGCTTTCAGACTCTCTCAGACTGACTATAAAGCCAGGAGAGCAGTGTGGTGAGCTCCATATAAAATACAAGAAAAACTCCCAAGGGAGAGGCAATGATGACATTGCAGAGCTCTTATGATACCACACCTGTACAGCTGTTCAAGCATCATTTTGCCCGTGGCCCTGGCACAAAGGGCACCCAGTTTTTAGGAGGATTTATCGTCCAGCATTCAGGGTCTTCCAACTTCATGAGGATCTGAACATGGAGGGGTAGGTTTGGCAGGGGTGGAAGCAGCAAACAAATTACCAACTGCAATCAACAGGTGGCTTGGAGCATGACCAAAAAAGAAGAATGCCTTGGTTGGGGGAGGGGCTGTCTTTTATTTAGCTAGGAACAGGTGGTCATGTAGGGCTCCAGAGGAAGTGTTAACCCGTTGTGTGCTAACGTGAGGTGGGCCAGGAAACAGCTCTTTGCAGCCTAATGCTTGAATCTGAGAAACTCTATTGCCCAAAGTAATCACTGTAAGAAAGGTTAAGGGCAAGATAGAATTAGACTTTGCTAGATGAAACAGAGAAGGGGATAAGACTTCTAGAACAACAGTAAAGTGGTTGTACACCCTTACATATACCCTGTGAAGTAAATAACATTCTTGATGCACAGGGATGAAACAAATCCTCCTACATATGTTGTACCTGTTTAAATGTAGTCTTTACTTCTCTAAAGCCATTCAAAGTCCAGAATTTATGCAGCATGTCGGAGCAGGGGTTCGAGATCTGAAGTTACATTCTGCAGAGCTCAGTGAGGAGATCTAAGAGCTAAATAGAAGGAAGGGACACACCTCCCTTCACACAGCACACGGCAACAGAACAGAGGCTGTCAATCACAGGCTGTGTGCAGGAGCTTCCTCCTCTGTCACCTTTTTAGCTCATGGTGTCAGGAAAACGTTTTAGAAGTGACACATGCTAAAAGCAGAGGAATAAGGCAGCAGAGAGAAATGACACTTAGTGCACTGGATTGAGACAAGTACACACTATAGAGGAATATGCTTTGTTTGTATTTCATGTCTGTTTACAACCACTTTAAGCAAAGGCAGAAATGTCTTTCTTGGAGCGGGATCTTAATGTACACTTTTAGAAACTGGGTTACCATTGGTTTCATTGTCTCGTGAACACCCATGAACGTGGACAGTGCTGATACTTGTACTTTAAAAGTGTTACCTGCTAAGGTAGAACATACCATATATGATTGATTTTCTTGTGTTTACCAGTAGGTTGAACAAAAGAAAATTAATCAATTCCCATGTCCACATATTCAAGGTGGAACAAACGACCTGTGCATAGATGGATCAATATTTGGCTTAAGTCTTCAGCCAACTGTAGCTGAAGGAAGGCTAAGATGTTCTTATTGTCTGGTGAGAAATAAAATGCAAAGCTGTTGGATAGGTTACAAGTCTTTCTTTTTTAAATAACCCAAGTGGGTAGTTGCTTTCCAGGCCTTTAGTAGAGTATTGATTACTGAAGATGAATAGCCTTGCTGTCTTCACCTTTCCCGTTCAATCTCCAGGTCACAAAGGGTGAAGCCTAGGATCTGCAGAACGAAAAAGGAAAAAACACTGGACCATGGGTCAATGAGAGAAGCAAGTGGAACCAAAGCCTGCAGGGCCAGAAAAGGATTACTGTAATAACTGGTTCCTTATCTAACTGAATTCTGTTCAGCAAGTGAAAAATTGTCCAAGTTGAATGAAATACACATGCTAGCTCACAATTCCATGGAAAACTCAGAACATCTATTTTCACCACTGTTGGGAACTTGACCCTAAAAGTAAATCTATGGCACTTTGTATTTTAGGGAGTTGCCCTCAGAACCAGATCTGGATATCCCCATAGTTGGCAGATATCCAGAAATATGTCCTGGTTTAGTGGTGTATGAAGTGTTTTGCGACTCAGAAAGTCAGCTGAGAGAAATTCTTTGGAGCTAGAATGTAAGCTGCCTTGAGGTCCAGCAGATTCTACTCGTGCTACCTTTTGCTCCTTGTGCATTCTTGCCTCTGGATGTACACTACTAAAATCTTGTTCATTTTGATCAAAACTCATCCCTGAAAGAAGAGCGATGAAGGACAATTTTGCAATTCTCAGCTCTAAGCTATTGGGCACTGTGTCCACCATCAGAATAGGCCACCTCCCTTGAACTAACCTGTCTTGAAGGTGTGCGCCTCATCCTGTTGTGCTGCCATCTAAAGAAATCATAATCACAGGGCCAGTCCAAACCCTGGAAATTTCTGCGATTTTTCAATCTTCTCCACCACCATAAGGAACATCTCATGCAAAAGGTTAACCACATTGTCTTGAGAATAAAATGTTGGTTCCACTGCCTGAGGAACCAAATTCCTCTGATATTCCAATGTGCCCATTTGATTAGAGGAATGGTTGCTGATTAGTTTCATATTCATTGTTTAGATTAGTTTCATACACTGTGAATCTGTAACAGTTTTGCTAAATATTACCAACATCACTCTAGCTCTGATCGTTCTGATCTTCTCCTGTGTTAAACCCGCAGAATTCTTGTGGCAACATAATGAGAAATCTTTTATATTCCAATGATTACCATGAATGTCCTTACTGCCCATGCATCTGCAATAGTTTCTGCACAAACCTAAGAAAATAGTTAGTCTTAAACAGATTGTCTCAGTTTGGGTTTCTGAGCATCTGGGCCAAAATTGCTTTTGGCTTCACTCAATTTAGGAAAGAAGAATAAGAACTTTTCCCACCTTTTCCTTTATTCTTTGCTAAGCGTAGAAGATCAAAAGGGAAAGTAGACAAATTCTTCTTTAAATGCATGTAGTACTTTAAGGATTTTTCAGCAGGTTGATCTGGATCCCCCTGTAAGCGGGTTGAAAGTTATGCCAGTTAGGTGCTGTCCTGGGCGGGAGGGTAAGCGTTAATACTTTTCCGGTTCTTTGGTTTGGGTGGGTTTTTCTCTAGGTCTGACCCACTGATCATGTATTAAAAAGGAGGGACAGAGGTCCGAAGCTGGGACGGAGGCCTGCTTGGGTAGAGCAGAGAGTTTCCCCAGAGACCCAGTGCCCATAAGAGAAAGTGTTGAAAAACAGCACCCGGTAAGAACAAAAGAATGTCACTTACTACTGCTGAGATGTACAGTGGGGACGGAAAGTATTCAGACCACCTTAAATTTTTCACTCTTTGTTATATTGCAGCCATTTGCTAAAATAATTTAAGTTAATTTTTGTCCTCATTAATGTACACACAGCACCCCATATTGACAGAAACACACAGAATTGTTGACATTTTTGCAGATTTATTAAAAAAGAAAAACTGAAATATCACATGGTCCTAAGTATTCAGACCCTTTGCTCGGTATTTAGTAGAAGCACCCTTTTGATCTAATACAGCCAAGAGTCTTTTTGGGGAAGATGCAACAAGTTTTTCACACCTGGATTTGGGGATTCTCTGCCATTCCTCCTTGCAGATCCTCTCCAGTTCTGTTGGGTTGGATGGTAAACGTTGGTGGACAGCCATTTTTAGGTCTCTCCAGAGATGCTCAATTGGGTTTAAGTCGGGGCTCTGGCTGGGCCATTCAAGAACAGTCACAGAGTTGTTGTGAAGTCACTCCTTCGTTATTTTAGCTGTGTGCTTAGGGTCATTGTCTTGTTGGAAGGTAAACCTTCGGCCCAGTCTGAGGTCCTGAGCACTCTGGAGAAGGTTTTCGTCCAGGATATCCCTGTACTAGGCCGCATTCATCTTTCCCTCGATTGCAACCAGTCGTCCTTTCCCTGCAGCTGAAAAACACCCCCACCGCATGATGCTGCCACCACCATGCTTCACTGTTGGGACTGTAATGGACAGATGATGAGCAGTGCCTGGTTTTCTCCACACATACCGCTTAGAATTAAGGCCAAAAAGTTCTATCTTGGTCTCACCAGACCAGAGAATCTTATTTCTCACCATCTTGAAGTCCTTCAGGTGTTTTTTAGCAAACTCCATGCGGGCTTTCATGTGTCTTGCACTGAGGAGAGGCTTCCGTCGGGCCACTCTGCCATAAAGCCTCGACTGGTGGAGGGCTGCAGTGATGGTTGACTTTCTACAACTTTCTCCCATTTACCGACCGCATCTCTGGAGCTCAGCCACAGTGATGTTTGGGTTCTTCTTTACCTCTCTCACCAAGGCTCTTCTCCCCGATAGCTCAGTTTGGCCGGACGGCCAGCTTTAGGAAGGGTTCTGGTCGTCCCAAACGTCTTCCATTTAAGGATTATGGAGGCCACTGTGCTCTTAGGAACCTTACGTGCAGCAGAAATGTTTTTGTAACCTTGGCCAGATCTGTGCCTTGCCACAATTCTGTCTCTGAGCTCTTCAGGCAGTTCCATTGACCTCATGATTCTCATTTGCTCTGACATGCACTGTGAGCTGTAGGTCTTATATAGACAGGTGTGTGGCTTTCCTAATCAAGTCCAATCAGTATAATCAAACACAGCTGGACTCAAATGAAGGTGCAGAACCATCTCAAGGATGATCAGAAGAAATGGACAGCATCTGAGTTAAATATATGAGTGTCACAGCAAAGGGTCTGAATACTTAGGACCATGTGATATTTCAGTTTTTCTTTTTTAATAAATCTGTAAAAATGTGAACAATTCTGTGTTTTTCTGTCAATATGGGGTGCTGTGTGTACATTAATGAGGAAAAAAATGAACTTAAATGATTTTAGCAAATGGCTGCAATATAACAAAGAGTGAAAAATTTAAGGGGGTCTGAATACTTTCCGTCCCCACTGTAAAAGCCATTGTAAACTTGGGGTTCGCCCAGAAGGCACCAGTTGCTGCAGTATGTCACTGATTGACTCCATATTGTACAAGGACGTTACCTTTGCAGGTATGCAAATGTACACGTTCATTCCTAAAAGCAGAGGCCCACCTTAAGGTCAAGCATTCCCCCATTGCGATCTCATTGATGAAAATGGCACAACACTAAAGTTACCCTATGTCAAGTAAAGTGACTCTGTTACAGGTGCCTAGCATAGCCCAGAAGAACCCACCCCGTGGTAGGCCTCTTGTGTGACCCTTGCTTGGCACCCAATGAGGAGGAAAGCATGGAGGACGGGACGAACACCGCACGACCACATCCCCCTTACACGCCTAATCAATTCCTTCTTTTACGGAGATACTTATGGGGTTGAACCAAAGTGAAATCAAAGCCTATAGCAATGTATTCATCTCTTTTTCTTCTGATTCAGAAGGGGATGGCTGGGAGTCTTAAAACCCTTGTGTATCAGAAACTGATGGCCCCACTGGCAGCTGGCTTGAGGAGCAGGTTGCTGAGGGGCAGTAATTATTACCAGAGACTGAGAGGATAATGCTAAAAGAGTCTTTTACAATTTGACATATAGACATTACCCCAGTTTATCAGTTAGATGCTTTCTTAATACATAGTTTCATAGTTGGTAAGGTTGAATAAAAATACCAGTCCATCCAGTCCAACATGTGTGTGTGTTTATGTGTGTGTGTGTTTATGTCACTACAATTTCCCATATCCCTGTATGCTGCGTTTGTTGAGATGCTCATCTGACACCAGCAATTGTGGAAGGGAGTTCCACATACTTACTGCTCTAACAGTAAAGAACACTTTACGCAATTTAAGGTTAAACCACTTCTTGTCCAACTTCATTGAGTGTCCATGTGTGTTGTTAAGAGATCTGAGACTGAATAGCTTATTCCCTATGTTACAGTCACCATTTAGATATTTATATTTTGCGATCATATCTCCCCTTAGTTGTCTCTTCTCCAGAGAAAATATGTTTAATGTTTGCAGCCATTCCTCATAACTGAAGTTCTCCACTTCCCTTAATAGCTTAGTTGCCCTTCTCTAGACTCTTTCCAGCTCCAGCAAATACTTTCTGGACTGGTGACCAGAACTAGACGGCATACTCAAGATGTGGCTGATCGAGAGTTTTGTAAAGAGGTAGAATTATAGTTTTATCCCTTGAGTAAATACCCTTTTAATGCATGCCAATAGTCTGCTAGCTTTGCTTGCAGCAGCTTGGCATTGCATGCGTTTGCTGGGCCCACTATGTCCATTAATTTAATATAGAGAGACAACATCCAGCAGTACAGAACTACGCCAAATCCCACTCCCTCACTACTGGCTGCAGTCAGCACTAGTCATGTAAATGTGGAAATTATGTCAGATGCCACTACCATGGAACCAGAGTGGAAAAGGCACAGACCATTGCCAAAGTCACAAGTGGCTGGATTAGCCACCATATGCCACCAGCTGACCCAAGGACGTCTAAGGGACCCTCGATAAGGAATCCAGGGCTTCAGCTAGGACAGGCAGAGAACCTGGCTGGCAAGACCCAATCCTTGTAAGAGTAAAAATAAACATTCATCCCAGATGGAAGAGCAGTCTGGATCCAATGTAAGGACAAAAAAGATAGTAGTCGGTCCTATCATAGTGGAGAGAGAAGAGTTATCCCATGAGTATGCTACCATGCTTGTGTCTGGAAAATGAAATTACTCATATGTTAGTGCAAAACACTTATCCTGTCACTAATCACTATTAAGTTTTTTATGAACATACGTGGGAAATCTTTTATAAACTAGCAAAATCTATAGACTGAAAACATTTTACCACCTGTTATTCAATTTTATTACAATCTAGAGAGTTGAAAAAAATGGTTTATTGTGGTATAACAGACATTAAAGTATAACTAAAGGCAAACATTTTTTTTTTTAGTTTTGCATAGAGTGGAAAGGTATTGGAACACTTCTCAGTTTTTATTGTGGTCTGTGACCTCATTAGGGAGATTCGCCCTCTCTATTTGTCATGTTTACCATTATCACTGAAAGTAAAAGTTCAACAAAAGCCAAGATTTTGGTTATCCCCAGAAGTACCATCTTCCCATGATACACTAGTTCTGGTGACCTGGTGGTCCCCAAGGAATTCCCTTAAGCTGCAGGGCTTTCCTCTCACTTCCTGTTTGGCTGTGGGACAGTAAGTGAAGGAAAAACTCCACAATGGGACACAGATGGCAAAAAAAAAAAAAAAATCTGACAGGGGTTATAACCCTCTTTTGCTCTATCCAAAATGGAAAAAAAAGTTTTACCTTTAGTTCTACTTTAATTGTATCTTGTCTCTTGAGATCTGGTCCTGTAAATCCACACCAATGTTGGTGGGCTTAGCTGCTTTTTAAATTAAATATATATATATATATTTTAAATAATTGTGCTTTCCCCCAAGAAAAAAAACACAGTAATGCCCCGTACACACGGTCGGACATTGATCGGACATTCCGACAACAAAATCCTAGGATTTTTTCTGACGGATGTTGGCTCAAACTTGTCTTGCATACACATGGTCACACAAAGTTGTCGGAAAATCCGATCGTTCTGAACGCGGTGACGTAAAACACATACATTGGGACTATAAACGGGGCAGTAGCCAATAGCTTTCATCTCTTTATTTATTCTGAGCATGCGTGGCACTTTGTGCGTCGGACTTGTGTACACACGATCGGAAATTCCGACAATGGATTTTGTTGTCGGAAAATTTTATAGCCTGCTCTCAAACTTTGTGTGTCGGAAAATCCGATGGAAAATGTGTGATGGAGCCTACACACGGTCGGAATTTCTGACAACAAGGTCCTATCACAGGTCCTTTTCCGTCGGAAAATCCGACCGTGTGTACGGGGCATACCTCTGAAAGACACATTGCAAGCCAATGGATTTTTCTGCTCAATTAATGCACCTAAGACAGCATTTGAATAGTTAAATCAGGTTTATTTGTTAAGATTTCATTTTGGAGAAATGATTTGGGAGTTCATAAGTTTTCTTCACACAATCTGCAAAAATTAAGTTTACCTTTTGTTAGAAGTACTGTATACAGAATCACAGAAGAAAATCTTGTAAATTCCCTATGTTTTTCAGTTTCATATTTTTGGAGAAGTAGGGATCTTTAGATAGGAAAAAAATAAGCATACATAACTAAAGACTTACAAAAGTCCCCATACAGGAAAAAAAGACGAAGCCATAGCATTCCCTTCCTTTCTGTACTTCTTAATACAAACTGAATGAGATTTCCTAATGAAACACATAGTGGGGGATTTACTAAAACTGGTGCACACAGAATCTGGTGCAGCTGTGCATGGTAGCCAATCAGCTTCTTACTTCAGCTTGTTCAATTACTCTTTGACAATAAGCCCCGGTTCAGACTTAGGCAAATTCTATGCGGATCGGATGTGACCTGAAATGCATAGATTCGCATGTCATGTAAAAAAGCATTATTTCCATTGAAGGCTGTTCACATACAGTATATGCGGTGTGAATTTGATCCGGTAAAGAAAAAAGGGTCCTGTGCAAGTTTAGTGTGGTGCGGTGCTAATTTCAGCTCCACAGACTTCTATGGGACCATATTGAAATCGCAGTCCAGTTTTTCACATCACTGCAATCTTTTTTTTTCTTCTAGATTTTATAGAAAATAAAATTGCAGATGTGACCACTCTCTTTACAAAATTTACACTAAATTTTCATGGAAATTGCATATGCTAAGCAGAATTTTCATTGTGATGTAAAAAAAAAACAATGCGAATTCACACCTAGTTTGCACTGCATAAGGCCTGGTTCACACCTAAGCAAGGTTGCAGTTTGCATATTCCAGGTGCATTTTGCATTTTTCAATACACATTTTGGAACCATTGAAGTCTATGGAACCAAAAACCAGAAAAAAAGTTCCTGGCCCTTTCCATAACATGCATAGATGTGAATATGATCCATAGGAAACCATGTTAAATGGACTGTAGTGTGTTTCTGCAAAACTGAAAATGCACTAAAAAATGCATAGGTGTGAACCAGGCCTAAGTGTGAACCGTGGCTAACCCAGAAGCCGATTGGTTTACTTTGCACAATTGCACCAGTTTCTGTGTGCACCAGTTTTATTAAATCTCCCCCATAGGACCTATTAAATAAAATAGTGCAAGGAGCAAAGCGCTAAATAAAAAAATTTATTTTTCAGAATCTACAATGCTGTATCTGTCCTTGCACCTTTTTTAAAATATACTTGAAACAAAAAAAGTTTAAAAAAAATCACTTGTATAATCACTATTTGACTTGGGTAATGCAATTGCTAGATACAATTTTTTATTCTACTGCTCATTAGTGCATGACAATGCACATACTGTGGTGCCTTTCAAAATAATTGATGCCCCAACACATAAAACTGTAGCAGACAACTAACCCAAACTGCAGTATACCGTATACATATAATGCGTTGTCGTGCACTGTTAGAAAAATGATGGATCATGAGTGGGCTTGATTTGAATGGGCTTGCCTTGAAGCTTAATGCAATGCATTTTAATTTGCATTCATGCAACACAGGACTAAAGTGTATATAAGCCTTTAACCATTTGTGGCACCTGCATTATTGCTACTTTATCAAAGTAAATTACAATCTTTTTCTGAGGACTGTCATTTGTGACCCTAAGTTTTGTTGGTAAGTGCAGGTGTTAAATAATGAAAAACTCTGCATAGAACTTACCATCTTTCTTTTGGTGTAAATGTTTCAAATGAAATAACTATCTTGTATCTTTTTTTTTTCCAATGCAAATTGCACAAAAAGTAAGTGCTGATCCTTATTTTGACTTTTTTTTCTGCTAGCTGTAAGCCCTGGTTCACACCAGTGTGCCTTTAAAATAATTTCAAAGCAGCCCAATCAGTGCGATTTTGATGTGCCATTTCATTGCAGCTTGCAAATTCATTTAACAGAAGACAATGCAAGTCACAATGAATTTGCAAAAAAGTGATGCAGGAACCTTTTTCAAAGTTGCTGCCACATGAGTCACAACAATTTGAACGATTCCATTGCCGACAATGGGGTCTGAACCAGGGCTAAAAGAAGTAAACAGGATGGTGGATTGTGATTTCCTCACTATGACCTGCAGTCTCCTAGAGTTCCAAGAGTGCAGTTTGGGGATAAAGAATGTGACCTAGGCTACCTCTAGAAGATGCAGTTAGGTGTGAGGAGATGAACTCTATAGTGGGAATGAGCAGCCCATTTCCTGTCTACCAAATGTCTTCCACTGGCAGTCTGGAGTAGCTTAAAACAGCAAAGCATCAAACAGTAGAACACAGACCGCAGAATTCCAGGAAGGTCCAATTTACGACACCATAATTTTCAGACAGGTAGCCCATTCCATTTACTTTGGGTCAGGCTGCAGATTGCTGATTCTAGCCTATTTTCATAGGAAAGAAGAAAAATAATTATAACAGATTTTTTTGATATATACTGTGAATATACATATAGTATATGTGTGTGTATACAGTATATATAATATGTAATTTCAGTGTCAAGATACAAATGCTGCTGGTTGAGACAACAAATTAGCTCTGTAAGGTGTGGATTCCCTGTGTAACTGGTTATGACATTCTTCCCCTTATTTTGCAGAAGAACATTAGCACACTGTCTACTGCACTCCCAAACATGAATGGCACGATAACAATTTGCCACCAAGATAAATGAGATTGCCCATGTCTGTTGTAGTGCATTGAACTGATTATGAAACAATGTGCTTTGGCCAAGTTTTACTATATACTTACCGAACTGGTTTTATTCTTTAGACTTCACACAATGCAGGCCTCTAGGCTTCGGTTATACAAATACGGGGTGGGGAAGATAAGAAAGATTTGTCACTTCTTTTTTTTCAAATTCTTTATTTATTATTGAGCATACATAAAAAGGATGCATACACAGTTCACAGAGGTGCAGTAGCACAGTTTCACATATCATCAAAAGGTAAAAATTCAAGGTAGACATCAAGGCAAGAATGTGACTTTAAAATGGGCATTGGTAAAAGTAGATAACAGTGTGATATAGTGCACCAGTATAGTATCATGGACGCTGGAAATGATGATCTCCCTGAATATAGAGTGGGAGTGGGAGTGGGAGAAGCCATGCGTGTTGTTAACTATAGGTAAGTTGTATCCGATCAGGGGGAAGATAGGGGTCAATTTGGTTAATGCCTGGTACACACAATGACATTATCGGACAAATGATCATCCGTTTTTTTGTTTTGCATGCTAGTCTCATATAAAAAATGAAGAATAACGAAAATTCACGTAGGACAGAATACAAATTTGGTAGTGATGTAATGTGTTGTAGTGTATTTATATTGTATTTTCGGAAGACAACTGTAGTGATTAAACGAAAATTGTACGATCTGGTATAGAACGAGAAAAATGTTTGCACTTGTTCATCGGATAATATTGGATGGACTGTCTTGATCGGCTCTTGAAAGCTCTGTGCTAACCATCAGATTATCGTACCATCACTTCGAAATCAGTATTTTTTGTATAATTTTCTGATCATGTGTACAGGCCATTAGGCTGAAAATAGAAAAGAATTTGGAAGCAGGTGGGAAGGGGGCCTAGTTAGGGTAAGGGGAGAGGGGAGAGGGATGAAGTAAGGGAATCATCAAGGGGCATGAGAGGGTAATGGTCAAGGAAGGGGGGGGAAGGGATGGTGTCAGAATGGGATGGGGGGAGACCACACTAAAGAGTAGGTAGAGGAATACTGTTAGTGTTTCAAACCTGGCTCGTCGTCATGTGCTTGCCTTCATTTGATTAGATGAACTGGAACTAATAAGACCATGTTTTATCAAATATATTGGATTCATTTTTGTGTTTGAGAATGAGTCAGGTCCTCCATCCTTTTTTATTCCATCCACTTTAGATGTGTCACTCCTAGGCCCTAAGTAATTAAAACAAACAGGTCTCCAGTGGTGGCTGGTGCTCAATATTTTTTTTGGGGGGGGGGCGCAAACCAACGCCACCCCCCTTTGGGTGGGAGATTTGGGGGAAGGAGGGCCTTTATCCCCCCTATGGGAGACATACATGAAGCCAGCGATCACCAGCACCTCCAACCACCCACAAGGGGGGCCACCCCCCCCGCAAGATACGGACATGAAGGCGGCGGTTGCCAGCACTACCAACCACCCACCCACATCCCCCCCCCGGCGGGAGACACCAGGGAGGGGGCCGCAGGGCCGTCCCCCCCATGCGGGAGACAGACATGAAGGCGGCGATCACCAGCACCGCAAACCCCCCCGGCGGGAGATGGACAGACAGGAAGGGGCCTCCTTTTTTTTTTTTAAAGCCCATGGCGTGTGAAACACACTTAAAAACTTCACCCGGTGCCAAAAAAATGTGCACACGCATAAAGAAGTGACACAAAAATGTGCAACGGGTGTACACAAGCCCTCTAAAATCAGAGGGCCTTGCCCTGAATCCCCTGGGGCGTTAGGCTCCTGACAGGGACAAGGGTACTTACACTTTGGTCCATCTGGCCGAAACCAGATGGACCCCTTTCTCTGGAGGGTCTGCCGAAACAGACCCACCCAAGTACTAGGTGGGGCTCCCCCGAAGGGATACCCCATGAGAGAGGGAGATCTAAGACAAAGGGCCATGTCCACCCCCTCCCAAGACTTTCAGGGCAGGCCTGAGGACGTAAACCCTACCAGTCACACAGTGCAACAAACACAAAAATACAAAAAGTGACACACAAAAAAATAAATAAAATAAAGTGAGGGAGGAAGGAAGAGGAGAGGAGAGTGAAAAGGTGGCCATTGTGAAATACAATGGCCAGGCCCTCCGGCCAGGAATAAAAAATTCCTCCGGTCCCAGCCAAAAGGCCCGGCCCAGGAGGCAGGTGCTAAAAAACCGTGTATATGGTACAGTGACCGTGGTGCCATAAATCAAAGTGACCCTCACTCACATCGATTGTACGGCACCCCTCGACTGCCACTCCAGGGGCACATACACCATAGGCTTTCAGTTCCAAATTCGACCCCCCGACCGGATCAGTGCAGCCCTCCCTCCCTGCCAGATAGAGAGCCCTTCAAGGTTTTCTCAGGGAGAGCTTCCCTCAGCAATAACAGCCTCCACCGGTACTAACCCTTCCAGGCCCCCATCATCGGGCAGATTTGCATGGCACCGTCCCGTCCCTTGCCAAGGCGACGCCAGCTCCTGCACTGGATGCTGACAGGAACAGCACCCACACCGACACCAGCCACAAGGCCAAAAAAGACCCGGCCTAAGGCCAGACCTAATGCAGCACCCATCCTCACCAGGAGCACCCTTCTGGACGGATCAGACTCAATCTCGCTACCCAGTATCTGTCGGGCAGCACATGCATAATCCCTACTGAAACCACCCTTCCAGGTGCAATGACACCATTGGATTTGCATCTGCTTCTCACCCACTCATGGGAGAAGCATAGCGCCTCCTGTGGCAACTGATAAGAACAGATACTACACTTGATCTTAGCCAAAAGGCTCAAGCTCTAATCATGGGCTTAAAAAAAAAAACAAAAAAAAAAACCTTGAAATCCATGCGTCCCGCGCCCTGCATGTAGATTAGGGGCCAGTCGCATGGATTAGGGGGGCGGCCCCTGCACCCCGTATGGACAGGCCGCTACTGCAGGTCTTCTTCTCTTGTGTGCCTACTTAAAGGAGACCCTTCAGGAAAAAAAATATGGGCACTACTATTGTTCATTCATTCTTTATCCCTTGTGGAACAGAGTTCATTTATGCCTCAATATCCACTCATTTTAGCAGAGTCTCTATGCCATTATTTACTTACCTATTACTATATGTCTAATTTACTACTGTTTTTAAGGTTATATAGACTTTTAACAGCTGACAAATGAAAAAAATGTGACAAAAAGTACAAAATACACCTAAGAGCTTAAAATATATTTTTTATTATTTTCTCTTCAGTAATTTTATTGAAAGGGTTTGTTTAATCGACAGTGTTACTATCATGACATTTATGTTTCAACATACACGATTTTATATGTGTGGCACCCACTGGACAGCGGACCCTTTAAGCCACTCTAAAAGAGTATTGCTCCTCAGCTGCACATATTTCCCCTTGAGTGTACAGCCTGTTTCTCCTCTCCCCTGCCAGTAACAGAGTACAGAGAGAGAGGGAGCTGAAAGGGGGACTCTCATAGGCTGTTGCAGCCAGGGTACTGTATCCCACCCTAGCAATGGGGCTATGAGAATGTGATTGACCACATGCCATGGCTGGGGATGGACCTGCCCACCACCTGACAGGAGAGCCTGGTGGACAGGGTGGGGGGGACTGGGGGGGGGGGAGAGTTATGATGAGAAGATGGGAGCCTGGGTAGATAGAGCCCACTGGACTACTATAAAACTGCCATAGTTAAGGGAACAGCCAGGATGAGAAGACTGATCACGGAGGCTGCAGGTATGTGTGCCCATTCACAAACTTTGAGATGCTGTTTTTAGAAGCTTGCTGTAGTCCTGAAGCAAAGACATCTGAGAGCCCCAGAAACCAAGTACTGTCACTGTGTAGCTGGGAACCAAGCTGCAGCGATCCTGTTGTGCAGGAGAGACTCGCTGCTAAGAGAGGACCACTTGTAGCTGTTCCAGTGTTTCAGGTTGTTCTAGCTGTTCCATTGCTGTGCTGCCATGCAATGCTGAAAGACTGCTGCATCAGGACTGCAGAGCTACTTGGAGGAAGCTACAGACATCAGGAATGTTCAGAGGCTTCTGACCATTTGGTACTGCTTGTTTTACCAGGTCATTGTGATTACAAATACCCTCAGAAGGGAGGAGTGAGCAATCTACAAAAGACTAAGGCCCCAACTCGAGCATTTGAAGGAGATGTTCCATTGAAATGAGGATTGCGCATTTTATTTCTCACTTCGGGTGAAACACTTTTATGATCAAGATTTGAAGCACTCTTGCATTTTATTACTCATGGTGTTGGATATACACAAGAATATTTGATCATATATGTTTATATGGACATTTTTTGATGGTTACAATATTGTGCACTTTATTCATCAAGTTTACACTGTGTATTCATTTATCAGTTATTGGTTTAATTATGTCCTTTTGCACCCTTCATATATAATTTTTTCCCAACTCCAGCAGGACTAACTTATAGATATTATCCCACTGGCCTATGGATTAGGGAGGGCCTTTCACACATACGGTAGGTAGGCTATCGTTGTGCCATTGATTTGTTGGTACTAGGCAGAAGGACTCAAACAATTCAGCAGTTCCTCCAGAGGTAGAGCTAAACAAATAATGTCTTTTATGTTATAGTAAAACAACACATGTGACATAATGACATAATCATCTCTAGTATTGTCGGTAATTCTTACAAATTGGGTACTGGGAAGAATAAATTAAGCATTCAAATTAGGAAAAATATCATACAAAAGATAGAGGGAACTGAAAGAAAGTAGGGGGAATGGGGGTATTTGTAACTGAGGAATTACTGTTCTGCAGATACCATCAACCATATCCGTGCCTTCATAAAGTAAGAAGGCAAGCATCTAAATTAAGAAATAGGTAATATTTGATAAAAGGTTCCTATACTTTTCAAAAAATTATGCATGGTATCAGTTAGTTGAATTCTATGAAATGGCAATGACTTGTTTAGTTACTCTAATTATAAAGCCTTTTCTAATCAAAAAGCATGTTGGTACATACATATAGTTCCACAGCTTTAACTTGCAAGGTCCTGTGGGTACCTGTTATCATAAATGAATTATGTCCAAGACTGGGTAACCACCTGCTGTTAATTAAGTTAGCTACACGTCCAGCCTAGCCTAGCCATCTCCCTTTCTGTTAAGCTGGGCTCATTCCTTCAGGCATTGCCTGAGAAACTGCTAGTGTTCTTAGCGCCAGGTCCCCCTGTGACTTTGTATTTCTAAGAAGGTTCCAAGTGTCCTCTGTGTTTCCTACTGGAGAAGATTCATAATAACCTCCAGTACTTCCTTGTGCTCCCCTTTGCCTCCTTTTGTCCCTGACTTTCTGTGAAGATTTCTAGTGATCCCCAGTGTTTCCTTGTGTCCCTGGTTTCCTGAGAAGATTCCTGGTGACCACAAGTGCTTCCTAGTGTCCCTGGCTTCTTGAGAAGATTCACCTGTAGACTCTTAAGGTCCTACTTTCTGACTGATACCCTGTGACCCCAAGATTCCTAATGTTCCTGCAGTCAGACCCCCCTTGTACCCCAGTGTTCCCAGTGGCATTCAGCATGTCCCCAGTGATTCTTGTAAGTTCTTGCCTACAGTCTGTATTCTTGCACCTTTTGGCTCCATTCACACTTCACGATTTGGAATCGTGTGTGGAATTGACACAATTCTGCCTGTGATTCCAAAACACATGGTAACTGGTGCAATGCGCATTTGGGTGCCATTCATTCTAAAGGTTACCTCAAACATAGTGTGATTTTGTGAGATTGTCCAGCAAAAGAATGCGACAATCGCTTAAAACTTGTTGCCCAAAAAGGAGCCGGAGCTTCTTTTGAGCGACAAACACACACAGGGCAGCCCATTGAAATGAATGGGCTGTCCTGGAATCATGTGAAAATTGGCCACACAGAATCATGATCAGGAACGCAATTTCCTGCTACGCAAAGTGCGAATGGGGCCTTTGTGTCTTCTGAGCATTCCAGTGCCTCTGTTTCCCCTTGTGTGCCATCTGTGTACATCTGTTATCCACTGTTAGTTTCAGCCTAACTTTTCTTTAGTATTGTGTAGCGCTACTCCCATGGGAGCCGCAGGAATTTTAGCCAGGTCTTCCCAAACTTCTGCCCTACAGTCAGGCACACAGTAGGCTCATTCACTCTTATACAAAAACCAGTCTAATGGATGTTGTTTTTATTTTTGGAGAACTTGGATAGGGATGAGGGTAGTGGTAGGATTGAGAACTACTGTATGTACAGTATACTGAAGACTTAATCTCCCTTTCTTGCTTAAGCAGTAGTAGAACAAGTAGACAATATGTGCACAGAGCTCTTAAGAACCACCAGCCAGTGTCCCCTTTAAATAAGCCCACAGCTAACCATAACTAAGCACCATAGGGGTAGCTGGAGAACAAGGTCCCCAAGATCCAACAATGTCTGTACTCACAAGGCCCAAGGACAGATGGCTGCCCCCTTCCAATCCTCCAAGCGATGCCCTCCAGTGATACCAGATTCTGTAGATCTATGGCAGATAGCCCCCTCAGTCATCTTCTTCTTAGCACCCAGGTCTTTGCTTTCCTCCCCTCAGGTCGTCCACCTGAGGCCTCCTTCAGCAGCTTGTGCTGGGTTCCTTCTCTCTAGGACAAGACCCAGAACTCAGTGTGCTCACAGAATAAATACAGTCAACCAGCCCGCCTTCAGAAACTGCCTCTCTGGGATGATCCATATTCATGCTGCCATCTGCATAGTTCCACACCTATCATCCAGAAACTTCTCCAGTCTCCTAGTTACAGAGGAAGCCATAGGCAGAACCAGCAGCAGATGAGCATGCTGAGCAGACTTAACTAGCAGATTGAAGCTCCACTGATTACAGTGAGCAGAAAATGCTTTTGCCTGTCACACAAGTGCAGCCACTCTACCTACTACGTGGCAACTAAATGTGCCTAACAAAACCACAACTTAAGAGCTATCTAACTATCCTCGCACCTGCCTAGGAGAGTGCTACAATCCCTTGCAGTTTGCTTCAGTGCCTCCCTGCGTATTCCCATCCTGATTCCTGCTCCATGTCCCAGTACACTTATGACCAGGGCTTTTTTTCTTAGAAAATAGGTTCAGGAACACTCCCTCTCTGGCCAACTCCAGCCCCTATCCACCCCCAAACCCACCCCCAACCACGGCCAAACTCCGCCCCCAACCACACCTTTCTTAGGGTAGAGAAGTACAGTGGCACCAAATAATGGTAATAAGTTAAGGCTTAGAACTGTGCATCGCACAATGCACATGGTGCAGGAATATGTAACACACAAAGTACAGGGCTCAGGAGTGTGTATTGTGCAGTTGTGAGTAGTGCATATCATGCAGGGTGCAGAAAAAAACAATCAGCAAAAGGGACAGTACTTACATTCAATGCGAAGCGTCCCTTGTGTTTAGGAATATGCAAAATATAGCCCTATGTACAGAGTACAGGGGTCAGGAAAATGTACCATATAGCCCAGTGCGCATTATGCAGCAATAAGAAAAAGAAAAGAGCTAATGCGCAAACCTGGACTGGCTCTGATGACTATAATGAGAAGCTGTCAACATAGAAAAAGTGTTCCCACACAGAGTAGCAAATGTATAAAAAGGGTTGTGGAACTGACTTCAATGCTGCGTACACACGACCGGTTTTGCCGTCGGAATAAACTCCGAAGGTTTCTCCGACGGAACTCCGACGGAATTCCATTCAAGCGGTCTTGCCTACACATGGTCAACCCAGAGTCCGAACAAAGTCCAACCATCAAGAACGCGGTGCCGTACAACACTTACGACGGGACTAGAAAAAGGAAGTTCAATAACCAGTAGCCAATAGCTTCCGTCTCGTACTTGCTTCAGAGCATGCGTTGTTTTTGGTCTGTCAGAACAGCATACAGACAATCGGTTTTCACGATAGGAATTGGTTCCGTCGGAAATATTTACAACATGTTCTATTTCTAGGTCCATCAGAATTTTCGAAAAAAAAAAGTCCGATGAGGCCTACACACGATCGGAATAGACGATGAAAAGCTTCCGTCTGACTTTTTTTTGTCGGACATTCCACTCATGTGTACGCGGCTTAAGAGATAAAAATAATAATATAAATGTGTACAATAAACACACTAAATAAATAGCACTTCCAAGACCGTGCTAAAGCTAATACTAGATAATCAAGTGCAAACAATCTTCTACATGATAAGCAATAATAAACATTCATATTGCAAAGAGGTCTATAAAAGTGCAGACATGAAAATAAGGTGCAAACAAGTCCTCCAAAAGTGCTGATAAAATGTAACATACACTGTAACAGATATGTAACATACAGCACAGCATACAGAGTATGGCGGTTCTTGAATATGTAATGTGGTATGTTACAAAATTCTCACCACTGCACACTGCATGCTGTGCCATACATTACATACTCTTGGTCACTGAACTCTGTATGCTTTCCTGTCCCCCAACAAATTTCCCTGGTCTTCTCCAAGCAAAACCCACTTCCCTCAAGTACCCCCCTCAAAGTAACCATCAAATTCTCACCTCTGCACACATCTTTGCTTACCTCTGTGTCCTCCATCCACAGTATGCCTCTGCAACCTTCATTCACAGATCACCTCTTTTTTCCCCTGTCCACTGCTCAGCTCTCCATCCCTATCCACAGTTAACCTTAGCTTCCCCCATCCACAACTTACCTTTTCCCCCCCTCGTCAAATTCTCACCTCTGCACCCCTCCAACCACAGCTCACAACCCCAGTCCCCAACTCACCTCTGCACACTTATTCTCATTATCTCTGCACCCCTTCTGCACCCCCATGTTTTTCACCTCTGCACTCTCAGTGTCCCCCACAGCTCTCACCTCTGCACAATCTGTTCCACCCTCCACAGCTCTCAGTTTGCACAACCTGCCTTCTGCAGCTCTCACCTCTACACAAATCTCCCCATTTCCCAGTTCTCACCTCTACACAAATCTCCCCATTTCCCCATTTCCCAGTTCTTCTCTCTGCACAAATCTCTCCCCTTTCCCAATTTTCCTCTCTGTACATATCTCCCCACTTCCCAGTTCTCCTCCCTGCACAAATCTCCCCACTTCCCAGTTCTCCTCTCTGCACAAATCTCCCCACTTCCCAGTTCTCGAAGATAATCTCTCCAGGGCTTCAGACTATTTATCAGCTTCCCCAGCCACCATCTGGGCACATTTCCCCAGGGATTGGTTAGGCCCTGATCAATATTATTTGAATTCTCCCTCCCTAGACTCTAGAAACTTCTTCTAGAGGCAGGGATTAGCAGTCAAACTCCAAGCCTGTGAAACCCTAACAGACCAAGACAAACAGTCTCTGCTCCCTTGATTACAGAAAGAGACAAAAATGAATATTACCAAGCAGCCTAACTAGGGGGGAGCTACAAATGTTTCTGGGGCTTTTTCATTTAAAGAGGCATCACACTGAAAGTGAAGCACTGTTAAAAGTTTAAAGGAGAAGTACAACCAAAGCTCATTTGTCTGTATTTTTCCTGTGGAACACAGGAGTGCAGATCATTTTGCACTCATGTAACCCAGTTTCAGCAGACATCAGGCTAAAGACCGCTGTTGGCTGACGTCACAGAGCCGGTCCAGGCTCGGGAAAGATTACGACCATATGGTCAGGATCCGCCCACATGCCTGGACCGGCACCTGGCTCAGCCTCTGAGTAAGCCACTGAGAGACTGAGCCGTCCTTTCTAGCCCCCTCCACAGTCCAGCACTCCAGTAAGTGCAGGGGGCAGAGCAGAGAGCTGCTGACAGTCAGCAGCTCTCTGCTGAGGAAGCACTGAGAATAGAATGATCAACAGTGTTTGATCACTCGGTTCTCAACCTTAGAGTTGGTGGGGACAAATGCAGCATCAGACTGATCCACCTAGGTAAGTATGATTAAAAAAAAAAATAATAATAATTCCCACACTTCTCTAGTATTAAATGCAAAAACAGACATTTAATTACATTGCAGCTTACCAATCCTTAAATGTAGTGGCTGCATTGGATTCTTTTTTTTTTTTCACCTGGGGATCAAACCAGTAGTACGCTTTCTGTCTTAGGGTGTCTTCACTTTGAATGGAGGAGCAATGGAGACACCAGTGGACAGCAGCATTTTCAGTCTGGGGAGACGGTGGTGTTAGATACATTAACAGATTTAGATGGACTTCACTGACAAATTATAGTTGAATTCCAGATAACACTTGTTAAAGTAGTTGTATAGGTAAAAGTTTTTTAGCCTTAAATTGCAAAGTATACCTCATTCACTTGTTTTAAAGTGTTTTTTTTTTACATTTCTTTTGTTTGTTACTTTCTAGTTTCCATGCCTAGGCAAATGATGTCATACATCCCAGGATAGTTAAGGAGGGGAGAGAGGTTTTCCCAGCTAAGCACACCCCCTTGTCTGCATGCCTGAGCTAAGGGCAGTTGGATTCCATGAAGGATATGCTACGTGAATCATCTCCCCTTACTCAAGATGGCCACTGACAGAAATGCTAGGGGTATTTTTGTACAGTAAGTGATTTCTCAGCAAAATAAAGCATGGAGACATGGACGGGTGGGTTTGCTTTAAATGTTAAATATGAATTAAATGGCGCTTTGGATTGTGATACTCAGATATAGTGTAGTTCCATTTTATTTCATCCTTTGCATTAAGGTAAAAACCTTTTACATGCAGCTCCCCCTGCAGCACCCCTAAATACTCACCTGAGCCCCACCTCGGTTCAGCACTGTGCACATTTGTAGCAGCTCCTCTCCCCACTCTCAACTCCCTTTGGGTCCCGCTGCTGTCAGTCAAAACCTGTGCGTGGGGGGCGGGGCCAAGCTGGCTGTGTGTCTGAATAGATGCACACAGTCCGGCTTGGGAGCAAGCCCACACAAATGCCCCCATAGGAAGTTGTTTCCTATGGGGCACTCGGCGGGGGCGAGGAGCCAAGATGCCGGTGGGGGACCTGAGAAGAGGATGACCGGGGCTACTCTGTGTAAAATCATTGTATAACATACAGTGCATTGAAAAAGTATTCATACCCCTTGACATTTTCCACATTTTGTCATGTTACAGCCAAAAATGTAAATGTATTTTATTGGGATTTTATGTGATAGACCAACACAAAGTTGCACATATTTGTAAAGTGGAAGGAAAATGATAAATGTTTTTCAAAATTTTTTACAAATTAATATCTGTAAAGTGTGGTGTGCATTTGTATTCAGCCCCCTTTATTCTGATACCCCTAACTAAAATCTAGTGGAACTAATTGCCTTCAGAAGTCTCCTAATTAGTAAATAGAGTCCACCTGTATGTAATTTAATCTCAGTATAAATACAGCTGTTCTGTGAAACCCTCAGAGGTTTGTTAGAGAATCTTAGTGAACAAACAGCATCATGAAGGCCAAGAAACACACCAGACAGGGCACAAATAAAGTTGTAGAAAAGTTTAAAGCAGGGTTAGGTTACAAAAATCCCAAGCTTTGCACATCTCACGGAGCACTGTTCTATCCATCATCTGAAAATGGAAAGAGTATGGCACAATTGCAAACCTACCAAGACATGGCCGTCCACCTAAACTGACAGTCCAGACAAGGAGAGCATTAATCAGAGAAGTAGAAAAGAGGCCCATGGTAACTCTGGAGGAGCTGCAGAGATCCACAGCTCAGGTGGGAGAATCTGTCCACAGGACAACTATTAGTCATGCACTCCACAAATCTGGCCTTTATGGAAGAGTGGCAAAAGAAAGCCATTGTTGAAAGAAAGCTATAAGAGGTCCCACTGGCAGTTTGCGAGAAGCCATGTAGGGGACATAGCAAACATATGGAAGAGGGTGCTCTGGTCAGATGACATCAAAATTTAACTTTTTGGCCTAAAAGCAAAATGTTATGTGTAGCGGAAAACTAACACTGCACATCACACTGAACACCCCATCCCCACCGTAAAACATGGTGGTGGCAGCATCATGTTGTGGGGATGCTTTTCTTCAGCAGGGACAGGGAAGCTGGTCAGAGTTGATGGGAAGATGGATGGAGCCAAATACAGGGCAATCTTAGAAGAAAACCTGTTAGAGTCTGCAAAACACTTAAGACTGGGGAGGAGGCTCACCTTCCAGCAGGACAACGACCCTAAACATACAGCCAGAGCTACAATGGAATGGTTTATATCAAAGCATATTCATGTGTTAGAATGGCCCAATCAAAGCCCAGACCCAAATCCAATTGAGAATCTGTGGCAAGACTTGAATATTGCTGTTCAAAGAAGCTCTCCATCTAATCTGACAGAGCTTGAGCTATTTTGCAAGGAAGAATGGGCAAAAATGTCACTCCGTAGATGTGCAAAGCTGGTAGAGACATCCCCAAAAAGACTTGCAGCTGTAATTGCAGCGAAAGGTGGTTCTACAAAGTATTGACTCATTTATCATTTACCTTCCACTTCACAATTATGTGCCATTTTGTGTTGGTCTATCACATAAAATCCCAATAAAATACATTTTCAGTAGGTATGAATACTTTTTTAAGGCACTGTATAACATGTGCCTTACACTTTCTTACACTTTCTTTTCGCTTTGAGCAGTTGCAGCAAACATTTTTTTTCCTATTGAGATAAGGGTATTATGTAAATAAATCAAAGCTAACCATTGTAAGCACCCCTGTTGGTGTTAAACAGTTTGTCACAACCCTCTAACTAACAGTTTTGCTTGAAAAATACCAGACTTACTGGCAGGGTTAAAGAGTAACTCAACTTTTGTTGAGAAAAAAAAATCCTCTTTGGGTGATCTATGTACATTGCAGGGATTTTAACAAACTTTGTTTCAGATTCCTACCTTTTGTTATTCTGAAGATATAGTTGTTTGTTGTCTGTGTCCATGAGCAGAGTAAACATGTATGGCATTGGGAGTGATTTTATAAATATCAGTCAGCTGCTGCACATGCAGGGCTCTATTGAGGAATTTGGCAAGGCCTGCCTCCCTTTAAATGTGATTTCCCTTTGGGTAATATCACCAAAAATACAATTTTTGTTGAAGGGGATGCCAAAAATATGACTTGTATCTTAGTGCAGACTTCTGGCAAAATCAGTAAGCCAATCACACAAGCAGAAAACTACATTTCGGGGGGGTTGGGCGTTCTGTACAGCATCTGTGTACAGAAAGCCACCAGGTAGCCACATTGCATTGCATTTTACAGAAAATTACAGAGCTGCAGATTGAAAAGGAAAGGTCATTTTTAATAACATTCAATTACGATATGACTTATGTCGCAATTGTATATGCTATATCATTATTATTTTTTTTTTTATTTGCTAATTTTTTTTCCCATGAAAGTGGAGTTACTAAAATTGAAGGGGAAAAAAAAAGCCTAAAAAATAAAATAAATGCGACCACCACATCTAAGAAATGGTATGCTTCAATATAAAAACGTTGTTTTTTGGATTTAATACCTCTTTAAAGAACGCATATAAATAATGTTCTTTGAATTTAAAAGCAAATAGAGATATTGTTTATCATTATTTTCTCAGGCTTTCAGACTGCAGGTTAATACCTAGTTCTGGTAATGAGCAGTCCAAAAAGGTATAATTGTGCAATAAATGTTTAGTTCTTGATTATCTTTTATTCCACATGTACTACTTACCCACATTATTACAGAAGAATGGCTGGATAAAGAATGTAGCGTAAAATGAGTTTCACACAACTTTGCTATGCTACACAGTCAGGAAAATTATTTCACTATTTCATGATTCAGCTTTACAGCTGCCTGGCTGTATATATGCAGTTATAGAGGAACTGCAGTCTGCTCACATAATTTGTAATAAAAACATCTTTGGCATTCTGAAGCTTCCCTCCAACCACTTTGCATATTATTTTATACATACTGCGATTCTGTACATGCCAAATATGCTGCAGAAATCTCCCTCCACTGAGTCTGGGTACATCCATTTTAACTGTGGGCAGCTGAAGCTGCTGCCTCTTCACTTCATGGATTCACACAGAGGCACACCCCTCAGCTCTGCAGCCCTGCAGCTCTCATTGGCCCTCTCATGACTCACCCCCCCCCCTCCCTTCCTGGCAAACTCTCACGAGAGTGAGAGAGATAGCTGGGCATGATGTCATTAGCCTAGACTTATTACCAGACAAGAAACAGGAAGTGGGCTGTATTAGGTATTTACTGGCGGAAAAAAAAAATGTTTTACTATCCAAATTTAAAACAACAGGGGCAGAAGATGTGCAATAGATGGAAAGATGAAAAAATGACTGAAGCTCCGCTTTAATCAGCAATGTAGTGATGGTTAATTGTCCAGATTGCATGGGGCATTGCTAGGATTGTAAAAGACCTGGGGTACCTTTAGATGGGAGGGGCTTAAAGGTGCATGGTTAAATCAAACCCAAGTCTACTCGCTGTATGCATGGCAAAAATATTCTTTAAAGTGGCTGTAAACCCTCTCCTATACCCATTGAAGTGAACAGTCTCAAATGATAAACTGAGATGAAACAAATCTCCCTACATAAGTTTTACTTGTATATCTGCTGTCTTCCCCTTTCTACACTCTTTGGAAAGTGCAGATTGTGTTATAAATCTTTCTTCCTCATTCAGCAGTGGGTGGGGAGTCTGGGCTTACACTGTGCATGAGCTGATTGGAGGAAAGGCACCCCCCCTTGCCTCCACATAGGCAGAGGAATAAAGCAACATGCAGAGCTGTATTATGAATAGACAAGCTCTCTGCTTATCTACCTCTAAGCTCCCTCCCCGACACAAATTTTCAGCCGCTGCTATCAGGGGAACGAAGCACCAGAAAGAAACGGCACTTAGAGCTTTGGAGAGAGATAAGTAAATACTACAGATGTATGTGCTTAGTTCAAATCTCATGAATGGGGTTTACAACCTCTTTAAGGTAAATGACTACATGTAAACCCTCACCTTGTAAAACATGCTTTTTTCCCCTTTTTTGTAAGTGATTACATACCCTCTGTTTTTAGCTGCATAAGGATCTTAAAGAGCTGGGGGAGGAGAAACAGCAACTCACCAGTCTTCCCAGTGCATGCCTGTGCGAGGGGGGCAAGTCAGGACAAGTCTAATCTTTGGAGGAGTGCAGGCTGAGTCCTTAGCACAGCTAGGAATCTGACCACACTGGGCTCTCATGACTAACGTGGTCAGTTTTTAATAGGAGAGCAGAGGGACTGACCGGAACAGAACACCATGTATTTCACACAAACAAAGCAATACAAAGAGAACAGAAACGTTTTCATACAAGTGCATGGCACAGCAGACACATACAGTATCAGGAATATGAAAAAAAAATGTTTTATATATTCTTTAATTGCCTTATGCCGTGTACACACGAGCGGACTTTACGGCAGACTTGGTCCGGAGGACCGGAGTCCGTCGGATAATTCGATCGTGTGTGGGCTCCAGCAGACTTGTTTTTTCCCAAAAGTTCAACGGACCTAGAAATGAAACATGTTTCAAATCTTTCCGATGGACTCGAGTCCGGTTGAAAAGTCCGCTCGTTTGTATGCTAGTCCAATGGACAAAAATCGACGCTAGGGCAGCTATTGGCTACTGGCTATGAACTTCCTTGTTTTAGTCCGGTCGTATGTCATCACGTATGAATCCATCGGACTTTGGTTGATCGTGTGTAGGCAAGTCCGTTCATTCGTAAAGTCCGTCGGAAAGTCAGTCGAAAAGTCCACCAGACCTAGTCTGTCGAAAAGTCCGCCCGTGTGTACGTGGCATTAGGCAGCACAGCGGGGAGAAATGCCAGCTGCTGCCATGGTGGCCACTCTCAGTTGAGATCCAGGGCATCCAGCAGGACATGACGGACATGTACCCCAGGTGCCCGGTGCTAGTAGCATCCCTGCCAGTGATCAGAGTTGTAATGGTGACACAGAAATATGAAAAGTTGTCACGTCTGGCTGAGCAGTGTGGCAGGTGTGTGGGAATCACAAGCCTGGTTTAACAACATTACAATGGCAGGTAGAGCAGTCCACATATACAGTATATGGCCATATATGTATATTTAGCTTTTTTTTTCTGCAGCCATTTAAATATTTTAGCTATGGGCCTATAAATTAGGCAGGGGGGCCCATCCATTACAGGCACATGGGCGCCGCCTCCCCTATCCATCGCCGCCACCCCCCATCCATGCGTCTGGCCCCTTTCAGGACACCGGACGCATGAATTCCAATGCAGAGTGGATGGTTTTTTGAAGCACTGATTAGAGCCAGAGGCTCTAATAAGCTTCAAAATAGGGTGGGCTTGGGGCACTGAGAATGCACTCAGAGCCCACCCAGGTGTGTGAGAATAGGGAATGAATATTCATATATTGTAGGTACAATAAATATCTTCTAAACGGGTCGTCCACTGAGAGAGCCGTGCGGCAGCCATGACTCCTGCATGCATGCGCGAGAGTGATGTCATTGGGGCTCGGCCATTCAAACAGCCACAGCCCAGTGTCAGCATTGACAGCGCACCGCTGGAGGGCTTCGATTTCAAGTAAGTCTTTCATAATGTATTAGTATGCAATGCATACTAGCAAATTATGCTCTTATCTTGCAGGGAGAAGATTTTTTGGTTTTCTTTTTTGCGGTTGACTACCGCTATTAGATCATTCAGATTAATTGGAGTAGGCTAAAAATAAAGAATGAAAATTAGCATATAGTTTTAAATTATGACATAGTGTACAGTAGATGCTCTTTAAAGAAATCACTGAGCCTTTGCTAAACCAGGACACTTACCTGTGGACAGCACTGTTTCAGTCTCGGTGACTTGTCAGCATGGTTTTGCTGGCTTTAGTAAGTATTTGAAGTACTATAATAACAACTTGATTTATAAAGGACAGTTAGGTTACTGCCAAGCGATACTCTCTGTAAAATGTATTAAAATGTCCCACTTCAAATGCCTTTTTTTTTGGCAGACCTGTAAGTGAAAATCCCTGTTCGGTACACGCATACGGTTGTGATGGCTGTTAATCTAGCCTGACCTGACAATAGCCATCTTTCTTATCCTAGATAGATGAAGAAATGTGTTCCATTCAATTTGAATTTAATTGTACATCCTTAGACATGGAAATTTAATTTGACAGCCTTGTGATGATATTTAGGACCCAATAATATTTTTTTTTCTAGACTATACATTCATAATGTGGGTACAGAAAGAGAGAAAGATTCTCCTTCTTCTCTTCCAAGTTTTACTGTACTTATGTGAAATAAATGAACTATTTGCATCATCCTCTACTCTATTTAAAGCTGAGCTCCAGGCTGAACGGCTCACTCTACGAATGATCCCCCGAAGTGGCTCCCCCCAACTGCAATCATAGTGTCATTGTTCAATTTTTTTCACTTAACCCACATTTCAGCTTTGGGGAAAAAAACTACATTTTGTATAGCAGCAAATTCCCTGTTAATTGTAGAGCTGTAGGTATAACAAGACACGAGTCATGTGATCCTCATGAGAGAACGTGTCATTCTTCTTCATTAATGGCCTCTTGCTGAGCATGGACTTTTCTGCTGAGCTGGGAGAGCTTCTTTAGGACAAAAACCAAGAGTTAAGCCTCGAACACACGATCTGAATTTTCCGACAGGAATTGTATGATGACAGGCTGTTGGTGGAAAATCCAACCGTTTGTATGCTCCATCGAACAATTGTTGTTGGATTTTCTGCTGACAAATGTTGGATGGCAGGCTTTAAAATTTTCCTCGGACAAATGTCTTTGTCGGTTTTTCCAAGCGTGTGTACACAAGTCCGTCGGACAAAAGTCCAAAGTACAAACACGCATGCTCGGAAGCAAGGACGATCCAGAACCGGTCGGTCTTGTAAACTAGCGCTCGTAATGGAGATTTAACATTCGTGACGTAGCAAATTATGAAATCTCGAAATGCAGCGCACATTCTCTTCTTCTTTAATGGGATAATAATGAAGCTGCTTTGCTTGTGATACTGATGGAGTTATTGCAAACTAATTTTCAAAGGCTTTTTTTTTTCTAGTGATATCAAGAATAATATTATTATGCTTGTTTTTTTTTTTTTTGGTGCTATTACAACACCATTATCCTGTAGTTTTTAAGATCAAAGATACAACTATGTTGGTCTCCCTTGTTAATTTTACATTGTATTTTTTTAAATGTAACTGCCTACTCCCAAACTGTCATTTGAAGTAAAACACATAGCCAAGTATTATTCTCCACGATTTTTTTTATTGTGCATTAAAAAAGAAAACAAATAAAATTAGACATGCTAAGTATCTGCTAATAGAACTTAACCAAAAAGTGCATTCTATGCATCCAAAAATATAGAAAATATAACAAATCAAATCATTATTCAACCAAAAAATAAAATAAAAGCCTCATGCATGTGTCCTGCTTCTTAATATAGGGGGTCAACAATGCCAAGAGTTGGTGAAAGCAAGGGTCCGTCATCCGGAGATAATTCCGAAAATCATCTGGATTATTCTCCTGGAGCTCCCGCAGCAAAGGCATATGAAATAATTGGTGACAATTAATAAAGCAACCAATTTTTGGTCCAAGAAATCCTCCTCCTCCTGTTCCTGGACTGGACTTGGGTCAAAGCAATAACTCCAAGGCTAATAATAAATAACACGTTATCTCCTTCGCTGGTTGATGAATGGCCATTCAGAAATTAACTGGAAAGCACGAAATGAAAAGCGTAAAATGAAAAGCATGAATCAACACTCACCAAACTTCTACTAACACGAAATTAGCAGAAGGAGCCCAAAGGTGGTGCCAAAGAACTGAAAAACCAGTACGTAGCAATGTAGTACGTCACTACGTTCGCGTTTGTTGGCCGACAATTCCTTGCGTTTGTATGCAAGACAAGTTCCTGGCCAATGTCCTTCGGACAAAAGTCCGAGGTTTTGTCTGCGGAAAATCCGATCGTGTGTACGAGGCTTAAGGCTCCATTTACACTTGTACAACTCCAAAGTTACGCCGACTTTGGAGTGCAACTTTGATGCAACTTTGACACAACTTTGGATGGGTGCAGCTTGGATACGACTTTGGCTTTGATCAATGATAATGAACAACTGTTGCACTCAAGTTGCATTGTATAACATTCAGGTATGACTTTCATGCATCTTCTGATGGGTTAACATTGAAGTCTGTTGCCCCCAAGTTGCATGAAAGTCAGACCAAAGTAGTGCATGAACTACTTTGAAGTTTCTGCAACTTTAAGTCGCACATATATGAATGGTTATCATTGGAAAACATAGGGAACAACTTATCATGCAACTGTGATGTCCAAAGGTGTATGACAAGTTTGAATGGAGCCTTAGGTCTCTTTCACACTGAGGCACTTCTAAACTGCCAGTAAAACACTGAGCGCTTTTGAAGAGCTTTTCAGGCACTTTTGAAGAGCTTTTCAAGAGCTTTCCATTCATTTCAACAGAGAGGGGTGTTTTTTTCACCCTCCTGCTAGCGCACTGCCTCAGTGTGAAAGCATTCATTGATTTTTATTGAAATTGTTTTTCGTGAGCTTTTCAGGCACTTTATTTAGCGTGAAAGCACCTGAAAAGCACCTCAGTGTGAAAGGGGTCTAAGAGATTGGCTGTAAAGGTTCTCATTTATCAAGGCCATAGCAGCAATTAGTCACATTCAGCTGGACTTGTAATGTTGAACACGTTTCATAGAGTGTCAGAGAGATACCCAAGCATTGATATCCCATTTATATCCTAGTAAGACATTTAACTCTTAGGGGTCTATTTATAAAAATTACCTCAATAAGGCTACTTTCACACTGAACAACAAAGTCTGGGGAATGGCCAGGAAAAAACCAAAGCCTACGTACCACCAGCTCGCAGACAACCAAATTGACCTGTCTAACAGTATGCGTTAAAAACAGGGGTTTAGGCCGCACACATTTGAAAACGCATGCATGAGCCACAGAGCCACATCACGGCACCCTGGTATCTGTGGTCCTAACACTAAAATATGAGTGTCCTCACAGTGGAGGCACATGCATTCTGATGGATAAATGAGGGTGGGTAGACTGAAGGGGAGCCCACCCCTTCTTAAAGGTACAGGAGCACACCAAACACCCAGCAAATAGCACAATGGCTGCAAAGGTGTTGGTGCGTTGCTGGACCAATACAAACACACACGTGATATCAAAAGCTTGCCACCACCCTTATCTATAGCTGGCTATCGCAGTAAGTGGCATTGGAAGGCTAAAACAGGGAACAACAAAGTCTGGGTAATGCTTTCACACTGAGGCGGGCGGGCGACGCTTTGCCGGCGGGTTTGCAGCGCTGCCCTATTGTTTTCAATGGGAAGGGGCGCTTTGGGGGCGGTGAATACAGTTTTATAAAATAATGTTATATATATATGGTTTAATATTTATATATATATATATATATATATATATATATATATATATATATGCATTAAAAAACGCTATGGAAATACAAATTAAACCAAAACTTGCATGTAAGGAGGGACTCCGCTGGGGCCACCTGATATAAGGACGGACTCCACTGGGGACACCTGATGGCAGGCGACGTGGCTAGTGACACGCTCAGGGCTCCCACTGATTCTGCATTATGGTGAGTTGAAGGATTTCATTTTATATTACAATGTAATAATAGAAATAATGCACTTCAATCATCCTGACACCATAACAACCATGGTGCCGGGATGATTGAAGTGCTAACACCAGGTGTATGAAATATCTTTATCTGCTGATTGTTAAACTTTCTATAATACACATATTTCTATTGTTGTGTAGGATCTGGGCCTGCTGTCTCTCCATCCCTCTCTCCCTCCATCCCTCGTTCATGCTAACCACACCACTTTAGAGTCACGCCCACTATTTAGCTGAAACCACGCCCATTTTCACCAAGTGGGAGGGGTCAAAAAGGAAGGGCAGGGTCTGGCGCCGCCCCATCCTAAAACTTTACCAGCCGCCACTGGTCCTGACATAGTAACTCAGAATAGAAGTACCTACACAGCAAAACTACTTCTCTCTGTCCTGTAACCTTCAGAAACTAACATTACAAATACATTATAACATTCATGTGTTTCATATATTTTTCAGAAACTTAGTTACATAGTTACATAGTAGGTGAGGTTGAAAAAAGTCCATCAAGTCCAACCTATGTGTGTGATTATGAGGGGTCTGTTTATAAAAATTACCTCAATAAGGCTACTTTCACACTGAACAACAAAGTCTGGGGAATGGCCAGGGAAAAACTAAAGCCTACATACCACCAGCTCGTATCTTGTATCACTTAAAATAGTAATAAACGCAAAATCTCTAACACACTACATAGTTGAAGGTAAATCTAAAGAAAATTGAACAAGAAAACTGTATACTGTATGACCAGCCTACGAATCCCCACCCCTGTTACATCATTAACTTAATGAGGAATTAGTAAACTTCACAAATATATACTGTATACAGTAAGGTCCATTATATATTTGGACACAGGCACAATTTTCATACTTTTGGCTCTCTATGCCACCAGAATAAAATTAAAATGAAACAATCCAAATGAATATGAAGTGCCGACTTTCAGCTTTAATTCAAGGGGTTGAACAAAATTATCAAGTACAAATTTTAGGAACTGCAGCCATTTTTATACACAGTCCCCCCATTTTCAGGGGCTCAAATGTAATTGGACAAATGAATATAATCATAAATAAAATGTTCATTTTTAATATTTTGTTGAGAATCCTTTACTGGCAATGACTGCCTAAAGTCTGGAACCCATGGACATTACCAAAGACTGGGTTTCTGTTTTCCTCATTTCTGATGCTTTGGCAGGCTCTAACTGCAGCTGTCTTCAGTTGTTCTTTGTTTGTAGGTCTTTCTGCCTTTAGTTTTGCTTTCAGCAAGTGAAATGCATGCTCAATTGGGTTGAGATCAAGTGATTGACTTGGCCATTGCAGAATATTCCACTTTTTTTCCTACAAAAGCTCCTGGGTTGCTTTTGCAGTGTTTTGGATCATCGTCCATCTGTACTGTGAAGCACCATCCAATCCACTTTGCTGCATTTGGCTGAATCCGGGTGTAAGAGAACCGTCAGGATGTGCCCGGCACGCATGCGCGCATTCACGGGCATCGGCAGATTTGGTGCCAGACAGCCTATTTAAGGGTTGCTCTGACTTCTGACAAGTGCTGCTTGATCTTCAGCTGTGTCCTGAGATTCTGAAACCCTGTTTGTTTGACTTAAATTCCTGTTGCTGAACCCTGGCCTTCCTGTTTGACCTTGCTCCTGTTTATACCTTGGTACCTCGCTGCCCGCCTGTTGCTGAACCCAGCTTACCTGATGACCTCGCTCCTGTCTCCTGTTTGGCTCCACGCTGTTTCCGAGTACCTGTGCTGGCCGTCCATCCTCTCAGCTTTGCTGGTTCCAGTTCTTCACCAGAAACCCTGCCTGCACTTCCCAGTCTGCAACACTTCCGGCAAGTTCTGCACGCAGCATTCACAGGCACTTGTGTTCCTCCTGATCCTTGCCACCATCTGTTCCATCTCCAGTGGGGCTTTGATTGGAGATACAAGAGAGGCTGACCTCGTCATTTCAGACTCCTACCAGGTACGTGACAGTATCAAGCAGCCACAAATGGAGTCTGAAAGGGAGGCCTCTCCACCAGACATTTACAGATCTATTTCTGTGCTATCCAATATTGAGCAGAAATCTGAGTCGCATGGAAGAGCGATTTCCCCACAATGAGAATGTCGCATTGGCCTGTGCTCCGCTTTTGGTCTCTGATTCATATACCCAAACAGAGCCCGGCTTGTTCCATGAGGTTGCTTCCGCTCCTGAACCCAGGGTGCCTATGCCTGAGTGATTCTCCGGAAATCGCAAGAAGTTTCGCACATTCCGGAATTCCTGCAAACTATATTTCTCCCTGTTACCCCGGACCTTCACGTCTGAAAACATCAAGGCGGGGTTTATCATTACGTTACTATTGGATGAACCACTTTCCTGGGCTCATCATCTCCGGGAACAACATGACCCTGTCCTGACAACTACGGATTCTTTCTTCTCAGCCATGGCTCAGTTTTATGCAGACCCCTTCTACCAGCAGACTGCTGAATTCATGCTTGGCAAATTACAGCAAGGTCCAAGGCCTGCTGAGGAATACGTAACTGACTTTCGTGTATGGAGTGCAGATACCCAATGGAATCATTCCGCACTTCGCCACCAGTTTCGACTAGGACTGTCTGACACCTTAAAAGATGAGCTTGCCAGAGTGGGAGTTCCAGCATCCCTGGAAGACCTGATCGATCTAACCATTCAGATCGATCGGCGATTACGTGAAAGGCAATCCGAAAGGTCCAAAGGAACCCTTTCTGTGGCTTCAAGGTCTGACATCCCTGCATCCTCATCTGTTGCATCCCCCAGAAGGAGGGAACTGCATAAGACTCCTCATAGAAGTTTTCGAAGACCACCCCTTTCTCCTGATGAACTCCTTCATCGATTACAGGACAATCTGTGTCTCTATTGTGGGGAGGCGGGTCACTTTATACAGACTTGCCCGGCAAAGACCCGCAGGTCTTTCTCCCATCAGCCTCACATAATGCATCTCTCAGGGAAGTACCAGTCTCATGTCTCTCTGTCAGAGAGCTCACCTTGCTGGTCATGGGATTGGCCACCAGAGGGAGTGCCTGTGAGCAAGTCGGCCTATTTAAGTTTGTCAGGCACTCTGTTCAGTGCTGCCTGATCATCAGCTTCCTGTGCCGAAGTTCCTGTTTCCTGTCTTGTCTTCCTGTTTACCTGATCTCCTGACGACCCGGATTGCCCTTGGATTCCCCTTCTTGCTGCCTGTACCCGACCTTGGCCTGTTTGACTCCGCTTCTGCCTGCTCCTATTGTACCTTGTTGCCCGTCTGTTGCCGAACCCAGCCTGTCTCCTGACTAGGGATGAGCTTCGAGTTCGAGTCGAACTCATGTTCGACTCGAACATTGGCTGTTCACAAGTTCACCGAAAAGCGAACAATTTGGGGTGTTCGCGGCAAATTCGAATGCCGCGGAACACCCTTTAAAAGTCTATGGGAGAAATCAAAAGTGTTTGGGGACCTGGGTCCTGCCCCAGGGGACATGGATCAATGCAAAAAAAAGTTTTAAAAACGGCCGTTTTTTCAGGAGCAGTGATTTTAATAATACTTAAAGTCAATCAATAAAAGTGTAATATCCCTTTAAATTTCGTACCTGGGGGGTGTCTATAGTGTGCCTGTAAAGGGGCGCATGTTTCCTGTGTTTAGAACAGTCTGACAGCAAAATAACATTTTGAAGGAAAAAACTCATTTAAAACTACCCGCGGCTGTTGCATTGCCGACAATACACATAGAAGTTCATTGATAAAAACGGCATGGGAATTCCCCAAAGGGGAACCCCGAACCAAAATTAAAAAAAAAAAATGACGTGGGGGTCCCCCTAAATTCCATACCAGGCCCTTCAGGTCTGGTATGGATATTAAGGGGAACCCCGGCCAAAATTTAAAAAAAAAAATGACGTGGGTTTCCCCCTAAATTCCATACCAGACCCTTCAGGTCTGGTATGGATTTTAAGGGAACCCCGCGCCAAAAAAAAAAAAAAAAAAACGGCGTGGGGTCCCCCCAAAAATCCATACCAGACCCTTATCCGAGCACGCAACCTGGCAGGCCGCAGGAAAAGAGGGGGGGACAAGAGTGCGGCCCCCCCTCCCTCCTGAACCGTACCAGGCCACATGCCCTCAACATTGGGAGGGTGCTTTGGGGTAGCCCCCCAAAACACCTTGTCCCCATGTTGATGAGGACAAGGGCCTCATCCCCACAACCCTGGCCGGTGGTTGTGGGGGTCTGCGGGCGGGGGGCTTATCGGAATCTGGAAGCCCCCTTTAACAAGGTGACCCCCAGATCCCGCCCCCCCCGTGTGAAATGGTAAGGGGGTACATAAGTACCCCTACCATTTCACGAAAAAAGTGTCAAAAATGTTAAAAATGACAAGAGACAGTTTTTGACAATTCCTTTATTTAAATGCTTCTTCTTTCTTCTATCTTCCTTCATCTTCTGGTTCTTCTGGCTCTTCTGGTTCTTCTGGTTCTTCCTCCGGCGTTCTCGTCCAGCATCTCCTCCGAGGCGTCTTCTGTCTTCTTCTCCTCGGGCCGCTCCGCACCCATGGCATGGGGGAGAGGCTCCCGCTCTTCTCTTCTTCTCTTCTTCTTTTCTTCTTTTCTTCTTTTCTTCTCTTCTTCTCTTCTTCTTCATTTTCTTCTCCGGGCCGCTCCGCAATCCATGCTGGCATGGAGGGAGGCTCCCGGTGTGTGACGGCGCTCCTCGTCTGACAGTTCTTAAATAACGGGGGGGCGGGGCCACCCGGTGACCCCGCCCCCCTCTGACGCACGGTGACTTGACGGGACTTCCCTGTGGCATTCCCCGTGACGTCACAGGGAAGTCCCGTCAAGTCACCGTGCGTCAGAGGGGGGCGGGGTCACCGGGTGGCCCCCCCCCCCCCCGTTATTTAAGAACTGTCAGACGAGGAGCGCCGTCACACAGCGGGAGCCTCCCTCCATGCCAGCATGGATTGCGGAGCGGCCCGGAGAAGAAAATGAAGAAGAAGAGAAGAAGAGAAGAAAAGAAGAAAAGAAGAAAAGAAGAAGAGAAGAGCGGGAGCCTCCCCCCCATGCCATGGGTGCGGAGCGGCCCGAGGAGAAGAAGACAGAAGACGCCGCGGAGGAGATGCTGGACGAGAACGCCGGAGGAAGAACCAGAAGAGCCAGAAGAACCAGAAGATGAAGGAAGATAGAAGAAAGAAGAAGCATTTAAATAAAGGAATTGTCAAAAACTGTCTCTTGTCATTTTTAACATTTTTGACACTTTTTTCGTGAAATGGTAGGGGTACTTATGTACCCCCTTACCATTTCACACAGGGGGGGGCCGGGATCTGGGGGTCACCTTGTTAAAGGGGGCTTCCAGATTCCGATAAGCCCCCCGCCCGCAGACCCCCACAACCACCGGCCAGGGTTGTGGGGATGAGGCCCTTGTCCTCATCAACATGGGGACAAGGTGTTTTGGGGGGCTACCCCAAAGCACCCTCCCAATGTTGAGGGCATGTGGCCTGGTACGGTTCAGGAGGGAGGGGGGGCCGCACTCTCGTCCCCCCCTCTTTTCCTGTGGCCTGCCAGGTTGCGTGCTCGGATAAGGGTCTGGTATGGAATTTAGGGGGAACCCCACGTCATTTTTTTTTTTAATTTTGGCCGGGGTTCCCCTTAATATCCATACCAGACCTGAAGGGCCTGGTATGGAATTTAGGGGGACCCCCACGTCATTTTTTTTTTTTAATTTTGGTTCGGGGTTCCCCTTTGGGGAATTCCCATGCCGTTTTTATCAATGAACTTCTATGTGTATTGTCGGCAATGCAATAGCCGCGGGTAGTTTTAAATGAGTTTTTTCCTTCAAAATGTCATTTTGCTGTCAGACTGTTCTAAACACAGGAAACATGCGCCCCTTTACAGGCACACTATAGACACCCCCCAGGTACGAAATTTAAAGGGATATTACACTTTTATTGTTTGACTTTAAGCATTATTAAAATCACTGCTCCTGAAAAAACGGCCGTTTTTAAAACTTTTTTTTGCATTGATCCATGTCCCCTGGGGCAGGACCCAGGTCCCCAAACACTTTTTATGACAATAACTTGCATATAAGCCTTGAAAATTAGCACTTTTGATTATTCATGTTCGTGTCCCATAGACTTTAACGGTGTTCGCATGTTCGAACGAACTTTTTTCCTGTTCGCATGTTCTGGTGCGAACCGAACAGGGGGGTGTTCGGCTCATCCCTACTCCTGACCATCCTGCTCAGTCTCATCGCCTGTGTTCCAGCCTGCACCTGCTGTTCATAGACTGCTATTCCACCAGCATCTGGACTCTAGTTCACAGGCTCTCATACCACTCCGCACTCCTGTGCTTCCTGTTACCTTACCAGGGGCCGCGAGTCGGACGCGTAAGGGAGCCTACTCTCTGCCCAAGCGGACTCACCGGTCTGGTAAGTAGGAGTCTGATAGTATCAGGCAGCCATGACCGAGTCCGGGCAGGGGGCCTCCCCTATGGACGAACTTTGCAGACACTTGGCAGGATTAACCCAAGCAGTCAAAAGTTTACAGGATGGCTATACCCGACTAGAGGAACGTGTTCAGGCCCTGTCTGCACCTACCAATCCTCAGGGGACTTCGTTTGCAACCGGGGCACCCTCCGTAGTCATGCTCCCTCCAGAGCCCAAAGTACCTATACCGGAGAGATTTTTTGGAGACCGTAGTAAATACCGTGCATTCCAGAATGCATGTAGTCTCTATTTTGCTCTGCAGCCTCGGACCTTCTCCCTAGAAGCTACCAAAGTGGGCTTTGTTATTTCCCTGTTGTCCGGTGAGCCTCAAACCTGGGCCCATCACCTTCTGGAACAAAAGTCGGATGCCCTGGAAAGTCTGGACGCCTTCTTCTTGGCGATGTCTCAACTTTATGAGGATCCTCAACTAACCGCTTCTGCTGAAGCTTCCCTGCACTCCCTTCGGCAAGGCCGCAGGGCAGCGGAGGACTATGCCGTTGAATTTAGGCGCTGGAGTTCCGATACGGCATGGAATGACGCGGCTCTGCGTCATCACTTTAGAATGGGTTTGTCCGATCCACTCAAGGACGAGTTAGCACGGGTTGGGATACCTCAGACCCTGGAAGAATTAATTAACCTCTCAATCCAAATTGACCGTCGTCTGAGAGAACGACGCACCGAAAGGTCTACCAGTGCCTATCGACCCACTTGGATGCTTCCACAGGTTCCCAGTCCTCCTAGTAGGCCTTTGGCTCCTCCAACCTCTCCAGTTTTCGACACATCAGAGCCTATGCAGCTTGGTCTGCTCCATCCTTCCTTGACTCCCGAAGAGAAGTTACGAAGACATAACCTTAACCTATGCCTCTACTGTGGGGAACCTGGGCACTACGCCAGCGTCTGCCCCAACAAGACGCGTAAGTGTCGTTCTTCTGCTCGTATATGTGCTACTATCATGCCAAAACCTAGTACTCACCTTACCATCTCTGTCACTTTGCAGCTTCCCGGAAAGGCTATCCAAGTTCCAGTCATCGTTGATTCCGGAGCATGCAGCTGCTTCATGGACCAGGCCTTTGCAGCTCAGCATGATATCCCACTCCGACTCAAGACCCAGAGCCTGGCTGTTCATCTTGCAGACGGTTCCGCCCTCCGTTCCGGTCCTGTCATTCAAGAGACTATCCCTATAATAGCTACTATAAACTCTCAACACCAGGAATTCCTCCGTTTAGATGTCATTTCCTCTCCTCTGTTCCCTGTCATCCTGGGCATGCCGTGGTTGCTGGGCCATAACCCCCATATCAACTGGGTTTCTGGGAAAGTGGAGTTTCTGTCTGATTATTGCCAACAACATTGCCTGCCAAGAATGGCCCATGAGATACCTCAACTCCTCGGCCTACACCCTGAAACCAACTCACACCAAGCCATCCCAGAACCCTACCGAGATTTCTCTGATGTATTCAGCAAGAAAGGTGCTGAGACTCTACCGCCACACAGGCCCTATGATTGCCCTATAGAGCTGCTACCTGGAACCGAAGTACCCTTCGGTAGGATCTTTCCATTGACTGAGCAGGAATTGGATACACTAAAACAATACCTTGATGTGAATTTAAAGAAAAAGTTCATCCGCCTGTCCACATCTCCGGCCGGCGCAGGCATATTCTTTGTGGAAAAAAAAGATCATTCCCTTCGGCCATGTATCGACTACCGGGAATTAAATCGGATAACGATCAAGAATCGCTACCCCTTACCCCTGGTGCCTGAATTATTCCAGAGGCTAGGAACGGCAACCGTCTTCACAAACCTGGATCTTCGCGGAGCCTATAATTTAATCCGTATCCGGGAGGGGGACGAGTGGAAAACCGCTTTTCGCACTCGTTTTGGGCATTTCGAGTATTGCGTTATGCCCTTCGGTCTATGCAATGCCCCAGCCACATTCCAACATTTTGTGAACGACATCTTCCGGGAATTTTTGGATCTCTACGTCATCGTCTACCTCAATGACATTCTCATTTTCTCATCATCACTGACGGATCATCGCAGGCACGTCCGGAATGTCCTCGCCCGGCTCAGGCAACACGGGCTGTATGCTAAACTCGATAAATGTGAATTTGAACTCCAATGCATCCAATTCCTGGGGCTCATCATTTCAGTGGAAGGTATTAAAATGGACCCTCAAAAGGTGTCCGCCATCCTGGACTGGCCCGCACCTACGGACAAGAAGGGGGTCCAATGCTTCGTTGGATTTTCCAATTTCTATAGGAAATTCATCAGAGACTTTTCCAAGATCATCGCCCCCATTACTGAATTAACAAGACAAGGAACCCGATTCTGCTGGACCCCTAGGGCTCAATTGGCCTTTGAAAAATTAAAAGGATTATTCACGTCGGCCTCCATCCTCAAACACCCTAACTCTGCCTTGCCATTCGTGTTGGAGGTTGACACCTCAGAGGTCGCAGTAGGAGCTGTACTCTCCCAACGTCAGGGCCCCAAGGCCCTTCTGTTTCCAATAGCTTTTTTTTCTCGCAAATTATCGGTGTCTGAAAGAAACTACGATGTAGGAGACCGGGAGCTTCTGGCCATCAAGACGGCTCTGGAGGAGTGGCGCTATCTTTTGGAGGGTGCTGTACATCCTATTCTAATCTACACGGACCACAAGAACTTGGAATATTTGAGATCTGCCAAGAGACTAAAACCGCGACAAGCCAGATGGGCGCTCTTCTTCTCTCGCTTTCAATTTCATATTACCTACAGACCCGGCTCCAAAAACATCAAACCAGACGCTCTCTCACGAATGTTCCATGACTCCAAAGAAACCGTCCCTCCGGACACTATCCTGCCTGCAGGAAATTTTTTATTACTTCAGGGGGATTTAATCTCCAGAATAAGGCAAGCTTCCACAACTATACCCCAACCCACTGAGACCAGCCTAAGAGATGGTTTACTCTGGCATAAGGAGAAGATCATGGTTCCTGAGAGCCTTAGGGTACCAGTACTAGAGCTTTGCCATGACCACAAGTTGGCTGGGCACTTCGGGGCTCAGAAGACAACCGAACTGGTGCAGCGCACCTTTTGGTGGCCACAGTTGGCCGAGGACTGTAGGAATTACGTCAGTTCCTGCCACACATGTGCCCGAAGCAAGAATATTAGGACGAAGGCCTGGGGCTTACTGAAACCCTTGCCCATCCCTGACAGACCTTGGAAAATGATCGCGATGGATTTCATTGTGGAACTGCCCCCATCCGAAGGCTTCTCTACCATCTTTGTCATAATTGAAAGATTGTCAAAAATGGCTCACTTCTTGCCTATGAAAGGCACACCCTCAGCCGTGGAAACGGCGAAGATCTTCATTAAAGAAATTGTGAGATTACATGGGGTTCCCTCTAATATCGTCTCGGACCGGGGTGTCCAATTCACCTCCAGGTTCTGGAAGGCATTGTGTGGTTCCCTCGAAATTGAGTTAGCGTTCTCTTCAGCCTATCACCCTCAGACAAACGGCCAGACGGAGAGAACCAACCAAACCTTGGAGCAATACCTCCGTTGTTTCTCTGCCTTTTCCCAGGATGACTGGGTTTCTCTGCTACCAGTTGCGGAGTTTTCATACAATAACTCCCTGCACTCAGCCATCAACCAGACGCCATTTTTTGCCAATTATGGATTTCATCCCTCCTTTCTACCCAGCTCAATACCTGAATGTTCCCTCCCTGCAGTGACCGAGACATTGGAATTCTTCTCTTCCAACAACAAACTTCTGCAGGAAACAATGGCCCAATCCCAGGCTTCTTATAAAAAGACGTTCGACAAGAAGAGGCGCGGGGAGCTTATCCTGGAACCTGGCAATCAAGTATGGCTGTCCACAACTAACTTAAAAATGGCTTGCCCTTCTAGGAAACTAGGGCCTAAATTCATGGGACCCTTCTCGGTGAGAAGAAAAATAAACAACGTAGCGTACGAGCTCAGTCTGCCGGACTCCTTCAAAATACACCCGGTTTTCCATGTGTCCTTACTGAAACCGGTCGCTCCTGATCCTTTCCCCAACCGTAGTACCAGTCCTCCTAAGCCTGTTATGATCAATAACGAGGAGGAGTTTGAAATCGAGGCTATCCTGGACTGTAGGAAAAGGCGCAATCAAATACAGTATCTTATCAAATGGAAGGGGTATGGTCCGGAGGACAATTCCTGGGAACCAGAAAACAATTTGCATGCCCCGGAACTTTTGCAGACTTTCAGAAATGTTCATGCCTCCAGGTTGGCCCGGCTGGGCATCCGGAGGCTGCCCTTGGGGAGGGGGCACTGTCAGAGAGCTCACCTTGCTGGTCATGGGATTGGCCACCAGAGGGAGTGCCTGTGAGCAAGCCGGCCTATTTAAGTTTGTCAGGCACTCTGTTCAGTGCTGCCTGATCATCAGCTTCCTGTGCCGAAGTTCCTGTTTCCTGTCTTGTCTTCCTGTTTACCTGATCTCCTGACGACCCGGATTGCCCTTGGATTCCCCTTCTTGCTGCCTGTACCCGACCTTGGCCTGTTTGACTCCGCTTCTGCCTGCTCCTATTGTACCTTGTTGCCCGTCTGTTGCCGAACCCAGCCTGTCTCCTGACCATCCTGCTCAGTCTCATCGCCTGTGTTCCAGCCTGCACCTGCTGTTCATAGACTGCTATTCCACCAGCATCTGGACTCTAGTTCACAGGCTCTCATACCACTCCGCACTCCTGTGCTTCCTGTTACCTTACCAGGGGCCGCGAGTCGGACGCGTAAGGGAGCCTACTCTCTGCCCAAGCGGACTCACCGGTCTGGTAAGTAGGAGTCTGATACTCTCTCTCCATTATGCTCCAGTTTTCTGAAAAGACTGTTCCTGTACTTGCAATCATAGACTCTGGGGCCTGTAGTTGTTTTATGGACTCTGCATTTGCTTCTCTCCATCAGCTGCCTGTATGTGCCAAGAAGCAGGAATTCCATGTTCATCTGGCTGACGGTTCCGGCATTAAATCAGGCCCAGTTACCTGCCGTACTTCTTCCGGCCACCATGAATTCCTCCATTTGGATCTCATAGCTTCTCCCATGTTCCCGGTCATCCTTGGCATTTCATGGTTGAAGGCACATAATCCTCACATTAACTGGCTTACCGGAGACATCTCCTTCTCCTCTGACTACTGCCAAATTCACTGCCTACCTGAAAAGACTTTCAATACCAGACCCCTCCTGGGTATCCTCCCTGACCATGAAACCTCTAATCTGGTCCCGGCTGCCTACCACGAATATCTGGATGTATTTAACAAGAAAGGAGCGGACACTCTTCCTCCCCATAGAACATATGATTGTCCTATTGAACTTTTACCAGGTGCCGAGATCCCATTTGGGAGAATTTATCCCCTCTCTGAGCCTGAACTAGAAGCCCTGCGGATTTATATCGATGAAAGCCTTGAAAAACAGTTAATCCGGCCCTCCACTTCACCAGCAGGGGACGGTATTTTCTTAGTTGAAAAGAAAGACCATACCCTGAGGCCCTGTGTGGACTATCGTGACCTTAACAGAGTCACTGTTAAAAACCGGTACCCTCTGCCTCTGATCCCTGAACTTTTTCAAAGGCTGCGTGGGGCACGAGTGTTCTCCAAATTGGATCCGAGAGGTGCTTATAATCTTGTCAGAATCAGGGAGGGAGATGAATGGAAGACGGCCTTCCCAACACGCTTCAGTCATTTTGAATATCAAGTCATGCCATTCGGACTCTGCAATGCCCCTGCCACATTCCAACATCTGGTTAATGACATTTTTCGGAACTTCCTTGATTTATTCATCATCGTGTATCTGGATGACATCCTTATATTCTCTGTAACTCTAGAATCCCATAGGACTCATGTAAAGAAAGTACTGGGTCGGCTGAGGGAACACCGCCTTTACGCAAAGGCTGAGAAATGTGACTTTGAAAAACCAACCATACATTTCCTGGGACTTGTCATCTCTTCTGACGGTATCTCCATGGACCCACAGAAAGTCACTTCCGTCCTGGAATGGCCTGCCCCTGTCGACAGGAAAGCTGTTCAGAGATTTGTGGGATTCGCCAACTTTTACAGAAAATTTATCAAGAACTTTTCTGGCATCATCACTCCCATCACTCAGTTAACAAAGCAGCATGTTCCTTTCCGATGGACCCCTGAACCTCAAACAGCTTTTGAACAGTTAAAAACTTTATTCACGTCAGCTCCTCTCTTGAAACATCCTGATCCATCCTTAGCCTACGTTTTGGAGGTGGATGCCTCTGAGAGTGCACTGGGGGCTATTTTGTCTCAACGCCAAGGTCCCAAATCTTTGCTCCATCCTGTGGCCTTTTTCTCTAAGAAATTAAATCCTTCTGAAAGGAACTATGATGTTGGAGACAGAGAATTGCTGGCTATCAAGGCTGCGCTTGAAGAATGGCGCTACCTCCTGGAAGGAGTAGCTCACCCCATCCTCATCTTCACGGACTATAAAAATCTCGAATACTTGAGGATGGCTAGACGACTAAGACCCCGGCAGGCAAGGTGGGCACTTTTCTTCTCTCGTTTTATGTTCCATATAACTTATCCTCCTGGCTCAAAGAATGGTAAACCGGATGCCTTGTCCCGCCTGTTCAGCGACCCAGTGGTATCCTCAGAACCTGACACTATTCTACCAGCCAAAAATGTTTTGCTTCTTCAGGTGGATTTGATGTCTCAGATAAAAGCAGATGTGGTAAACCAACCACCTTCCAAAGATTTGGCTCTTCAGTTGAGGGATGGTCTGTACTTTCATAAGGAGCAAATCTTTATCCCTGAGCAATTCAGAGTTGCTGTCCTGAGGCGATGTCATGACCACCCATTAGCGGGCCACTTTGAAATTCGCAAAACGGCCGATCTGATCTCTCGTACATTCTGGTGGCCAGACTTGATGCAAGACTGCAAAAGATATGTTAACTCTTGTGTGACATGCCTTTGGAATAAGACGGACAGAGCCAGAACATGGGGCCTACTTGAGCCACTCCCTGTACCTGAGAAACCATGGAGCATGATCTCCATGGATTTCATCGTGGAGCTCCCCCCATCCGAAGACTTCACCACCGTGTTTGTTGTGGTGGATCGCCTGACCAAGATAGCCCATTTTGTACCCCTACAAGGAACTCCTTCGGCCACAGAGACCGCCTCAGCTTTCATCAAGGAGATTGTAAGATTACATGGTGTCCCTGATAGCATCATCTCTGATCGTGGGGTGCAGTTTACGTCTAGATTTTGGAGGGCATTATGCCAAGCACTGAACATTGAACTCCGCCTCTCCACAGCTTACATCCACAAACTAATGGACAAACTGAAAGAACCAACCAAACCCTCGAGCAGTACTTACGGTGTTTTTCCTCTTTTGCACAAGATGACTGGCTATTACTTCTCCCACTGGCAGGATTTTCATACAATAATTCCATCCACTGTGCAACCAAGCAATCACCCTTTTTTGCCAATTATGGTACCACCCCTCTTTCTTACCTGAGCTGGCCATTGAATCATCTGTACCTGCTGTACAAAACAGATTAAACTTCCTCAGTACTAATAACCAATTACTGCAAGATACAATCTCCAAGACTCAAGCAAGCAATAAAAAGTTCTTCGACAAGAAGAAGAGAGGTAATCTGAACCTTAAGCCTGGAGACAAGGTCTGGCTTTCCACAACAAACTTGAAACTGAGCTTTCCTTCAAGAAAACTTGGCCCAAAATTTTTGGGACCCTTCCCAGTCATAAGTAAAATTAATGCAGTAGCATTTAAGTTGGTGTTACCCAAGAATCTAAAGATCCACCCTGTATTCCATGTCTCTTTGTTGAAACCAGCTGTACCAAATCCATTTCCAGATCAGGTTTCTGAAATTCCTCCTCCGCTGCTCATTGAAGGGAATGAGGAATTTGAGGTGGAAGCCGTGTTGGACTGTAGAAAAAGGCATAACCAAACACAGTTCCTCATTAAATGGAAAGGCTATGGGTCGGAAGAGAATTCCTGGGAACCAGCTTCAGATGTGCATGCTCCCAAACTAGTGCAAGCCTTTTTTCAATGCCACCCAGAGAAAAGACACTTGAAGGGCATCCGGAGGCTGCCCTTAAGGGGGGGGTAATGTAAGAGAACTGTACAGGATGCGCCCGGCGCGCACACGTGCACATGCGCGCATTCACGGGCATCGGCAGATTTCCTTGCGCACCAATGCGCATGCGCGTGCGCATCTCACTGCTTGCACATGCAGGAGCACACCTCTGACCACAATTGGCGCCAGACAGCCTATTTAAGGGTTGCTCTGACTTCTGACAAGTGCTGCTTGATCTTCAGCTGTGTCCTGAGATTCTGAAACCCTGTTTGTTTGAATTGCTGTTGCTGAACCCTGGCCTTCCTGACCCTGTTTCTGGACTCTGATTACTCTGATTACCGGTTCCTGATCCTGGCTTCCTGTTTGACCTTGCTCCTGTTTATACCTTGGTACCTCGCTGCCCGCCTGTTGCTGAACCCGGCTTACCTGATGACCTCGCTCCTGTCTCCTGTTTGGCTCCACGCTGTTTCCGAGTACCTGTGCTGGCCGTCCATCCTCTCAGCTTTGCTGGTTCCAGTTCTTCACCAAAAACCCTGCCTGCACTTCCCAGTCTGCAACACTTTCGGCAAGTTCTGCACGCAGCATTCACAGGCACTCGTGTTCCTCCTGATCCTTGCCACCATCTGTTCCATCTCCAGTGGGGCTTGGATTGGAGATACAAGAGAGGCTGTCCTCGTCATTTCAGACTCCTACCAGGTACGTGACACCGGGCATACAGTATATCTCTAAACACTGCAGAATTCATCCGGCTGCTTCTGTTTTCTGTCACATCATCAATAAACACTAAATACCCAGTGCCACTGGAAGCCATGCATGCCCATGCCATCACACTGCCTCCACCATGTTTTACAGATGACATTGTGTGCTTTGGATCATTAACTGTTCAAAGCCTTCTCCACACTTTTTTCTTCCGGTAATGCCCCGTACACACGGTCGGACATTGATCGGACATTCCGACAACAAAATCCTAGGATTTTTTCCGACGGATGTTGGCTCATACTTTTTTTGGGTACACACGGTCACACAAAGTTGTCGGAATTTCCGATCGCCAACAACGCGGTGACGTCAACCACGTCCGACGAGAATAAAAAAAAAGGCCAGTTCAGAACCAAGCGCGGCACCCTTTGGGCTCCTTTTGCTAATCTTGTGTTAGTAAAAGTGTGGTGAGAGACGATTCGCGCTTTTTCAGACTCGTGGCTTTCAGATCGTTTTCTGCGGTTCAATTTGTGCTTGTGGGTTTGTATCTGCTCTTCAGTGCGTGCAGCGAGTACCATTGACTTGTCAGTGTGTTGTTGTTCGTTCGTTACTCTTTTTCAGGTCGCTCTTCACAGGCCTTGCTGTTCTTCCCCAAAAGCATGTAGTGCAAGGGCTTGCCTGAATACTTTCAAATGGTACTGTTTAAAGTTTTTGTATCCTATTATTATCTTGATAGGTAATAGCAGAATGTCCAAATGTGCTCAAATGTGTACAGTATGTATTTATATCTTTGTATTAGGACACTTCTTACCTGTCCAGTGGGCTGCCAATAGTGTAACTAAGGAGGGGCTGTTCCAAGTAATACCCTGTATTTAGGCATTCATCTCTCAATGAAGTGGAGAGGGTTACCTGTCCAAGATTCCCCCCCCCCTATAATGTTAGAAATGGCCCATGAGAGGGGGGGAGGGGGAATATGATAGGTGTACCTTGTACTTTGGTGTTGTAAAATTCCCCTTAATAAATGTTATCTGGATGTTGGCCAAGAATGTTTGTGTCTAATCTGCTTGCCATGTTTATGTGCAAAAATAGTAATTTTTTTTGTTTTCCTCAACAGTTTCCTTCCACGCTACAGGAATGGCAGACTGTGGCCTCCCACTTTGCCCAGCGGTGGGACTTTCCTAACTGCGGAGGGGCAATTGATGGGAAACACGTCCACATCGTCCCACCACCCAACTCGGGGTCGTACTATTATAATTATAAGGGGTTCAATAGTATTGTGATGTTGGCGGTGGTGTCGGCTAATTACGACTTCCTGTATGTGGACGTGGGGAAGAATGGACGGATGTCCGATGGTGGAGTCATCGCCCAGACGGAGTTTTACAGGCGTCTCCAGAATGGCAGCTTGGACTTGGACTTGGACTCCAGAAGACAATGTGGAAGGACTCCCATTCGTCTTCGTTGCGGATGAAGCATTTGCGCTGGGGGACCATTTTATGCGGCCATTCCCGATGAGGACCCTCACCCCGGAACAGAGGGTTTTTAATTACCGGCTGGCCAGAGCCAGAAGAGTGGTGGAGAACACATTTGGAATCATGGCCAGCCGGTTCCGCCTATTTCTGACACCCATCCATATGGCGGAGTATAAACTTAATCATATAATCCTGGCGTGCTGTGTTCTACATAACTTTTTACGCCAACATTCTGCCAAATATGCTGGCTCAGTTGGGCCTGAGGCCGGAATTCTACATGAAACAACCCTGACGGCGCTTGAAAGTGGCCGTCCTGGCTAGCCCTCCCTGAGTGCCCGTGATGTCCGGTTAAGATACCTTGAGTTTTTTGCGGGTAGGGGGGCCATCAATATGCCAGACAATTTGTGAAGCCTTTATCAAATAAAAAAAAGCGAATCTTTGGTGACATTTACTGCTTGTGTTTATTTTAGCTGACCCTGACAGCAATGTGGGAAGTCCTGAAAATGGCGTGATTGTGTAACCTTATACAAAGCACCGTTGGTTGTTATTTACTAAAGGTGTAGACACTTTGCACTACAAGTGCATTTGAAACTGCACTGAAACTGCACTTGTAGTGCAAAGAGGATTTGCCCTTAGGAAATAACCCCCATTTTCACAGAAAGCAGCAATTACATCACCACAAAAGTGTTGTAGCGTTGAGACAATAATCCACACATTCTTGATAACAATCTTTTTAATACCTGCACAATCACATGTGCATTTAGAAAAGGTTTTTAAAACAAACCAACATGTTTGTTGTATAACAATTTTTGGGGTGGCATTATCAAAAATAGAAATGTCCATTTAAGATAAAACAGGCATGTGTAAAACCAACAAGAAAGACAAAAATCTTGAACTTACAAAGTTCACATATGGTAAAACTTGAAGGCAATATCAGACATGAGTATTTAGGAACTGTGTTTGATATTGCGTTCAGATGGGGTGAAGTCACCCCTTGAAAAGCCAAATTTGGAAGATGCACACCAATTTACGAATGTCAACATGTGTTAGCTGCCATCATGGGGGATCAAGGGACGTGTCTTGGGGGAGAAACCCCTTCCTCACAGCTACTTTATTATTGAGGAAGGGGTTGCACCCCCAAAACGCGTCCATTGATCTCCCGTGATGGCAGATAGCACATGTTGGTGCACTGTGTGCATCCTCCAAATTTGGCTTTTCTAAACATCACTAAAACATTTTTAAGATTGTAGCACACAAAAAAACAAAGTGATTTTGAGGGGTTTTAAATTCGCCCCAAAACATCAATGATGTTATTATTTTTTTGAATAACATCATTGATTTTTTTCTTGAGGTTTTCCAATTCTAAATTACACCCCATGATCTCCCCGATCAGGATCTGGGCACTTTCTGATGTGAAAGGATCTCAATCCACAACATCACGATCACCTAAAAAGAGAGAAACCAAACAAAAACAGGTATCAAAAATCTGCCGGCATCCACCTCTTACCTGAGTCTGTGGTCGCAGACACTCACCTGTTGTGGTGTCAATTTCCACCACGTCTTCCTCCTCCTGCTCAGCTTGGGTTGGGGGTATTTCCCCTTCTTCCAGAGGTGGGGGGTCTGTGGTCTCCTCGGATGAGGGGGGTCCTCCGAGTCTTTTCTCCCCTATGTAAAACAAAAATGGTATAATTAGCACACAGATATTTGATGGCCGAAATCTAAAGATGAAACATTGCTTGGAAGTGGGGTACAATTGTCTATTTTGGCAGAGTTGTAGCATTTTTATTGTCCTTTGTCAAGCTTCAATACTTTACCTGTTTTGTACAAGCTTCACAGATGGAGACCCCCCTATAGTATACACTGGGGCACCTGTGTGGGGCCCCCTAATAAAAAGGGTGTTCTGGTGTCCCACACTAGAGCTCCAGCGTCCAGATGTGAAAACAGCTGCTGAGTGTCCTCTCCTTACACAGAATCTAGTTTGCATTTCATTCTAGTCACAAACCCATCTACACAACCAAATATTTTTCATACAAGTAGGCCCTAAAAAATGTTGGCAAATGCATATGGCCTAAACAATGGTGTTTTATAGGCCGAAAGAAAAATGTTTGATACGAACGAATAATGGGCCCATGAACATTAAAGTTGCCATTTTAAACTGTACAACACTTAAGAAAAGCATATGGAGCAGCACGAACGTAATGAAGACAAAAAGAATAGGAACACAGCACAACTACTTACTTTTTTGCAGCACTCTCCGGATCTTTCTGTACTGCTCGGGCTCTCTTAATTTCAGGTCCGACCACCGCTTCCTGAGCTGATCTTTCGATCGTCGTACCCCGAAATTCCGGTGCAGACTTTTGACCACTTTCGCCATGATCTTGGCCTTTCTGATATTGGGGTTGGGGTAAGGTCCATACTTCCCGTCATAGCCGGCCTTCTTCAGGATGTCCACCATCTCCAACATCTCCCCAAAGGACATATTTGTGGCCTTAAATCGTCTCCTTCTGGATCGGGATGTTTCCGGATCCTGGCTTTCCTCCTCCTCGTTGCTATAATTAGCACGCACCTGCTCTGACTCTGCCATGTGCTCTTCACCCACTGCGCCGAACGAAAAGGGGCGGGGAATAGACTAGAAAGAACGTCAGGGGCGGGCAGAGTTACACGCATGCGCAGTGTGTATAAAGCGTAACATGCATGCGTAGTACGTACGATCTGTAAGCGGACGAAGGAGTATCGGAGGCGCCGATCGTGATAACGAAGGTAAGAGCCAAACGTGGGCCTATACTGCTTCTACATTGAGGCCTATGTTGTAACAAGATTAGGAGAGTTTTGCCTGACATTAGGGTTTGTCTTGTGTTGTGTCTTGCAGTGAAAATGGATATCTTGAACGATACCGACTTCATGGCAATCTTCATTGACATGTTCAGGGAGCTGCTTTGCCTGTGGGAGATCAACCACCCACATTATAAGAACCAAACAAAGAGGAAGGCAGCACTGGATCAATTGTTGGAAATTGTGAAGCAGGTGATCCCCTCGGCAGACATGACCTATTTGAGGATCCTAATTGGTGGCCTGAGGAGTACATATCTAAGGGAGCGCAAGAAAGTCCAGGATTCGCAGAGATCCGGAGCAGCAGATGACATCTAAGTCCCCAGGATGTGGTACTATGACAGGCTGCATTTTCTGGCAGGTCAGACTGAACCCAGGTCATTACTCTCCAGTCTTCTTTCCACGCTTCCTTCCCCCCCAGCTGAGGCTTCTGACGCCCAACCTGGGCCTTTCAGGCAGCAACATGTGGAGGAGCCCAGCCAGGTATAGCATTCCTCTAAATAGTTCAGGTTGTCCAATCAATGATGTTAACTAGTAGGGATGAGCCGAACACCCCCCGGTTCGGTTCGCACCAGAACCTGCGAACGGACCGAAAGTTCGCACGAACGTTAGAACCCCATTGACGTCTATGGGACTCGAATGTTCGAAATCAAAAGTGCTCATTTTAAAGGCTAATTTGCATGGTATTGTCCTAAAAAGGGTTTGGGGACCCGGGTCCTACCCCAGGGGACATGTATCAATGCAAAAAAAACTTTTAAAAACGGCCGTTTTTTCGGGAGCAGTGATTTTAATGATGCTTAAAGTAAAAAAAAAAAAAAGTGAAATATTCCTTTAAATATCGTACCTGAGGGGTGTCTATAGTATGCCTGTAAAGTGACGCGTGTTTCCCGTGTTTAGAACAGTCCCTGCACCAAATGTCATTTTTAAAGGAAAAAATCTCATTTAAAACTGCTTGCGGGTTTAATGTAATGTCGGGTCCTGGCAATATGGATGAAAATCAGTGAGACAAACGGCATGGGTACCCCCCAGTCCATTACCAGGCCCTTTGGGTCTTGTATGGATATTAAGGGGAACCCCGCACCCAAATTAAAATAAGGAAAGGTGTGGGGCCACCAGGCCCTATATACTCTGAACAGCAGAACACTGTGAGCAGGACGCACTGCACTAACTGTAAATAGTCTAGCTGCCTGACTGTGGTACTAATAGGATCAAAAGAACACCAGCAATTTTCTTCAGGTAGCTGTATTTACTGTAACAAGACAAGCCTGCCTGTCAGTAAGAAGATAACAGGAACGGATCTAGCTGAACACTGTGAGCAGGACGCACCCCACTAGCTTGTAGGTTTAGCTGAACACTGTGAGGTGGACGCACCCCACTAACTTGTAGGTTTAGCTGAACACTGTAAGCAGGACGCACCCCACTAACTTGTAGGTTTAGCAGAACACTGTGAGCAGGACGCACTGCACTAACTGTAAATAGTCTAGCTGCCTGACTGTGGTACTAATAGGATCAAAAGAACACCAGCAATTTTCTTCAGGTAGCTGTATTTACTGTAACAAGACAAGCCTGCCTGTCAGTAAGAAGATAACAGGAACGGATCTAGCTGAACACTGTGAGCAGGACGCACCCCACTAGCTTGTAGGTTTAGCTGAACACTGTGAGGTGGACGCACCCCACTAACTTGTAGGTTTAGCTGAACACTGTGAGCAGGACGCACCCCACTAACTTGTAGGTTTAGCAGAACACTGTGAGCAGGACGCACTGCACTAACTGTAAATAGTCTAGCTGCCTGACTGTGGTACTAATAGGATCAAAAGAACACCAGCAATTTTCTTCAGGTAGCTGTATTTACTGTAACAAGACAAGCCTGCCTGTTAGTAAGAAGATAACAGAAACGGATCTAGCTGAACACTGTGAGCAGGACGCACCCCACTAGCTTGTAGGTTTAGCTGAACACTGTGAGGTGGACGCACCCCACTAACTTGTAGGTTTAGCTGAACACTGTGAGCAGGACGCACCCCACTTACTTGTAGGTTTAGCAGAACACTGTGAGCAGGACGCACTGCACTAACTGTAAATAGTCTAGCTGCCTGACTGTGGTACTAATAGGATCAAAAGAACACCAGTAATTTTCTTTAAAATACTGTAACAAGACAAGCCTGCCTGTCAGTAAGAAGATAACAGGAACGGATCTAGCTGAACACTGTGAGCAGGACGCACTGCACTAAATGTAAATAGTCTAGCTGCCTGACTGTGGTACTAATAGGATCAAAAGAACACCAGTAATTTTCTTCAAAATACTGTAACAAGACAAGCCTGCCTGTCAGTAGGAATATAACAGGAACGGATCTAGCTGAACACTGTGAGCAGGACGCACTGCACTAAATGTAAATAGTCTAGAAGATAACAGGAACGGATCTAGCTAAACTGAATACAGTGTATATATATATATATATATGCAACACCTGGGATGCATATATATACACAATACACTTTAAGTGCAGCTAACTGACTGACTGTCCTGCCTAATCTAGCTAACTCAAATGAAATGACACTGTCTCTCTCTCTCTCTAAGCACACCGGAACACACTGCACAGGGCCGCCGTGCAGGCGGCCTTATATAGTGTGGGGCGTGTACTAAATCCCCTGAGCCATAATTGGCCAAAGCCTCCTTGGCTTTGGCCAATTATGGCTCTCTGTTAAGGCGGCGCTGTGATTGGCCAAGCATGCGGGTCATAGTGCATGCTTGGCCAATCATCAGCAAGCAATGCACTGCAATGCCGCAGTGAATTACGGGCCGTGACGCGCCACACGAATTTGGCGCGAACGGCCCATATCGTTCGCAATTCGGCGAACGATCGAACAGCCGATGTTCGAGTCGAACATGGGTTCGACTCGAACACGAAGCTCATCCCTATTAACTAGATGTTAGTTTGGAGTACTAATTTATGATTGTGATTGATGATGCAAAAACTAAAACCATGTCCCTTTTTCATACACAGGGAAGTCTCAGCCAGGAGGTGGCTGGGCCGAGCAGGCTGCCTGATATGCAGGTCCATCCCACCCACCTGCAAAAGAGAAAGTGGCAGGAAGAGGAGTACCCTAGAGGAGGCTGCCATAGGCCTCTTTTGAAAGGCTGCAGAGGCCCTGGGAGCACCACACACTGTGGAGGAGGACTTTGCTGCCATAATTGCCTGTAAAATGCAGCGGATGGAGGAGGGCCAACAACTCATGTGTGAGTCATTAATGTTGGAAGCTCTCAATAAGGGGTTGAGGGCCCAACTAACATCTGATACCCACATTTGTGACCTCACACATGGTCCTCCTCCTCCTCCTCCTCCAGGTCCTTCTACTTCTCCTCCTGCTCCTCCAGGTCCTACTAGTCCTCCTCCTCCTCCAGGTCCTACTCCTCCTCCTGCCACATCTCCAACAGCAGAGCCACAGCCGGGAATGAAGCGTGGAAGGAAGACCAGAAAGTGAAGATCCTGGGTCCAGTCTGGTCTGGCAAAAGATGCAGCCTCTTGTGGTACCACAGCCTGGGGACACAGATGTCATCTGCTGCTTTCCAGATCTCTGGGACTTCTGGACCAGACTGCACTCCCTTACATATGGACTCCTCAGGCCACCAATTTTGATGTTCAAGAATTGATGTCTGCCCTGGGGGTCCAAGGCTTCGCTAATTTCTGCTGTTTATCCAGTGTTGCCTCACTCTTTGTTTGGTTCTGAGCCCTTAACCACTTCCCTACCCGCCCATAGTCATATGACGTCCCCAGATGGGATCTCCCATCCTGGGTGGACGTCATATGACGTCCTGGGATTCCCGGCCGTCTAGGGGGCGCGCGCGCGCTGCCGGGAGCGCGCGCCCGCCGCGTTCCTCGGGACCCGGTGCGTGTGCCCGGTGGACGCGATGTCTGCCGGGCACCCGCGATTGCCCGTTAACCGGGCCGGCATGTGGATCTGTGTGTGTAAACACACAGATCCACAGCCTGTCAGCTCTGAGGAGAGCGATCTGTGTTCCCAGAACGGAGGAACACAGATCGGTCTCCTCCCCTAGTGCGTCCCCTCCCCCTTCAGTTAGAATCATTCCCTAGGAAACATATTAACCCCTCCCCGCCCCCTAGTGGTTAACCCCTTCACTGCCTGTCACATTTACACAGTAATCAATGCAATTTTATAGCATTGATCGCTGTATAAATGTGATTGGTCCCAAAAATGTGTCAAAAGTGTCCGATGTGTCCGCCATAATGTCGCAGTCACCAAAAAAAATCGCGATCACCGCTAAAAAAAATAAAAAAATATTTTTTTTTTAAAAATGCCATAAATCTATCCTGTATTTTGTAGACGCTATAACTTTTGCGCAAACCAATCAATATACGGTTATTGCGACTTTTTTTACCAAAAATATGTAGAAGAATACGTATCGGCCAAAACTGAGGAAAAAATGTGTTTTTAAAAAAAAAAATTGGGATATTTATTATAGCAAAAAGTAAAAAATATTGTGTTTTTTTCAAAATTGTCGCTCTTCTTTTGTTTATAGCGCAAAAAATAAAAACCGCAGAGGCGATCAAATACCACCAAAAAAAAGCTCTATTTGTGGTGAAAAAAAGGACGTCAATTTCTTTTGGGTACAACGTCGCACGACCTCGCAATTGATGTTTAAAGTGCGACAGCGCTGAAAACTAAAAATTGGCCTGGGAAGGAAGGGGGTGAAATTGCCCAGTATTGAACCGGTTAATAAAGATTTTTTGGTTTCAATTATACTTGCCTATGTGTTTTTTCCTTCAAAAAGGACAGTTTGTTTGTGAGGATTCAGGTACATTTCAAAAATACTATGTGAAATTAACAAGGGACACCAACACCAAACAATCTCCTTGAAATTAAATAATACAAGATAATAATGGTGTTGTGGTAACTTGACACACAAAAAACACACAAAAATATTCTGGAGTAAAACTAAAACTAAAATAAAACAAAGATCAGCCTTGGAAAAAATACAAACCTAAAATCTAAAAAAAAAACTGCCTTTAAAAAGAAAAAAAAGAAAATAAATATTTTTGTCAGATGTGACAAATCAAAATATATTAAAGGAATCCCGATAAATGATAAAGAAATACTTTTGGGAGAAGTCTGTGTGAATATGAGCAGCAAAACTACTTCATTCTTCTCACATTATAAAGAAGAAGAGAGTGCACTGTATTAAACCATTTTTAAAGCGGAGTTCCACACAAAAATGGAACTTCCGCTTTTTGGAACCCTCCCCCCCTCCGAGGTCACATTTGGCACCTTTCAGGGGGGAGGGGGGTGCAGATACCTGTCTAAGACAGGTATTTGCACCCACTTCCGGCATAGACTCCCATGGGAGTCTATGCCTCTTCCTGTCCCTCCGCGCTGTCTCCTGGGAAACACACAGTTCCCAGGAGATAGCGGGGACCAGTTACGATGAGCAGCGTGACTCGCGCATGCGCAGTAGGGAACCGGGAAGTGAAGCCGCAATGCTTCACTTCCTGATTCCCTCACCTAGGATGGCGGCGGCAGCTGCCGAGATCCGAGCGGGTTCTCGGCGTCGCCTGCCGACATCGCTGGACCCTGGGACAGGTAAGTGGCCATTTATTAAAAGTCAGCAGCTGCAGTATTTGTAGCTGCTGGCTTTTATTTATTTATTTTTTTGGCGGTTTAACATTGCACCGTGACGAAAGTGTTGTATCCATTGCGAACGCTAAGTTTACCCGACCGAGCTGTTCCGTCTCGGAATTTCTTCTGAGCATGCGTGGCACTTTGTGCGTCGGAACAGGCCACACACGGTCGGAATTGACGCGATCGGATTTTGTTGTCGGAAAATTTTATAGCCTGCTCCCAAACTTTGTGTGTCGGAAAATCCGATGGAAAATGTCCGATGGAGCCCACACACGGTCGGAATTTCTGACATTGTCCATCGGAAAATCCGACCGTGTGTACGGGGCATAATTCTGGTACAGATTAATCTTAGTTTTTTCCAAAGAATACTTTTCCAGAACTGGTCTGGCTTTTTTTAGATGTTTTTTGGCAAAGTCTAATCTGGCCTTTCTATTTTTCAGGCTTATGAATGGCTTGAACCTTGTGGTGAACCTCTGTATTTGCTCTCGTGAAGTCTTCTCTTGATTGTAGACTTTAACAAAGATACGCCCACCTCCTGGAGAGTGTCCTTCACTTATCTGGATGTTGTGAATGGGTTTTTCTTTACCATAGAGATTATCCTGCGATCATCCACCACCATTGTCTTCCGTGGAGGTCCAGGGCTTTTTATGTTGCTGAGGTCACCAGTGCATTCTTCTGCCCTTAGAATGTACCAAACTGTTAATTTTGTGGTGTGTTACTCTCACGCTATCACTGTGTTAATGTATATCAGACTGCTGCTAGCACTCTTTAGCTTATCCGCGGCTCATGTGGTGAGTATGGTAAATGGTGAATGGTAAATGGTGAATAGTACTGGTAAATAGTGCTGCGCTGTCAACAGAACAATTGTGTCAACTCTATATGTGTAATAAAAATATTAATATTAACATTGGATCCTTTGCAGTTGCACTAGTCTGGAGTTGATTCTAAGTGCGGTATTTGCATTTGGAATCTACTGCTGTGAACCTACATCATGCGTTCAGAGGAGCTGGCCATGCAAGTGAAACAGGATATTGTAAGGCTTCAAAAACAAAACAAATCCATCAGAGAGGTTACAGCAACATTAGGATTGGCCAAATCAACAGTTTGGTAAATGGTGAATAGTGCTAGGCTGTCAACAGAACAATTGTGTCAACTCTATATGTGTATTAATAACATTAATAATAACATTGGATCCTGTGCAATTGCACTGGTGCATATAGCATGTGTCTCAAAAGGGTAGACCGAATTGTGTAATGGGTCTCTCGGATGGTGCTGTTATACTGTCAGGTCGCCTCTGGGGGTCCTCTGTATACTCTCCCAGGTCTTTGCTCTTTGTGATGGAAGTGTGGATTCTGTGGTGTTCCTAAAGGATACTTTCCCTGTATCCTCCAGGTTAGGGTGTATAGAAAGATACTTTCGTAGTGTAATATAGTTTAAACAAGTTTAATAAAATAAAACAGCTAAAAACTTCAGGTATACCTACTCTCATTCCCTACGCGTTACGTCACGCCCAGGTGACTTCTTCAGGAGATGGTAGAGGATATGGGAAGTGCCCTTATATAGTGTGTACTAATTGTCAATGATGGCAGCCATTTTCCAGAAGCCTAATATAACTAATAGTGATGTATCGAGAAAGGAAATTGCCCCAGCGTGGACTTTATAGGCAGGTTGGGGAAGTGTGAAAAAGTATTACAAAGGTATAGAGTATAACAAAGTTTATTCGTCACATAAAGTAAAAACAATTCCCAAAAGAGGGACAATAAAAAACATAGAAGCATAGCATGATGATATAAATAATTACAAAAATACAAAACAAGTACCCATTTCATGAGGTAGGCTGTAGCACCGAGCCGGCCAAGATGGAGTAATGGCCCAACAGGCTTCAAGGTGTTCACAGCTGAACCCAAAAACTCAACGAGTTTCAGAAATGTTTTGTACAGTCAGGTCCATAAATATTGGGACATCGACACAATTCTAATCTTTTTGGCTCTATACACCACCACAATGGATTTGAAATGAAACGAAAAAGATGTGCTTTAACTGCAGACTTTCAGCTTTAATTTGAGGGTATTTACATCCAAATCAGGTGAAAGGTGTAGGAATTACAACAGTTTGTATATGTGCCGCCCACTTTTTAAGGGACCAAAAGTAATGGGACAATTGGTTGCTCAGCTGTTCCATGGCCAGGTGTGTGTTATTCCCTCATTACCCCATTTACAAGGAGCAGATAAAAGGTCCAGCGTTCATTTCAAGTGTGCTATTTGCATTTGGAATCTGTTGCTGTCAACTCTCAATATGAGGTCCAAAGAGCTGTCACTATCAGTGAAGCAAGTTATCATTAGGCTGAAAAAACAAAACAAACCCATCAGAGAGATAGCAAAAACATTAGGTGTGGCCAAATCAACTGTTTGGAACATCCTTAAAAAGAAAGAACGCACCGGTGAGCTCAGAAACACCAAAAGACCCAGAAGACCACGTAAAACAACTGTGGTGGATGACCGAAAAATTATTTCCCTGGTGAAGAAAACACCCTTTACAACAGTTGGCCAGATCAAGAACACTCTCCAGGAGGTAGGTGTATGTGTGTCAAAGTCAACAATCAAGAGAAGGCTTCACCAGAGTGAATACAGAGGGTTCACCACAAGATGTAAACCATTGGTGAGCCTCAAAAACAGGAAGGCCAGATTAGAGTTTGCCAAACAACATCTAAAAAAGCCTTCACAGTTCTGGAACAACATCCTATGGACAGATGAGACCAAGATCAACTTGTACCAGAGTGATGGGAAGAGAAGAGTATGGAGAAGGAAAGGAACTGCTCATGATCCAAAGCATACCACCTTATCAGTGAAGCTTGGTGGTGGTAGTGTCATGGGGTGGGCATGTATGGCTGCCAATGGAACTGGTTCTCTTGTATTTATTAATGATGTGACTGCTGACAAAAGCAGCGGGATGAATTCTGAAGTTTTTCGGGCAATATTATCTGCTCATATTCAGCAAAATGCTTCAGAACTCATTGGAGGGCGCTTCACAATGCCGATGGACAATGACCCGAAGCATACTGCGAAAGCAACCAAAGAGTTTTTTAAGGGAAAGAAGTGGAATGTTATGCAATGGCCAAGTCAATCACCTGACCTGAATCCGATTGAGCATGCATTTCACTTGTTGAAGACAAAACTGAAGGGAAAATACCCCAAAAACAAGCAGGAACTGAAGACAGTTGCAGTAGAGGCCTGACAGAGCATCACCAGGGATGAAACCCAGGATCTGGTGATGTCTATGCGTTCCAGACTTCAGGCTGTAATTGACTGCAAAGGATTTGCAACCAAGTATTAAAAAGTGAAAGTTTGATGGATGATTGTTAATTTGTCTCATTACTTTTGGTCCCTTAAAAAGTGGGAGGCACATATACAAACTGTTGCAATTCCTATACTGTTTACCTGATTTGGATGTAAATACCCTCAAATTAAATCTGAAAGTCTGCAGTTAAAGGACATCTTGTTTGTTTCATTTCAAATCCATTGTGGTGGTGTACAGAGCCAAAAAGATTAGAATTGTGTCGATGTCCCAATATTTATGGACCTGACTGTATATTCCTTCTTCGGGGGAGAAGAAAAGGGTGCACAATATCTATAGATACAATAGAGAAACAATCAATACAGTATTCAATGAGTAAGGTTAACACATAAACAATAGTATGGCAGGATCAGAATGCACACTTACAAGTAATCATCATGTACAAAAGCATCAGGTGCATATTATCCGCTTGCCAACCAGCCGCCGTCATTATACTGCGGCAGGTCGGCAGGATCCCACGAGCCGTCGTAGCTGTAAATCGGCTCCTTTAAGCGGAATAGCAGGCGGGCGCACGCACTCACTGCACTGCGGGGGTGCCGATGCTCGTGGCCGACGGTCGCGATGACCGCCGGCCACGAGCGATCGCAGGCACGAGAGGCAGAACAGGGACGTGTGTGTCTTAACACACAAATCCCTGTTCTGTACTGTGCAACAGATCGTGAGTTCCTAATAGCTAGGAACCACAATCTGTCATTTCCTCTAGGTCAGTCCCCTCCCCCTACAGTTAGAAACACACACAGGGAACACAGTTAACCCCTTGATCGCCCCCCTAGTGTTAACTCCTGCCCTGCCAGTGACATTTTTACAATAATCAATGCATTTTTATAGCACTGATCACTGTATAAACACCAATGGTCCCAAAAATGTGTCAAAAGTGTCCGATGTGTCCGCCATAATGTCGCACTCCCAATAAAAATTGCAGATTGCCGCCATTACTAGTAAAAAAAAAAAAATATAATAAAAATGCTATAAATCTATCCCCTATTTTGTAGACACTATAACTTTTGCGCAAACCAATCAATATACGCTTATTGCGATTTTTTTTGTAGAAGAACACATATGGGCCTAAACTGAAAAAAAAATAGTTTTTTTTTTTTAAAATGGGGATATTTATTATAGCAAAAAGTACAAAATATTATGTTTTTTTCTAAATCGTCGGTCTTTTTTTGTTTATAACGCAAAAAAAAAAAAAAACGCAGAGATGATCAAATGCCACAAAAAGAAAGCTCTATTTGTGGGAAAAAAAGGATGTAAATTTTGTTTGGGTGCAGCATCGCACAACTGCACAATTTTCAGTTAAAGCGACGCAGTGTCGAATCCCAAAAAATGGCCCGGTCATTCAGCAGCCAAATCTTTCTGAAGTGGTTAATGATGTATTCCAGTAGGACATCAGACTCAACTCAGCAGGACATATGCAGGCGTGGCCAAATGCAAACCAGCTCCGTGCAACATACGGGGACCGTAAAGCAGTCAGACACTATAAATTACCCCCGCTGAAAGGGGCAAGGGGTGGTCCGTAAATACAATGAAATGTGGTAAGAAAATTCAATGGGAGAAAAAGGAAGAGAGGGTAAGAAAAGAAGAAAAAGGGAAAAAGAGAAAAAGGAAAGAAAGATAAAAGCTAAAAACTAAAAGAAAAGGAAAAGAAAGAGAAAAAAAAGGAAGAGAAAAGAGAGAGGAGAAAAGGGGAGAGAAAAAAAAGAAAAGACAAGAAAAAAAGAGAAATAAAAAGGAAAGAAAAGTAAAAATAAAAGGAAGAGGGAAAGAAAAAAAAACTAAAAAGAGAAAAGGGGGGGGGGGTGCAGGAAGCAAGGTGCCAGAAGTAATAAGTTTTCTCGAAGTGATATGACAAGAGAAGTATGGATAACATAAGAAAGGGAAAGTTTGGGTAAACAGTACTCTAAAGGAGCGTTAGTCCGCCTGGTGTGAGGCTGATGCTACATCCACCTGATGTATGTTGTATATGATAAAAAAGTGTCTTTTATATGGTTCTGCGCCCCAAAACTTTAAATAGGAGGGATCCCTTTGATGTACTTCAGCGAAATGTTTGGCTGTGCTATGTTTATCGTATTCTTTCTGTATGTTCTGTACATGTTCTTTGATTCTTATTTTTAATGATCTTTCTGTTCGTCCTATGTATTGGAGTCCACAACTACATTCTAGGGTATATACTGCCCCCTTTGTGTTGCATCCTATAAATTCATTAACATTATATGTAATTCCTGTACTGGTTGATGTAAAGTGAAACTTTCTTTCATTGGGAGTTTAGTACGTGTACACGCATAACATTTCTTGCAGGGATAGAAGCATTTTCCTGTAAAAAAAGGTGAAACTCTTTTTAGGAGAATCTATTACACTTATCACTACGTTATCTTGGATCGTAGGGGCCTTTTTGTACACAAATTTTGGTTTGTTCGGTAGTATAGTGTGGAGATGTTTGTCTGCTTGTAGCATATGCCAATGACATTGTATGATTCTTTCTACTTGTCTATGCTGTACATTATAGTCTAAAATAATGGGTACTCGATCTATTTGTTGATTATTATATTCTTTATCCTTTATTAGTATCAGTCTGTCCATTTCTGCTACTTCTTTAATTGTTTCTTCAATGAATCCTCAATCATATCCTTTGTTGATGAACCTCTGTCCTACTTTTGTTGCTTTTTCCGTATAATCGGTCTTGTGGGTACAGTTTCGTCTCAGTTGCAACATTTGGCCCTTGGGTATATTGTATAGCCAGTTCTTATGATGGCAAATCTCCATTGGTAGGTAACTGTTTTGATCTACACTCTTAAAGTGTGTTTTAGTGATTAATTTGGTAATCTTCTTGTATAATTTCTAAGTCTACATATGAAATGTTTTTCTTGCTGATGTTCCATGTAAATTGAATTATCTTATCATTTCGGTTCAGTCCATCAAGAAACGTAGTTAGTTTCTCTTTATTTCCTTTCCATAAAATGATTACATCATCAATGTATCTTTTGTATAATAGTAGTTCAGGTGGTGTGTGCTTGTAGACTGATTCTTCTTCCCATTGGGCCATAAATAAATTTGCGACACTGGGTGCGAATTTGGCTCCCATCACCACCCCTGTTTTTTATTGGTAGAACGTCTGTTGGTGACAAAAATAATTTTTTGAGATATATTGTCTGAGTGCCCATTTCACAGCCTCACATGCTTGGTGATGTCGGGTTATCGTATACAGCGAGGATACATCTGCTGTGGCCATACAATATCCTGTTTCACTTGCATGGACAGCTCCTCTAAATGCATGATGTAGGTTCACAACAATAGATTCCAAATGTAAATACCAAACTTAGAATCAACTCCAGACCTTTTACCTGCTTAATTGATGAAGAAATAACAAAGAAGTAGGCCACACTTGGCCAAGAAACAGCTTTTGATTCAATCGTCCAATTACTTTTGGTCCCTTGAAGGCACCTCCCACACCAAAACACACTGGTCAGCGCTCTCAGACATTGGCTGAGAGCGCTGATTGGATGCCGATCACCAGACCTTTCCCGGTCGCTGCCGTACACACAGGCTAAATGTTGTTTCTATGGAGCTGGCCCATACCACCCGATATTCGGCCTGTGCGTACAGCCCTTAAGTCTTCCTGGAGACCTGCAGGGTGTATGTGTCCAGGTGTACACACTTGTTATAAGCCAGGAGCTGGATATACTGTAGCTCAGGGCCCTTGTCTGATGAAGTGATTCATTCAGGAGACAGAACTCCATGTAGGAACTAGAGAAACCCCCTAGGGGTGGAATTTTAAAGGCACTACCAAAACAACAATATAAAAGGTATATAAAGTTTATTAATTATAAGAAATATATGTAGTACAAGAAAGAAATATACAAAACAAAGGATGCATACAAATTGTACAGACATGCGACATAGGATACACAATCCAGAAACCCTACGTTTCGGAGATGGACTGTAGTCTCCTTCATCAGGGGTTTTTCTAGGAGGCACAGTGTCTATAAGGTGTTAAATGTACAGTAATCAATGAGGTTGTCCATAAGCATACAGTTACATAATAATCAAATAGTTCATATATAGTACTTACATCACAGTGATTAGACAGGTACAAAAAATGCATCCACAATTTTAAAAGAATGTGAGGAAGAACTGGAGCAGGGTGTCCCCAGCAAGCTCACTCCGGAGGCAATTGTTATAATCAAAAAAATGGTATGGAAAAGAAAAATGAGAGGGAGAGACAACTCTCCCCCTCCAATCACCCAACAGCCTCGCCGGATCTGTAGAACCAGATCAGCGACAGGCTGACCCATGTACTGAGGCCCAAAAATGGATTGGAGGATCTGGAAGGGAAGCAAGAGGGGGGGGGAGAAAAGGAGAACCACACAGTAAGTATAGAGATACACCTATGAATGAGAATATGGATGTCAAAAAGGGAAGATCCCACCTAAATAATATTAAAAGTTGAAAAAAACCTACCTAGGTTGACTGAAACAATCAGTCGGTGGGAACAGGAGAACAGAGCTGCTACACAGTCTGGAGAGCCAAAATTGCAAGTGGTCACTGTGAAGTAGGACTAGTATTGGTGACTTGTAAAGCCCCAAAACAATATTGGTATAAACTGGTGGGTTAGGGTATCTATATAAATAGGTATGACCTTGAAAGATAAAAAAGTATAGACAGAGTCTTACCAATGCAGCAGGTCTCAGTAAAGTATATAGAGAGTCTCCAGAGAGCGGCAAATCCCTGATCCTAACTGGCCTGCGTTTAGAAGGATATAAATACTATGGCCCCATCAAGTACTCCCCCACCCAGCTGATTAGCAAGTCAACCAGCTGGGTGAGAGTTGCTTCAGCCCAGCCTCCAAAGGCGGGCCCCCTGGGACGTCGCTGCGCCGCATTTCCACACGGCGCAGACGCCGCGGAGGGGCACGATGCAGTGGCCTCCCGCCGGCACGGAAAGGTGACCTCATCAGAGATCATCAAGGGCCGTGGGTGTCCGCAGTGGAGTAGCAGAGCCCGCCATCCCCGGAAGCCTCAAAAAGGAGGCTATCCGGCCTCGCCGGATACATGTGTGGAGGGTGGAGGAAATGTGAAAAATAAAAAATGAATATATAAATTTGCTGGCAGTAAGTAGCAAGGTAAAAATAACCCATATGTATAATGACCAGATACAAAACAGGTACTCCATGTAGGAGAGACTTCTTACCTGCATGACTGGGAGAGTTGGAACAGCTAAGTGGGTCTTCAGGACTGAGAGAGCTGAGGCAACAAGCCAAAATAGAGGGAGTCTGTAAGTCTTGGAAGAGTGAGAGAATCCAGGGTGTCAGCAGAATACCTATCTACGAGTGGGCCTGTGCAGCGAGGTGTTGCAACAAAGAGACTGAGTGAGCCAGGAGAGCCAGAGAGCTGAGTCTGAGGGATGAGGTCAGGTGAGGTGAGGTCAACTAGCATCCAATCGGACCAATGCCCTCCTGGTGATACCTACAGAGGCTGAAGAGAAACAGTTTCCTCTCCTCCAGTACAGTGGTCTGCAACACAGCATCACCTACAGAGGGGAGGGTAAACTGCACCTACAAGTAGTAAATCACCAGATCTTTCATCTTTAATGAATATAGTATACACTTGCATGTTATCACTGACAGGATAAATAAAGAACTGCACATCAAAGACAGCGATTTCTATGTTTCATAGTAGTTTGATATTTGGTACGATCTACATAAAAAAAAAAAAAACAAATACATAAGTCTAAATCCAGCTGGATAATGGCTTACAGCTTGTGCAGTTACTGACCTTTAGTCTCATAATTTTATACTTCAGCTCTAAGTGTTATTTGGCTTTCATCTTTTTTATAACCCTTTCCATACCTAGTACATAATTTTTTACACTTTTACTCACCATCTGAACTTTGTTGACATATAAGCATATGTCAGGCTGGTAGAACTTTAACTGTAGTTCTTAGTACAAAGTGCCAACTGCACAGCAAATTGTAAATACATTAATCCTCCTCTGTAACAAAAAAAAGCTCACGCACAAACTGTCACATTCGACCACCTGAATCATAAATCTTAGTAGTAGTTGTGGTCAGGCAACAATCCTTTGACTTTGCATATCACGTGATTGGACTGCAGACGATTTCCATGTATTCTGGGAAAAAAATAAATTAGACAATAGCAGTGGCGTAGCGTGAGTTGCCAGCGATCAGGGCAAGGTAAGTATTGTGCCTCCTAACCTGTGGATAGTTAGCACTCACTGAGTCCCTTCCACCAGAAGATGTAGCTGGTTCGCATTGACTGAGAAGTATATGAATGAAGAAAAATTTGGAACAGATACAGTAACACCAGGGAATTTCTTACATAGTTCCTGTCATGTGTCAGACACGCACAGTGCATCTTAGGCAGGCAGTCGGAGGGTAACACAGGGTGTACATGCATGGTTCAGTAGGCGACAGAAGCAGCTCCTCCACTACTACTTATGCACCCTTAGGGCTTGTTCATAGGTGTGTTGATTATGAAAAACAAAGCAATGCCCATTAATACGCTTATAGCATTTATGACAGTACATTCTGGGATACAGGAACCTCCACTGCCTCTCTCCTAGCACCCATTGAAGGATGGTTAGGAGCAGGGCTGGTGCAAGGATTTTTGACCTAGGGGAAACCTCATCTTGCCACCCCCCCAATGGCTCCACCCCTGACTCCATCCCCTTTGCCCTGTCCATGTGAGAGGAGGCGGTGCTATACAGGAAGCATCGGCTCTTGCTCCTCTAGCGTTGTCTCTAGTGCTGCGCTGCACCTCTAATTACACTTCCCGGTTGGACGGAGCAGCTGTCTGAGACTGAGTTAGTTACATGCTGCAGCCTACAGACCATGCAGACGTGGAGGGAAACCCACGGCTGGACGCCCCTAGGCAGCAGTGCACCCTAGGCGGCTGCCTAGTTTTCCTAGTGGTAGCACCAGCCCTGGTTAGGAGGCTTTAAAAATGCTGGTTTTACAATCTCCTCCATCATCATCCTGTGTCCAATCATCACTGCCTTTCCAGAGACCATAGAGACGGTCCAATTACCATGTTCATGCCGCCGCCTAAACCAGTGAAGCTAGGTAAAAGGGAGAGGAGGACCCCATCCCCATCCCCCGCCTTCACCCTCTGCATTGGAAGTTCTAACAATCCAGTCCACTGCTTTAATGTCTTTGCTGCAATATTGATGCTTATACACTGGCTGCACCTGGCCCAGAAGGCGTCCTCTGGTGACTTCTTGCTGGGCAGACTTTTTGACCCAAGGATATTTTTACTATTCTTTTTTTTTTTTTTAAATTTCCACCCCTATGAATTTTGGACCCACAGCAACCACCACCCTGTGGCCCCGCCCACACTACACCACTCAATGGACAATAGGCATTCATAATCTGGCAAATCGTCAGAATTTATTTAAGAAAGTGTTTGTAAAGATAACTCTCTTTGCTGTCACTAAGGGTTTGTTTACACTTGCGGTTGAGGGGTAGTAGTAAAAACCAGTGACTGAGCCACGTTTTTATTGCCCCTTAACTGCTCCCCCTTTAGCTGGGAACACAGTGGCTGGGGTTGTACATTTGCTACAGCCACAATGCTTTCTTTGCTTCGTGCCCATGGCAGGAATATTACCACCTGCCACGTTTTGTGGGCACTATTGCAGGCTTTGGGTACCTTCTTAGGAAATCAAACTGTGAGACTTTAAATACCTTTTCTTTTGATGCACCTGGAATGTATTTAGCTGATTTAACTGCAATCACACCTTAGCATTCCTGGAAAAGTGTGTAGAAACGCATGTTTCTGCATGTGTTCCAGGCAACAAAAGAAAAATGCACTAAAACGCTCACCATGCTTATGTATGTAACAAAATGTGTGAAGAGCACAAAAACATGCAAGGCTTACTGTCAAAAACATTGTGAATTGGTGCAGGAGCCTCTTTGGTTGACAAATAAACAAAAAAGTGTGAAAAAAAAAAAACACATTGCACAGATGTGAATGGGGCCCGCTGAAAAAGAGTTCTAGGCTGCCAGTTTTGAGGTCAAGAGGCAAATTATAGGTCAGGCATTTTCTTACACACAGCAGCATTACCAAGGACATTACAGAGTGTAATTAAGATTTTTCTAAATTTAGAGTGCCAATAAATATACTATATCTCTGACTTTTGAAATTCATGAAGATTATGAGTATTATGTATTTATGCATGCTGTGGTTACTGGTTTCAAAAAGCAGTCATGTAAAATTAGTTTGGAATACAGTAAGCACTATCCTTAGAATAAATGAATAAACAAGTTAGTGTATGCCTCATATCACTAACAAAATAGCCAGATAAGCCATTATCTGCAGTAATGAGGCATGAATTGAAGTGCAGTTGAACACATCATTTTCTGCTGTTCAGTTGCAGCCTTGCGCACATATTGTCCACTACAATGACAATATAACTTCAAGCACATGGCTGAGGTTCTTTCTATAAGTGGGTTCTTTATATAAGTGGTGCACTTCGGCTTTGCACTTCAGTGATTGCATGAAACGAAAATGCACAGCGAACTACTTCGAAAAACACTGAACAGACTGCAGAATACCTTGTTTCCCCATCCAGCTCTCCTCTCTTTCCTTCACCCTATGCAGTGGGGAAAATAATTTATTGATCCCCTGCAGATTTTGTAAGTTTGCCGCTTTCAAGGAAATTTTAAATGATAGAGAAAGAATATCAACCAAAAATCCAGACAAAACACATGATACAAATGTTATAAACTGAGTTGCAGTTCAGTGAGTAAAATAAGTATTTGATCTGCTACCAATCAACAATAATTCTGGCTCTCACAGACTGGCTACAGTATGTGCTCATGTGGTACACAGATTAGGTCTGTCAATTTAAGAAGGTGCTCCTAACGACAACTCTTTATGTGCATAAAAGATAACTGTCCACAGGATCTCTTTCTTTCATTCAAACCTCACCATAATGGGCAAGACCAAAGAGCTGTCAAAGGACATCATGAACAAGATTGTAGACCTCCACAAGGCTGGAATGGGCTACAATACCATCAGCAAGAAGCTTGGTGAGAAGGAGACTACTGTTGGAGCGATTATTTGCAAATAACCATCAATCGCCCTCGGTCTGGAGCTCCATGCATGATTTCGCCTCATGGGGTAAGGATTATCATGAAAAAAGTGAAGGATCAGCCCAGAACTACATGGGAGTAGCCTGTGAGTGATCTCAAGGCATTTGGGACCCCAGTCACCAAACAAACCATTGGTAGCACAATACGCCGCCATGGATTCAAATTCTGCAGCTCCCGCAAGGTCCTCCTCCTCAAGAAGGCCCCTCTGAAGTTTGCCAATGAACATCTAAATGACTCAGAGAAGGATTGGGAGAAAGTGCTGTGGTCAGATAAGACTAAAATTGAGCTCTTTGGCATTAACTCGACTCGCCGTGTTTGGAGGAAGAAAAATGCTGACTATGACCCTAAGAATGCCATTCCTACAGTCAAGCATGGAGGTGAAAACATTATGCTTTGGGGCTGTTTCTCTGATAAAGGTACAGGCTTTCCCTATTTGAGGGGCCAATGGACGGGCCATGTATTGTAAAATCTAGGATGAGATCCTTCTTCCCTCAGCCAGAACAATGTAGATGGGTCGTGGATGGGTCTTCCAGCATGACAATGACCCAAAACATACCACCAAGGCAACAAAGGAGTGGCTAAAGAAGAAGCACATTAAGGTCATGGAGTGACCTAGCCAGTCTCCAGACCTTAATCCCTTAGAAAATGTATGGAGGGAGCTGGAACTTTAAGTTGCCAAGAGACAGCCAAGAAACCTTAAGGATTTAGAGAAGATCTGTAAAGAAGAGTGGACCAAAATCCCTTCTGAGATGTGTGCAAACTTGGTAACCAAGTACAAGAAACATTTTACCTCTGTGCTTGCCAATAAGGGTTTCTCCACCAAGTACTAAGTCATGTTTTGCTTGAGAATCAAACACTTATTTTACTCACTGAACTGAAACTCGATTTATAACATTTGTATCATGATTTATTTCTGGAATTTTTGTTTGATATTCTGTCTCTATCTGCAAGGGATCAAGTAATTATTATGTCCCTACTGTATATATATATATTATATATATATACACACACACAGTGCCTTGAAAAAGTATTCGTAGCCCTTGAAATTTTCCACATTTTGCCATGTTACAACCAAAAACGTAAATGTATTTTATTGGGATTTTATGTGATAGACCAACACAAAGTGGCACATAATTGTGAAGTGGTTTTCAACTTTTTTTACAAATAAATATCTGAAAAGTGTGGCTTGCATTTGTATTCAGCCCCCCCTGAGTCAATTACAGCTGCAAGTCTTTTGGAGTATGTCTCTATCAGCTTTGCACATCTAGAGAACTACATTTTTGCCCATTCTTCTTTGTACAATAGCTCAAGCTCTGTCAGATTCGATGGAGAGCATCTGTATACATCAATTTTCAAGTCTTGCCACAGATTCTCAATTGGATTTAGGTCTGGACTTTGACTGGGCCATTCTAACATGAGTATGCTTTGATTTAAACCATTTCATTGTAGCTCTGCCTATATGTTTAGGTTTGTTGTCCTGCTGGAAGGTGAACCTCCGCCCCAGTCCCAAGTCTTTTGCAGACTCTAACAGGTTTTGCCCTGTATTTGGCTCATCCATCTTCCCATCAACTCTGAACAGCTTCCCTGTCCCTGCTGAAGAAAAGCATCCCCACAACACGATGCTGCCACCACTACGTTTCACGGTGGGGATGGTATGTTCAGGGTGATGTGCAGTGTTAGTTTTCCGCCACACATAGCATTTTGCTTTTAGACCAAAAAGTTCAATTTTGGTCTCATCTGACCAGAGCACCTTCTTCCACGTTTGCTGTGTCCCCCACATGACTTCTTGCAAACTGCAAATGGGACTTCTTATGACTGTCTTTCAACAATGGCTTTCTTCTTGCCACTCCTCCATAAAGGCCATATTTGTGGCGTGCATGACTAATAGTTGCCCTGTGGACAGATTCTCCCACCTGAGCTGTGGATCTCTGCAGCTCCTCCAGAGTTACCATGGGCCTCTTGGCTGCTTCTCTGATTAATGCTCTCCTTACACTGTCAGTGTAGGTTGGACGGCCATGTGTTGGTAGGTTTGCAGTTATGCCATACTCTTTGCATTTTCGGATGATGGATTGAACAATGCTCTGTGAGATGTTCAAAGCTTGAGATATTATTTTATAACCTAACAGTGCGTTAAACTTCTCTACAACTTTATCCCTGACCTGTCTGGTGTGTTCCTTGGCCTTCATGATACTGTTTGTTAACTAAGGTTCTCTAACAAACCTCTAAAGGCTTCACAGAACAGCTGTATTTATACCGAGATTAAATTGCACACCGGTGCCTTCTGAAGGCAATTGATTCCACTAGATTTTAGTTAGCGGTTTCAGAGTAAAGGGGGCTGAATACAAATGCACGCCACACTTTTCAGATATTTATTTGTAAAAAAAAAATTGAAAAACATTTATCATTTTCCTTCCACTTCACAATTATGTGCAACTTTGTGTTGGTCTATCAAATAAAATCCCAATAAAATACATTTCCGTTTTTGGATATAACATGACAAAATGTGGATTGTGTGTATGTATATATTTATATATATATATATATATATATATATACTGTATATATCACCCTCACTTCTGCCCTCTCCTTATTACTGCACTCACCAACTCTTGCTAATTCTGAACCCAAATGCTTAAAAAAACTCCATGAAGCTGGGGCACGTCCCTTTATATAAATCGCACCCTCATGTTACCTCTTTCACCCATCTGCTTCTCCTAACCAGTGGATATATATCCCCAAACCCTCGGCCTCCATCATTTAACTGTAAAAACAATGGTAAACAGCGGCGCTAAATAGAGGTGATAGCATAAGGTGATATGGCAACTGGAATGTACACATATGTAAGCATGAACTATGTGTGTGATCATGCACACATGAATATGTTAAAACGTATATAAAAAAACAAATAACCAATGGATAGTCCGTTTTCTTGTATGATCAGCACCTGGAGGAAGCATCCTTAGAGTGAAGTAGTGGACTCTGTGTAGAAATGGGAACAGAGGGGCGCCAGACTTAATGCAGTATTAATCATAAATTTTATAAAAAACTAGTAACTCACAAATGAAATAGCTGAGATCAGCATATGGTAAAAATTGCCAGTCCGGGAGGCTCTAGAAATGTCCTATTAGCCTTGGCTGCCTGGGGCACTGGTGGTGTGTTGCAAGGGTCCAGACAGAGCTTAGAACCAGGAAGCAGGAAGCAAGGAGCAGCTGGTCACAGCCGTGACCAGTGTGAACCGCAAGATGGCGCCGGGCTAGACGTCACATCACAGGAACAGGAAATGCGACTATTTACAAGTGCACAATTGGGTCAGAAGCAGTCTGCTAAGCAGACCTATTTTATCACTCTTATTAATAACTTCTCACCCAATCCCCGTTAACTATTTTCTACTTTTAAAACTAATAAAGATAGAACCCGCGCTGTGGAGAAAAATAAATAAAATTGTAAAAAAATTTGTAAATAAATATTGAAAAATACAAAATGTACATATATGTGTGCGTTTACACACACACCCATGTACATATGTAGTAGGGCTGCCACTGTAGTGCAAGGTGAGTACCCCAAAAGATGTGACAACAGAAAATTTTATACTCAGCGCTGCCCCTCTAAATCATGAATATACATATCCTTGCATCAAATATGTGTCATGTGACAACATGTATAGCAAAGTGCCAATCAAGTGCAAAAAAAATGCATTCAATAAAGTTCAAAAAAAGGTGCAAAATAAAATGCAATCAATAAAGTTCATCAAGTGTGAGGTATAGGGCTGGTGACACGTTGATGTAATATTGGTGACTTCCTGTGCTACCCTCCTGGGTCCCCACTCACCAGATGAAGATGATGAATACGCCTGTGTATATCAAGATGGTGTCTCCTGTCCAGCAGATATATGGGTTGGTTGTGCCTCAGAGAATGGAATCTCCTCTCCTCCACCACTTGATGTAGATCCTACATACTTTACTTGGTCCAAGATGATCGAAATAGTAAAGTTTGGACAAGTGAAGAAAAGAGGGCATATAGTGTAATACTGCAAGGTTTATTAAAAGGTTTAAAATCATTACACTTACATCAGAGTCTTTAAAATGTGCAAAAATTGCTGCCTTGGCATCCAAACAGCCTTCACAGATTATCCTTAGCTTGACATGTTTCGCCCCTCCCACTATGAGTCAGGTTAATATAACCCAGCACAGTGTTCCCCTTTACAGTGCAAGGGGGAACCCTGCAGACCCTGATGAAAAGAGACTGTAGGCATACTACAGGAGACGTTCAGAGACTGTAGGTATACTACAGGAGACGCTCAGATAATGCAGACATAGTACAAGAGACGGTCAGAGACTGTGGATATGCTACAGGAGATGGTCAGAGACTGCAGACATACCACAGGAGATGGTCAGAGATAGATGTAAATATGCCCCTTCCTAATCAATTACACCACAAAGTTTCTAATTCACTCCCTGGTCATCTCCCGCCTCGTCTACTGCAACTCCCTCCTCATTTACATAGGTTATGCCCCCCTTCAGTCCATTATGAATGCATCTGCCAGAGTCATCCACCTTACCAACCGTTCAGTGTCTGCTATTCCTTTCTACCAAGCCCTCCACTGGCTTCCGCTCACCCAGTGAATTTGATTTAAATGCTAACAACTTATAAAGTCATCCACATCACTAACCTAGTCTCAAAATACCAACCAAATTGTTCTTTTCATTCCTCCCAAAAATTCCTGCTCTTTAGCTGCCTTGTCATCTCCTTCCTTGCCCCCAGGACTTCTCCAGAGCCTCTCCCATCCTATGGAACCCCCTACCCCAATCTGTCCGACTATCTCCTACTCTGTACACTTTTAGGTGATCCCTGGAAAAACTTCTCTTCAGAGAAGCCTATCCTGCCCCCACTGTACATTTATTTTCTCCACCAGCTCATCTCACACAGTTATTATCTTTTGTATCATTTCACTCTCCCTAGATTGTAAGTTTTAACGAGCAGGACACTGTGGTTCTGCCTGTATTCAATTGCATTGAAACTATACTGTCTTCCCTCATGTTTTATAGTGCTGCACAAACTGTTGGCGCTATATAAATCCTGTATAATAAAAATAATAATAACTCAGTTTCCTTCCTAATAGATGGGAGATAATACATGTTTGAGACATGGAGGTTGTCTGTAGTGATGAGATCTGCAAGGCAAACCACCCTCCTCTGGGATAAATAGAGGTGCTTTAGACAGCTTAGCAATTACCTGCCTCTAACACAAAAAATTTGAGCAGCACCAAATAGGAATCCCTCTTTTATTTGAAAGCAGAGCATTCAGGGGTTTTTGGAGTGAGAATTCCTGCCATGGTGATATAGTAGATCAAATGAAGAAATAAGATATACTGTACATACCTATAGCACTACACTTGTCACGGTCAGGGGTCAGGCTTGGAGATCTTTAGCTATAGCAGTAGACAGGTTGACACCAACAAGCAGGATAAGTACACAAGCAGGTCACCCTGGCAGATGACGCTGGCTCACCTAAGCACTAAGGGGAGCCCTAAGGGGTCTAAGCACTAACTGGTCTTCACCAAAGCTCTTAATTGTAAAGATGGGTCTCGCTATGTGCTAGTGCCAGGTTGCAGTCCTCAGGATCATTTCACCAAAATGTGAGCAAGCCAGGGTCTAGTGGCAGATGAAGCAGGTAGGAATCAAGCAGAAAATTAGTCAGTAAACAAGCCAAAGGTCTGTAACAAGTGGTTGTAGCTTGGAATCAAGCGAAAGAATAGTTGAGAAACAAGCCAAAGGTTGGTAACAAATGTTTGCAGGTTTTGATCAAGCGGAGGCATAGTTGAGGAACAAGCCAAAGAATAGTAACAAAGGGTTCAGGGAGCTGTGTAATACTCCTCACCACTAGCAAGAACAATGAGGACACTCTTCTTTTGTAGTAGCTCTGCTGAACAGTTCCTTATGTAGTGGGACATTAAGTGGACAGCACTGGGGCACCAATATAACCCAGACCAGGCCAGCCTTGAACCTTGTGCAGCAGGGGTGATAAAGCAAACAGTCACTGAAATCCCTCCACCTTTGGGTCAGTACTCACAGTGTCCTCCCAGCTTGGAATGTTGCTCTCTGATTGTCTTCTGTGGCACCCCTCTTGAATCCCTGCAAGTGTTTGTAGCCGAGCAGGCCCTTTCAGAATGGCTGAGATCCTGATGAGCAGGCTGGGCCTTCAGCAGGACAGCTGGGAAGGCAGGCAGTCCTCACTGGCTAGGAGCTTCTCCTCCTGAACAAGAACCCGGTCCTCTGGGCTCCAGTCTATTTATGTACTCACCAAACACCATCTGGACACACCTTTCTAGGGATTACCTGGGGCTGCATAAATATTCAGGCTGCCAGTCTGACTCTTCCACCCAAAATATTCTGGAAAGCTCCAGAAACGGAGGGAAGCAGCCAGACTAGCAACCTGCAGAACCCAAAGCAATCAGTTCTGCTCTGCTACAGGAGAATCAAAGACTAAATTTGATTTACCAAAAGCCTAGCAATAAGGTGCTACATTTACCCCTGCCAAAAATTAGGCCATGTTCTCAGGGGCCGACCTAAAAAAATAGTAGCAAAAGCAAACAGAGTATTCCAGAATTGGGAGGGGAAAGAAAAGTAAATAGGTTAACAGGAAACCACACGTGGCATTCCACATGATAAACATTTGAAACCAATCAAATAAAAACATTAAATATAGCAATACACTTCTCAATGTATTAATACAGTGCAAGTATAAACACATATATTGTACATATACTGTGGATAGCACAGCCTAACTGTGCAGGATCCTATCACTAGAGGGAATGTATTCACACATTTGACTTAAAGCGGAGTTCCACCCAAAAGTGGAACTTCTGCTTCTACGCTTCCTCCCCCCCTCCGGTGCCACATTTGGCACCTTTCAGGGGGCATGGGGGGACGGGGGCCTGTTTCCCTTCCCCACTTCCGGAGACGGGGCCGCGGTCCGATCTCCTGGAAATTCAGACCCCCTTCCTTCGCCGCCGGGCCAATTAAAAAAGTGCAGCACTCTTCGCGCATGTGCAGTAGGGAACCAGCTATGAAGCCGAAAGGCTTCACTGCTGGGTTCCCTTACCAGGAATGGTGGCGGCAGCACCTGGGGGTCGAACCAAGATTGGCTGGGGTGCCAACATTGTGGGATCTCTGGACAGGTAAGTGCCCTAATATTAAAAGTCAACAGAGTAGTTAGAGTAGTCATCTTGGTTGATTGATGTGTATCATCTGCCCCGGGCTGCTAGGCCGGAGATTCGGCCTTTGCCAGGGGCATCTGGCTGCCAGGCTGTGCGAGGTCCTATCCATAAGTAAGGGGGCAGCGCAGGGTTGGGACTGCAGCTTGCAGTCCAACCAAAAGTGACGGTTCTGCCGGCCGGAGAACCTGCCGTGGTCGGAGGCTGACGCCACTAAGGGACCAACCACCTTTACCAGGAACCACAGTGAGTAACTAAAGCAAGCAGTATTCCCACCGGATGGGCACGGTGGAGAATCGGGAAACTTCAGGAGGTGATCAAGTCAGGGACCCAACCAGCAGAGGTGACGCTTGCAGAGCAACCTTGTGTTTCAAGCTAGGGAACGAGCCGGTTAGCAGGGGTTAAGCTTGAAGGAATCAGAAGTGCCAAGCTATGGACCCAGCAGGGAAGCGTGGGTGATGCTTGAGGAGATACCACCACAAAAGCCTTGAGAAGCTCACGGGATTCAGAGTCAGTGAATCAGATGCTCCAGTGAGAGACCAGGAGTTCATGGGGCTGAACAACTACAAGTAAAAGTTGTAGTAAAGCTGAGAGAACTGTTGCAATTGAATTGGGAACTGTTAACTACTGTAGCCATTGGGGACAGCAAACCTGCGAGTGCAGAAGTAGCACCTTGCTGGGGCCTTTCCCTGTATTGCTGTCCTCCTATTGAAGTCTCGGAGTCTGCCTACTGAAATTGGAACTACTTAAGGGTGTCCTGGCCCCAACCCTCTTTCCCTTGCAAAATATAAAAGGACTGTTAAAAGAAATAAAACCTCTTTTGCATCCAAGAAGTGTCTGGCGCCCAATGACTTTTACCACCTTTGCACACACTATGCCTCACAACCCACTACATATTGAAGGATGTCAGCGCTCTGGGGCCTCAAAGGTTCTCATTAGACTGGAAGAGGTTAGAGATTCTGCTACATCTACTAATAGTGGAGTTACCCTTTAACCACTTCAGCCCCGGAAGAATTTACCCCCTTCCTGACCAGAGCACTTTTTGCGATTCGGCACTGCGTCGCTTTAACTGACAATTGCGCGGTTGTGCGACGTGGCTCCCAAACAAAATCGACGTCCTTTTTTTCCCACAAATAGAGATTTCTTTTGGTGGTATTTGATCACCTCTATGGTTTTTATTTTTTGCGATATAAACAAAAAATAGCGTCAATTTTGAAAAAACGCATTATTTTTTACTTTTTGCTATAATAAATATCCCCAAAAAATATATAAAAAAAAAACATTTTTTTCCCTCAGTTTAGGCCGATATGTATTCTTCTACATATTTTTGGTAAAAAAAAAAAAAAATCGCAATAAGCGTTTATTGATTGGTTTGCACAAAAGTTATAGCGTCTACAAAATAGGGGATAGTTTTATGGTATTTTTATTGATAATTTTTTTTTACTAGTAATGGCGGTGATCAATGATTTTTATTGTGACTGCGACATTATGGCGGACACATCGGAGAATTTTGACACATTTTTGGGACCATTGGCATTAATACAACGATCAATGCTAAAAAATTGCATTGATTACTGTAAAAAATGTCACTGGCAGTGAAGGGGTTAACCACTAGGTGGCGCTGTAGGGGTTAAGTATGTCCTTGGGAGTAATTCTAACTGTGGAGGGGCTGTGTGTGACACTACACTAATCACCGCTCCCGATTACAGGAAGCGTGATCAGTGTCAGTGTCATTAGGTATGTAAAATGAGTATCTCCCCGTTCTTCCTCACGTGAGACGATTTCGGGCATGCCCGCAGACATCGAGTCTGTGGGACCCGCGATCATGGTCACGAAGCTCCTGGCTCTTAAAGGGCAACGTACAGGTACGTTAATCTGCTTGTACGTGCCCTTCTCCCGCAGTAAATCTGCGTGAGACTGTCGGGAAGCGGTTAACTTATGTTCTGCTTGACTTTTTCGGCTCATCAGCTATCCTTATTGTTAGTGTATTTTATGTGTGGCTCAAGACAATTCCTCTTCTTCAAATGTTGTCCAGGAAGGTCAAAAGGTTGGACACCCCTGCTTCATAAGAAATGACAGAAAACATTTTTTTTTTTCTTTTTAGATAAAGATTTTACATAGATAAAACTGATCATTGTAACCACTTGTCAGTGTTGAATGGTTTGTCTCACCTCTGTAACTGATCTGTCTGCAAAAAAGCTTGCTCTTTTGAAAAACAGCAGATTTACTGGCTGGATCACCAGATGAAAATAGAAGAAAGAAAGCCTCACAGTCATCACATCTAAGAATTGGTAAGCTGCAATATAATACATGTTTGCTTTTGGGTTTTGCTTTTAGTAATCATTTGTTTTCAGTAAATATTTCAGAGAAATAAGTATCAACGAATTACAGATATTTAGATATTTTAAATCTTCATAATCTAATCTTGTGTTGGTTAAAAGCAAGAATTTAGCTAAGCAGAACAAACGCTGCTGCTTTCTCTCCCCCTGCTGGTCAGCGTTGTCATAGATTATAGTAAGGTTCCTTGTGACACTTTTTTTAACATTAGATTGATAGCATGTTTTAAAATTTTGGCGTTTTTTTTTTTTTTAATTTTCATTAAAGAAAAGCAGTCAAATGTACATAAAATAACACAATAAATGTTACAAAGAGCATATACAGTACTTACACATAGAAAAACGTACAGTGGATCCAAATTTATATACCACATCTCTCACTCAGAAAAAGCATGGTCTCCACATCATTTTCTAGTACTAGCTTAGATGTATGTGATTAATCCTGATGCTAGCAGTGACAACATACAGTAATGCCTTAAAGTAAAATGTGGTTCAGAATTAGTTCTACAGGAGAAAGTCCCAGGCAATCAAGCCACGGGGACCACAGTTTGTCAAATTTGCCTGTGCAACTTCTATGTGGAATGGTTACCTGGAACATTCTATTTATAGTATTGAGCACTCCCGACCAGTATAGGTGTAACTTTGGACATCTCAAGAGCAGGTGTATTAGATCCCCATGATCCCTAGCGCATCTAGTACACAATGGATCCTCCCTTAGTCCCATTTTGAAGAGCCTCACTGGTGTTAAGTGAGTCCTTAGCTGAGTCAAGCGTTGTGAAACGTTGAGAGAGCATGCTGGTACCGCCTGCAGGACCTCCTCCCACTGTTCCACCAACATCTCTTTCCCATCTATCAGCGGCCCTAGACGGAAATCCCTTCAACAAAATGGTCAGCAAGATCTCCCTTGTTATTCAGTGTTGTGACTTTTTAACTGATGATATATTTTGACATGGGTTTCATTGTTCTCTGTATTCTCTGCGAGATTACCTTAAAATAAAGTTTTGAAAAACAAAATGGTCAGCAACATATAATAGCACCTGGAGATGAACTCTTCAAAAAGGGATACGTACGTCTACCATGTAGTTGAAAATTGGGGAAGCAAATAACTCCCATATAAGCACACCTGCTTGTGCACTAACAGCGTTTTGCAATTGCAAATAGTTGGAGCCACATAGAGTGCAGAAGGCTAAATTTAGCCTGTAAATCTGGAAAGGGGCATAACGTACCATTTACAAAAATGTGCACCAGGCATGTGATCCTATGCAGCTTCCATCTGGGCCCACTGTGCACTGATTACAATTGAGCATAGTATCCATTTCCCCATATCGGGCTATAGCTAGTAAAACCGTGTATGACTTCCAACTGGTGTGCCTTATTCCAGACCTTCTGCATAAGGACAAATGTGGGGAACAGTTTATTGGATTTATCAAATACCAGCCCTTCCAGGCCCCCAGCCACACTATCCACCCCTGTCACATATTGCAGAAGGGCTGTCGTAAAGTCTACCTGTCCTGCCCCTCTGTAGGTATAGCATGGGCAATATGCTGCAGTTGAGCTGCCAAGTAGTAAAGCCAGGGATTAGGCATTGCCAGCCCATCCTCATCTTTAGGCTTCTGTAGCTGCTCTAGCCTGATTCTTAGGGGACTAGCCTGCCAGAGGAAAGTGCGGAAAATAGAGTTATTTATACGAAACTGAGGAGAACTACGATCGGGGAGTTGTTTAATATATACAGGAGCTGGGGCATGAAAATTATTTTTACAAGACTTTTCCCACCAAAGACAGCCTATGTTTGACCCATACCTTTGTTTTATCCTGGATACTTCCCAATAATTGTGATAAATTAATTAACAGATAATCAAAAGGCCTGGGCTTTACATAGACCTCCAAGTACCTGAAAAAAGAAGAAATAGGTATATCTTGGAGGGTGGTTGCCTGATCCTCTGGTATGGCATCCAGCACCATAATTGAAGATTTCGTCTAGTTAACCACCAGGCCAGAGTATGCAGTTATTTTTTTTACATGCTAACACTGCACCAGAGGAAGATAGTTCTGTATAACTGCACACATGCATTGCAAATGCAGAAATATTTTGAAACTGTAAAAACATTCTAGTAAGCTTTCATTCACAGAACGATCTCCTTCTGGTGAAATGTTACGATTTATTTTCATTCCTGAGCTCAGGGTAGAACATTTCCACACTGATACATTGTATAATTTTAACTTACTGGCCAGTGTAGAGTTCCTCTAATTGTTATTTTGTATATTGCTCAAATATCGACTGTTTACTGGCGGGAGATAAATAACAAATGTGTGTGTTCCTTGGTAAATTGACTTTAATGATTTATATAATTTTTTTTATGGTATTTGCCTCACATTGAATATTTTACTTAGATGAACTGACACTCTTACTATCTCATGCAATATTTCTGAAAAATGTGTCATGTGACCTTCATATCGCATGTGAAAGCCTTTAGTAAATTGACCCCAATTTTGTCTCACTAAGGGCTCCTACAGACACAACAATGAAATAATTTGAATACAAAACCTGGCAAAAGGCTGCCTTTGACATGCTTTGCCTACAGTAGATAAACACATTCTCACAGGACATGTTGCTTTCAATGAAATGCAATGTAAAAGCACAAAATGCACAGCCTCAAATATACACACAACACCATTAACCTCCCTGGCGGTATGATTATTTCAGATTTTTGCGTCTCATAGCGGTACAATCATTTTGCATAGAAATTTGACGTTTTATTATTATATTTTATTATTGTAGGCCTGTAATTCTTAGGAATAACTCACTTAAATCTGTCCAAACAAGAGTCTAGTAGACATCTCAGGTATGATAAAGTTTGAAACATGAAATCATAAATTATAATATAATAAATAACTATAAATAATTATACCAAATAATAATATAGTAATAATAAAAATTATTCAATAATGTAATCAAATCAAAAACACTGAAATTTGCTCATTTGCAGAATTGTCACTGTCATTACTTTTCAGTGTTTGATGACAGATCTCCCCACAAATCACTATCGCTCGCATTATGCGAGTGATTCTAATTTATTATCGCTGTTTTCTAGCTGGTCTAAAACCCCTTTTGATGTAAAGGGACAGTTTTGGTTGCTATGGACAATCTCCAGTTTCCAGGCAGAAAGAACAGTATATATAATATAAAACTGCATGCAGGGCACTGGAGAAACCACTAGGGACAAAAGGGATGTGAAATAATTTCATACAGTAATGTAATCTGTAAGATACAGTTTACTGTATGTATTGTGTGTGTTTCACTTTTTGAATTTGGCGCTGTTCTCCGTTCCCGTGCGTCACAACGCTCACAGGGAACTGAGCTTGGCACCATGATGAATCAAGCGGAGGACGAGCCGCTCACACTGCGGGGAGACATCGCAGGATCCAGGGGACAAGGTAAGTAACCTCTACATGGATCCTGCGATACGATCCCGAGTCTGGCTCAGAGTTACCGCTTTTGGTTCTGAAATTCCACCCCCAGCCAGACTCGGGAATACCGCCAGGGAGGTTAAAGTAAATTGAAACCTGCTGACCTGATGTGCATTTCAAATGCACATTCCTTGCCCAAAATAATGCCTTTCCCATCCCAAAATCTATGGGTTAGTGCGTTTATATATCACTACTGTATTCTACTATACTGAATATGAGCATTTGCCTTGTTTTAGTTAGGGGCCCTGATCCCATTAGGTACTGGATGCTTCACATTCGCTTCATTTTTACTGCAATTGTTAAAGGATATGTAAATTATAAAAATATAAAACAATTGCCCAGAAATAAATAGCCGTCATGAAAAAACTAGCCTTGGTCTATGTATGACCCTAGATTGTAAACTCCCTGCGGGCAGTGGCTGATGTGTATGTACAATATGTAAAGCACTGTGTAAATTGACGGCAGTATATAATAATAAATATTAGAGCAGCCTTTTTCAACCAGGGTGTTTCGAATCAAAATACAAATGAATTTTTCATTTTTCAAAAATTCGGATACATCCGAATTCCCGTTTACAATCGTAACAAATTTAAAGGAATCCAAAATAACAAAACAAAATTTCGGAGGAAATTCGAATTAGAATCAAATTCAAAATGTTTTTGAATTCGAATAATTTTTTGAATTCGATTCTAATTCTAATTTCTAAATAGAATAAAATAGAATAGAAAATACAACAGAAAAGAACAGAAAAGCATAGAATAAAACAGAACAAAACAGAAAATAAAAGAAAAGAACAGACTAAAATAGAATAGAAAATAAAAGAATAGAATATAAAAGAATAGAAAATAAAAGAATAGAATAGATTAAAAAGAATATAACCATCTTCTGAAATTCAAATTTCAGATAGAATACATTCAAATTGGAATAGAATAGAAAAGTATAGAATTGAAAATAGAATAGAAAAACCAATAGAATAGAATAGAATAGAATAGAATAAAATAGAAAGAATATAACCGTCTTCCGAAATTCAAATTTCGAATATAATAAATTCAGATTCGAATGGGATAAATTCAAATAGAATAGAAAAGTATAGAATAGAAAATAAAAGAACAGAATAGAAAAACAATAGAACAGAATAGAATAAAATAGAAAGGATATAACCATTTCCCCAAATTCAAAAATTCAAATAGAATATATTTGAATAGAATAGAAAAGAATAGATTAGAATAGAAAATAAAGGAATAGAATAAAAAAGAATAGAATATAATAGAAAAAAAAAACAATGGAGTATAATAGAATAGAAAGATTATAACCATCTTCCAAAATTAAAATTTTTAATAGAATAAATTTGAATGAAATAAATTCAAATTAAAAAAGAACAGAAAATATAATAAAAGAATAGATTAGAATATAAAAGAATATAATAGAATAGAAAGATTATAACCATCTTCCAAAAGTAAAATTTTTAATAGAATAAATTTGAATGAAATAAATTCAAATTAAAAAAGAATAGAAAATATAATAAAAGAATAGATTAGAATATAAAAGAATATAATAGAATGGTAAAAACAATAGAATAGAATAAAATAGAAAGAATATAACCATCTTCCGAAATTCAAAATCAAAAGAATATAACCATCTTTCAAATAGAATAAATTTGAATTTAATTAGAATAGAAAAGAATAAAATAGAATAGAATCAAACCATCTTCTGAAATTTGAATTATGAATAGAATAGAAAAGAATATAATATAATAGAAAAGAATATGAAATAAAAGAATAGAATAGAAAAAAACATAGAATATAAACATCTTCCACAATTCAAATTTCAAATAGAATACATTTAAATTTGAATGGAATTTAAATGGAATTTGATTCAAACTTGAATTCCATTCTAATTTTCAGAATTGGGTTGAATTGAGTTAAATTCAAATGAATTTGGAAAATTCGAATCGAATGCAAATGAATGAAACAAATTCCGAAATTGAATTAAATAAATTGAACACATTTAATTAAACAAATTTATGTAAATAACGAATCACAACAATTGTTTTTCCCTTCTGCACACATCTAGTTTTCATTGTGTACCATTACAACCTTCTAGACGCCGGCATCCTAACAACCTAGGACATCAGGTGCCTGACATCCTCCAGTGATAAGGAGGATGTCAGGCACCTGTACAGCATCCTTGTTTGCACCTCTCTAATAGCACTAGGGTCACATTAGCTGAGTAAGGGAGAGAAACTGAAAGAGAATAGAAACATTGGAATACTAGTAGTACCAGTGTGCAAAAGTGTATTTGCTTTGGAAGAATAAATCACCACTAAAGTTGGGTGCCCTACATGTGCCCAAGATGTTGCTGCGTTATAAAATAATGATTAATTTAGCTTTTGCATTTTTAGAATGGGGTGCCCTGAGATAATTTTTACCTACAGGTAATCCTATAATAACATGCACCATTTACGAGATATGTGCAAAATTTTAAAGGGTGCTGTGGCTGAAAAAAGGTTGAGAAACCCTTTACTAGAGTCCCATAGACATGTAACTTTTAATACCATTATCTTACTCCATGTGTGTGACAGCAGTGGGCGGTTGCTCAATAAAGTAGAGTCACCCGGATCACTTTTACAAAACTGCTGATCGCTAGCTGAAAAAAATATACCAAGCTCAGGGGTGCAACCATAAATTTGTTTTATCCAGGACAATTTAAAACAGCCTAAGGTCAGCAACTGGATAGTTGCTGAACCACAAGCAACAGTGTTACACATACACCCACAAAAGTCTTACACTTTGGAATTAATTTACTAAAGGCAAATAGACTGTTACTTTGCAAGATAATTTTCACTGGTGTAAATGGGATAGAAAAATATCCTGGCATCAGTGGATGAAGAATACCTAGTATGGGTGGTCAGTGAGAGGCAGTGGCATCGCTATTGGGGTGTGGGGGCGAGAGGACCTTACCCAGGTGACAACCGCCAGAGGAGTGACACCAGGGGTTGCCCAATGAGAGGCTCCTGGCTCCTTTATTGTTCAGACATGCGTCCAGCGATATGTCCAGGCATTGTGGCTCTGTCAGTACTGCTGAGTCCACCCCCCCGTCAGTTCTGTAATGCCTTGTTTCCACTGAGCGGATCGGTTCGGTACGCTATTTTGAGTGTTTCTATTATGAAAGTGGCCCATACAACCAAACTGAAATGCACCATTCTGGGTCCTGCTTAAGATGTGGGGCCATAGGACCCCGCCCATAGAAAATGGTATGGTTCGGTTAGAGTGGAGCTACGATACATTCCACTGATTGGCGGACATGTGACGCCATGCTAGGCATTTTTTTCTAAACCCACGTATGGCTTCTGGCGGTCCGACTTGCAGTGGAAACGCTCACCTGAATAGTCCGGACCATTCTAGGCCTTCCAAACTGTACTGACCCGAACCGATCCGCTCAGTGGAAACGAGGCATTAGACTCGCTGGTATACTGGCCACAGTAGATCCTGCCCCTGTCCCCAGCATTGGCATCAGTGGGAGTAAATAAAAACTCCTTTTAGACCCCTAATGTTTTATCTCCCTTCCATTGAAACTAATGGAGTGCACATCACTTTCCATTAGCTTCTTCCCTAGCTGATGCCAGAGGAAACAAGAAGTGATGTTATACACATTTCTTCCAGGCTCTTTGCAGCTGGGGGAGATCAGTGAATGGGTATTCACTGGTCTTCCTCCCCTCCACCCTGCAACACCCGCTATGCTGGTTCCAGGACTACAGGTGGGACAGCAGAACCCAGGAAGCATGGCTTAGGAGGCATAGTTCCAGGGGTCACAGAAAACCAAAAGTCAACTTGTGTAAAATCCTTGCTGCACCTAATGAGGCACTAAAAGGATTAAAGGGATAATAACATCAGCATATGTGTATAGGAATGAACTAAACATATATTTTTTTTCATTTTGACTTGACATACACTTTAATATGAAACATTTATGTAAAAATATTGATAGATATAAATCTATTCTATGGGGAAACTATAGTTTATCTTAAATGATTACATTTAGTTTACCTAAATTATCTGCTAGTTCAATTTAATTCCATTAAATCATCCCTCTGATGCCTAAAGCCCCGTACACACGAGCAGAATGCCAGAAGATAAAAAATACCAGCCTACATTCTGCTCACGTGTATGTCGGTCTGTCCGTCAGAAGCCAGACGGCTTCTGTCGGACGTGCATGCTGGAAAACCAGCAGCCATCCAACTCCAGATCAGCACTCTCAGCCAATGCCAGAGACCCGACCAGATGTGCTACCGGCGCAAAACTAAAAATGTACTAGTTTGCTGCAATCATGTAAGCCTACACAAAAATGGTAGAGTATCAATATAATATAAAAGTGGATTGCGCTAACTTCTGTGTATGATACCACTGCTGAAATATGCAAAAATAGGATATCTATCCTATGTAGTGTGCTTTTCTGTATCAATTAATATTGTGTCAAAAATATACTGTCCACATAGTGTTACTAGTGACAAAATAAATATTCCAAAAAACTACCAAAAAACAGTTTAAAGTGCTAGTGCTAAAAAAAATAAAATATGACAAAATGTTAAAAAATGTGCAATGTGCCAATATTACTTATGTGGACAGTATATTTTTGACACAATATTAACCACTTGCCGACCGCCGCACGACTATATACGTCGACAGAGCGGCACGGGCAGGCAAAAGGACGTATATGTACGTCCTTGCCTGCCCGCGGGTGGGGGGTCCGATCGGACCCCCCCCGGTGCCTGCGGCGGTCGGCAAATCTCCCCCGGCGATCGGAGGTGAGGGGGAGGCCATCCATTCGTGGCCCCCCCCTCGCGATCGCTCTCAGCCAATGGGATCATTTCCCTGCCTCTGTATTGTACACAGAGGCAGAGGAAATGATGTCATCTCTCCTCGGCTCGGTATTTTCCGTTCCGGGCCGAGGAGAGAAGACTGCAATGTAAGTGCACCAACACTACACACACAGTAGAACATGCCAGGCACACTAAACACCCCGATCCCCCCCCCGATCGCCCCCCGATCCCCCCCCAATCACCCCCCCCCCCCTGTCACAAACTGACACCAGCAGTTTTTTTTTTTTTTTTTTCTGATTACTGTATTGGTGTCAGTTTGTGACAGTTACAGTGTCAGGGCAGTGAGTGTTAGGCCCCCTGTAGGTCTAGGGTACCCCCCTAACCCCCCCTAATAAAGTTTTAACCCCTTGATCACCCCCTGTCACCAGTGTCGCTAAGCGATCATTTTTCTGATCGCTGTATTAGTGTCGCTGGTGATGCTAGTTAGGGACGTAAATATTTAGGTTCGCCGTCAGAGTTTTATAGCGACAGGGACCCCCATATACTATCTAATAAATGTTTTAACCCCTTGATTGCCCCCTAGTTAACCCTTTCACCACTGATCACTGTATAACCGTTACGGGTGACGCTGGTTAGTTTGTTTATTTTTTATAGTGTCAGGGAACCCGCCGTTTATTACCGAATAAAGATTTAGCCCCCTGATCGCCCGGCGGTGATATGCGTCGCCCCAGGCAGCGTCAGATTAGCGCCAGTACCGCTAACACCCACGCACGTAGCATACGCCTCCCTTAGTGGTATAGTATCTGTACGGATCAATATCTGATCCGATCAGATCTATACTAGCGTCCCCAGCAGTTTAGGGTTCCCAAAAACACAGTGTTAGCGGGATCAGCCCAGATACCTGCTAGCACCTGCGTTTTGCCCCTCCGCCCAGCTCGGCCCAGCCCACCCAAGTGCAGTATCGATCGATCACTGTCACTTACAAAACACTAAACGCATAACTGCAGCGTTCGCAGAGTCAGGCCTGATCCCTGCGATCGCTAACAGTTTTTTTGGTAGCATTTTGGTGAAATGGCAAGCACCAGCCCCAGGCAGCGTCAGGTTAGTGCCAGTACCGCTAACACCCACGCACACACTGTACACCTCCCTTAGTGGTATAGTATCTGAACGCATCAATATCTGATCCGATCAGATCTATACTAGCGTCCCCAGCAGTTTAGGGTTCCCAAAAACGCAGTGTTAGCGGGATCAACCCAGATACCTGCTAGCAACTGCGTTTTACCCCTCCGCCCGGCCCAGCCCAGCCCACCCAAGTGCAGTATCGATCGATCACTGTCACTTACAAAACACTAAACGCATAACTGCAGCGTTCGCAGAGTCAGGCCTGATCCCTGCGATCGCTAACAGTTTTTTTTGTAGCGTTTTGGTGAACTGGCAAGCACCAGCCCCAGGCAGCGTCAGGTTAGTGCCAGTAGCGCTAACACCCACGCACACACTGTACACCTCCCTTAGTGGTATAGTATCTGAACTGATCAATATCTGATCCGATCAGATCTATACTGGCGTCCCCAGCAGTTTAGGGTTCCCAAAAATGCAGTGTTAGCGGGATCAGCCCAGATACCTGCTAGCACCTGCGTTTTGCCCCTCCGCCCAGCCCAGCCCAGCCCACCCAAGTGCAGTATCGATCGATCACTGTCACTTACAAAACACTAAATGCATAACTGCAGCGTTCGCAGAGTCAGGCCTGATCCCTGCGATCGTTAACAGTTTTTTTGGTAGCGTTTTGGTGAACTGGCAAGCGCCAGCGGCCTAGTACACCCCAGTCGTAGTCAAACCAGCACTGCAGTAACACTTGGTTAACGTGGCGAGTCCCATAAGTGCAGTTCAAGCTGGTGAGGTGGCAAGCACAAATAGTGTCCCGCTGCCACCAAGAAGACAAACACAGGCCCGTCATGCCCATAGTGCCCTTCCTGCTGCATTCGCCAATCCTAATTGGGAACCCACCACTTCTGCAGCGCCCGTACTTCCCCCATTCACATCCCCAACCAAATGCAGTCGGCTGCATGAGAGGCATTTTTATGTCCTCCCGAGTACCCCTACCCAACGAACCCCCCCCAAAAAGATGTTGTGTCTGCAGCAAGCGCGGATATAGGCATGACACCCGCTATTATTGTCCCTCCTGTCCTGACAATCCTGGTCTTTGCATTGGTGAATGTTTTGAACGCTACCATTCACTAGCTGAGTATTAGCGTAGGGTACAGCATTGCACAGACTAGGACACACTTTCACAGGGTCTCCCAAGATGCCATCGCATTTTGAGAGACCCGAACCTGGAACCGGTTACAGTTATAAAAGTTACAGTTACAAAAAAAGTGTAAAAAAAAAAAAAAAAAAAACACAAACAAAAATATAAAATAAAAAATAATAGTTGTCGTTTTATTGTTCTCTCTCTATTCTCTCTCTCTCTATTCTCTCTATTGTTCTGCTCTTTTTTACTGTATTCTATTCTGCAATGTTTTATTGTTATTATGTTTTATCATGTTTGCTTTTCAGGTCTGCAATTTTTTATACTTTACCGTTTACTGTGCTTTATTGTTAACCATATTTTTGTCTGAGTACAGCATTCACGACTTTGAGTGGTTATACCAGAATGATGCCTGCAGGTTTAGGTATCATCTTGGTATCATTCTTTTCAGCCAGCGGTCGGCTTTCATGTAGAAGCAATCCTAGCGGCTAATTAGCCTCTAGACTGCTTTTACAAGCAGTGGGAGAGAATGCCCCCCCCCCCCACCGTCTTCCGTGTTTTTCTCTGGCTCTCCTGTCTCAACAGGGAACCTGAGAATGCAGCCGGTGATTCAGCCAGCTGACCATAGACCTGATCAGAGACCAGAGTGGCTCCAAACATCTCTATGGCCTAAGAAACCGGAAGCTACGAGCATTTTATGACTTAGATTTCGCCGGATGTAAATAGCGCCATTGGGAAATTGGGGAAGCATTTTATCACACCGATCTTGGTGTGGTCAGATGCTTTGAGGGCAGAGGAGAAATCTAGGGTCTAATAGACCCCAATTTTTTCAAAAAAGAGTACCTGTCACTACCTATTGCTATCATAGGGGATATTTACATTCCCTGAGATAACAATAAAAATGATTAAAAAAAAAAAAAATGAAAGGAACAGTTTTAAAATAAGATAAAAAAGCAAAAAAATAATAAAGAAAAAAAAAAAAAAAAAAAAAAAAGCACCCCTGTCCCCCCTGCTCTCGCGCTAAGGCGAACGCAAGCGTCGGTCTGGCGTCAAATGTAAACAGCAATTGCACCATGCATGTGAGGTATCACCGCGACGGTCAGATCGAGGGCAGTAATTTTAGCAGTAGACCTCCTCTGTAAATCTAAAGTGGTAACCTGTAAAGGCTTTTAAAGGCTTTTAAAAATGTATTTATTTTGTTGTCACTGCACGTTTGTGCGCAGTTGTAAAGCATGTCATGTTTGGTATCCATGTACTCGGCCTAAGATCATCTTTTTTATTTCATCAAACATTTGGGCAATATAGTGTGTTTTAGTGCATTAAAATGTAAAAAAGTGTGTTTTTTCCCCAAAAAATGCGTTTGAAAAATCGCTGCGCAAATACTGTGTGAAAAAAAAAAATTAAACACCCACCATTTTAATCTGTAGGGCATTTGCTTAAAAAAAATATATAATGTGTGGGGGTTCAAAGTAATTTTCTTGCAAAAAAAAATAATTTTTTCATGTAATCAAAAAGTGTCAGAAAGGGCTTTGTCTTCAAGTGGTTAGAAGAGTGGGTGATGTGTGACATAAGCTTCTAAATGTTGTGCATAAAATGCCAGGACAGTTCAAACCCCCCCAAATGACCCCATTTTGGAAAGTAGACACCCCAAGCTATTTGCTGAGAGGCATGTCGAGTCCATGGAATATTTTATATTGTGACACAAGTTGCGGGAAAGAGACAAATTATTATTATTTTTTTTTTTTTTTTGCACAAAGTTGTCACTAAATGATATATTGCTCAAACATGCCATGGGAATATGTGAAATTACACCCCAAAATACATTCTGTTGCTTCTCCTGAGTACGGGGATACCACATGTGTGAGACTTTTTGGGAGCCTAGCCACGTATGGGACCCCGAAAACCAAGCACCGCCTTCAGGCTTTCTAAGGGCGTAAATTTTTGATTTCACTCTTCACTGCCTATCACAGTCTCGGAGGCCATGGAATGCCCAGGTGGCACAAACCCCCCCCCAAATGACCCCATTTTGGAAAGTAGACACCCCAAGCTATTTGCTGAGAGGTATAGTGAGTATTTTGCAGACCTCACTTTTTGTCACAAAGTTTTGAAAATTAAAAAAAGAAAAAAAAAATTTTTTTTTTTGTCTTTCTTCATTTTCAAAAACAAATGAGAGCTGCAAAATACTCACCATGCCTCTCAGCAAATAGCTTGGGGTGTCTACTTTCCAAAATGGGGTCATTTGGGGGGGTTTTGTGCCACCTGGGCATTCCATGGCCTCCGAAACTGTGATAGGCAGTGAAGAGTGAAATCAAAAATGTACACCCTTAGAAATCCTGAAGGCGGTGATTGGTTTTCGGGGTCCCGTACGCGGCTAGGCTCCTAAAAAGTCCCACACATGTGGTATCCCCGTACTCAAGAGAAGCAGCAGAATGTATTTTGGGGTGCAATTCCACATATGCCCATGACCTGTGTGAGCAATATATCATTTAGTGACAACTTTGTGCAAAAAAAAAAAAAATAAATAAATAAATTGTCACTTTCCCGCAACTTGTGTCAAAATATAAAATATTCCATGGACTCAACATGCCTCTCAGCAAATAGCTTGGGGTGTCTACTTTCCAAAATGGGGTCATTTGGGGGGGGTTTGTGCCATCTGGGCATTTTATGGCCTTCAAAACTGTGATAGGTAGTGAGGAGTAAAATCAAAAATGTACGCCCTTAGAAATCCTGAAGGCAGTGATTGGTTTTCGGGGCCCCGTATGCGGCTAGGCTCCCAAAAAGTCCCACACATGTGGTATCCCCATACTCAGGAGAAGCAGCTAAATGTATTTTGGGGTGCAATTCCACATAGGCCCATGGCCTGTGTGAGCAATATATCATTTAGTGACAACTTTTTGTAATTTTTTTCTTTTTTTTTTTTTTTTTTCATTATTCAATCACTTGGGACAAAAAAAATGAATATTCAATGGGCTCAACATGCCTCTCAGCAATTTCCTTGGGGTGTCTACTTTCCAAAATGGGGTCATTTGTGGGGGTTTTGTACTGCCCTGTCATTTTAGCACCTCAAGAAATGACATAGGCAGTCATAAATTAAAGACTGTGTAAATTCCAGAAAATGTACCCTAGTTTGTAGGCGCTATAACTTTTGCGCAAACCAATAAATATACACTTATTGACATTTTTTTTACCAAAGACATGTGGCCAAATACATTTTGGCCTAAATGTATGACTAAAATTGAGTTTATTGGATTTTTTTTAGAACAAAAAGTAGAAAATATCATTTTTTTTCAAAATTTTCGGTCTTTTTCCGTGTATAGCGCAAAAAATAAAAACGGCAGAGGTGATCAAATACCATCAAAAGAAAGCTCTATTTGTGGGAAGAAAAGGACGCAAATTTCGTTTGGTTACAGCATTGCATGACCGCGCAATTAGCAGTTAAAGCGACGCAGTGCCAAATTGTAAAAAGTGCTCTGGTCAGGAAGGGGGTAAATCCTTCCGGGGCTGAAGTGGTTAATTGATACAGAAAAGCACACTACATAGGATAGATATCCTATTTTTGCGTATTTCAGCAGTGGTATCATACACAGAAGTTAGCGCAATCCACTTTTATATTATAATGCCAGAGAGGGCTGATCGGAGTGTTCTGGCAAGGGGGCCCCCTGTCAGAACACAACAGTTTAGCGGGGGAGATCACTGGACTAACCTCACATGGTTAGTACAGCGCCTCCTGACCGAACCTGTCAAAAACAACTGTAGCGGGTACCCATCTTAAGGCTTATTTGTAGTCAGAGTCTTCACTTGGAAATGTGATAACCCTAACTACCAAGACCTGAGGTGTGCCTTGGTCTAGCTGGTCAGTACGCCTAAAAGAGGGTATAACCTAAATGTATAAATATGAAAAAGTGTATGAAGTGTATATGTATATATGAAGGTTTGGAGGAAACGGGTGGGTGGGAACCACGAAGACGAGCTGACTACTTGTAGTCAGAGTCTTCACTTGGAAATGCGATAACCCTAACTACCAAGACCTGAGGTGTGCCTTGGTCTAGCTGGTCAATACGCCTAAAAGAGGACGAAAAGACATGAAAGTAGGTGTGATATGCTTTGATGAAGGGCAGGTAACAACAATCAGTCTAGAAAAGTAGCGAATGCCCGGATGACTTCAGTATAGCTTTCAGGTATGTATCTGCTATAACAGAGGGAACTCCAGCGCCCCATGTACTTACATGTACATGTACTCGCAGGTTCCAGCACCCCTGTTTGGAACCTGCAAAAGCTGCCTCGATCTTACACAAATGTCCAATAAATGGTTTTGGATATTTTAGCGAGTAAACCAGACATGAGAACGCACTGCTTGTAGTGAGAGGATGCGTGGGAAAAGGGCACAAGGGCTGTTCAGAGAAGCCAATGCGAAATGATTGCAGAGAAGAATAAACACTTTAATCGGACACCACTTACTGTAGTTCTGTGAACTTTACCACAAACCCCTGGCCTATCTGACTATACTTGTTATTGGGAAGTTTTTGAGTGTGAGCCGGAAAAAAATGGATGGACTGTCAGGGTTTGCAGGGGCCTGAAATGCTGGACACCTGATAGATATACTTGATAGTGTTGGCAGATAAGGCCAATTCGCTGTGGCAAAATGCAGCGAAAGCCAGAGTCAAGCACCTGAGAAAATCTTCCAACCCTTGGTATAAGCCTTTAGAGCATTTCTGGATAAAGAATCATTAGCCAGATCAATCCGCTGTGTCCGGAATGTGACTAATCCATAACCAGCAGGGAGTAAGGAGGAACCAGTTTGCCCACCAGATTTGCTGCTGGGTGCTGTGAGAATTTGTTTTTAGGGAGATTCAGTCGAGATAATGCATTGGCTGCGCCATTGTGATTCGCACTGATCAACTCTCCCAGGAAGTGAAACTTGACGTCAGGCCTATTCATGTCAACCTACGCATGAAGTACATGATGAGAAGGGACCCCGATCTACCTAATAATTTGGCTGTGGCCAAACCATCCGTAAGAAAACACTATACTCCATGTCAAGTCAGAGTCCTGATGCAGGAGAAGGAGGGCCAGTAACCTGGAACAAAAGCTATATCCTGAGGAATAATTCTCATGGCATGATTCCGCATTCCCAAGAGTAACTGTAAGCCCCCTTTTTGGAACAGACTGGGGATTGGACAAAAGATGAATGGTCTGACTTATCTGACCAGTTCCCAAAACAACCTCGCAATCGTGAAATTAGAACCGAGAGTGATGCCCAAAATGTGATGACCCTGTGAAACTGCAGATCCCTGGGCGGGAATCAAACCACAGGAAATCAACTAGATAAAAATTATCCCCTGACTCCCTTGCAGATACCCAAGATCCAAAGGAGTGCTTGGCAAAGATGCCAAATACAAGGACTGCTTTTGACCCTAAGGTTAAACAGGTGGTGAAATAATGATTACGCCATTTACCATGCCATACCCGAGGGCAGGACTGATAGGAAATAGCTACAAAGCATTGGTAATATCAGCTTTGGATAGCCAAATACCCCTGCCTAACTGTAGAATGCGCTGGATCGCCAGATCCACGGACAAGTACTTCAACTAAAATACTTCCGCGGGAATGAGGTATCGTAAATTAAATGATATAGGAAAACTTGCCACTGATCACACCGGTGGGCCGCCCTACCACATTTAGAACGAAGTTACTACATTTGAAAGACTCCGACGGGAGTAATGAGGCCCGTGTGAAGGCCTACTGACAATTCCTCCAGAAGGAACTGTCTGAATACCGGGGATGAGTGGTCTTCTAAACAAGCCCCTAACAAGGAAACATTTACTTGGCTTAGTCATGACGAACCAAAAGGCAGGAGCTGGGATGCAGCTGATACCTCAGCTCTAGCCGAGCAGGCTTCGATCACCTCCATCCTGTCTTGCAACCGTAACATGGACATGAAGAACACATTTAGCACTGCATGAATCTGAGTTAAATAATCATGCCCAGAACATGTTCTATGCTGGTGGATTGGAGTGGCTGAGACAGATTTGAGAATAAAAATTTGAAGAGCACTGCCTTCCCGGCTGTGGCCAGGAAAGGAAAACCCCTGTGATGAAGCTCTGCTGTGAGCTTAGGTATAGTCCAATTCCTTAATGACGGGGTGCTACCATGCTCTGAACCCCCACGTGGGTTGGAGGGATAAACGCAAATTAGTTGCCTTCCAAAACGTGCGACATGCCCAAATCTAAGGAAACACAAACTAGAGAAAGTGACAACAGACAACCAGAACATGAAAACCAACAACACCCCTCCATGCCTACCTAAATATATAGACGGATGTGCAGTAATGACAAGACCAACAGCGCTTGAATTTGAACCTAATGACAATCACCAACCTAGTGTATGCAGTAAGTGAGCCCGAGTAACCTGCAGTGCAGACAGGTAAAAAAAAAAAAATGAACACTCAGGGCTAATGTACCCACAGACCGTGGTGGGTAGTCATACAGGTGTAATGAAATGAACGTGCATCATATGATGTATGGTATTTGGGTGAGAAGATTGTGGTCCAACAATCAATTAAAAAATTAAACCTCAGCCCCTATGGATCTGTAAACATGACAGATTCTAAGATGTGAGCACTAGCTAACTATATCCGGGTATACAATGGAATAACCGAACAAAAAGTACCATGAGACATGGAAATGCATATGAGGATGGAAACTACTAATGCTGTATGTGCCATAACTGCATGATACCCAAAGACGACTCAGGGCTACGAACCATGAAGAAGAGCCGACGCGGATTAGACAGGGGAGGAGGAATATATACCCCCAGACTCCTCCTACAAATGCAGACTAGCCTCCGCCCAGCCTACTAACTTAACAACTTCTGAGATAAAAGAAGCCATGAGGTTGCAATGTTTTGCATTAGAATGGAACGGGATACAGAGCTTGTGTAGGTAATGAAAGGTAAATCTGTAGGAGACATGGACAGCCAGAAAGGTCAGTATAACAGCTCTTCTACTACAGCAAACAGCAATTTTTTTTAAGCAGCTGACAGGGTCACTTTAAGTACTTTGGAGGAGATTTACTAAAACTGGAGCACTCAGAATCTAGTGCAGCTGTGCATGGTAGCCAATCAGCTTCTAACTTCTAACAGCTTGTTCAATTAAAGGGGTTGTAAAGGTATTTTTTTTTTTTTTTTTTAAATAACAAACATGTTATACTTACCTTCACTGTGCAGCTCGTTCTGCACAGAGTGGCCCCGAACCTGGTCTTCTGGGGTCCCTCGGCAGCTGTTTCAGCTCCTCCCCGCAAGCATTTACCACCTTCATGCGAGCTCCCTCGCACGGTGGTGAGTGCTTGCGGGCGCGCTCCCGTGATACAGCCGGCGGCTATAGCCGCTCGCTGTATCACTCGGCCCCGCCCCCCGGCGCGCCGCGTCATCGGATGTGATTGACAGCAGCGCGAGCCAATGGCTGCGCTGCTTTCAATCCATCCACTGCAGCCAATCAGCGACCAGGCTGAGCTGCAATGAAGATGACGAGGACGAGCAGCGAAGATTCGAGGCGTCAGGTAAGTAAAACGGGGGGGCTGGGGGCGGCGGTACTGTCAAAAGTTTTTTCACCTTAATGCATAGAATGCATTAAGGTGAAAAAAATTTTACCTTTACAACCCCTTTAAACTTTGACAATAAAACTTGGAAGCTAATTGGTTTCTATGCAGAGCTGCACCAGATTTTGCATGCTCCAGTTTTAGTAAATCTCCCCCTTTGAAACTGATGAATTGGTTAGAATTCCAATAGACCCCCTAAAAATTTACTCATCTGGTTTGGGGATGCATCCTATATGCTCTCTTTGACATCTACCCCTCTTTGGCATCAGGGGTGCTGAAGAGCTCCATGCATATCAGCATGGGTGCTTTGGGATTAGCACCTCTTTTGTGGTGCAAAGCTCCCAATGCACCTCCCTAATGCTGAACAGGAAGCAGACTAGTATGAGAATGACAGTTGTTCTCACCTTTGCTGCTCCCTTGCAGACCAAAGAAATGATTTATACCAGCCAAGAGGTTAGCCATTGTCCTGCACGTTAGCACCGGAGCAGTTTTTTATTTATTTCACTTATTCCACTGCATAGGGCACTTTACCCATACTGACCAGTAAGGTGTAGATTCTCCAGCCTGTCCTGAAAGTCTGGAGGGAAAGGGCACATGGCTTTTTGGTCTGGTTCTCTCTCCCCAATGGGTGGTAGCCTCAGCCTAGTACTTGGGTGGGACCTTGCCTCAGTAGATCCTCTGAAGAATTGGGTCTTCTTAAATTTAGTACCTGTCAAGAGTTTTATTCTCCGGGGGTAGTTAAAGCAGAACTCCGGCCAAAATTTTTTTTCCATGTCCTTGTTACTGACAAGTGGCACTGGTGGTCTCTGACATGGTGGTCCCTGACAAGCGGCACTGGTGGTCCCTGACAAGCAGCATTGGTGGTCCCTGACATGATGCACTGGTGGTTCCTAACCTTCGGCACTGGTGGTCCCTGACATGTGGCACTGGTGGACACCGATGAGCTGCACTGGTTTGCATTTAAATGCATTAAATTGATTAATTTAATTTAAATGTATTTATTAAATGCATTAAATTAATATTATATTAATATGCATTTATATTAAAATGCTTTGCATTTATAAGGCTGTAACCTATCATACCACGTGTTATGTATGGCTTGCTGGCTGCAGAATGAGGGGTGTGATTTATGTTGAAGTGGGCGAGTTGCTATTTACATGTACAAGCCTAGTGCACCTCCCACATTCACTCCTATCCCAAGGATTCATGGGCAATGTAGTCTGATTACAGTTAGAGAGAGAGAGAAGAGGATATGATGCAATCACTGTTCTAAGAGGTCCTCCCTGCCAGAAAATATGATGCATTTTTTGAATCACAAAACTGACTCCCTGAAAATTAAATCAGACATAGCTCTTAAACGGTAAGAAATTTCACAAATGTGATAACTGTTTAGTGTTTGTGTGGGGGGTGTACTAATGGGGGATTTTTTGAAAATCCCAGAGTTCTGCTTTACGTATTGAGGTCCTTTCTCCATGGAGAAGGGCCATGTGATGCATCTTGCTCTCTTTTTTTATTGTACTTAGTGTTTCCTTTTGTGTGTAGGCACTGCTCCGTGAAGCATAAAAAAACTATAGACACCAGTTCTTCATAGGCAATTATTGCAATTATGCAATCATGCAGCAAATGTGACATTACCATGTTATAACCGGCAAATGTTATAATATCCAACTTTTTCATTTTTTTTTCTTTTTATAGGTAAATATCCACCCTTTTATTTAGTAACTTTGAATGTTAAAGTGGTTCTAAAGGCAGTGGCGGCTGGTAAAGTTTTAAGATGGAGTGGCGCCAGACCCGCCCTTCCTTTTTGACCCCTCCTACTCCTCATAAGCCCAACTCCTTATAGAATCCAGCCACTCCGTCCCCTGTATTCCACTTGCTTCCACCCATAGTGTCAGGAGTATACAGCTCAGCATCACAGGACAGGGTATACAGCCCCAGCATCACAGGACAGAGTATATAGCTCAGCATCACAGGACAGAGTAAGTAGCTCAGCATCACAGATCATGGTAAATAGCACAGCCTCACAGATCATGGTATATAGCACAGCCTCACAGATAATGGTATATAGCACAGCCTTACAGATCATGGTATATAGCTCAGCCTCACGAATCATGGTATATAGCACAGCCTCACGCATAATGGTATATATCACAGCCTTACAGATCAGCGCAAACAAACTGAAAAATTACACTGTTAGTAATAAAGGACTCTAAATAAGCATTAATCAGGTGATTATGTGTCATTATGTCTGTCTGCACGCTGTAAATAGCACATGTCTGCATTCTGCACCCTGTAAATAGTACATGTCTGCATTTTGCACATTGTAAATCGCACATGTCTGCATTCTGCACACTGTAAATCACACATGTCTGCATTCTGCACACTGTAAATAGCACGTCTGCATTCTGCACATTGTAAATAGCACATGTCTGAATTCTGCACACTGTAAATAGCACATGTCTGAATTCTGCACACTGTAAATAGCACATGTCTGCATTCTGCACATTGTAAATAGCACATGTCTGAATTCTGCACACTGTAAATAGCACATGTCTGCATTATGCACACTGTAAATAGCACATGTCTGCATTCTGCACATTGTAAATTGCACATGTCTGCATTCTGCACACTGTAAATAGCACGTCTGCATTCTGCATATTGTAAATAGCACATGTCTGAATTCTGCACACTGTAAATAGCACATGTCTGAATTCTGCACACTGTAAATAGCACATGTCTGCATTCTGCATATTGTAAATAGCACATGTCTGAATTCTGCACACTGTAAATAGCACATGTCTGAATTCTGCACACTGTAAATAGCACATGTCTGCATTCTGCACATTGTAAATAGCACATGTCTGAATTCTGCACACTGTAAATAGCACATGTCTGCATTCTGCACACTGTAAATAGCACATGTCTGCATTCTGCACATTGTAAATTGCACATGTCTGCATTCTGCACACTGTAAATAGCACATGTCTGCATTCTGCACACTGTAAATAGCACATGTCTGCATTCTGCACACTGTAAATAGCACATGTCTGCATTCTGCACATTGTAAATCGCACATGTCTGCATTCTGCACACTGTATATAGCACATGTCTGCATTCTGCACATTGTAAATTGCACATGTCTGCATTCTGCACACTGTAAATAGCACATGTCTGCATTCTGCACACTGTAAATAGCACATGTCTGCATTCTGCACATTGTAAATCGCACATGTCTGCATTCTGCACACTGTAAATAGCACATGTCTGCATTCTGCACATTGTAAATTGCATATGTCTGCATTCCGCACATTGTAAATAGCAAATGTCTGCATTCTGCACCCTGTAAATCGCACATGTCTGCATTCTACACATTGTAAATTGCACATGTCTGCATTCTGCACACTGTAAATAGCACATGTCTGCATTCTGCACACAGTAAATAGCACATTTCTGCATTCTGCACGTTGTAAATTGCAAATATCTGTATTCAGAGTGTCCCCCATCAGAGTATACCCCATCAGTGTCCCCCCTTGCATCAGAGTGTCCCCCATCAGAGTGTTCCCCCTCTCCTCCCCCTTCCATGTGTACTCACAGCCAGTGGCAGCACAGCTCTCTAGAATGAAGGCAGCCCATTCCTCTCTCCACTCCAGTCATGTGATAAGCTACAAGGGATAAGGGGAGAGAGGAAGGAAAGTCTGCCGTGTGTTTATCTCCCCCTGCAGGCTGGAGGGAGCAGAAAGCCTAATCCTCTCTCTAGCAAGTGTCGGCAAACCGGAAGTGACGTCTTCTTAACTCAGAGAACAAAGCACTCGGTATCACTGCGGTATCACTACGGGTGGAAGTTGTCCGTTGCGATGGACTGCGCCACAAAGCAGGTCAAAAGCCTGAAAATGAAGCACCTTGTCTGCAATCTCGTGACTGCATAGACGTGGCGCTTCCCATAGTGCACTGTGTCCGGCGCTTCCCATAGTGCACTATGTCCGGCGCCCGAATACAGTGCACTTAAAGGACATTTTTTCTATTTTTTTATTAAAGGGCCCTTTTAAAAATATTTTTTTGTGACTGCTTTGTGGGGGGGGGGGGGGGGGCGCTATGCCCGTGCACCCCCTATGGACAGGCTGCCACTGTCTAACGGTACAAGGTTTTTTACCTTAATGCATTCTATGCATTAAGTTAATAAACCTTCTGCAAGCAGGCTCCCAGCCCCCCCTTACCTTACCTTTAAGCTAGCCATAAAGAGAGCAATTTTCTTTCCTGTAACCATGGGTTTCAGGGGAAAAAAATTGCTCACCATCAATACAGTCAGTGTTGATGGGGAAATTCCTCCTGTAGATGAATTGTTGTGTTTTCCTGGCGGGCGGCGAAGGGAGTTGTCCCAGCCGGGAGAACACACAATGATTATTTCTAATGGCTATAGCTGTTGGCAATAATCGCATGAAAAATTTGGCGTGCTGATTGTACCCAAGTTGATCGGTTGATGCGAACCATCATTGAATTAAAGCGTCTCTTCACCCTTTTGGCATTCTTCTCTCCTCTCCACCCCTCCTCCCCTCCTATCCCAAAATAACACTGTCTTATTTTACCTTTTTTTTTAAATGTGTTCGGGCCGCCTGCATGTCATTTACCTGGACAATGACATGCACTGGGCACCATTTGCCTCCTGAGATATGCACGTCACATATTCCAGGAGGCATTGTCATTCTATTCAGTAAAGGAGGAGGGAGACAGGTCAAGTGGTGCGCCATATGTAGGCTGGCCAGCTGAACCCGGAAAAGCCGGCGTACCGATGATGTCACACCTGAACATGGATCAAGAAGAGGCAAAACAGACGTCACGTGGATCTCAGCGGGACAACGCTGGATTAGCTTGGTGGGTGAGTATCTAATTTGTGCAGAAGACAACCTACAGTAAGCAGGGGGTTCAAAAAATTTGAGGGGGGGGGTTCTGAGAATCCACTTTAACCTGGCAAATGTGCAGATGAATGTGCTATATTAAGAAAGCAGACGTCTTCCTAGCAAATATGTGTAGTACAAACAACAATTACTTTTATAAATAAACCTCTTCAGTGATAATAAACATAGAAATCTACTTTGTAGACAACGCGTTTTATTTTTTACACTACTTTGTTAATGCTGCAATATCTTGCTAATAGTTTACGTAGCACCCTGATGTTTAGGCAGGGTTGTTATTAAATGTATTTGCCAAGTGATAGTTTCCTTGGCCAATTGTTAGTAGGTCAATTGATTTCTCCTTAATTCTGGAATTGCTGCACTTCTCTCTGTCACTAGATGTTTGAGTATCTGGTGACATTAGATAAGACAAGGGCACTACAAGGACAGATTAGGAATGAATGGGGTGTCTCAGCCAATGGACAGGAATTTTCTTGGGTTATTTGGCCTGTTGGGAGGCTTATTTGGGTGGAGTCAGGTGATCGGGGTTCTGTGCCACCCGAACGGCTGTCTGGGTGGACATGTGTCGTATTGCCCCAGGCTGCTAGGCCAGAAACCTAAAGCCTATCCCGGGGACATCTGGCTGATAGACTATCTGAGAGCCTATCCAGAAGTAGTGCAGGGTTGGGACTGTGGGCTTGTAGTCCAAACAGAAGTAACGGTTCCGCTGGCTGGGGGAACCCGTCATGGTCGGAGGTAGAGGGAAAGCTGTCGCCACAATGGGACCATCCACCTTGCTACCAGAGACCACAGTGAGTAAGGTGAGGCCAGTACCAGAGCAGACATCTCGCCAGCCAGGGACGGTGAAGAATTAGGGAAGCATCAGCAAGTGCCAAGTCAGGGGCCCAGCGGGACAGCAGAGGTGACGCTTGTGGAGTGCCAAGCCAGGGACCTAACATGTCAGCAGGGGTGAAGCTTGAGGAGTATGTGTGAGTGCCAAGCCAGGGACCCGGCAGTAAAGTGGGGGTGACGCTTGAGGAAGATACTGAGTGCTACAGTGAAAGAGCTCAGGGGATCCAGTGGCTAGTGGATCTGAAGTCTACTGGGAGAGACTAGGAGCTCGTTGAGTGAAGACCCACAGTGAGTGAGTGTGAGGTAAAGAAGACTTTTCGTGTTGCAGACAGTTGAATACCTTTACTGTTAGTAACAGCTACAAGATTGTTGCCAAAGCAGACAGCGTCCTGCCTATACAGAAGTGGTGTCCAGCTGAAGGCCTTCACCTGTATAGCTGTCTACCTATAGAAGTCTCGGAGTCTGCCAATTAACATTGCATCTACCTAAGGGTATCCTCTCTCCCACAGTTCTGTTTAAGAGACAATAAATCTCTTTGCATTCAAAAAGTGTTCATCTTGCATTACACCCACCATGCCTTGTAACCCACTGTACAATGAAGGATGTCAGCTGTCCTTAACTCTGGAGGTCACCATTGGGCCCTGGGACTTTGCTACATTTATATTACTTTAGGTGTTTTATTCTATCAAAGGAAAAGTGCTGGAGAAGGAAATTTGGCTTATTTAGTTTATCCCTATGTTTTCAGCTTTCCTGCTTTTTTTCACCATTTCTGACACCTTTTTCAACCATTTGTCTGCATTTTACTGTTCTTTTTTCTTCTATTTTACCCTGACATGACATATAATGCAGAAAATGTTAGAGGTAAAAATAAGGTGTAAAATTGGGCAAAATGTGGCTAATCAAAAAGCAATCATTTTACTTAATTATATGTAAGTTGACCCAATATCTTCTTTAAACTATAATCAAGTACATAATGCACAACTAATAATCATAGTTAATCACCTTCTCCATTTTCTTACCTCTGAACCTGAAGGTCAAGTATGTCTTGCGACAAGTTATAAAAACAGTAATTAATAAAAGAGAAACAATTAAATATAGAGCATGAATAGGAATAAAATGTTTTAGCATAACAATGTCATAATTAACTGCAAGTAAATCTCACTTTTTGCCAGCATTGGCAAAATAATATACACAGTATTTTACCTTGAAGTCTTAAGTGATTGTAAGGCTTTTGCACAGAGTGGCCCCGATCCTCGACTTCTGGGGTCCCCCGGCGGCACTGGTAGCTCCTCCCCGCATCGTATAACCCCCTAGGACAGTGATTCTCAACCCTCTAGTGCCGTGACCCCTTGATAAAATTTTCCAAGTTGTAGGGACCCCTAACAGTAAAATTATTTTCGTAGTGTGGGTTGTCAGCACCCAAGGCAAGACAAGTAATTTGCACTCCTAACCCGCAGACATTTAGCGCTCCCTGAGTCCTTTTAATGGCAACTATAATCACAGGTAGTGTTACTCACTGTGTCTCTGGCTTCACTGTGTCTCCAACTTTGTGGTGTCTCGTAGCAGTGAAACCTATGCCGAAATCAGGAGATAGGATCTCTTCCAGCTCCTCCCATTTCACATTCCTCACCAGTCAGCTGACTTCTAGTCTCTGCCGCCCAGCCATGCCATGAACTGAATGGGGGCCTGCAAAGAGGCTGAGAGGGCGGCCGCGAGCTCCAGAAACAGTCCAGCTGGGCAGCCTCAGGCTCCAGGAATAGTCCTGCCTGGTGGCCGCAAAAATGGCTGGGAGAGCGGTTCAGGCTTCAGGAACAGCCCAGGATTCGTGACCCCTGGCAAATCATTATTCGACCCCAGGTTGAGAACCACTGCCCTAGGAGAAGCCCTCCCAAGTCCAGCATTTGCGTCCATAAAATGCCGGACTCGGCCCCACCCCCTGGTGCCCGCATCATTGGATTTGATTGACAGCAACGGAAGCCAATGGCTGCACAGCTATCAATCTATCCAATCAAGAGCCGAGACAATGGTGAGTAAAACGCGTAAGGGGGGGGCTGGGGGGCCAGTCAGTGACAGAAGTTTTTTCACCTTGCATTAAGGTTTACAACCCCTTTAGGATTAGCGATGTTTGCATGTACAATTAAAACATATTATGCAATGACAGATGTGAAGCATTCAGTGCCTAGAGTTCACCATATATTTACACAGAGTGATGCTATATCACAAGGCCAACCACACTATAACCCTCCCTGTAACCATAATTCTTATACTAAATTTCCCTCATGTAAACCAAATCTCCTGTTTGTATAATTACCTCTACTGTGGCAAAAACCTCCACATCAAAAACCAATCCTTTCCACTCCAAAAGTTTCCAACACAGGGGCGTATCCATACTTTTTGTAGTGTGTGTAATGGACAGGGGTCCCAAAAAGGATGGTGCCTATTGTGCACTCACTGCAAAAATTATTTGTCCGCTCTCCACTAAGTACCACCACTTACAGGGTGCCCGGTGCTATAATGCAGAGTAGCAGCGGTGTGCCAGTTACTGGAACTCTCAGATTTTTCTGATTTGCACATGGCACTGAAAGAAGCCTCTGTCCAGCATCCAATTGGACACTTGTAGAGGGAGGCATGTGCAGGCAGCTATGTGTTGCATAGTGTCCTATTGGACACCCCACAGCTCAGTTGTCAGAGCTACTGCAGTCTCCCTACAATACTCCAAAGAGAATTCCAGAGGGGGAAGAGTGCCAGCTCCACATAGTGCTCTGATGCAATGTTACAATAGTGACAGTGAACTCTGGCATGCCCTGTCACTGTGTGAAGAGATGTCTGGGTCTGCAGGATAGGTAAGTAGAGGATTTTCTTTTTCTTTAGAGTGTCCCACTAGAATACCAGTGAATATAAGGAATACTTTCCAGCCAGCCACTGACTACCAATGCTGGGGGGGAGAAGAGATTATTGTTTCATTCAGCTACTGATCAGCAATACTGAGAGGTTATTGTTTCAGCCAGCCACTAACCACCAATGCTGGGGAGTTATTGTTTCAGCCAGCCATTGACCATCAGTGCTGGGGAGGGGGTTACCCTTGCATCAAGCTACTGATGCCCAAAGCTGGTGGGGAGGGGCGGGTTATTTTTACAATCATCATTGACCACCTTAACTTCTGGCCAATGTGTTTATTGTCTCAACAGTTGCTGGTTGCTAAGTAGCCAATGACTATTTTATAACAAAAGGTATATGGGTTGAACAGGGGTGGACTGACAAACCATGGGGCCCCCAGGCAATAGGAGATTATGAGACCCCCGGGCAATAGGAGAAGATTATGGGGCGCCCGGGCAATAGGAGATTATGGGGCCCCCAGGCAATAGATTATGGGGCCACACAGTATACACACACATACAGTATACACACAGAGACACACAATATACAAAAACAGTATACACACACTGAAAAGGCACTGGAGAGGCAGGGCAGCTATAATCTTGGGATTTTTTAAAAAACACAGATTTTTTACATACTGTCCCTGGTTTTATTGAGGCTGGCAGCCCTGATGGGGCCCCTTAGTGGCATGGGGCCCTCGGGCAGTGCCCGAGTGCCCGAATGGTCAGTCCGCCCCTGGGGTTGAAGACCATATGTTAAGCAATGACAGAGTTAAAAAAAAATATTTTGGTGAGTATTGTTCACATGGCTTTTTTTTCAGAGATTAGGTGCTGCTATTTATGTATAGTTGTGGTGGCCAAATTGCGCTGTGGAAGTGGAAGGGTTCTAAAAGGGTAAGATTAATTAATACCTGAGTCTTCTTGCTGCATATATACAGTATCTCACAAAAGTGAGTACACCCCTCACATTTTTGTAAATATTTTATTCTATCTTTTCATGTGACAACACTGAAGAAATGACATTTGCTACAATGTAAAGTAGTGAGTGTACAGCTTGTAGAACAGTGTAAATTTACTGTCCCCTCAAAATAACTCAACACACAGCCATTAACCACTTGCCGACCAGCCGCCATCATTATACTGCGGCAGGTCGGCGCGTTCCCGCGAATCGCCGCAGCTGTACGTTGGCCCTTTAAACTGCTCTAGCAGGTGTGCCCGCTGTACAGCGGGGGACACGATGTCCTCCTGCCACGTGCGATCACGGGCACAAGAGCCAGAACAGGGATGAGTTTTGGCAAATCCCTATTCTGTCAGGAGAGGAGAGACAGATTGTCTGTTCCTGCTAGCTAGGAGCAGCAATCTGGCTCCTCCTCTATTAAGTCACATCCCCATGCAGTTAGAAACACCTAGCTGGGAACACATTTAACCCCTTGATCACCCCCTAGTGTTAACCCCTTCCCTACCAGTGAAATTTTCACAGTAATCAGTGCATTTTTATAGCACTGATCACTGTATAAGGGCCATAAATCTATTCCCTATTTTGTAAATGCTATAACTTTTGCGCAAACCAAAAAATATAAGCTTATTGCGATTTTTTTTACCAAAAATATGTAGAAGAATATATATTGACCTAAACTGATGAAGATTTTTTTTTTGATATTTATAATAGCAAAGTATAAAATATTGTTTTTTTTTTTCAAAATTGTCACTCTGTTTTTATTTATAGCGCAAAAAATAAAAACAGCAGAGCTGATCAAATACCACCAAAAGAAAGCTCTATTTGTGGGAAAAAAAAGGACTTTTATTTGGGTACAGAGTCGCACGACCGCGCAATTGTCAATCAAAAAGCGATGCAGTGCCGTATCGCAAAAAATGGCCTGTCATTAAGGGGGAAATTCTTCCAGTCCTTAAGTGGTTAATGTCTAAACTGCTGGCAACAAAAGTGAGTACACCCCCTAGTGAAAATGTCCAAATTGGGTCCAAACTGTCAATATTTTGTGTGGCCACCATTATTTTCCAGCACTTCCTTAACCCTCTTGGGCATGGAGTTCATCAGAGCTTCACAGGTTGCCACTGGAGTCCTCTTCCACTCCTCCTTGAGGACATCACAGAGCTGGTGGATGTTGGAGACCTTGCGCTCCTCCACCTTCCATTTGAGGATGCCCCACAGATGCTCAATAGGGTTTAGGTCTGGAGACATGCTTGGCCAGTCCATCACTTTTACCCTCAGCTTCTTTAGCAAGGCAGTGGTTGTCTTGGAGGTTTATTTGGGGTCGTTGTTATGTTGGAATACTGCCCAGTCTCCAAAGGGAGGGGATCATGCTCTGCTTCAGTATGTCACAGTACATGTTGGCATTCATGGTTCCCTCAATGAACTGTAGCTCCCCAGTGCCAGCAACACTCATGCAGCCCCAGACCATGACACTCTCACCACCATGCTTGACTGTAGGCAAGACACACTTGTCTTTGTACTCCTCACCTGGTTGCCGCCACACATGCTTGACACCATCAGAACCAAATAACTTTATCTTGGTCTCATGATTATCCATATGTTTTTCCTGAGCCCAGTCAGACTGAAATGCGGCTTTGAAATCATACGAGTTCAGATGAAGTTGCACAATTTCAAAGCCGTGTTCACTGTGAACAAGGTCTTAAGGTGTGCCAGTAAGTGCTGGGTGAGCAAGGGGTGTCATTTTCTGGTGTGCAGAAAAAATCCCCAAACAATTCTTCAGCTCCTCTGGGGAAGCACTTCACAGGGAAAAAATGTTTTTATTCAGAATGTCTCTGTATGTGTTTTTCTTGTGTTTTTTTTAATACGTTAGGAACTGTTAATTCATATGGATGTTGATATTTATTGTGCAAATAAAAAAAAAAATGTAATTTTCACATTCATGGTTTTCAAAAATATCATTTGTCAGCAACCAAAAAGTCCCGCTAGGTGTTACTGAAATGGATATATGAATAGATGGACAGATAAATAAAGAATGCTGTTACATGTTTTGGGGATGTCTGTCAGCTGCACAGATTCTAGGAAGGTTGCTTTGGACATTTTAACCCCTTCCTGCCCAGCCCTGGTGTCCCTTTAACTTGGCTATTATGTCTGGGGGGGGGGGGGGGCAGGAAGGTTTTTTTGCTCTACATCTTAGTGATA